>NC_091129.1:94506411-95706411 GCF_040183065.1 Periplaneta americana
GACGGTATAGAAATTATAGATTGAATAGATTAGATAGCTTAGTTTTCATAGACTACATAGCTTAGATTGGATTAAATAGATTAGCTTTGATAGGACCTAGATATTTAGATAGATAGGAGAGCATAGCACAGATAGAGGGATAGATGAAATAGTATATATAACATAGAATACAACAAAAAAGAATAGAATAAATCAATAGGATAGATAGATAGAATATAATCGATAGAATAGAATAGATAGAGAGAATAGAATAAATACAATAGAGTAGATAGATTAGAATAGATAGAATAGAATAGATAGAATAGAACAAATAGAATAGAATAGATAGATTAGAATGGAGTAGAATAGATGGAATAGAATTGATAGAATAGAATTGAGAGATGGAATGGAATAGATGGAATAGAATAGATAGAATAGAATAGGTAGATAGAATAGAAAAGATCGATAATATAAAATAGATATAATAGAATAGAATATTTAGAATAGAATAGATATATAAAAGAGAATAGATATATAGAATAGAATAGATAGAATAGAGCAGATAGATAAAACAGAATAGAGTGGATAGAAAAGATAGAATAGAAAAGATAGACAGAATAGAATAAATAGAACATAATATATATAGAATAGACAGAACAGAATAGATATAAGGAATAGAATGGAAAGAATAGAACAGAAGGATAGAATAGAATAGATAGAATGGAATAGAGAATAGAAAAGATATAATAGAATAGATTAATAGAACAGAATAGATAGAAAAGATGGAAAAGAATGGAGAGATGGAATAGATAGAATAGTTTAGGATAGTACAATAAATAGATAGAATAGAATAGACAGGATAGAATAGATAGAATAGAATACACAGATAGAATAGATACAACAGAATATATGGAATGGAATAAATACAGAATAGAAAAGATATAATAGAATAGATTAATAGAACAGAATAGATAGAAAAGATCGAAAAGAATGGAGAGATAGAATAGATAGAATAGTTTAGGATAGTACAATAATAGATAGAATAGAATAGACAGAATAGGATACATAGAATAGAATAGACAGATGGAATAGATACAATAGAATATATGGAATTGATAGAAAGATTAGAATAGATGGAATAGAATAGAGAGAATAGAATAGAATAGATAGATAGAACAGAATAGATATAGAGAATATAATAGATAGATTAGAACAGATGGATAGGATAGAAAAGATCGAAAAATATAGAGAGAATAGAGTATATAAAATAAAATAGATAGAATAAAATAGACAGAATAGAATAGATAGACTAGCATAGATGGACTAGAATAAATAGATAGAATAGTTCGGTAGATTAGAATAGATAGAATAGCATAGAGAAATAGAATAGAATAGATAGTTACAATAGAATAGATAGAATAGAATAGGATAGATAGAATAGAATAGATAGAAGAGAATATGACAGATATAATAGGATAGAAC
The DNA here is from genome assembly GCF_040183065.1 of Periplaneta americana. NCBI lineage: Eukaryota > Metazoa > Arthropoda > Insecta > Blattodea > Blattidae > Periplaneta > Periplaneta americana. Next base: position 94,507,873 of record NC_091129.1, read on the forward strand.
GGGATAGATAGAATAACATAGGATAGAATAGAATAGATAGAGTAAAATAGAATAGAATAGAATAGCATAGAATAGAATAGAATAGATAGCTATAATAGAATAGATAGAATAGAATAGGATAGATAGAATGGAATATGACAGATATAATAGGATAGAACAGGATAGATAGAATAAAATAGGATAGAATAGAATAGATAGAATAGAATAGATAGAGTAGAATGGAATAGAATGGAATAGGAGATAGCATAGAATAGATAGATGGAATAGAACAGGGAGATGGAACGGAATAGATGGAATAGAACAGAATAGAGAGACAGATAGATAGATAGATGGATAGATAGATAGATAGATAGATAGATAGATAGATAGATAGATAGATAGATAGATAGATAGATAGATAGATAGATAGATAGATAGATAGATAGATAGATAGATAGATAGATAGATAGATAGATAGATAGATAGATAGATAGATAGATAGATAGATAGATAGATAGATAGATAGATAGATAGATAGATAGATAGATAGATAGATAGATAGATAGATAGATAGATATAGATATAGATATAGATATAGATATAGATATAGATATAGATATAGATATAGATATAGATATAGAGATAGATAGATAGATAGATAGATAGATAGATAGATAGATAGATAGATAGATAGATAGATAGATAGATAGATAGATAGATAGATAGATAGATAGATAGATAGATAGATAGATAGATAGATAGATAGATAGATAGATAGATGGGATAGGATAGGTAAAATAGGATACATAGGATAGGATAGATAGAATTGATAGAATAGGATATTCTACTCTATCTATTCTATTCTATCTACTCTATATATACTATTCTATTCTGTCTATCGATTCCATTCTATCCATTTATACTGTTCTATCGAAACTTAAAAAAATTTTCAAAATTTTTCAATAATTCCGAAAATTAAAACAAAAATTAAAAATTTACAATTTTTTCAAATTTCCAAAATGGTTCAAATATTTCCAAATCAAAAACATGTCAAACTTTTCTAAAGTTTTTAAAAATTTTCAAAACTCAAAAAAGTTTAAAATTTTCAAAACATGTTCAAAATTTAAAAAAAAATAAAATTTTGAAATTCTTCTTATTCGAAAATTTTTTGAATTTCCAAAAAGTTGAACACTTCTGAAGATTTTGAAAATTGTTGCTATTTTGAAAAAATTTGATAATTTTAGATTAGAGAGTATAGATTGTTAAGATTAGATCAGATAGAATAGATTGGACGGTATAGAAATTATAGATTGAATAGATTAGATAGCTTAGTTTTCATAGACTACATAGCTTAGATTGGATTAAATAGATTAGCTTTGATAGGACCTAGATATTTAGATAGATAGGAGAGCATAGCACAGATAGAGGGATAGATGAAATAGTATATATAACATAGAATACAACAAAAAAGGATAGAATAAATCAATAGGATAGATAGATAGAATATAATCGATAGAATAGAATAGATAGAGAGAATAGAATAAATACAATAGAGTAGATAGAATAGAATAGATAGAATAGAATAGATAGAATAGAATAGATAGAATAGAACAAATAGAATAGAATAGATAGATTAGAATGGAGTAGAATAGATGGAATAGAATTGATAGAATAGAATTGAGAGATGGAATGGAATAGATGGAATAGAATAGATAGAATAGAATAGGTAGATGGAATAGAAAAGATCGATAATATAAAATAGATATAATAGAATAGAATATTTAGAATAGAATAGATATATAAAAGAGAATAGATATATAGAATAGAATAGATAGAATAGAGCAGATAGATAAAATAGAATAGAGTGGATAGAAAAGATAGAATAGAAAAGATAAGACAGAATAGAATAAATAGAACATAATATATATAGAATAGACAGAACAGAATAGATATAAGGAATAGAATGGAAAGAATAGAACAGAAGGATAGAATAGAATAGATAGAATGGAATAGAGAATAGAAAAGATATAATAGAATAGATTAATAGAACAGAATAGATAGATAGAAAAGATGGAAAAGAATGGAGAGATGGAATAGATAGAATAGTTTAGGATAGTACAATAAATAGATAGAATAGAATAGACAGGATAGAATAGATAGAATAGAATACACAGATAGAATAGATACAACAGAATATATGGAATGGAATAAATACAGAATAGAAAAGATATAATAGAATAGATTAATAGAACAGAATAGATAGAAAAGATCGAAAAGAATGGAGAGATAGAATAGATAGAATAGTTTAGGATAGTACAATGAATAGATAGAATAGAATAGACAGAATAGAATAGATAGAATAGAATAGACAGATGGAATAGATACAATAGAATATATGGAATTGATAGAAAGATTAGAATAGATGGAATAGAATAGAGAGAATTGAATAGAATAGAATAGATAGATAGAACAGAATAGATATAGAGAATATAATAGATAGATTAGAACAGATGGATAGAATAGAAAAGATCGAAAAATATAGAGAGAATAGAGTATATAAAATAAAATAGATAGAATAAAATAGACAGAATAGAATAGATAGACTAGCATAGATGGACTAGAATAAATAGATAGAATAGTTCGGTAGATTAGAATAGATAGAATAGCATAGAGAAATAGAATAGAATAGATAGTTACAATAGAATAGATAGAATAGAATAGGATAGATAGAATAGAATAGATAGAAGAGAATATGACAGATATAATAGGATAGAACGGGATAGATAGAATAACATGGGATAGAATAGAATAGATAGAGTAAAATAGAATAGAATAGAATAGCATAGAATAGAATAGAATAGATAGCTATATTAGAATAGATAGAATAGAATAGGATAGATAGAATGGAATATGACAGATATAATAGGATAGAACAGGATAGATAGAATAAAATAGGATAGAATAGAATAGATAGAATAGAATAGATAGAGTAGAATGGAATAGAATGGAATAGGAGATAGCATAGAATAGATAGATGGAATAGAACAGGGAGATGGAACGGAATAGATGGAATAGAACAGAATAGAGAGACAGATAGATAGATAGATAGATAGATAGATAGATAGATAGATAGATAGATAGATAGATAGATAGATAGATAGATAGATAGATAGATAGATAGATAGATAGATAGATAGATAGATAGATAGATAGATAGATAGATAGATAGATAGATAGATAGATAGATAGATAGATAGATAGATAGATAGATAGATAGATAGATAGATAGATAGATAGATAGATAGATAGATAGATAGATAGATAGATAGATAGATAGATAGATAGATAGATAGATAGATAGATAGATAGATAGATAGATAGATAGATAGATAGATAGATAGTTAGATAGATAGATAGATAGATAGATAGATAGATAGATAGATAGATAGATAGATAGATAGATAGATAGATAGATAGATAGATAGATAGATAGATAGATAGATAGATAGATAGATAGATAGATAGATAGATAGATAGATAGATAGATAGATAGATAGATAGATAGATAGATAGATAGATAGATAGATAGATAGATAGATAGATAGATAGATAGATAGATAGATAGATAGATAGATAGATAGATAGATAGATAGATAGATAGATAGATAGATAAATAGATAGATAGATAGATAGATAGATAGATAGATAGATAGATAGATAGATAGATAGATAGATAGATAGATAGATAGATAGATAGATAGATAGATAGATAGATAGATAGATAGATAGATAGATAGATAGATAGATAGATAGATAGATAGATAGATAGATAGATAGATTTATTCGTTCCATAATATTCTTACATTTGCTTTATAGCATAGAATAAAGAACATGTCCAATTCTTACGTTTAACAATAAAATGCAATACATATAAAATGCAAATATGAAATATGTACAAAATTAATACCTAAATAACAATAATATTTTATACAATGTAATATGTTTACCATTTAATAATCTTATAATACACTCAGGGACAAAAAAAAACCGGACACTTTAATATTTGCTGGTATTTTGCAAAACATTATCTTCTCATACAATATTAAGGTAGCCATCTGTTGTTATGGAGACGTGTATACATTGTTGATTGTTTTTTGTTTTATAAACAAGCCATTACAACCAAATATTCCAATTTTGCTTTCGGAGTTTCAGCTATAACAATTTTGTCTCAACCATTTTGTGCTTCAATATCGTTATCATTCGTTATTTCTTTATTTTTACATTTTCTGAGTTTAAGTGGGGTTGTAACATTTGTCTTAAAACAAGATGCGACCTGAAGATGTGGCTCGAGCTGTAGCTCTTTACGATGATGGACGCAGTGTACGTTACATTGCAAATGTTATGAATATGGCTAGAAGCACAACCCATGATGCCATAAAACTGTATAGAGAGACCTAGAATATACCAGAAGACCAGGTTCGGGTCGTCCAAGAGCTACAAATCCAAATGAAGACAGGTATATGGTGTTGAGAGTTCTTAGGGAGCGCAACCTGCCAGCTACTAGTGTAGCCCAGGAATTTGTTAACATGCATGGACGCCCAATTTCGGCCAAAACAGTTAGAAGGAGATTGAAAGCAAGTGGACTGATATCAAGTAGACCTGCAACTGGTCCCAGACTTCTCAGGATGCATCGAGTTGAACGACTGCGTTTTGCAAATGATCACAGGGATTGGAGAAATGGACAGTGGAGCTGTGTTCTGTTCACCGATGAGTCCCGCTTCAATCTGTGCTCACCTGATGGACGTGAAAGGGTTTGGAGAAGGAGGGGAGAACGATTTTCACAGTGTTGCATTTCCGAAAATGTGCCGTATGGAGGTGGTGGAGTGATGGTTTGGGCAGGAGTGTGTACGGATGCTCGTACAGAGTTGGTTTTTGTTGAAAATGGAAGACTAACAGCTGATAGGTATATAAATGAATGTTTGGCTGATCATGTTGTGCCATTTGCCCAATGTGTAGGCGATAATTTTGTTTTAATGCATGATAATGCACTGCCGCATATTGCCCATGCGGTCGGAGATTATCTACAAGAAGTGGGAATCAATGTTCTTCCATGGCCAGCAAGGAGTCCAGACATGAACCCAATTGAACACGTGTGGGACATGCTTTGACGGCGTGTTAAGAATAGACGACCGAGACCAGAATCGTTACAAGAGTTGAGGCGAGCACTCGGCGAAGAATGGGAACTTATTCCTCAAGAAGACATTGCTAACCAAATTGAGAGCATGCCAAGACGTATGGATGCAGTTATTCAAGCCAGAGGGGGTAATACCCGTTACTAAAAAGAGTTTTTAATGTTTAAGGCACCATAAAATTAAAAACAGTTAGACCGAACGATTCCATAGTTATACGCCCTTTGTAATTTTTTGTAAATTTTCTCATCAGAGATTTTTTTTTCAAATGTTGTCGTATAAGATGCTAAATGAAACATTATTTTGTTTAAATGGGTTTTGTTTCATTTTGAAATAATTGGCAATAAAATACAAGCAAATATAGAAGTGTCCGGTTTTTTTGTCCCTGAGTGTATTTACACAGTACTGTGTAATGTCAAGAATTCTTCTAGAATAGCTAGAATAGAATATGATAAATATAATAGAATAGGATAGATAGAATGGAATAAATAGAATAGTAAAGGATATATAGAATAGATAGAATGGAATGGGTTAGATAGAATAGAATAGATAGAATTGATACAATAGAATGTAACAGACTGGGTAGAATAGAATAGATAGATAGAATAGAATAGAGAGATGGAATGGAACAGATGGAATGGAATAGATGGAATAGAATATCTTCATAGAAATAATGGAATAGATAGAATAGAATAGATTGATAGAATAGAAGAGATAGATTGGAAGAGTTAGATAGAATAGAATAAAGAATAGAATAGATAGATAGAATACAATATATAGAATAGACTAGATAGATAGAATAGAATATACAGAATAGAATAGATACAGTAGAATAGATGGAATAGAATGGATAGATAGAGTAGATTAGATAGAATAGAGTAGATAGAGTAGAATAGAAAGAATAGAATCGATAGAATACAATAGAATTGAATAGATAGATAGCATGTGATAGAATGGAATAGATAGAAAGAATAGAATAGATAAAATAGAATATATAGAAAATATAGTTATAATAGAATAGATAGAATAGAATAGGAGAGATAGAATGGAATATATAGAATAGTTTAGGATAGAGAGAATAGAATAGAATGGAATAGGATATATAGAATAGGATAGAATATAACAGAATATAATAGGAAAGAATAGAATAGATAGGTAAAATAGAATAGGTAAAATAGAATATATAAATTGAATAGAATAGATAGAATAGATAGAATAGATAGATAGACTATATAGAACGGAATAAATATAGAGAATAGAATAGACAGAATAGAACAGATGGATAGAATAGAATTGGTGGAATAGAATAGAATAGAAAGATAGAATTGAATAGATATTGAGAATAGAACAGATAGAAGAGAATAGATGGAATAGAAATGATCGAATAGAGTAGTCAGAATAGAATAGATAGAATAAATGGAATAGAATAGATACATAGAATAGAATATATATTAGAATGGGATAGATAGTATAAATAGAATAGAATATACAGAATAGAAAGAATAGAATAGTATAGAATAGAGTACATAGAATAGAATGGAGTAGAATAGAATAGATAGAATAGAATGAATAGAATAAAATGGAATAGAAGATAGAATAGAATAGAGAGACGGAATGGAATAGATGTAATAGAATAGATAGATAGAATAGAATAGATAGAACAGAATTGATATAGATAGAATAGATAGATAATATAGAATAGATAGAATACGATAGAGTGAAAAGAATAGATAGATAGCATAGATTAGATAGAATAGAATAGATAGATAGAATAGATAGAACAGAATAGATATAGATTAGAATAGAAAAAATAGAACAGATTGATAGAATAGAATAGATAGAATAGAACAGAATAAATAGAATAGAATTGATAGTGATAATAGAATAGATAAAATAGAATAGATAGAATAGAATAGATAGTAAGAATAGGATAAATAGAATAGATAGATAGAATAGATAGATAAAATAGAATAGATACAAATGAATAAGATAGATAGAATAAATAGAATAGAATAGATAGAATAAAATCGATAGAATAGAATAGATAGAATAGAATACATAGAATTGAACAGATAGAATATAATAGGATAGATAGAATGGAATGGATAGAATAGAATATACAGATAGAGTAGAATAGGTAGAATAGATAGATAGGGAATAATAGAAAGAATAGAAGAGATAGAATAGAATCGGTAGAATAGAAGTTAGAGTAGATATACTAGATTAGAGAGAAAGAATAAATAGAATAGAATTGATAAAATAGATAGAATAGATAGAATATGAATGGAATAGTATAGATAGAATAGGTAACATAAAGGAATAGAAGAGAAAAGATTGATGGAGTAGAATCGATGGAATAGAATAGACTAGAATAGACAGAATAGAATCGATAGATAGATAGATAGATAGATAGATAGATAGATAGATAGATAGATAGATAGATAGATAGATAGATAGATAGATAGATAGATAGATAGATAGATAGATAGATAGATAGATAGATAGATAGATAGATAGATAGATAGATAGATAGATAGATAGATAGATAGATAGATAGATAGATGGATAGATGGATAGATGGATAGATGGGTGGGTGGGTGGGTGGGTGGGTGGGTGGGTGGGTGGGTGGGTGGGTGGGTGGGTGGGTGGGTGGGTGGGTGGGTGGGTGGGTGGGTGGGTGGGTGGGTGGGTGGGTGGGTAGGTAGGTAGGTAGGTAGGTAGGTAGATAGATAGATAGATAGATAGATAGATAGATAGATAGATAGATAGATAGATAGATAGATAGATAGATAGATAGATAGATAGATAGATAGATAGATAGATAGATAGACAGATAGACAGATAGACAGATAGACAGATAGACAGATAGACAGATAGACAGATAGACAGATAGACAGATAGACAGATAGATAGATAGATAGATAGATAGATAGATAGATAGATAGATAGATAGATAGATAGATAGATAGATAGATAGATAGATAGATAGATAGATAGATAGATAGATAGATAGATAGATAGATAGATAGATAGATAGATAGTTGAAACAGAGCTTCCGGGCTAAGATGAAGTATAATAATTTTTTTGAGGATATACTGAGTCCGTAAGGGCTACCCACAATGGGGGGCAGTTTAGTATTATTATTAAACTAGTGTCAGAAATGAAGTTTTGCCAATTTAAGGGTTAATAAGTTTGTTTATTTCCTCCTTGTATCGAATTCTCCACATGTCGTTATCCAAAACAGGTCCATAAATTCCCTTCATTATTTTACGTTCAAATTTCCTTAAAGAATCTTGGTCTGATTTTATCAGTGTCCAAGTTTCTGCGCCACATGTAACAATTGGCCTTATTAATGTTTTATATATCTATATTTTATCTGTCCTGGTTAATATTTTACTTTTTAGCAATTTCAGATTTGCAAAATATGCTTTATTCCCTGCTTAAATCCGGTCTTTTATTGTGGCACTCATTTTGATTTCAATATCCATTATATTCCCCAGATAGCGGAATTTTGCTACTCCCTTAAATGCTTTCTGTTCAATCTGCAAATCACACGATGTTCTTTTTTCTTCTGAGGCTGAAACTATAATATATTTTGTCTTTTCTATATTAACTCTCAGTCCCATTTTTTCTGCTTTTTTCTCTAATTCTTTATACAATTCTATTATTTTATACTTAGTCCTGGCTACAATGGTTATATCGAGAGTTTTCAGGTTAGTATGAAGAAATGTACGAGGCCTAAAGTATATCATATCTACTCAACAATTACGTATAATGAAAAAAGAAGTCTACAATTTAACCATGTATAATGGATAACTTTTGATTAAGTCTAATCACTAATAATGCCTACTGACACATGGTCTAATGCCGAAATATCTAATTGGAAACAATATCTAATCAACAGTCCCAGAAAGTGATCACTCTTCATAATAACCTTACGCTCAAATTCCAAACTGAACCACTAGAGGAAAATTAAAAGGGTTGAATTGTCTTTTCATTATAATATATCATGGTTACAGATATATAAATATAAACCTTACAGTGTATAACTATATAATTCTCTATATTCAAACATTCTAGGAATCGCAATCTGTCCCACATTTTATACCTTTCACATCTTTAGACAACAATGGAGGTTAGACAGAGGTTTTGGACATGATTGTAAGACAGAGATTTTGGACATGATTGTAAGTTAGACAGAGGTTTTGGACATGATTGTAAGTCAGACAGAGGTTTTGGACATGATTGTAAGTTAGACAGAGATTTTGGACATGATTGTTAGACAGAAGTTTTGGACATGATTGTAAGTTAGACAGAGGTTTTGGACATGATTGTAAGTCAGACAGAGGTTTTGGACATGATTGTAAGTTAGACAGAGATTTTGGACATGATTGTTAGACAGAAGTTTTGGACATGATTGTAAGTTAGACAGAGGTTTTGGACATGATTGTAAGTCAGACAGAGGTTTTGGACATGATTGTTAGACAGAGGTTTTTGGACATGATTGTAAGTCAGACAGAGGTTTTGGACATGATTGTAAGTCAGGCAGAGGTTTTGGACATGATTGTGAGTTAGACAGAGATTTTATACATAATTGTAAGTCAGATGTAGTTGTATTAAACTTAATTTTACATTAAACGTATTGGTATTAGACTCGTTTTCTTAAACATTTTGTCGTTAGATCCAAGGAATTAGACATTATTGTGTACTGTGTCCCATTTTTATTTGATTTGTATATTAATGACACTACTGAAGAACTGTAAAAGCAAAATAAAATCAACCATATAGACGCCCGGATCTCTCCAGTGTCAATGACGTACGAGAAAATGATTTTCTATTTCAATGTACCCACCATTGGATTAAATAAATATGTTAATTACATACCGCACTTAATAACACGCCATGTTTTCTGATGACTGATCACTAGCTTTTAGTGATAATGACCCCAACCATCAACAAATTAGAGTCAATGTAGTAAATAGTAACAGTATAACACTAGTTCAAGTTATTCATATCTAAGTGTCAATCCTACAAAACGTTTGATTCTAAAGATATTATCTTTGAACTACACGGCTATATTGGGTAAACCGTAGTCTTTAGTACTGATTAAGAAAAATTTATTAAAATGGATAACAGATACAAAAAAACTATTGAGTGAACTAAACACGTAGCAGACGTAGCCTTGTCTATACATAATTTTATTTTATTTTTCTCGAAGTTTGATTAAATATGACCCTGTTAAACAGAATTATGAGGTAATACACCTGGGCATAATTTTCAATAAGTTACATGCTTAGCTAAATTGGAACATAATGAATTATGTAAGCATTTAAAACTTTGCAGATAATGACCTTTTCTAGCATAATATTTTCAGTGTTAAGTTTAGATTTCCATTATATTTTCAGATAAATAATTTGACAGTGTTAAGTTTAGATTTCCATGGTTATTATATAAGGAAAGACTCTATTGCATCTATTACACAATATTAAAACTTGTAAATGTGTTTACAGTTTAGAAACAGATTAGCCAAAAACCTTATCGACAAAACCTCTGATTCTAATATATACATAACTTATCGGATCAAACATGTCTTCAAAAACACTTATTCTAATGTTGAAGACAGTACTTTTGGGAAAGTAAGATGTAAACATCATCCGGCATGTATGTACTTAAATTTCCTTAGTCCCCAGTGTAATATAAGTAATTTAGTATTTTTTCCACCGGTCTATTAGGTTATTAAACTATTTAGTAATTATAAAAAGAAGCAACAACTATGTATAAAATAACATGTAATTTGACGTTCTTCAATATTATAAAAAAGTAATTTGATTTGCAAGTTATTATTTTGTTGATGATATTTTCCACATGTAATTTCTGTCGGATGTCCATAAAGTACTAATGGCAAGGTGAAATTATGTATCAGTTCATGATTGTGACATCGCTTCTAGGAACCCTTCTAATTCCTTATCAAATTCCACCTAGTTTTGCACTAAGAGTGGAGCTACTTGTCACAGGTGGGGATACTTTCCACTGACAGTGGGACTACTTGTCACTAATATATTTAATTGTCAAATTAATCTAAACCTAACCTTCTCGTTGATGGTGGGACCCTTTTTCACTGTCAATGGGTCAATTTGTCATTAATCTAACCCTACATCAAACGCTACCTGACCTTGTCACAAATAGTGACGTTTCATTGTTCTGAATAGTAATAGATGCTGGTAATTAATTTATAAAAAAAATCAAAGAAATCTAAGTACAAAACAAGGGCTTTTAAAGAAAAACTTAATGCTAGAAATGTTTAAATATAAATGTGATTCGTGTAGAATACTCACATCATATTAATTTCAATCAACTGAATAAATCTGCAAACATCGGCGTGTATCAGGCGGTAGCGCGTTTGTCTGCTAATCCGAAGCTGTTCTCGGGCGTGGGTTTGATTCCCGCTTGGACTGAATACCTACAGTAGTTGAGTTCTCCGAGGTTATCTCCTACTGTAAAATAAATACCAGGTAATCCTATAACGAATCCTATTTCTCATCTCGCCAACCACCATCACGCCATAATCAATTCCATCGAGGTTATATAACCCAGTACTTGGTATAGAGTCGTTAAATAATCACTATTTAATCAAGCTTACATCTTAGCCAAAAATTTCTGAATCTAACCTATAATTATAGGCTACTGAAATTGACAACCCACTATATCAGAAGGAAAACTTTGTTTATTTAATTTTAAAGGCATATTGGTTCCGTTAAGTGCAATGTTAAATGATAAAAGAGTTCTATTCAGTCAATACTTAACATATATTAAGTATTGACTGAATAGAACTCTTTTATCATTTGTTTATTTAGTAATTCATTGGAGTCAACAATCAGGTTCTTAAAAACACAGAGAGAAACAATGAATCAATACAAAAAATAAGTAATAAATTATAAAATTGTGTAAATATATTACTTTTGTTTACCTAGCACTGACTTTATATTTGTAGCGTCCGCCATATTCGTTGTTGTCGTAGGAAGTACTCGCGTGTTCAAATGACATACTATTTATTTCTTTAATAGATAATTTTCCATGTACAGTAAACATAACAAAGAATTTTCCACACAAACATAACAGAGATGAGTTTATATAAAATATTCATTATCATTTATTTATATAATTAAGTAAACAATACACACGAGGAAAAGTCAGAAAATAAGTCTCTCAACTGAGTTACTACATATTTTCACGAAAGTACTTACATATTTGTAACAAAGAGTTTGTAATATTACAAACTCTTTGATCTGTAATAGGTATATTTTATGTTATACTTCAAGGTGGACCTATTCTCTGTTGAAACATTTCTCCGAGCGAGAGATCCTGAAATTGAAACCTTGTCAGTAGAAAGATGTATCCTAGTTACGCAGCCATTTGCTGGCGTCATGTTAGACGAAGGCATTTGGCTAGAACCACTCGTCTTGAGCATGGTTTAAATGCTAGAATAGAGGTGAAATCTGAAGGTGTCAGAGCAGGGTTGTAATCTTTCCAAATGATTTACAATGACGTGTGTAAACAGTATGAGATTGGGAATTAGCATGCAACAGTTCAGCCACCATGTAGCTCAGTCGGATAAGGCGCGTGCCTACCGATACGGAATTGCGCTCGGGCGCGGGTTCGATTTCCGCTTGGGCTGATTACGTGGTTGGAATTTTTTCCTAGATTTTCCTCAACGGTAAGGCAAATGTCAGGCAATATATGGTGAATCCTCGGCCTCATCTCGCCAAATATCTGGCTATAACCAATCCCATCGACGCTAAATAACCTCGTAGTTAATACAGCGTCGTTAAATAACTAAAGTAAAAAAAAATTCTCCCTTTGCTAATATTTCAGACCGTCTCTGATTAAGAACATGTTTTCGTTTCTTCAGGAAGCCTGATAAGTCATCATCGCCAATAATAACAATACGGCTCAAGGATCAATATTAGGTCCCCTACTTTTTCTAGTGTTTATAAATGATATTGCCCCCCCTAATAAAATATGTAGGTCATCCCATATTATTTGCAGATGACACAAGTATAGTAATTACAGTCAATAACTCCAACACATTCCAATCTTCAACAGAGGAAATTCTCTTCAAAATATGTGACTGGTTCTCAGTCAATAAATTGGTATTAAATTGTAACAAAACTAACATAATTCAATTTAAATCCTGTGCAAATTCAACCTCGCAAATTTCTAGCGCAATAATTAACAACAGATCCCTATTAGAAACAACGACAACCAAATTTCTTGGCTTAAAAATCGATAATGTGTTAAATTGGAAAAATAATATTAAAGAAATTACCCCTAAACTAAATTCAGCTTGTTTTGCTATTAGATCTATGCAAAAGATAGTAAATATCAATACCTTAAAAACAATATACTTTGCATACTTCCACTCGGTAATGAGTTTTGGAATAATATTATGGGGACATTCCACAGATAGTAACAGTATATTTCTATTACAAAAAAGAGTAATTAGAATAATAGTAGGTGTCAAATCTAGGGAATCTTGTAGGACTATTTAAAAAAAACTACATATAATGCCCATGGCTTGTCAGTATATCTTTTCATTAATAGTCTTCCTCGTATGTAATCGTGAAAACTTTGTAACTAATTCAACAGTTCATAGCATAAATACACGTCAAAAAATGACTTTCATACTCCATCGGCAAGTCTATTGTGCTATCAAAAAGGAATGCGTTATATGGCAATAAAAATTTTTAATAGCCTCCCTATCGATATAAAAAATGAAACTCAAAACAACATAAGATTATTTAGGGCCAAATTAAAGAAGTACCTAATTTCTCACGCCTTCTATTCTGTAGGTGAATTCATGACATTCAATAACACTTCATGAAATTGATACTAAAACTAGGTGTTGTACTAATAGACTAAATTTTAAATCTCGTCTGTGTTCCCCAAGGCACAGTTCTAGGCCCTATTCTATTTTTAATATATATATATATATATTAATGACTTATTAAAAATTGACTTACAACAATACAATGGTGTTCACTATTCTTATGCAGATGACACAGTTTTACTTTTTGGTGAAAAAACCTGGTATGATGCATATAATAATTCAAATAATGGACTTAAATTAATAAAAAAATGGTTTGACATAAATTATCTTTCTATCAACGAAAATAAGACCATAATTATTCCATTCTCATTATCTGAAAAATGTAACAAACCTACTACATCTATATTAAGTATTAAATTACATAATTTTGATTCTTGTCTTATACAGTGTAAATGTCCGATTATTAAAGAGTCTTCAGAAGTTAAGTATTTAGGCATAATTTTCGATAATCATTTAAAATGGAACCAACACATTAATTACCTTTGTAATAAATTACGTAAAATAGTATATTATTTTGTTTTATTGAGGAATTACTTGTCAATAAATTTATTAGCGTACAATATATTTAACTTTATTTCAATCGGTAATTATGCAGGGAATTATAGGATGTGGTAGCTCATTTAAATCCAATTTTAATCCACTTTATTTATTACAGAAGAAAATAATTAAAATATGTCTTCATAAACCTATTGATTTTCCATCTCAAAATTTGTTTCTAGACTTTAATGTACTTAACGTAAGACAAATTTATTATATTGTATTAATAAAATTCATACATAAAAATCCAAATAATTTTGAATTGTATTCTCATAGTTATGAAACAAAAGGTATGAATTCTTTAAGATTGTTTGAACCAAAATGCAACACTGTTACAGTATCTAATCATAGTAGTAATTTAGGCCCAAGAATATATAACAAATTTATATTTAAATATCCTAATCTTGTCAATTCTAATAATTCTAGTATTAAATTTAAAAAGTTATGTATGGATTTTATAAAAATTGAAAAATTGTGAATTTAAATTTATATACTATAATTTCAAATTGTATTGTATAATTATTAATTATAATTGTATTGTATAATTATTAATTTCAACTCAGGAATCCGCCCCTGAGCACGAGTTCTACTCTTTGAGGGGCGAGCTAAAGTTTCTCTGTATATATTATATTTTATATTACAATTATTAACAAAATAATAAATAAATAAATATATATATATATATATTTCATCTAGACTGTGACTATAAATTAAGACTTTATAATAGTATTATGTTTTTTGACTTGTTCCATATTCTAGCTGTAAAGCAATGTATGAATACCATGGAATGTTAATAAATACAATACAATACGGCATAGGCCCTAAGAATGACTTGTTCCCTACCCAATATGCTTATGAGAGAAATGTATTTTTCATCGCTTCATTGGTCGTCTAGTAGATCATTTACCTTCAGGACCATAATAAAATTACTGTATATTTTTGACGTCCCTCACACGATGCACGAGGGACCCCCGTCATGAAAACATAAAAGCATCTCTCGCCTTCGGGAACGACAAGACAAAGACAACAAGGCGAAAACAAGGAGAACAAAGGGAACGCAGGTATACAAGGAAAACAAGGGGAACACAAAGAAAACAAGTGGAACATAAGAACAAGGGCAACATAAAAAGAATAGGAAAAAAACAATGGAAGTAAGAAGCGGACAAGGATAATAAGGGGAATACAAAGAGCAAAAGATTAGTACAGGCACAAGGGGCAGACAAGGAGAACATGGCGAAGACAAGGAGAACAAGGAAACACAAGGTGGAACAAGAGGCATACAAGAAGAAAGGAAATGCAAGAAGAACAAGAGAACCACAAGGCGAAAAAAGAGTGTACAGAGAGAACATGAGGAAGACAAGGAGAACAAGAGGAATACAATGAGAAAAAGGGGAAGGCAAAAAGAACAAGGAGAACAAGGGAAATACAAAGAGAACCAGACGAAGACAATAAGAGCAAGGGAAAATCAAGGAGAAAACAAGAAGAAGGGGAACTCATGGTAATAAATAGAATGCATAGAGAATAAGAAGAATACAATGGGAACAAGAGGAATACAAGGAGAACAAGGGAAAGACAAGGAAAACAAGTTATGCAACTCTCGACAGGTGATCGTACCCACCCATAGTTCTTAGTAGAGATATCCAGCATAGTAAATTTATGCATCTGTCTATTTTAAGTCTTTTATTGGTGCTCGTTTTCATTGAGTGATTTAGCCAGTTTACCTGGTATTTGTTTACATTTAATATCACATTTTCCACCCCTGCGATGATTGAGTGATGCACACGCTGTCAGTTTTGTTTTGTGTTCTCCAGAGGATGTGTCTATTGACACATACAAAAATTACATGCAAACTGAAAAAGAAAAATTGTTGAACAGAGGCAAAACCTACAAAAATTATACACAATT
Organism: Periplaneta americana; assembly: GCF_040183065.1. Lineage (NCBI taxonomy): Eukaryota > Metazoa > Arthropoda > Insecta > Blattodea > Blattidae > Periplaneta > Periplaneta americana. Next base: position 94,524,370 of record NC_091129.1, read on the forward strand.
TCTGAAATGTATATAATAACTTTGTATCCTTTTTGTATATCTTCTTACTGTATATAATGTAACCTTGTAATATAGCCTAAGAGAAGAAATAAGAAACAGAAACAGAAAAAGAATCATGTTTGGAATAATAAAGAAGGCCATGTGAAAAGAAGGGCACGAAGAGAGCCATGCTGAAACGCTAATTTATTCAGCACTTTTAATATTTTCATATCAATCAAAGTGGAATAACAATTATAATTTTCTTGAATGTTATTTGGAATACAGTGCCCTTCATTTAAAAAAATAAATAAAATAAAATAAAAGTGATCAGACCTGACCTATCACGCAGGCGACTCGGGTTCGAGTCCCGGTCAGGTTTGCGATTTTTCCTTGAAAAATACATAGAGACACTCGTTGTGGACAAGATTTCAGTTGATGTTTTTCTCGAGGTTCTCCCGTTTTTCCCCATATGAGGCATTTAAATCATTGCGTCACCATTCTGTCATCATTCCATAGTATTCTCCGATCGCCGGCTGGCGACGCACGGAGGGGGCTGGCTAGGGACGAAGGGGTTTGCCTGCTCGACACCTAGGTACGCAGCGAACCTTAGTGTAATCAGCCGGTGTGGGTTTGAAAATGCGCCTAGAGCAATAGACCGTAACAGGTCTATTGCTGGGTCATAGTGCCCCCTTCCCGTAAATTCAATTCACTTCAATTCATCATATTTTCCACTTTTAACCATTGTCTTATGTCTTCATTCATTTTGTAATCCAAGTGAGTATATCCAGCAAGATGCCTGAGCAGCAATTTTATTAATATTACGCTCATTTCAGATAGATAATGCCTCACCTCAACATACAACATTATAAATAATGAACTCCTGAAACTAATATATGCGCAATACAACGACCGGTACGCATTTAAACTGGAATAACCAGTAACTCATATTATCAAAAAAGTGCTTTCCATACTACATTCCTTAAAAGCATTCGAAAATTTCTCTCGCTATCACTCAAAACAATACTAGTGGAAACACTAGTAATGCCCCACTTTGATTATTGTGATTTTCTACTGACTTACCTCAATGTCAACTAGTCGCAAAGATTACAACGTGTTCATAATTCTCGGTTTGCTTCGTCTGCGATGTCCGTCGCGCTGACCACATCACACCAGCCTTCCAAACTTTAAATTGGCCATGGCTTAACGAACGTAGAAATTTTCATTCCCTTGTTCTCCTTTTCCAAGTCCTTCACACCTCTACACCTCCCTATCTTGCCTCCCGTTTCAGTCGCTTATATCATAATCTCTTCACACGCACGCAAAATAGCCGCATACTAGCCATATCAACACATAAGACATCATCGTATTCATCAGCATACACAATCTCGCTATCGCGCTTGTGAAATACCCTACCTAGTGACATCAGAGACTGTCGGAATCTAGCAGTGTTCAAAAACAAACTTATTAAGCATTTTCTTACTGCGTAGAGAAGGTTTAATTTGTATTGAATTGAAAAAAAAAAAATCTTTCTTCTTAACTTCTACAATAAACTGACTAGCCTTTGTTAATCATTTAATCTTTTAGTACTTTGATTTTTATTGTATTTGTAAATGTAATATTAATTGTAATTACAATTGTAATTGTATTCTTAATATTGTAGTTGTATCCCCAGGTAGAGGGGAAGAGAAGGCCTGATGGCTTTATCTCTACCAGTTTAAAAAATGTCAGTCTTAACGTAACATGCTTTAGCAATCAAGACTTCATAACCTTATATTCTTACCTTGAGAACACAGAAACTTAGTAATTATAATTTGATAATAGTAATTATAAAGTATAATATTCACATATACATACACGATGTTTCATGAAGAAAAATTTCGTAGTAAAAGAGTGACACAATAAAAATGCGTAAAATATAAGACAGCATTGTAATTTTGATTGTGTAATTATAAACAACAGCCTATTTGCTTTATAACTTTTTAATTGTAATCTTTTATAGAATTTACGAGTATCCTATACTTCGTAGAATAACCTTTACTATAACCACGATGAGTTTATTATCATAGCATGTTTTGTCAAATATTCTTGATAATAGTATTATTTAATTGTTTTGTAATAAACACTTATGTGTTCACTGTCATATAGTGTTCAGATATGAAATGTAACTTGATAGAACCTGAAGATGCCGTAGCAAAGGTCTTGACGTAACAAAGGTCTTAAAATATTCTAAGCACAACCTATAAATTAAGGTGATGACTTACAAATTTACATTCACACCCGAACTTGTACAATCAATGACTCTGTGACCAGAATTAATGAAGATCTAGAATCTGTAGTTCCACAGGCGCAAAAATTTGAACTCAGACTAAATTCAGACAAATCGCATACTATAGTAATGGGACACCAACGAACATTAAATAAAGTAGATCTAACACTGTATCCAACATGGCAATAAGTAATAACTATTACATATAGCAAAAGAGTGACTAATTAGAAGCATATTTAGACTTGCATTGAACGTAGTGGGGACTATGTTGAAAAGTGATGAAATGTTTGCAGTCTTATTGTACCCAGGGTACATATTCAATTAATAAAACAATTATTAAGGTTACCTTTTGACTCTCACTCGTAGATAACTTATAGACGGGACCAATCAGTACTAAATTTCTTTAACTACATTCTGCCGAGTCTATTCGTTTCTCCTGTTGAACTTTCAGAGTCAAGATTTCGAAATCGTATAACACGGGAAGTGCCATTAACGCCAGAAGCACACCATTAATGTACCAATACATGTAAGAAAGTGAAATAGGGAGAGAAATACGATGAGAATATCCTTTATCACCTACCCTGATCAACATCTATTTGGAGGATTTAGTAAAGAACTGTTTTCAGGACATGGGAGGGGTGATAGTGGGAGAAAGAAGAATAAAGTGCATAAGATTTGATGATATGGCGTTGTTAGCAGAAGAGATGATACCGAGAAATATGTTACTGGAGCTAGATGACAGCTGTGAGCAGTATGGGATGAAGATAAATGCAAACAAGACGAAGACCATGGTCATCGGGAGAAAAATAGAGAAGGTAAACGTGCGAATTCTAAGTGAGGGAGTAGAACAAGTGGACAGCTTCAAATATCTGGGCTGTAATATAAGCAGTAACATGAGTTGCTGCCAGGAAATCAGAAGGAGGATAGTAGTGACAAAGAAAGCTTTTAATACTACTACAAAAAGGAGCATTTTCTGCGAACCTCCGAAAAAAGAACTAAGGAAGGGATTAGTGAGAGTGGCATTGTATGGGGCAGAAACATGGACTAGAAGCGACTAGAAGCATTTGGGAGAAGAATGAAGCGTGTGAAATGGACAGACAGAATAAGAAATTAAGCTCTGCTAGAAAGAGTGGATGAAAAAAGAATAATGCTGAAACTGATCAGGAAGAGGAAAAAGAATTGGCTGGGTCACTAGCTGAGAAGAAACTGCCTGCTGAAGGACACAATGGAAGGAATGGTGAACGGGGCAGAAGAAGAAAACAGATGATATACGACATTAAAATATATGGATCATATGCGGAGACTAAGAGGAAGGCAGAAAATAGAAAAGATTGGAGAATGCTGGGTTAGCAGTAAAAGATCTGTACTTGGGCAGAAAAGTATGAATGAAACATGTTCGCCATGATTTCTCAGGATTCTTTGACGATATCTGGAACATTCTGACAATATATAAACCTGGAAGCTTCCATGTCACTGATTGTGCTTTGGTGTCAGGACTGTAGGATCCCATGGATTACTGTATCTAGCAAGCTGAGTCAGGAAGAACAGTAGTACAGTTTGTAGATACATGGCGGCAGGCTCTGTGAGTTCAATGTAGTTAAAACGTATTTAATTGATTCCGGGAATATGTTTTTAAACCTGTGATAAAAACCTTTGAGTAAAAGTCAACAAATCACGGAGTCAATTATAAAGCATTTGTGAAAACTGCTGAGTTAATAGTAGGCTATCGAAATGAGAGAGGAAACAAGTTGTAGGCCTATGTAACCGTCAGTCATAATCCCATAACTGTAATTTCATGCTATTTCCATTAACTTGTATAGGGACATCATTTTATTTTTACTTCAATTTTTATTGTACCTGAGTTTTTTAATGTACTTCACTCCCATCCTTTCTACTACTGAAGTTCAACCGTTCTCCACACAGAACCAAGGCTGCATATGCAGTTTTATACCATTAATCATCCTTTTTCGAGCGATGATTCACTACCCAGGTATGTATTGTGTGATTTATCATTATTATATTCTGAGTTCTTATGCCCAGAAAATAATACAATTTTATTTAAAACGTGTTTACTATAATGCAAACAAAACAAACTGATTATTGATCTTTCTTTCGATGTTGATTCTTAATTTGTCTCTGAATCGTCTTATATTGCTAATCTTGATGATTTTGAATTAGTATTACTATGTCTGGAAACAACATAACAAAATATAATATTTTTATACCTCAGTCGTCCTTTTTCGAGCGATGGTCCACCATTCAGGTATGTAATTATTGTGCAATTTATCATTATTATGTTTTGTGTTCTTATGTCCAGCAAATAATACAATTTTATTTTAGACGTTCTTAATACAACACAAAACAAACTGATTATTGATCTTTGTTTCGTTGTTGATTCTTAATTTCTCTCTGAGTCGTCTTATATTACTAATCTTGATTTTGACCTAGTATTACAATGTCTGGAAACAACATAACAAAACATAACATTTTTACGAGTATGCCCTCAGTCGTTCTTTTTCGGGCGATGGTCCACCATCCAGATATGTAATTACTGTGCAACTTATCATTATTATGTTTTGTGTTTTTTTATGTCCATGTAAGAACAACATTTTACTTCAAACGTTGTTACTCTAATGTAAACAAACAATAACTGATCAGTCCTCTTTCTTTTTAAATCATTCCTCTTTCTATGTTCATTCTTAATTAATTTACTAAGTCATCGTACATTATTAATACTGATAATTTTTTCTTAGTCTTACAATCTTTGGAAACAACATAACAAAACATAATATTTTTATACCCTTAATCGTCCTTTTCTGAGCGATGATCAGCCATTTACGTATGCATTTTACAATTCACCATTATTAATAACATTACGTTATGTGTTTTATGTTCAGAAAACAATACAATTTTGTTTCTGAAGTTCTTACTATAATGAAAACAAACATATTTGTTTTGATGTTGATTCCTAATTAATTTGACTCTAATAACGTCTTAATGTTGATTATTTTGACACTGTATTACAATCTTTTGAAACAACGCACCAGCACATAAAATTCTTTGTACTCTCAACTGCCCTTTACCGACCGATGATCTTTCTTCCAGGAACTATATATTTTAATGCAAACTGCAGAGAGGGCTGCATCATATAGGAAGGGGATGGGTGTGGGAAAAAGGAGAGAATAAAAGAAGGAATATATGGCGTAATGTGAAGATGCGTTTAATTGATATCGAGAGGAAAGAGATTGAGCTCCAATGTTCGGAAAAATCCTCACTACGTTAACAATCAGATCTCATGCTTAACTGAGAGAGGTTTGACTACATACATTCTTGTAACACAGACAGCAGAGCAGGTTTAGCACGGCTAAGATTGGGGGTATGGAAAGGTAATAAAATTGTCAACGAAGAAGGAGAGCGCCTTTGTCCACTGTGCGGAGAAAAGGACTCATCGACACATATTTTATTGCAGTATGTCGAATTGGAACATATCCGGAAAAAATATCTACCACCCTCGATGCTAAGTCAGAATAGGAGTTCGCTTGCATGTCTTGACCTTGACATCACGGGAAATAGAGAATGGGAACAAAAGACTGGATTGTTCCTCTTGAAGGCGAGACAGATTAGAACTTCAGCTGTTGAAGTTTGTGATGCGAACTGACGAAGGGATACTCAATTATACACTTTTATGCCTGTTTAGGTTAGGATTATGATATGTGTTTTGTTTGTGCCATTTTTATTTTAATCTGTGTGTTCGTTTGGAGAGTGGTTGGATCTAACTATAGGTGAGAGGGGTGAAACCTACAAAGTAGGACTTGTTTTACACAGCACATACGGTCAGAAGACCCGTGCATGGGATTTAAGAGGAAATTCTGTTAATATAGGACATCTGTATGTGTAATATTGCTCAATATATCCATCTATCTATCTATATATTTTAATGCAGAACAAGACTTTCTATTTTAATTGCTTATGTTATTCTGAGACCGTGAAACGCAGGAATATTTAAACACCGGAATCTTTGTGACGTCAGAAATCGATCCCACGATCTGTGAAGTCCTGACTCACGCCGCAGTTTAGCAAAGCAGTTTTGTGGCTTTGAGCTTGATTTTGGCACACGACTCTCCCAATGGCTCAGGCTTCCGAATTATTAAACATGTTCTGTGAAGGATTGCAGAGGCGGCGGGATATGCGAGTTAATAATTCATTCTCTTCTAGATCCACCACTGAACAGAATTTCCTCTGTGTAGTGTGTAACACAAACAAGTGAGTGTGCTTTGCGGTCCGGAGCGTTGGCATTGAGGTAAGTCTACTCTAACCGTTAAATCTTTTGATAAAATTTTAAAGCATTTCATCAGCTCCTTCCCAAGAGACTAGAATATATAAACTTTCAGCATCGTGTATTGGAGTTGTCTAATTGATTACGATCATTTCGTCGTATCTTAAATTCTGTTCCAATGTCCTTGTACGAACATGTGATAAGGTCTGACAAGAGTTCAATCAAGACATTATTCTTAACATCTTCAGAATAATAGGCATCAGGAAAATCTTAAAGGGTGATCCGTTTCAGAAGACATTAAATTAAAACGAAGTAACAATATTTAAGGGATTTATTCTCATTTGGTTACATAATACTCGTATAATATATGGCATATATATTTCTCTCAATAGACTATATTCGGGTCAGCATTCTCTTACTTACACTATTTACAGTTTAAAACACAGACAAATCGTGACCTTAATGCCTGCTCTTAACTACGTCTTTCAAGTGCTTGCACATTCACTTGTCCCTCCTAATTTATCACACTTTATTAAACTAATTCACTTCTCTTATTCTCAGCTACATTAATAGCTATTTATGTGTGGTTATATTGTACTATTACTAGTAAAAACAGTTAAGTCCAGTAATGCAAATTTGCAAAAACAGTAATTAAAAACTTCATTAATGAATGAAAAATCATAATAAATTCTTTAAATAAAGTAATTGGTTTGTTGCCTACATCATTTCGGACTTATTCGGTTTTACTAGAATACAGAGTACGGAAGGACAAGTCGGAGACTGTACTTAACTTATTTTATATAAAAAGTAGATTTAGTCGGTTTTACTAGTAATAGGACGATATACAGTATACCAGTTAATTCTTAATTTCTGTGACTCTAAAATAGTTCTTTACTTGTTATATTAATAGTACAGTCTGAGTTAATGTATTATTATTATTATTATTATTATTATTATTATTATTTCTTTACTTGATTATTTAACAACTCTGTATCAACTACTAGGTTATTTACCGTCGATGGAATTGATGATAGCGAAATGGTATTTGGTGAGATGAAGCCAAGGACTCGCTACAGTTTACCTGACATTCGCCTCACGGTTGGGGAAAACCTCAGGAAAAAACAACTATGTAATCAGCACACGCGGCAATCGAACTCGCGTCCGAGAGCAACTTCGGATTAGCAGGCAAACGCTCTACCGTCTGAGCCACACCGGTGGCTATATTATTATTATTATTATTATTATTATTATTATTATCATTATTATTATTATTGGAGGAGGATTGACTGTAATTCATAGGTTGCTTCATTCCATCCATTGGACACACATCTTAGAGCAAATGGTATTTATTTATCCTAATTCCATTACCATAATTATTGTATAGACGTTACACGCAATCATAGGGATTTGTTCAAACGTCCTGTCACTTTTTTTTGTGATGCAATACTGTCCCTCAACACACATGTATTATTTTAGTAGTTTAAGTTTTTAAATTTCTTCTTCCATAGAATGTAGTTTTTTTTTTTTTTGTCTATTTCACACTTTTGTCTTCTGATGAAAGATTTGCAAATCTTCAGCAGTTCTTTTCCTGGCGTTTTCCTCTTGATCCTTTCTTAGTTTATTTTCCTTCACAATATTCTGACGTTTTGAAGAGGCTCTTCTAACTCAGATATCATCAATTTTGTGATGGGGACATTTCTTATGATTCCAGGCGTTAAGCTCTATGTACAGACCGAATGACAGTTAAGAACTCTTTTTTTCCATTTGTTATATTCCACAGATCTTACATTAGCAATGAAGCTTTAGGATGTGAAATAAGTCAACATTTTACAAGATTATAATTACAAATACAATTTTTACATTTTTTTTACAATTTTTACAATATTTTACAATTTTGCAATTTTCTACAATTTTTACAATTTTCTACAATTTTTACAATTTTCTACAATTTTTACAATTTTCTACAATTTTTTACAATATTTTGCCTAGATGTAGTGAGATGAGGTGAGACCCAAAGATTCACAAAAAGATTACCTGGCATTTCCCTTATGGTTGTGGAAAACCTCGGAATAAAATCAACCAGGTAATCAGACCAAAGGGGGTGAAATGAAGTGAGGTCGAGGACTTGCCATAGACCATCCGTTATCAGTCCCACGGCTGAGGAAAACCTCGGAAGAAACCAATCTATGGGATCCAACCCAAGCCCGAGCGCAGCTCCGGATCAGCAGGCCAGCGAGTCTGCCGACTGAGCTACATCGATGGCTCTACTAAAAATATACAGTACATAGCCAATCAGATTATTAAATTTACAAACCCAAACGATTATTCATCAGTTGAGCTATAAAATATAATACATAACAAGTAAGTTGATTAATTCAAATTACAAACATAAACAATTCATCAGTAGAGCTATACAGACTACTATTCATTTTAAAAGCATATAGCCTACAATTCATCAGCCAAACTACACAAACATATACAATACATAGTAAACAAATTAATTCAATTTACAAACATATTTTCGTTTAAGATATACAATATATTCTTATTGAGACACTCTTTATTTACAGAGAGCCCTCCTTTCCACAGCATCATTGTCATGGAACACAGTTAATATAAAATTATAATATTTCATAGATACATAGTTAGATTCACATCCAGTGCCAAAGCTGTCAACCGAAACGTACAGTTACCCTTAAAAGGAATGAGACGACTCTTGGTCTTCGGAATTTAAAGTTCTACAGGTCGGTTCACTTGATATCGACGTAACGATACGTAACACGTCAAATACAGCAAGAATTGTTACGAGGACCACAACAAGGACAAGGACCAAAATAAGCATCACGAAGAAGACAGCCATTTAAGACCACGATTTCACAACATAGCTCGGGTCACAAACTATCATTGCTTCTCTGTACCGAATGGCAAATGGCTGCTATGGGATCTACATTCTAGACTGCTGTTGTCACTGTCTTGTCTCGGTAGCTCATATAGTAGCGTGTCGGTTCCACTGCTTAACCGAAACGTCTCGTGTTCGATCCCAGGTAAAGCTTTTTTATTGAGGTGTAATTAATTTCTTCATAGTTCCTCGACTGTCTAATTTGTCGAAAAATATGGAATAATTTATGCCCAATTTCTGGGTCTTACAAGTGGGCTGAACCTCGTCAAAAAAATAAATCTTACTTGGAAGTTAATAGTATTCTTCCTCAAACAAAAATCATAAGAAACAAAAAGAGACCTGTCAACTTAAAATCTTGTCCACATGCCATCAACTTCTATTACAGCTCTAAGTCGGTCCGGCATGGATGTCACGAGATTGTGGAATAAATTCTAATCCCCGGCGAGATCTTCCCAGGTTTTAACAACTTGATCCCACAATTCGTCTCGATTTCAAGGGCGTCGGTGGGCATAGGTGGCTATCCTTCTCTTTTTCAATTCCGCCCACAAATTTTCGATGACATTCAAATCAGGTGACTTCGGAGGCCAATTAATGATTTCTATCTCGGGTCTCCTTTGAAACCATCTTTGAATGCTTGCGGCATAGTGCACGGGATGGCTATCCTGTTGGAACAGCAATGTTCCTTCGGGAAAACGTTCTCGGGCGGAAGGAAGGAATATATTTTCCAGAATGTGCTCATAAGTTCCCGCAGTAAACCGGCCATCGATGCGTTCTATAACGCCAGGTCCATTGTAAGACATCCACCCCAACACGATATCACAGTCTACTATATACAGTCACGAAGCTTGAGTTTTGAGGGTGCTAGAAACAATAGACTGTGACGGTACTATTTTGCATTGCCTGTAATGAGGCGATATTAGCGATCCTAATGGTGAGCAACTATCTAATGTTTGCATATTTACTACGTATTGAGCTTCGCGAGTGTTTATACTAGACTGTGACGATATGCTAAAGCGCCCCGATCTTTCACGTCGGTGCACATAGCGCTGATCATGTCGGAGACCATCCTCACGATACACACGGACAGGACTTTCGTAATCACTCGAGATGGTTGTTTCGTCGGAGAAAATTACATTTCTCCAATCGAAATCCGCTCGATTGGTAGCGAAGGTAAGACGGTCGGCAGCTTGTGCTTCCCCCAATATTTCCATTTGCGCAGCCCTGCGGCTCCTAATACCGCGGTTCCTCAACCTGCTGAACACAGTCTGTGAAGAACCGGGAAAGTTAGATGCTGCTCTTATTTCGTTAGCAGTCCGAAAGGGATCCTGTCGAACTGCCTCGAATAAGAGAGCATCCTCTTCCAATGAAGAAATCCGGGGACGCCCAGGAATAGGGCGATTTTCGACCTCCCCTGAATTTTGGTAACGATGAACCCACCTCTCGGCTGTACTTCCAGTAACACCGACCAAACGGCCAGCAGATCCAGCCCCATATCCAGCCTCAACTAGAACTATAACTCGCTGTCTCATGTCACGTCGGTTCGCTATTAAGCTGGGAAATGAGGGATGATGATAATACTTTAGTGTAGACAATGACTATTTAACCTGATAAAGAATTATTGAAATAAGGGTCATCTTGCACAATAAGAGTTAATAAATCAACTCTAACTTAAATATTTAAATAACAGGATATAACAGGAAGTCCAACTGTTGCGAAGCTAATCAAAATAAATCTAATTACATTAAGTAAACAAACCCAAAGTTATGACACCACATTGCTACAGCTAAATTGTAGGTTATTCTCATAAGCATTGAATAGGTTCGTGCTTATGCGTTGGACGACAAAACCAAACATCGAAAAATTCGAATCTTGCCGAGGAATGTAACTTCTTGCTTTTTATAATGTAAATCAGACTTCTAACTACAATCATTCATATTTCTTAATATTTATTAATATTTATAGCCAACATTGAATTTGTAAAGAAAAGACTTTGGAAATCTCATATGGAATTTGTGATCTGTAGTGACATAAACATAGATTATCTCTCGGAACTTTTCCGTAAAAGTAAAATAAATTCACTCCTTGAAACTGGAAACCTTAGTCGTAGACTCATTTTCCCACCAGCATACAAGCTGAAGTTGCACAGCCCTTGATAAAAGTTTTCTACACTGAATTAGACTGAATTTCTATTCGACAGCACCTATAATCAATGGGTGTATGAACATTATAAACAAATCCTGTTTCCAATGTTACTGAACAATTTCAAAATATTAATTTAAAAACTAAAAAGGGTCGTAAATGCTGTATCTAGTGATTATTTACATTTATGTCTACAAAATGAATCTTGGTATATGTTATTGGTACTGCTGATATTAAGAGTAAATGTATTGTATTTTTCACTTCATTTCAGAATCACTTCAGTGGATGTTCTCCACTCAATGTTGTGAAAAAAATTCAAAAATAGAAACATGTAGATAATGCAGGGACTTAAAAATCTCATGTATTAAAAAGAAGAATCTATATGTAACGAGCTGCAATGTAACTATCCTCATATTCTTAAATACTACAAGACGTACAGTGTAATTTATCAAAATTTATGAAAGAGGGAAATAGAACACATTTGAATAGAAAAGCACAAAATCCAGATAATGCAATTAAAGCTATTCGGAATATTATTACGGTTAAACTTGTAGATATCCTAAGAAAGAAAATATTTTTTCATTAAAATTAGTGATTATTAAGTAGAGGATCCCAACTCTATTGCAAATTCTTTTAACGTCTTATAGTATATAGTACAGAAATATTATTGACAACTTAAACATTCAAGATTTTGCAAAAGAAACTGCAATTAGTTACTTATCACATGCATTTAATAGTTAGTATTAATATATGTAATTAATCAATAACTTCAACAGTCCTTATTCATTCAATCATAACATGAATGGAATTGAATGCACATTAAATTAAACACTATTGAAAACACGTTAGATAAAATAGTTAAAATCAACTGAAGGGGTGAGAATGAAATAATCCAAAGCCACACTTTTAACAAAAAAAATCGTTTTGTGCGAGTGCATTTATTACACATATGAAAGGTACACGGTAAAACGATCAAGGTCCATCAAAAATCGAAGTTGAGTTAATAATGCTATCTTATAATGGAAAGGAAGTACTATCGTGTGGTCTAGCTAGTAATAAGAAATCATCGTTCTTGACATTCCACTACGTCAATTTCTATTAAATACACACATAACAAAGTATTAAGTGCTTAAATTTTAAAATTCGTTTTTCTCGCAACTTTCTAAAATGGACCTTGATCGTTATTCCCGTGTACCCTTCATATGGGAAAGCTACTAATAAAATACTGTAATAATTACTCAACAAATGACATAGCCTAAGGACTCTAAGCCTTTGTAAACGTTTCTCTGTGTGGCACAGGAATATTTTTTAACATCATTTTAATTGTTAGTTTTTAATATATATATATATATATATATATATATATATATATATATATATATATATATATATGCATTTACATTGAATGTGTGTGTGTGTATAAATGCATTCATTAGATTAACGTTTATAATATTATAACTTGTAATTTTGTAATTTCTGTGATCATAACACTTAATCTGAGGATTTTGTAAACTCTATTTCAACGTTATTTAGAAAAAAAATCGTTGATATAGACTAAGAATCGAATTCGCTCTCTTCTACACAACACGCAGAGATCTTAGCGTCTGAGCTATTGCAACGACACGAAAGCTTTACTTTCTGTGCGGAGTGTCGACCTAGTCATGAAGGTCCATTGTCGATTGAACTACACGATTTACGTATATATTTATCTTTTATTTACGTAATATTATCATATTTTTCCAGTTTTTGAAGTGAATTCCGGAACGATGCTAGTAACAAACCAAATAGCTTGAATCTAAGTAACTCAATATTCGTTATCTTGTGTATCAGTGCTCTGGTCTCTGATCATGCGCAGTGTTTTACATCTGAGACTTAGGAATATTCAATTGTCTCATTCCTTTTCAGGGAAACTGTACAAATCTCTCTTTACGCATATTACTGTATATGTTTTCAACTTTTATATGAACCTGGGTTTTCTTTCAGTTTGAGATAACTTTTTTTTCACTATGTCTGCTTCAAAAGGTGTTAGTCTCTCTTTCGAGACTAGTTCAAGTGCAGTGGTTATACGACTTTCTCCTAGGAAGTTCAATGCGTTGCCTCTGAGCTACAGAACGAGGTACTGCACGCTTCCGTATCTCAGTCACACTGACTTACATCGCGGTGCCGCGTCAATGTCACTAAAGACGGCCATTTTCGCCGCGCCCCCTCGCTCCTCACGCATGTGATTCAACCGTTTTACACATTATTAATAAGCGACATCATTCTGTTTCCTATTCAACTGTAAATGAATCATTAACGTGGTTCTTGTAGTTGCCGTGCAATAAGCGTTTCAAATGTTGTACTATTTGGGACATCCGAATCTCCGTACGTACCCCTTCATTCACACTCAGGAAAGGACGCCGTTATACGTAAAGAATTCGACATATGTGTAGCGTTACTATACTTCATAGCTTTACATAGAATTAAGTGTGGGTGCGATCAACTGTGGAGAGGTACATAGCTTTACTATACTGTATAACTTTTTAATAGAACTACGTCTGAGTGGTGTAAGAAAAAATTTGCATGTGCAATCATCATTGCGATCGCGCACCTTTCAATTGAAGGGTTCAGAATCATAGTGGGCCAAGCGCCATTTACTAAAACCGTAGAAAACAAGGGTTAAAATGAAGTTATTATCATAATTCAATGGAAACATCTAGCAAGTAATACAAAGTATACACATTAAAACTAAATGATATGTCAATCTTCATTAAACTATAGTATTCACTTAACTTTAACCCTTGCTTTCTCCGTTTTTAATAAATGGCGCTTGGCCTACCATGGTTCTGAACCCTTCAATTGTTTCTTCTAGTTCCCATTATATCATCATAATCGAAATAATAATAATCATCAGCATCATTATAATCACATTCTCTAATGACAATATAAAAAGCACCGAATTTAGTGTCTCCAATAGTATATATGAAACCAATAAGCTACCCTGCAGCTCTCTTTCACGAAATTAGTTTTAGCAATCCCTATGAAACTCAATATGCAAGTTTTAAAATTTGAGCGTGCGTTCAGTATATCTTTTTAATGTTCATGAACTTGGGTATGAAAGTGGCCGGCCGGTGAAAGTACGATCTCATAAATTTCACAACAGGTTTCCAATCGTTTTCACTGCTTCCTACCGACCTGGGACTGTTAATGGCTTATTGGGGCTCTGTATCTCCCAGGATTGTGACCCTGGCTAATTCGACTAGCACATTCTCATTACGGACTCGGCGCTACTAACAAAATAAGTTAAAGAGAAATCTCTTGGATGCGATACTTATAATTAAAAACGTCGTCGCCGCTAACATTGCGCGCATTCTCTCTTTCTAAACGGGCGGTCAATACAGGCAGATTACTCACAACTTCAGAGAGCGGTTCTCAACGCAGTTCCCAGCATTTGAAATACAAGCAGTTATTAATTCTTCATTCTTTAATTTCAGACCCTCATTTTTACTCTTTCTCTATTACAGGGCTTCCCAAACTTTTAATTCTCGCAACTTGATTTAATAGTTAAAATACATTCATCTGAATCTCGAAATACAATAACAATTTTGCTAAAAAATTCAAGGAATACCAGAAGGAAAAGGAGAATACAGGGAGAAGAGGGGAATGCAAGGAAAAGTTAGTAGCGCCGAGAAAAATACAAGGATATTAAGGATAAGACAAGAATAACAACGGGGAAATAACAATAAGGGAAATACAGGGGCATCATTTTATTTTTACTAACATTTTTAATATTAACCTGGCTATATCTTTGGATTAATGGTCTAGAACCGGAAACACCGCTTGCTCCCCCTTCCAAGACTGGAGTTCGATGATACTGGCGTAAAATACAAATCACTTTACTAGGTATAGGAGGGAAGAAAAGTAGGTTCATCCATTTATGTAAACTAGGAAATATCGCAATTTTGAGTTTGATAATTTTCATTAGGTTTTTCTTTAATCAAAATACAGTACAATATTAACACTTAGTGTTTTTACTCCGAATTGAGCTATCCATTGGGCCGTATTAATTATGCAGTGTATATTGTACTGTTACAGCACTTTAGCGTACAATATAGACAATGAAGTTAAATTGAAAAATAATCATAATATGGATATTTAAACACATTTTTGAAAATGGTGGCCGTTCATTTCGATACAGGCTTCAGTTCTTTTGTGCTTATTATCGCACTATAGACTACTGTACTTAATTCCAATTACCAGTTTCGTCCTTCGTACGAGTAACTCATGTTGAAATAATTCTATACCTACTTTATAAAAGAGTACCTTACGTACTGTAAATTTAATCTTCACTTCTGCCCGATCCGAAAAGATAGAATTACTCAGAAATGCTATCTACTGTCCGTTCAAGTGGTTTTGTCTCAGGGTCATAGAAAAGGGAGGAAATCATGTGACAGTTAATTACTTAACGAGGCCCTTTTATTTAAGTTATTTTAAACAGTTGTATAATAATACGTAGACGTCCAGTTCCTAACTGAAATGAATGTTTTCAGAAAAGAGCAAAGACAGCCTAGCTACTACACTTTACATAGGGATGAACAGAAGCAGGTGGGGGAAACCGGGATGCGACGTAGGTAAACGGACGACAGTACCTGTGCGAAAATATGATTCAATATTGAAAGCTCTTTCGTCACTGGAAAACGCGAACTTATTTCTGGAACGTACTATACTCACTAACTCAGTACTGCATACGCGGCCTTGGTTTTGTGTGAAGGTCGGTTGTAGTAAGTTTACTACTAGAAGGGGTGGGAGTGAAGTACATTCAAAAACTCAGGTACAATAAAAATTGAAGTAAAAATAAAATGATGACCCTGTACAATAATAACATGACGAATACAAGGAAAACAAGGGAAATACAAGAACAAGAAAAATACAAAGAGAACAAGTTGAAGACAAGGATAACAAGGGAAAGACATGGATAACAGGGTAATGCAAGGAGAACATAGGGAAAACTGGAAGAATAATGTAAATGTACGGATAACAATGGAAAATACAAGGAGAACAGGGAAATACAAATAGTACAAGGGTAGTTTTCATTGTTTATGTGATGGTCCATGTTTCCGTATCTCCACACACCTAGTGAGGATCAAAAATAAAAAATAAAATGGTTGGTTTTGATCCTAATAGGATCGACATTGCGTATTTAATTCTAAATAAAGATTCGTCAAGTCTTTAAAAACCTTGTCCTTGGACCGTTGAAGGAGTGACTTGTGGTCCATATAATGAATATGAACAAAATCCGTCCAACAGTTTTCAATAAATAGCCGTCCATACTCACTACAGGTAGATAGATGACGTGGTTAAAAACGACATTCTTATTACATACCTTTAGTCAACAATCCGAAGATTGGTTAAAACCTCATAAGTGACACCAATAAGGCATCACTCATGAGGGAACTAAGCCAGGAGATGATGGGGTAAGTTAGCCAATTCCTTTTCCCTTCTATTGCATACATCGCTGACTAGTAACATATTACACTAATCAGACTTCAAATGTATACAAACAAATTGCACTTCCTTTGATACATATCGGCAAGTCTGATAATAGATGTACTGTACATATCAGCCAGAACTTCAATCAGAGATAATTTTCCATTATGATGGTAGTTAAAAAGTACGTTATAACAAAAAAATCTAAATGTATTTATTTATTTATTTATTTTTTGCGCAATCAAAATTCTTTCTTTTTGTTTCGTATAATAAAGAAGTTGAAAACAATACATTTGTCTTTGTCTCTTTAGCAAGCAGATGAAATATTAAATTGTATTCTGTGGCTCATGAGACCTTCACTCAAATAACTACAAATCGTTTATTAAAACAATTTTAATAAAATACCTAAAGAGAAAGTGGACACAGCTTTGTAGGACACCGTTTAATACGAAACAAATTACAATTTTATGTCGTGTAGTAGATGTAAAACAGATTTCTGTGACAGCGAACAGCCCATGTGACAACGTTTCCCTTCTCTGTACTTGACCATACGCCACCATAATAACATTCCAATCAATTGTTTGATTTACATTGAGCTCCCTGAGGCTCGAAATTGTATATGCGTGGGACTATGTATTGAATTTACCTCGCACTACCTACACAAAGGTTATGAAAGTGTTAGAAAACTATGTCTCCACAGACCAAGCAATTTTAATTTAACCATATTGCTGAACTTCAACAATTTCAGGAATCAATGCACACAGCATATAATTTCATATATATAAACCAGAAAACACTTGAAAACCTCAAGCCATCCATCCCACAAACATTCTGGGATTCGCAACGACAAATGAGATTTTTTAAATTTCCGTTTAGAGTAATTTAACTCAACAGAGTCAATGAATTGGAGGAGCCAAAACAAAATAAGTTGTTCCTATTCTACTTTTGCTTATTCTTTCTAATCCAGTGGAAGTCTTTTCATTGCTTCTACGTCTACTTATATAGAGGAAGTGTTACAAATATGGAATACCATTTTGTTTCTTTGGTCTTGGAACCTACATGTTTTGAATACTGAACGTGAAATTCGACCTGTTTATTGCTGAATGTCACTGTTACATCGGATTTATAAGCTAGTAAGCTGTTATAAAATGTTTGAAAAAAAATAATTTCCTTAAATCTAATATATTTCCTTCATAAAAATGGAAGAACAAATATGAAATACTATTAACAAGTTACAAGATTAACAAAATCGCAAAATCATAATGGCCTCCACTAAGAAAACCATAGAACAAGCATTCAGCATCTTCATTAGAAGGTGTTTTCCCAACTGTAATACTGAATCCAGATAAATGGTCTCTCATGTCTTTTCTCGAACTTGTTTTATGGCTTCTTGCATTGTCTTTTCATTACATAATTTTCTAAGTTTGTTGGAAGGTGAGGTTTTCCCTCCTCCTACAGGTGCCAACACTAGTAACGAAACATAAAACCAGGGTTAAAGATATAATAATAATAATAATAATAATAATAATAATAATAATAATAATAATAATAATAATAATAATAATAATAGTATTTCGTATTTGTGACATACTAATGTTGTAAGTCATAACCCCAAAACACATCATAATTAAAAAACGAAACCAATTATAGGCCTATATATACTGCTATAAATGTAAATTATTTCTCCTTAAGAACACATGTCATTAATATGTCTAACATTGAGGAATAACAATGTATATCAAGGAAAGAACTTACCGCCAAAATTTTCACTTTCCTCGAAAACGTAATAATGATAAACGTTTCAACAGTTCAGCTGCTAACTGCAAACTAACACATTCCCGCGAAAGAGAGTATCAGTACGTAGTAATTTGGAGGGCTTCCGCTAGAATACAATACGTCTCAGGTTGTATATCACACTATTTCATATTTGTACGCCTATTCCATATTTGTAACACTTCCTCTACATGTAAATTAATTTGAACTATTAATTTTACTGTCTACTTAATTTCTGCTCTTTTTGCAACTTCATAGATTTTTCGTGATATAAAATATTAACTGATAGAAGATATAATCATTTTCTAGAAAATATAGACAGTTACTTGTGTTGTGCTGTGTTCTGTTGTGTTGTGTTGTGTTGTGTTGTGTTGTGTTGTGTTGTGTTGTGTTGTGTTGTGTTGTAACCAGTGTTGAGTTCAGCCAGCAAATAACTTTCCTTTCCGTTCTCTTTCGTGTAAAAATATCTAGTCACAGTATTTAGTTCTTACATTCAGATAAGAGATTGATGATGCTGAAAAACTGTTTAATTATGCAGATGTATTGTATTTTTTGGCAGCATATTAAATATATTCAGAGTTGAGTAGTGTCCGTCAATATGCTTATCAATCGTACAATATACAATGATTTATTGAATATTTACATTATTATTTCAAAATGGATTAACGTTTTCGGCATACATGCCATCATCAGATGATACAATATTAACATACAAGTATGATCTGATGATGGCATGTATGCCGAAAACGTTCATCCATTTTGGAATAATAATGTAAATATTCAATAAATCATTATAGGCCTATATTGTACTATTGATAAGCATATTGACGGACACTACTCAACTTAAATAATATCTACTTATCGGACCATTTCAAATATATTCATTAAATATTAAATATAGACAAAACTATTAATATCAAAAGGTTAATTTTATAAGTAATGATGTAAACCCGTTCCAAATGATTTAGGAACGAAGATATTTTAGCATTAAAATATTTATTTCATACTTTTATATTTTGTCAAAATAAATTTCATATTTCGACAAGATTTTCTTCATATTGTGTCGATCTCTATTTATTTTTATTTAATATCTTTACTTACTATACTTCGTTTGAAACACGTTGTAAGTTCTGAACACTTTACTTTAGAAAATTGTACGGTATACCTTGTACTATGTACAATGACCTTCATACACGGAATCTAGACAAAATTTTCACTACTCAACATACCAACATTGCATCTTTTCATGAGTTACTGGTGTGTTTTAACGATCAAATCACACAGCTGTGCACACAATGAAGGTGAGATGGACGTAAAAAATTATGTGAACTTCATTTAAAACTAGCATGTAGTGATTTTCTTCGTTTCCTAGACAAATTCCTTCTGTTACACCCGTTTAACGAATAAAGTATCGCACAGCTCCTCTTTAACCCTAACCTCGTTTATTGCTGACGTACTTATACTCCTGATGACGTCACGTTACAAGCTGTAGCAGCAAGATAATAGCATGTTCGAAACCCGCTGACAAGAATTAATTGTCTTCCAAAGAATTACAAACCTCTAAGTATAGAATCTCCACACAGTCGTCTTTCAGCTGAAGATATTTCACCTTTCACGAGTTCCGAGCTTTACTGCCATCGTCACAACAACATTAATTCAGTTAATAGGTGCACATGAGACTCCATAAGATAAGCTCTACTTTCTGTCATCGGGTCACAAACTAAATAAAGATCCACTATTCCATTGTACCTACTTACTTCGCTATTTAGTATCTCTGCTAAAACTACAGAGAACGTTGGAATGAAAAATGATTCAGTAGCAAAAATGAATCTTTAACCAAGAAATTGTATTACCCAAACTGAATTTTCGACAGTTTAATAACACTGTATCAACTACTACATTACATAGCTTCGATGGAATTGGTGATAGGGAGTAGTGTTCAACAAAAGCGCATATTACACCCCCTTTATATTAAAAGTGCACAGAATCTAAATCCAAAAATACGTCATAAACACAACTTTGATTACAAGAAAAGGACACACGAATTTGTACAGACTTAGAACTTTCTACTACTACTTACGTACGTACAACACCAGTAGATGTTGTTAAGGAAAGTGGGTAGTGATGCCAGTGCGATTAAAGAATTTCAGTACAAAAGTTTAGTTCAATACTTCTAGACTTTTAGTGTTCAGAGTGGAATAAAAATGTCCATGGTTATACAATAAATCGTTCTGAATTTAGTGGTATAAAAGATAACTAATTAGTTTCGTATTCAAGTGCAAAAGAAAGGCCCTAACTGATAATCTGTTTTTCCCACTTTGCCAAATGTATCTCAATCGTCAGGTGCATATTAATTCCTACAATCTTCACTCATATGCCTTTTATTTTTTAAAGCTATTAAGTAATGTATATTGTAAATTCTGAAGCTAAATTTGTTACATATTTTACACTTAGTGAAAGAGAAAAACTTATTAAATTGCCAGGTACATATTACTTGCTACAATCTTCACTTATAAGCCTCGTATTTTTAAACCTATGAAGTAATGTATGTTGTAATTTCTAAAGTAAAATTTAGTTAAATATTTTACACGACACACAAAACTTTGACTTATGTCTCCGTATCCTAAGAAGTGACTTTGATCTTGCTTGGGGAGATTCGGAGCTCCTAGGTGTTTGATTTCAATTTCCTGACGTGCAGGAAGCCATTGGTCAAGGAGAGCAAGAAATAGGGAAGACTGGAAAAACCTAAAAAGACAAGTGAACAGTGACTAAAACCAGTGCGACAGAAACAAGATAAGTGAACAATATCAAAACAATGCAGAATGTGAACCAAGTGAACAATTCCAAGCATGCAAACATCTCTTACGCGGAGTAGCTCACCGCATGAGACAGATAGAGCTCTCCCTCTATAGGAGGAGGCCTTTGCCCTCAACGGGACATTTTTAAGCTAATCATTTAGTTTTATTTCATTTCGTTTCATTTCATTTCATTTCATTTTACACGTAGTGAAACAGAAAAACATATTAAACTTTGATTACAATTTTTTTAATTTTTTTCAATACATATAATTTTTTCCTCTTATGTGTGTGATATTATTCATAAACCTTAGGTCTACTTTGTAGAACACAGGCTGCAGAAAACATTGTAAAAGTTTCATGTAAATATAATCAGTAGTTTTAAAGTAAAATGCATTCAAGTTTCAAAACTATCAACTTACAGAAAACTGCATTAAAAAAATGTATGAATTACATGCGTCACCAAATTTAAAGAGGCCATTTAAAGGGCAAGGGGGAGAGAGAGAGAGAGAGAGAGAGAGAGAGCAAGTTTTATATCTTTTTTTAAATACAAAATGAAAAATCGAATTTTTGACCCGTAATCACTACCCAGTCCCCTAAACATTGGTAATAGCTCTTTCCAACAAAAATAACATAAAAGCAAGCTTGAGAAAACATATGCATACATTAATAATGTCAGGAAGAGTAAATCAGTACGAGAAGAGAGATTAGCAGAGTGCCGTTTTTAAAAAAGATCGGTTCGCTTAACTTGCCAAAAAAAACTATGGACACTAACAATGTATTTGGAACTAACTTTACTTCATTAGTTAAGATAAGCTGTTTACCAGTCTTAAGAATTGCAATGAATTCATGGCATCATCAGAATAAGTAATAATGATATTTATGTTATGTTATAACATAAGATATTAGATACTATGCAATTCGAATTCTCAAAGAGAAAATGTAGATATCTAACAACATTATTACTAATATTATATACAATGTACTAGTGAACTCTTCGAAAAGACACACTGACAACCGCATACAAAGATCGAGCGGGATGAACTAGTCAGTGTGCTTTTAGTTGATAAACTAGCGTTCAAAGATACCTGAGTCCCACTAATCGACAGCAATCGATAATAATTTGCTCGCGTAAGTCCTATAGTTTCTTTAGTTACTACTTCTATGGATAGATGGCGAAGATAACAGCGTCGCCAATAGTACATAAATGTACCCGCATTATAGAATTCAAATTTCATCCTCCTCTAATAGTTGTAGGAAGTAATAAGTTTAGCGGGAAACCGTTGACACAAAAGTTATGAGGATAATTTTTACTTAATATCATCACTTTTCTCAAAACATCGCAACAATAGTGTCATCTATTGAAAAGTAGCAGAACTATTTCAAAATTTGTCAACTTCTTACGTCTTTGGTTTTGATTTACCTCATGGTTAGAAAGTTCGCTTACACGATCAGAAAATTGTAGATCAGAAATCTTTGAAAGCCAGTGTACAGCACACTGTTGTGAGCTTTCAAAATCTTCTAAAACTTTCGAGAGACCGACCCGATAGAGAGATGGTACTTGATGAGAGTGAAGGTCTAGTCATGGCATTACCTGAAATTCGCTTTACAGTTGGGAAAAACCTCGGAGGAACCCCAGGCCAAGCAAGAATCAAACTCACGAGCGAGAGCAGCTACGAAGAACCATGCAAGCGCGTCTATAGCCTGAGCTATGCCGGTAGCTAATGCAGTTTTATCGGGGCAGTTCGGCAGCTATTTTTAGAAGTTTCAAAATATAAGAGAAGAACGACATCAGTGTGTATGCGAAGAAACATTTCAAACTGTGGAATATCTTTTGTTTAAATGTGGTGTATTTGAACATAGATTAATAAGATTGTGTTGATATCATACCTCAGCATCTAAAACCGTTTATGACTGCCCTGTTTCCCAATTAATTCACAAACCATGTTGCTACAAAGACTTGAAGAGTTCGCGGGAAAAACGATGAATGTCACATTTCTGTTAAGGATTAGATAATGATCTAATTGAGTCTATAACTGCAATATGTAGTGCTGTTTCTATAGAAAATAAAGGAAAGGATTACTGCATTCGTGGTGATAATTCTCCTTTTTACCATTTTTCATAAGAACAACATTAAATTTCGTAGTGATCCATTGAATTAGATAATAACATCAACCTTAACAAAACTGTGACATTCATCGTTTTTGCCTGCGAACTCTTCAATTTGTTAACTGTGTAACGTAAAATGTTCATGTCCTTGACATTCGGGAAATCTGGTCACACTTTCTGTTAATTTTTCAAAAACTTCTCCCTAAAGAGACATTACTCTTTCTCCTCCACTTGTAGCCGTAACTGAAGAATCGTGCACTAGACTT
The DNA here is from genome assembly GCF_040183065.1 of Periplaneta americana. Lineage (NCBI taxonomy): Eukaryota > Metazoa > Arthropoda > Insecta > Blattodea > Blattidae > Periplaneta > Periplaneta americana. The sequence goes on from NC_091129.1 coordinate 94,548,338, forward strand.
CTACTACCCAGTGTAACACTTTGTTAGCTATTTCATCTGCGGTTAGATAACCATCACAATTCTGGACGCTAGGGCGCACACATAAATCACCTTTCCTGCTGGAACTAAACCCGCGATATTCGGGATGATAGATGAGATCGCATGTAAAACAAACCACTAGCATTTAGTCACAGGATGAAATTTCTCTTCTCCCTGTGTTTTATACGGGTACTAATCCTCAGTAACAGAGGAGAGTAGAGTTACAAAGAAAAGTATCAAATACTCTTAGAAAGTGTGTCAAAGTATCCTGCGCAATGGAATTTCTTCTCTATTATAAGTTCGTCCATGCTCAGAGAGCCATGAGAAGTTATTCTCTTTGCCTCTATCTCTGTCTCTCTGAGTTTATACGGCTTTGATTCTGAGCAGCATCAGTTTTCAAGATTTTTTTTATTTTTTTCTGTAATCTCCAAGAAGTTTGTAAGTTTTCAATGTAGGCACTATTTGTTATTACAAACTATCTCACTTGCTTTATGAAACTTATCGAAGGATTGTAAAGAAAGATACGCTTCATTATTTTTCTCAGAATAGAAATAATTCAGTTAATTATTTTTACGTATCGTCATAGATAGTACTACATAATATTTATATTTTGTCCTCTATCACCAGTGTCTATCGTACTAGTGCTAGGATTTGATGTTTGCTGGTTGAAATTCGGCCAAAAACAAGAATGAATGAATGAATTAATTAATTCAATGTCAATGTCGCCAAAGATGTTAAAAGTGTGAGCAGAACGATGGGTGAGAGAGGATGTCGGTATCCTTACTAGAGAATGGATCCGAACACTTGCACTGGGTGAGTGACGATCGACATGGCTTTACTCGGGAGGGAAGTAAAGCTTTGGGTATGGTATCGTAGATTTACGGAGCTAAATGAATCCTGCCCTTGATAGAGAAATCCAGACAAATTTGGCGGTCATTTCTCTACTATGTAGAATATCGAGGCGTCGTTATATAAATATAAGAATAATAATGGGAAGACAAGGAAAACCAGGGGATTATAAGAAGTATAAGGAAAATACAGGAATGATAAGAATACAAGAAGTACAAAGGAAATACAAGAAAAACAAGGGTAATGCAAGAAGAACAAGGGAAAGACAGGAATAACAAGAAGAATACAAGAACAATGGGAAGACAATAGAAACAAGGGGAATACAAGGAGTAAAAACGGAATACAAGGAGAACAAGCGAAAGTCAGGAAGGGCAAGAAGAATAAAAGAAGAACAAGCGAAAGACAAGACAAACAAGTGGAATACAAGGAGACCAAAGTAAAGAAAAGTAAAATAAGAGTAATGCATGGAAAACAAGGGGAGTACAACTACAATAAGGGAAAAACAAGAAAAACAATGACACAAGGAGAACATGGAGAAAGACAATAAAAACGAGAAAGTTACAAGGAGAACAAGGGGAATACAATAAGATCAAGGAAAATACAAGGACAACAAGAGGAACACAAGGAGAACATAAGGAAGGCAAGGAGAACAAGAGAAATACAATGAAAACAAAGGAAATGCAAGGAGACTAATGGAAAGACAAGGAGAACATAAGGAATACAAGGGGGAAAAGGAAATACAATGAAAACAAGTGGAATACAAAAAAAGAACAAGCGAAAGAGAAGGGCAACAAGAGTAATGCGTGAAGAACAATGGAAAGACTAGGAAATCAAGGGAAATACAGGAGAACAAGGAGAATATAAGGATAACAAGAGAAAGAGAAGAAAAACAAGAAAACAGCAAGGAGAACAAGGGGAATACAGCGAGAACAAGGAAAAGACAAAGAAAATAAGAACACAAAGGGAATATAAGAAATACAAGAACAAGGAGAATGCAATGAAAACAAGATGAATACAAGGAGACCAAGTGAAAGATAAGGTGAATGAGAGGAATACAAGGAGAAACTAAGGTATACAAGAAGAACAAGCGAAATACAATTAAAACTGGAGGATACAATGAGAACAAGTGAAATATGAGAAGAACAAGAAGAATACAAGGAGATCAAGGAGAATGCATGGAGAACAATGGAAGAGAGGGAAAACGAGAAGGCAATATATGGAGAACAACGATAAAACAAGGAAAATTTGAAAACAAGGGAGATGACAACAAGATCAAGAAGACAAAGAGAACACGTAGTTGTACACAAAGACATGCAACATAATAAAGCTATTCACGGTTGATTTTTGTCAATATCCACGCCTGCAATGTAGTTGCTTACATGCTTACATTTCGTCGATCATATCTTGAGATATTAGGAACAAACGAAATACATAACTTAGAAACTGGTAGGCTAAATTAACTGTAAAATAAATGGCAATTTTACGAACCCAAAGCACTTTTGTCAATGAAGTTTACGTAACAAACATCACTGTCTTCGTAATCATCATCTACTTGCGTGTTACGGTCCACCAGTCCAACTTTTTCTCAATCGTCCCACGCTTCTACTTCCATTTAGTTGATAAGTTACTGAAAGACAGAGTACAATCTTCTTTTATGTCCAGTCTCCAATTAGAGAGCCACTAATCGTTTAAGTAAGAAAAATCGCATCTATACACTTCTGAGCACGTTAGTGAACCATTAATAATTTATTATAATAAAGATGATTCTTGTAACGCTACATTTACATGCAGCGCCGTCAATGTTTAAATAACAAACACATTCCTTCTTGCAATAAGTAATATTACTTTAAAGGAATGACTACGAATCCGTTTAAGTAAGAGGAGTTCTTGACAGACTTGGCTAACTCCTCACGCATCTCAGCTACTAAACAAACTTTATGTAACTGGGTCTAAATATTCCATCACCATCGCCGGCCACATTGTCAATTTCAGCAAGTAGGGTTTCTCCCGCTATCTGGCCGGGTGGGGAAACTTCAAAGGCTCTTAGCTTTAACCGTCATGACCTTACACGGGAGCGAGCAGATCGGCCTGTAAGGCTGCCAAATTAATAATGAAGCGTTTATGTCTCAAAGTCCCTTCAGACTTACAGTAATGCTATTGTCTTTACTCACATGCATTACTTTCGTGTTCTGGCAGGCGACCACGGATACTTTTGAAACAAAATTTCAGCTTAACAATTTCAGCAATAAAAAAATTATTGATATCAGATGAATGTCGTCATGTCTTTGTTTTTTATCCTTTACGGATTTTTGTTCTTATTTAAATCACTTTATATATCACCATTATCTGTAATATCACCACCATCATCCACACGCTTTCAGAAATGTTTGTCCAAACATTTTCGTCCACTACAACATGTCGTCCAAATTTCTATGACCAACACATTTACGTCCAGTGGAATAAGTCCCTAGCATTTTCGTCCAAGTGTAAATTTCGTCCACAAATTTTCTAGTCCACAAAAATTTAGTCCAATATACATATTGTGCAATTGTGATTCATTTTGGATATTCAGACACTAGAAGCACATTTTAAACAGATGCCAGCAATAGAATACCAAATAATGGAGAACTAAAAGATGGACAGGTATTGCTAGGGAAATGCATGCATTAGTTTCATTTAAAATTATCAGGTATGGATCCCAAAGTAATTACTTCAAAGAGGAAAAAACCACTGCTCATAAAAGACGGCTACTGTTATCAACACCACTCCTATAATAAGGATCGAACCAGGCTATATTATATTGGCGATGTGAGAATCTATCAACCTGTAATGCAATCTATAATGCAATTACACAGCAACCCACAAAACCTCGAAGATGTAAATTAAAGAAGGAAATTACACTTTCTAAGAAATAACTGCAATGAAAGCATGATCTTTGTTCTTTGAAATAACTGAAAATAAATCTCATGTTTTATTTCAGTGATTCATTTTTTGTAATAAACACAACTACGAAAATGTCAAGTAAATAAATTTGGACTTAATCAGGTAAGAACAAAATACAGGGCTATTCAAAAAGAAGGAGCAGATTTCAAATATTTATTTCTTCCAAACTACAAAAGATAGAAACACAATTTCAACGTTCCTGGACAGACGGAAGTTTAAATTTTGAACAGCCCGGGTAGAAGTTCCAATCACGGCCGCATTGGCGCTGTTGCTTGTCTTGCGCAGCCTCATTGGCTCTGTTCGCTGTTGTATGTCTGTAGTAAAATGGCGACACAACAGGAAAAAGCATTTTATGTGTTGCAATTAGCAAACCTAGAGTCCATTATTGAAGTTCAACGTACTTTTCGCCGTCAGTTTAATAAACAACCGCCTCTTCATAAGCAGATTTACCAGTGGCATCGAAAATTCGTAGAAGATGGTTGTATCTGCAAACAGAAAAGTACGGGACGTCCACGCACATCGAATGAAAATGTCGAGCGTATTCGTACAGTTTACGAAAGGAGCCCAAAAAAATCTACAACACGAGCAAGCAGAGAACTGAACATTCCTCAACCAACGGTATGGAGAGTTCTGAAACACCGTCTGCACATGAAGCCGTACAAACTGCAGTTATTGCAAGCATTGCATCCTGACGATCACAACAAAAGGTACGAATTTTGCATTAGCATGCTAGATGATAATATGGAAGAAGACAATTTTTCTGAACGATTAATCTTTTCCGATGAATCCACTTTTCATCTTTCCGGTAAAGTTAATCGCCATAACGTTAGAATTTGGGCAAGTGAAAATCCTATGTCAGTTATTGAACATGAAAGAGATTCACCGAAGATTAACGTCTTCTGTGCCATATCTGTAAACAAAGTTTATGGACTTTCTTCTTCATGGAGAAAACTGTGACAGGAATAACCTATCTAGACATGCTTCAAAACTTATTATTTCCTCAACTTAAAGATGATTCAGATGACCAGATATGTCGCCATTTTACTACAGACAATCAACAGCGCCAATGCGGCCGTGATTGGAACTTCTACTCGACTCTGTTCAAAATTTAAACTTTCGTCTGTCCAGGAACGTTGGAATTGTGTTTCTACCTTTTGTAGTTTGGAAGAAATAAATATTTGAAATTTGCTCCTTCTTTTTGAATATATATAGGACGAAATTTCACATATACTCAAATGACATGGACGAAAGATTTATAGACAAAATATGTAGGACAAACATACAACTGGACAAACGTAAAATTAGGACAAAATTACGAATGGACGAAAACGTAATGGACTAACATTCTGCTAACCATCCACACGATGTGCTTATTTAAATCGTGGTGACATAATGACATATAATACGCATTTACTCGTAACTTTAAATGCTGTTTTGCGAAACCTACATTTTCCAAGTTATTAGTGCATTTTGTAGAAAAACTATTTGAGCTAACCTTATGAAATTTTCAAGCTATTTTACCAGATGTATAATAATGCTACCATACCACATCTATTGAAATATATTAAAATTATTCTGACATACACTTCATTATATGACAGAAGAAATTAATTTAATTATTAATTTAAAAGTTCAAAATTTTCCCCAACACCATAATATTCAACAGAACTCTATTATTTCTGGCAACAGTGCCTTTTATTACTTCGAAGTCTAAGCAATTAAAATTTATTTGAAATATAGTATATAGGAAAAGAGAAAATAGTATCAATGCATGTCCATGTACTTTATTATTAATTAAAACTTAATTAGGTTATCACTTTTTTTCGCAAAAAGTAAAGCAATTCATCAGAATTTCTAGTACATATTTAAAAAGTATAAAGAGAATATAATATACAAAAAAAGTTCACGTAGTTATATTAAAACACATGCTATGACATTTTTTCTTTGTAATAACTGGACTTCGGCGTAGTCGACATTAATCCATACGAATTCTCGCTTAGCAATATCGGTCACAAAATAACAAAATCACAAAATATTGTGTAACATTTTCACAACTTTCGCATTGCTTAAGCAACCAACTGCTCATAATGAACATTGTGTTATGCCTGCACAAAAGTACAAGTGGCAATCAATATGTTTCCGGACTGCCCTGAATGTAGGCATCACACAGGACATAGGAAACAGAAAAGGTATCTAGAACCACGCAAACGCCTGGAATCTAGACTAATTGCATCAGTTGAAAGACAGAGAAGACTAGCAATAAGGAGTATATGGAGAAATTCCAAGAAAATATCAATAGGTCCTTGACATGTTCGCACAAAATCACGTGTAGAAGCTCAGTTCTTAAAGACAATCTGACGCTGTTTGACACACTGTCTCAACAGGAATGGAAGAAATGATCTCCAGTGACACGCGCATATACATATGTTTAACGTTACAATAAATACAAGTGTAGTTCCGAAATAGCCTATGTGGATTGATATATTGATTATGTAATGGTTATAGACCTACTAATAGAACATACTCCAGTATAACATTCCTCTGATTGAGGTTCTGACTGATATGTACATCTATTATCAGGCAGTACATCTCTCTTGACGATGTGTGTCAGAGGGAGAAACAATTGTTTGTATACATCTTAAGTCTAATTAGTGTAATATGTAGCTAATTCGCGATGTATGCAACGGAGAAGGAAAGGAACTGGCTACCCTACCCCATTATCTCCTGGCCTAGTTGTTTCACAAGTAGTTCCTTAGTGGTATCACTTGTGAGGTTCCAATCTGTCTTCGGACAGTTGACTAAATAATAACAATATAGCCACGAAACCTGTATCAAAGTCGTCTTATGTAAACTACAAATATTCTCGATGGATGGACAGAATCGAATACGCTTTCCCTTTTTGAGATATTGCTGGCATACTGAATAAATCCAGGCTGGACAGTTACTGCGCCTTTAGTATTGTATTATAATCTAGTTCATTGTATCGAGGAAATGTCGCTAACGGCCTTTACCCTTTCCTAAATGCCACGAGTATTGATGAAGTAAGTAAACAGTTGGCCAGCCTGTAGTTGTAATACCTTGACCAAGTAAAATAACTGTGGATGTGCTCGTCCCAATAATCGACTTCTTCGATCCTCCCACAGATCGATATTATGCACACGAAGCGCGGTTCACAGGTGGACTGTTTTCCGTAATAATGTTCTCATTTTCAGCTAAATGTGTCTCAGCCATGCACCACACAGGAACATTCCGACATCAGTTATAATTACACGCACGGCTGAACTAGATATACGGACTCAACAAAAATATCTTGTATCATATACGCCTAAGTACTTACATACAGTTACAGCATCAATGATTTTCACAGTAGTCAACATGAACAACAAAATTTAAAAAACAATAAGCCTACAAAAAACTCCAACAACATACAATACCATACTACAGATAATCAGTGAAAGTGCGTCAGAAAGACAGTGTTTTAACCAAGAACAGTAACAACAACCCAATTTTACGACATAACAGGCTAACACAGCCAATCATAAATATGATAAAAGTGCTATAGTGTTTACAGTGTTTTATAGTGTATATTTTACTTGTTTATATTTGTGTCATAATATTGGTTTTAACATAATTTCCTATTTACCTATGTGTGCTTTCAAAAGAAAGAATTTTAAGAGAATCATAACAAGCAACCACACACTGCATCAAGTAGATTTATAGTAATTTTAGCTAAATTAAGAAATCATGATAGGTCACACGCACGTGAATAACCCACTATACAATAAGAGGCCAGGTCTTCACAACACATATTGACATACATATCTGAAGATAATACACACTGAGTATCGAAAACGTTAATATAAATCCAAAAACATTAAGATAAGCAAAGGTGGAAAATAAAAAATTGACATTGTAAAACGCTGTATCATCTACCCGATTATTTAGTGTTGATGATCTTGGTGATAGCGAGATGGTATTTGGCGAGATTAGATTACCTGACATTCGCCTTATGGTTCGAGAAAACCTCGGGAAAACCCATCAAAGTAATCAGCTCAATCAGGAATCGAACCCACGCCCGAGCAATCTCCTGATTGGCAGTAAGCGTCTCAATAGACTGAATTATACCGGCGGCTTTAAGAAAATGTCATATTATATTATTAATAAAGTTGGTAAGACGTTTGAAGAATAACAAAGGTAGCAAAACACGAACTATTCATAACAGTCTTAAAATAATCTGCTCGTCATTAAATTCGCTTTATTCAAGATATGTCTTCTCAAACTCATCTCTTCCTCTTCAGCGTGGTACACAGTACATTACATACACTTCTGGATTTTTTTTTCAAAACTAGTCTAGTTTTCTTCATTGGAAAACTCAACTATAATTAACAGAATTATGTTTATCAGTATCGGACAATACTCCCGCTTGACTCAATAAATACAAAATGTGGTTTTATTCCTGTTCTAAATAACAACTAATTCCCAAATTTTTGTCTTAATTTACAACTCACAAATGGCTTTTAAGGAACCCGCAGGTTCATTGCCGCCCTCACATAAGCCCGCCATTAGTCTCTATCCTGTGCAAGATTAATCCAGTCTCTATCATCATATCCCACCTCCCTCAAATCCATTTTAATATTATCCTCCCATCTACGTCTCGGCCTCCTCAAAGGTCTTTTTCCCTCCGGCGTCCCAACTAAAACTCTATTTGTCTTAATTTAGTAATATTTTGCAATTAATTTTTATAGTTTTCAGAGAAGTCTGTATTGTATATTAAAAGTATTTATTTCAGTCACTGACTTCATAGCATATGTTTAAGGTGTTAAACCTTTGCATTACATGTTTAAAAGACGTATGAACGTTTTCGTTGGACTACGCCAACATCAGATACGACGTACATTTCAGCAATATCAATAATCTAGATATTATGTAGAGATTATTGATATTGCTGAAATATACGTCGTATCTGATGATGTTGGCGTAGTCAAACGAAAACGTTCATACGTCTTTTAAACATGTAATGCAAAGGTTTAACACCTTAAACATATGCTGTGAAGTCAGTGACTGAAATAAACACTTTTAATATAAATTTAAAAGACATGTTGAGACCAATAAGCTAATTTATTAATAATAACAATCAAGGTTTTATTTCATATACCGTCTATACTTATCCTTTTAACAAATTTATTGGTTTTTCAATACTTTGTTACATATATTTTGAATTGAACGTTTTCGGCTCTATTGAGCCATCGTCAGAACCATTTATGCCCATATGCATGATAAAGGTACACATATAATGCAATACAAATAAACTCAAATAATATCAAATAACATGATTCTATGTAAAACATTATATACATGGCGATATTACATTATTATATAAAACCGGCTATATAAGCCACATTCAAGTGTTAAAATATTGTAATAATTTTAACATCAATATTTTAACACTTGAATGTGGCTTATATAGCCAGTTTTATATAATAATGTAATATCGCCATATATTTAATGCTTTACATAGAATCATGTTATTTGATATTATTTGGGTTTATTTGTATTGCATTATATGTGTACCTTTATCATGCATATGGGCATAAATGGTTCTGATGATGGCTCAATATAGCCGAAAAAGTTCAATTCAAAATATATGTAAGAAAGTATTGAAAAACCAATAAATTTGTTAAAAGGATAAGCATAGACAGTATATGAAATAAAACCTTGATTGTTATTATTAACTTTTAATATATATAATATTAACTTAGCAACTCTATTATATCAATCACATACCTGTTTCCATTAACCACACATTGTGAAGTAAAAGAGAATCCACCATGATTTATTTACGGTACTATTCGGAAATGTTTCCCTTACAATATTCCTCAGTGTTAATTACTAAGATTACAAATTCTTTACATTGAATAGCAAGATAACATATTTCCTTAAGGTAAATTCAAAGTGTTAAAATATTACATAATTCTGTAAAATTTAAAAGCAGGATTACTAAAGATCTCAAAAACATTATTTGAAAAAAGTGAGAAATATTTTACAGAAAGCAACCTACAAATTTCAGCCATTTTAACTGCCAATTGAGAGCGCGGTAAAGTTTTAGTTATATATTACTGCGATCATACGGTAAAGTGCCAACGTTCAATTTCTACTTACTTTTGATAAATAAAGGGAAACGTACATAGCTACTCCGTTGTTTTCGGCAATAATAACATATCATTAAACCATCAATAACAGTAATTACGTCATAGTAACTGGAGAATCAGCCATTTAAATGCATTTATATGTTGCTGTTATACCTATGTGCAATTTTCAATCAGAACAAATAAAAAGTGTGACAGGTCATTAAGCTGATTAATTATCGCTTGTGTATTACATCCAATTGTAATAGTAGCCCTATTGTTTTCAATAAATTTACATTTTTTTAATTTAAGGCAAGTATAATTGAAAAGGTAATAAATGTGTTAAGAGAACAAGGTAAATAAAAATAATTAGAACGTATTTAGACCCATACAAGTGCAAAAATTGTTTACATTTTATCAAAGATAATTGTGATTAATTTGTGAAGAATAATTTGGTATTATGAACGGTGTTATACACAGGGCCGGGTATTTATGGAGATCGTGAAAATCACAACATAATAGATATACAATAGATTTTTACTAATCTTTACGAATTAAGTGATTCTGATTAATAATATGCAGATAAAACAATCGCAACAAATCGCGAAATAGAGTTCTAATATCGAAATGTGATTGTGAATTATTACTATTGCGTCGTTTTATATTCTGAGATCTTCTTTCGGATTTATTTTTCACTTGAATTTGTTACATATCCAAGTAGGCTACATTGCATGGTATTCCTGATGTTCTGATTATACATTATTGAATTCAAAAGACGGAGAATTCAACATTTCACTGACAATTTGTAAGTGTTAATTTCAGGGCTGCAAGTTTTTTTCGTTTTTAATCAATGTGTGTTAAATACAGTCTCAATCCAACATATATTGCCTATTGGCCATACTACACCTTTACCAGAATCCAATGGAACTTTAATGTTAATTATTTGGAAAGTAACATTCATACTGAGTTAATACTCCAATTCCAAAATAATTGTATTTTCCAAAATTTCCATTAATCTCCGCCAAAAGTACAAATCAACCTCCAACAATCCCCGCCGATACCAATATTAAAAAACACAAATTATAAAATTAATCTCCATAAATACCTGCCCCTGGTTATACAGCTTTCCTACTTATACGGTAGGTTTCATTATCAAGATTGTAGGCGATCCTTGTGGTTTTAGATATCCTACCCTGATGTAACGTACAAATAGTTCCCAATCGCCATTGACAGTAATTCTCAAGACACAGGTTTAATCCCAGATTATGCATCACAACCCGGAATTACATCTGTTACTCCCCTGTGTGTAAGAATCAAGATAGCGAAAACTTCTCTAGCAATATACACAATATTATATTCGCTAGCTGAAAGAAGAATCTTATAGATACCGCCACTGTGTATGGTTGTTGAAGGCCATTCATAAGTTTAAATAGCGATCAGTAGCCAATGAACGGATATAAAGGTATCATACGTAATAAGAATTGAAAAAGGTACTCAGGACGGACTTTTATGACTGTATTGATCTGCCTAATACTTCTAATGGAAAAAAGATGGCTTTCTGTATATAGAAAATATTAAAAAGATATTTTATCTGAATTGCCTGGCAAAGGTACGCTATTTGAAAGCATTAACGTCTAGATATCGGAATGAACCTTTAGAAAGCTCATTTTGTTATTATTACATATATGCCAACTTCTGAAGACTTTTTTATAGCGCATAGCGTGGAGTCTAAATTATCTGACGAAAGATGGCGCAACATCTTTGAATTTGGTGATTTAGACTTCTTCAGAAATGTAGTAGGCCTGTCAAAAAGTTTGCTCGAAACATTTTCCTTTTTTTCAATAGAAATAGAGGGTCTGAACTGTGCTTGTTTCGTTCACTTAGCTAAAGATTCTTTCACTTCACACTTCGTCCTGTTGTGTGGAACTGAGAAATCGCTTGACACCAACTTCAATAATTTATCATACTTCTATTTTCCATCTCCAGATTTCATTCAACAAAGACCATCCAACATCCATTCTTTCTTGATTATTAATTTCTTCAATATTTTCCATCTGCGAGGAGCAAAACAGCACTCCAGCACATCTAGTTCTTTCGTCATATCTTTCTATTCACAGCTGAAAATTGTAGGGATTCTTTCAACAAGAAACTCTCAACATATGCAAATTGTTGTTGTTTATTGTATTGTATTGTATTGTATTGTATTGTATTGTATTGTATTGTATTGTATTTATTAACATTCCATGGTATTCATACATTGCTTACAGCTAGAATATGGAACAAGTCAAAAAACTTAATATACTATTATAAAATCTTAATTTATAGTCACAGTTTAGATGAAATATATACAGACGAGATTTACAATATAGTCTAATAGTACAACACAAAGTTTTAATATCAATTTCATGAAGTGTTATTGAATGTCATGAATTCACCTGCTGAATAGAAGGAGTGAGAAATTAGGTACTTTTTTAATTTGGCCCTAAATAATTTTATGTTTTGAGTTTCATTTTTTATATCGATAGGGAGGCTATTAAAAATTTTTACTGCCATATAACGCACTCCTTTTTTATAGCACGATAGACTTGCCGATGGAGTATGAAAGTCATTTTTGACGTGTATTTATGCTATGAACTGTTGAATTAGTTACAAAGTTTTCACGATTACATATGAGGAAGATTATTAATGAAAAGATATACTGACAAGCCATGGGCATTATTTGTAGTTTTTTGAAAATAGTCCTACACGATTCCCTAGATTTGGCATCTACTATTATTCTAATTACTCTTTTTTGTAATAGAAATATACTGTTACTATCTGTGGAATTTCCTCAGAATATTATTCCAAAATTTAATCAACTGTCCGAAGACAGGTCTGAACTTCACAAGTGATACCAACAAGACATCACTTATGAGACAACTAGGCCAGGAGATAATGGGGTAGGTGGCCAGTTCCTTTTCCCTTCATTGCATACATCGCTGACTAGCTACATATTACACTAGTCAAACTTCAGATGCATTCAAACAATTGTTCTCCCTCTTACACATAACATCAAGTGAGATGTACTGTCTGATAATAGATGTACATATCAGCCAGAACCTCAATCAGAAGATATTTGCAAATTAAGGATTACTAATTCTTGATGTCACGTTGGCGACCTCAGCCTTTACGTTCAATTACCTGCACCTCTCAAGACGCCTCTACAGTAAAATTCTTTGAAGTACAGTAGAGTCTCGTTAACCCGAACTAATTGGGACCAAGACCTATTCGGATTACAAGATTTTTGGATTAACCGAAATATTTCCTGTAATGCAATGCATGCTATTCACGAGCGCTGAGAGACGGTGGTGGGGTGGTGGAGTACCCTGTTGCTATTTTTAGAACCACAACCAATAGGTTCACTTTATTACAACATCAGAAAATTACTGATTTTATGAGCATGACAGATGTGTAAATTATGTACAGAAAACACTAAGGACCGATTGTACAAACCATTTAATATTAGATCAGAGGTTAAATTGATCCTCGTTCTAGCTGAACTTGGAATTTTGTGTTGTATAAAGTCTAATCTGAGATTAATTTGTCTTAAACTAAAGTAAACTTTGATTGAAGAAATTTCTCGGATTAAGTTAGATGATCCAAGTTCAGTTATTTCTTTTATGTTTGAAATATACGAGTGGCAGATTGTGCAAAAAGAATAACCATTATTATTAATATTAATAGATATGGTAGGTACATTTATATTTGTTTCAATTTCTTGCCTGAATGCACAAACATTCTTATATTTTATAAGGGTTTATCGTGTTCAGCGATATCAAATAACATAACCTATAATTATATTATGTTTATAACCATTAATTATTAATGCATATGATAAATACATTCATAAATTTTCAATTATCTGTATTACTAAACGAAAATTGTCGTTTCATGAAGCTTTATTATGTTTAGCAGTATCAAACACCATAACATGGTGAACGGTCAACCTTCTTCTTATTGTCCGCCATTATTTACAATGCACAAAACAAACCAGTGTCTAGTTGGAAAGTCGCTATATTTCTCATTATCAACAAAGAATGATTAAATTTTGTCACTATGGGGTGCTAAAAAGGTCGCTGAACCCCTATTTAAGCAATATAAAAGTTAAAAGAAATTGTCGTTGAAAAAGAGTTAAAGTCGCTATATTGGCAACACTGAGCAAACCTGTACAACATGGTCCGCGCATCACATACTTCACCTGTTTATGCGATGTTGCCAAATCCTTTTCACGTGAACTTAGATTGCATTTGAACCAAGGTAATTTGATCGCAGCAAAAGTTTATACAACAGAACACGTATCTGAACTCGGGTCACTCGATCTTTAGTCAGGGAGTTTTATACAATTTGACCTAATTGTTGTAAGTTTCCTTGAATGTGCTATTTTCATAATTTTTTTAAGTAAAAGAATTGAGTAAATTTATACATTTTTCTTTCCGCTACTTTGTACTATTACAATAAATTTAGTTTTTTTCTTAAAATAATTTTGTTTGGATTAAACAGATTTTCGGATTAGCGTAGTTCGAATTAACGAGACTCTACTGTATTCGAAGCTGTCCACTTGCTCCACTATCTCATTTAGAATTCGCAAGTTACCTTCTTTACTTTTCTTCCTATGACTATAGTCTTCGTCTATTATTATTATTATTATTATTATTATTATTATTATTATAGAATTATTCCTTTCGTCCATATAGACCACCTCGTTTTTTAGTTACAGAAAACACACAACCCTGAATGTATACTGACATTAAAAAAGTGGCAATTGGCCATAAATTTCCATTTTAAGTAGTAAAATTCGCTATTTTTAATAACTTATTAATGCTCAAATTAATTCTGTAAATTGTATTAAATTATGTTAAAAAAAAGAGTACTGTCTAAGGAAACACCGTTGTTAGCCTGTTTGGCTGTAAACTGAAGTACACAACGTAATATATTATTTTTTATCTTGTATAAATTGGAACACTAACAGCTACTTTTTCCTCCTGTGGACAGTGCTTAGGAAGTATACACGCACGACTAGCATCGTCGTCACGTACGCTGTTTTCCTCTCTCTCTCTCCCTCCCTTTCTCTCTTCGAACGTTTGAAACCGTTGTGGACAATTTCTCACTCAACCGTGTTATCGGTGTTACGAATGGAAGCTAAAAATTTGTCGCAGCCATTGTTCGAACCGACACGATTTATGTTTCATACGCACTGACCTCAAGAGATTTCGCCATGCAGTCCAAGGACAATTAGCAATAAGCACCACTGTATACACACTACAGGTTTTTGCAGCAACCCGATTACATCTTCAGTACGCAAACTGATTCCCCGTCTGAATGATGCACAGAACACGCAGGTCTGACGCAACATGTGTCGTCTAAAATGAAGACCTAACGTCGTGCTGACCCAACATAACGAGTCTCGCCATATGCTCGTGTAAAAACTGTATATTGTAAAACTGTGTAAAAATATGAAATTCCTATACAGAGTAATTCAGTAAAAGTGTGCTAGAATTAAATCTCTACAGAACATTTTGAGATAGGGAACTTAGGTCTGCGAAATTAGATTAAGTTGATGTGAGCTTAAACATGTCTATCGCTATCGCTTACTGTATTCCATATTATCTAAATACAGGGTGTATCTAAATTGGTATCAAATATTTCGGGGACGTGTTCCTAACATCAAAACAATTAAAAAAGTTAATAAGAACATGGGTCTGAAAACCATTCGTTAGGGAGTTATTAAAGGATTTGTCCCTTCATTGACCGCTGATTGTTTGATGGTTTTTTTGTTTATTTATATTTTGTAGAGCAAAGAAATCAGAAGAAAATGTATTCTATGAATGAACAGAACGAAATGATTTGTTTCATTTAATTGATGATGTGCTTCTGGACGTCATCCAACGAATGTGTTTTAATACGATGCTGCTCCAGCTCATTTCAGTCTGATAGTTCGTAATTTTTTTAATGATCGATTTCCCCAAAGATGTATTGGTCGAAGGGGATTCATTGCATGGCCTGCTCGATCGCCTGATTTGAATCCAATGGATTTCTTCGTCTGGGGACATTTAAAGTCCTTGGTTTATGCGACTCGTGTACTTAATGTTGATATTCTGAGAGGGTATCCAAACTGGATTTCACGAAATACGAAACACTCCAGGAATTTTCAACAGAGTACGCATGAGCATGTAACGCAGGTATAGGGGACACATCGAAGCAGAAGGAAGCCACTTCGAGGGATTTTTCTAACATTAAATTTTGTCTTGTAACTCTGAAGTAAATTATTTTGAGACCAATGTTTATATGAACTTTTTGTAATGTTTTGGTGTTAAGAACATGTCCCCGAAATATTTGACACTAATTTAGATACACACTGTATATTATTCATATTTAATTACACGTATTATTCACAATTATTTAGATTTATTTACACTTATTTACATTTATTTACGTTTATAAATTATTTCCATACCCTTTACAAATCTGAGTTAACAATGTACTGTTTGTACGTATTGTGATTAACTCTTCGAATGGCATGAAAGGGTTAAATTATTTTCATGGTTAGGCTATTAGAGGAGAAACCATTGTTACCATAACAGATAAATTCTGTAGGACCAAAAAATTAATATTTACGTAGATTCTTCGCCCAACAATGCTGTGGAATCCCGGCCACCAAGTCACTCAATTGAGTGCGCTCCTTGTATAATTTATGTCAACATATATGTCGAACATGGAGTAAGGCCACAAAGGGAAAAATGCTAGAGGAGGTGCATTCGACCAGGTGCTGTGAATTGCACTTCTGCGTAGCTCAGTGGTTAGAGCGCTTGGGACGTAAAACCAAAGACCTGGGTTCGATCACCGGCGTCAGAACGAATTTTTCTCCTCTATTAACCATTGTAACCATGATTGGTGTAGTTAAAAATTTAGCTTTACTTTTAAAAATTCTATAACTCAGAAGCAGCAGAGCGGATGCTGACTGTAGCCCTGTCAACATAATTAAAATATTGAGTATTATTTTGTTTTTAATAGGCTATCTTATTCCTGTAAGACTTTCTTATTAAATTAAAAGCGCGTGATGTTTCAATAATACTCATACTCATGTATGGCCTTACCTAAATATTCTTGTTTTTTTTTTTAAAGTAAATGAGTTTTCTTTGTGAATGTAATTTGTTTCGTAAAGTATTTTTACGTAAGTGTTCGTTTGAAATGTTTTTAGCTCTTCTAGAAACTTGAATATATGAGAATGATGATGGTAGAAGTCCGTCTTCAGATCTGAGTTGAAAGACTGTAGGCATTGGTAGAAATGAAAAATATGTCCACATTTTCGGCGGGAAAGTGCTGTCTTCACTTTTATAAATGTGTCTACCAAATAGTTGCCATGTTTCTCCACGGCAGTGTCAATACATTTTATTGGCATTAAGTCCTCGACGAAACATCACTCACTTCTTCTGGACAAAGAAATGGGGGACCATAAGCGTTAGTTAACCATCAATTTCGAAGTCAATGTCAAATTCAAAAGAGGCGACACCGCAAGTATCCCTCCGGCGAGCAGGTATGGGAGGTATACATCTGTGGCAATTCATATATCCCTCCGCCGGTACTTTTGTGGTATTTCACGTACGC
The DNA here is from genome assembly GCF_040183065.1 of Periplaneta americana. NCBI lineage: Eukaryota > Metazoa > Arthropoda > Insecta > Blattodea > Blattidae > Periplaneta > Periplaneta americana. Next base: position 94,565,917 of record NC_091129.1, read on the forward strand.
CCATTTTTAGAAATAAATATCTATACCTGATCGAATTTTGTGGAAATTCACCAAGCCCCGTCTTGTTGGCCACAAGGCAAGGAGAAAGGATGTTGCTATGGAAACACTTGGAGCTTTCAAATGTTACAAGTCAGTTCTTTCAATTCTACTATAGTACTAATAGGGCTGTTAAGAATAAACATGCAAAACCGTTTTTGCAACACAGCAATAATACGAAAAATGAAAATTTCTGTATTAACGTTGTCAAAATGATTTTTTCTGGCCTGCGTACCCCTTTTTCGCCTCAATTTCGATTTCCGAAGAGGTTCCATTAGTGAATATGTTTTATTGGTTGCTGTTTTAATGTTGAACTAGTGAAGTTCCATTTTCAATTCTCGTAGTATGTCTTCATTTCATCGGTAGTTCAACAGCAACGATTTTGCATGCCTTTCATTCAGTGATAATTCCCAGTCATCATTGTTAATATTTTGATGAAAATGAAGAAATGATCGTAAGGCGATAATAGATCCCTGGTCGAATAATAAATTGCACTCAAAATTAAAGCACTACGAGAAAATATTTCTTACAGTCTCTTTATCCACCACAAATCTTGAGTAGAGATGCCTATGAAAGTGGTCAAAATTTGGATTTTTGTTAAATGTTATTTTTTATTTTATTATCTGATGTTTAAAGATAAGTTTACCAAAATTGCAACTCCGAATTTCATCAGGAAATGCCCCAAGATAATCATTAAATGACATAGATGTCACATCACTCTTCTAAAATTCTCCATTTTTTACAATGTTCTATAATAATTAAAAACATTTTCTCATGTAATTTAAAGCACTTTGCTTAGATAAAGAAATAATAATATTTTATATATTTTAATAATACTGTACATTTCAAAATATATTATTATTATTATTATTATTATTATTATTATTATTATTATTATTATTATTATTATTATTATTCACATCTGTCATCAGCAGCATGTTTGCTGTTACACACATAGTCAAAAGAACAATAAAACAAATAAAACATAAAATTAGCTACAATCAATAATAAAATATAAAATATGCATAATAAATAATAATAATAATAATAATAATAATAGTAATAATAATAATAATAATAACAATAATAATAATCCATGGCGCTACAGCCCGTGAAGGGCCTAGACCGACCAGCCGGCTGCTGGCCTCACGCCCACATGCCGAAGCAGAGGTAGACGATCATCCAACCAGAATGGAGGTATCGTGTGGTTAGCACGATGATCCCCCCAGCCGTTATAGCTGGCATTCGCAACCGGATTTCGCTACCTATCGTAGCTTCCCAAGTGCATCACGATGCTGTGTGGGCATCGGTCCCATACACTGACCGAAATTTCATGAGAAAATTTCTTCCCCCATGAGTATTCGAACCAACCCGCATTCCGTAACGGGAGTCCTAGGCAGGATGCCTTAGACCACGACGCCACACATAATAAATAAGCTAAATGATATCTTAAAATTTTGTCTGTAAGGATTTTTTTTTAGATATAACGTAAGGTGAATGTCTACAAAATTGTATATCCATATCTCTAACAGGTCATGGGAAAATGTTCCTTATCTTCTGTAATACTATCAGCTTAGGTTAGGTCGGTTTATAAGTGAACTTCCTGCAATGCTACGTATTGTAATTAAGACTCAAAATACATAAATTCATTTTAAGTAGTCATACCAGATTTTCAATCTTTAACTCGAAAACTGCGGGATCTATAATCAATTACATATAGGAATCCATTCGATAGACGTCTCCATATACAATATCTTATGGGACTTGAATTCAAAACTATTTGAGGATATGTTGTCACCTAACTGAGCTACGATTGTGCCTTCAAATTCATATATCGTTCTTTATTCATATTGTTCTCTATTAAAATATTTTCCTTGCCCGCAGCTCTTACACATCCTCGACCTGTGCTCATCTTTCGCCCCATTAGCCAAATGACAGGCTGTGTGAATTTGTCAGATGTTAAACACCTGCAGCGATTACACATTCCGATAAGCCAAACCTGACGTAATGCAAAATAGAAACACTTCCACATTGTGGCACCTCTATTTTCACTCTTTTTACACACAACAGTCCTATTGTTATACGAAAACAAAGACAACATTTATTATATCGATTTTATTTTTATTAAACTTTAAAAATAAGTTTACATTGATTTGAGACAGTTCAGTAAGTAGACACACTGGCTACAGTCCGTAAGAGCGAGAGTTCGACCTCTGTCGTCAACAAGGAATAATTTTCTTTCCGTAACCTCCATGACTTTGTTGCATATATTTAATTGAATTATTCATAATACGAAAATGTGAAGTCTTGATTGTTCAGTCTTTTATTCATTTATTGGAACAAAGTATCAAAAAGTTATTTTTATTAAATACATATTAGTGAACGTTTTCGCCCTTGTTATGGGCACCATCAGACTAATAAGTAGATATCTATGTAAATGCAAGTAAGTCCATGTTAAACATACTGCAATAAACAAGTTTTAAAGTTTAAAACAACCATCGATTAAAAATAAATTATAAAAATTATTGATAAGGTTACATGTAAAATTTATTAGAAAACTATGCATATTTAATAAAAAGGGTACTAAAAATTATCTCTATGAGATGAGTTTAAAATTTTACGAACCAATGCTTTTCTATCATCACTAGGTTGGTTATGGGTAAATTATTAAATGTATATTTTACGCAACAATTGTATGAATGTGGGAAGTAACTGTAAGTAATCACTGTTTATCTAGAAATGGGGAGAAATTAAATATGCGTACTTTTTACAAAAAGTCTACAAAGAACTATATTTTGTCTTGAACGAAATGGAAATATAAAAATTGTAAATTTATCCTTTGAAGAGGTGGAAAAATTCAAATATCTTGGAGCAACAGTAACAAATATAAATGACACTCGGGAGGAAATTAAACGCAGAATAAATATGGGAAATGCCTGTTATTATTCGCTTGAGAAGCTTTTGTCATCTAGTCTGTTTTCAAAAAAGCTGAAAGTTAGAATTTATAAAACAGTTATATTACCGGTTGTTCTGTATGGTTGTGAAACTTGGACTCTCACTTTGAGAGAGAAATAGAGGTTAAGGGTGCTTGAGAATAAAGTGCTTAGGAAAATATTTGGGTCTAAGAGGGATGACGTTACAGGAGAATGGAGAAAGTTACATAACGCAGAACTGCATGCATTTTATTCTTCACCTCACTTAATTAGAAACATTAAATCCAGACGTTTGAGATGGGCAGGGCATGTAGCACGTATATGCATATAGAGTGTTAGTTGGGAGGCCGGAGGGGATAAGACCTTTGGGGAGGCCGAGACGTAGATGGGAGGATAATATTAAAATGGGATTCGAGGAAGGTGGACTGGATTAATCTTGCTCAGGACTTATGTGAGGGCGGCAATGAACCTTCGGGTTTCTTCTTCTTCTTCTTCTTCTTCGGCTTTTTCCCACTTATAGGTTCGCCGTCTTCAGTTTCCATATATATCTATCGTTCCAATCTCCTTCTCCCAAATTCCTGTCGTCCATTATTGCTCTGACATGGGTTTTCCATTTCAATTTTGGTCTACCACGTTTATTTTTTCCTGGGGGTGACCATTGATATATATTTTTTGGCCATCTTTCGTTGCCCATTCTTTGTACATGTCCATACCATTTCAGAGTTTGATTTTCTATTCTCTTAACAACAGATGTGGTGACGTTCATTTCTTTCCAAAGGAGTTCATTTCTAATTTTATCCTGTCTTGTTTTTTGAAGACTTCTCCTAAGATAGTCGAATTCAACTGTTCTAATTTTGTTTTTTTGTAGTTCTGTCATGGACCAAGTTTCACTTCCATATGATAAAATATTCTGTATTATACTCTTGTAGATTTTAATTTTAGTTTCTTTTGTAATATTTTTATTCCAGATTATTCCATACAAAGTCTTGGTAGCATTTTTTGCCAAGGCAATTTTATTTTGAATGTCTCTCTCACATGTATCTATATTTGTGATTATTTATCCAAGATATTTAAAGGATTCACATTTTTTAATTTTTCCTGTTTCAAGTATGAGGTCACCCACATCTCTTCCTAAACACATATATCTTAAAAGCCATAAGTAGGCCTAAGTATGACAAACATAGAAAAACTTAAAAACTCAACATTTATAACAAAAATTTTGCTCCTGAAATATTTCTAAATATTTTATAATAACTTACTCTTAGTCGCGTTGGTCACATGTGAATTTTTCATCGTTGCCATTTTCCACACATGTCTCGTGAAACAATTTTTGACATTCTCCAACACACTGAAACTAAAATTCTTTAGTATTGTCAACGTAGTAATACCCACTACACGCAGCACAATAAGTTGTTTTGGATTGTCCAGATTGATTGATGAACTAGCTTCCTCTCCATAGACGCCGAGCATTAGACGGCTTCCTTCTGTGGAAAAGTCTAAATTCTTTTTGCTGTTTAGTCGCCTTCATCTGTTTCCTATAGTTTTCAGACGTTATTACGTCTGAATCTTGCAGTTTCCTTACTCTTTCGCATCAGATGAAAGTGTTAGCAGCGGAAATGGCGACAGTTCTTCAAAGCAAGTATAAGTTGGTAAGGAATTAGGCAAGTCTAATTAAATTACTGAAGAACAAAATGGCGAATATATCGTGTGACACAAAAACCACTTGCCAAATGAAGAAAATATTATTTTTAAATTAAAAATATAGGTCCATGACAAAGACAACAAGGATAACTATAAGGATCACGGTAAAGACAACAAGGACCGTGATAAGGATATCGACATGAATCACATTAAGGACCAAAAAATGTACCACGACATGAACTATGACAAAGACCACGATAACGATAACAACATGGACCACGACCATGATATGGACCATGACAAAGAAAACAAGAAACACGACAAAGACTAAAATGATCGTGACAAGGACCATGAGAAAGAAAAGGACCACGGTAAGGACCATGGCAAACAAGGACAACGATAAGAACTATGGCAAAGACAGCATGGACCATGAAAAAGACAACAAGAACCACGATAAGGACCACAACAATGTGTCAACGACAGGGACAACGACAAGGGCCACGATAAGGATCACAACATGGACCACGACAAACACAATGGTCCATGTCGTGGTGCTTGTCGTAGTCCTTGCCGTGATGCTTATCTTGTTACTTGGCGTGGTCCTTATCATGATCCTTGATGTCACTTCAAAATAATATTGTTTTCCCCATTTAGTAAATGACTTTTGTTTCACACTATATTTAAATTGCACATTAATCACTTTTTATAGAAATAAGCTCCATTCTTTTCTTAATGAAATAATATGGTTTTCCTCATTTAACAACTGACTTTTAAATTACACATCAATCACTTTTTATGGAAATAACTCCCATTCTTTCCTTAATGAAATAGTGTTTTATTTTCATGTAAACTGTAAATTTTAACAAAGTTCCAACAACTTCTAATTAACCCGCATAGTTTGTTGGTCCTTTGACTATGGAATGCTTTCTTTATTGTTCCTGTATGGTTCATTTTTTAAATAATGTGAATATCATTACTCTACGAATACCACAGGCTGGTTCTAGTTGTACCGAGGAAGTCTAAAATCAATTTTGTAGGAAATGTGGGTAACTGGGGCACACTTATCCATCATAATCTTGACATCTGGGTTTTTCTTCATTATAATACAGACTGGGTGCAATAAAAACCCGTGAGTAATTGCACCGAGCAGTTTCTAATACCCATGCAATTCATTTGAGGCAGGAGAGGTGTCAGGAGGCTTTGATGTGAGAAATTAATAGCCACGTCATTAGAAACAAAATGTCTGAGGGTTACAAAGTTGGTACAACTGTAGCTTCGTCCTGGCTTGGATTTCAGAGCTCAACACAATGCGTTGTGGCTGGCTCTTGCGTTAAGCAAGACGTATCTTTTGATTTATTGCAGACAATAAAATAAACAATAGCTTCTTTTCTTATGGGAATGTCGTCTGCTTGGCTGCAGAGACACAAGACAGCTGGAAACAATTTGAGTGATGGTGCTGCCCTCTCGCACTGACAGCGCAAGAATTATTATATTTATTTTAAGAGAACTTGCTCTAATGTAAAAATTTTACTATGTGGTCCGTGAATCATGTATAGAACAATAATATATATCCGTTGTTTTTTATTACCGTAAAATAAAACTACAAGGACTTCTCTTGGTATATTGGCCAATCCTGAAGGGAATTGTTTCGAGTTGTGTCCTCCAATACAGTATTGGGCTTTTTCTTGGTATTTAGATTCACATTGATAAACAATTTGGGCCAAGGTTCATTCTTAGTCGCGTGGCTAGAGCGTCTAATAGTTAATATATTCAAATCCACTTCACAGAAGACTAAAGATGATGTACTATGAGCTAACATAATATGTATCTACATAATTTATGACTGGACACGGAAAATTCAGTTCATATTTAAACGTTTAAAAATTCTTTCGTTAAACTTTTAGCCCCCATCTTTGTTCTCCTTAGTAATAATATGTCACCGATGTAGGCTAAAGCCGATAAAAAAATGTGTACCCAATTATATTCCATGTGTGCAATAACTAATTCTTTTCACAGTTTTTTCCAAAACAAAATTAAAAAGAAGTAGTGATAATCCATTACCCTGTCGTACACCAGTATTAACATTAAAATTCTCTGATAATTGTCCTGAAATCTGCCTGGCTTTTCATCGAGAATCTTCTATGAACAATTTTATTACTCTGATTAGTTTTTCTGGTATTCAATTTTCTGTTGAATCATTCCATATATTTTGAGTTCTAAACACGCTATAATGCTTTCAAATGACCACCTCTATGGTGTAAGGGTCAGCATGCTGGTCTCTTAAGCAGAGGACGTTCGATTTCCGGTCGGGTTGAATTTCCTAGTTGAGGTTTTTCAGGGTTTTTCCTCAACCGTAAGGCAAATGCCAGGAAATTCGGGCCACAACTTCCCTGAATATCACCGACCTCATTCATCACCGAAATCATATTCATAACAAATCAGTAATACATATACAGTTGGCATTTAGTTCACAACAATAGAACCAGTCTCAACAATAGTACACAGGCTTTCGGATTTCATCCAAAAGAATAAACTCGACCAAAGATGTTAAAGCGAGTATAAAATGAGAGGAAAAAAAATGCTTTCAAATGTTTCGGAAGGATTATTTTATACCCATAGGCCTATATATGTTACATATCATTTCTACGTGGTCTTTAAGGGGTTAGGCACAGCTTACAGCAGTAAAATGTTTCGAAATATTCAACATTTTTTCCTACATTACTGTATTTTGTACATTAATGAAAATTGGTATGTGTAAAACACTGTCCTTCTGCTATATGAAAAAAAAAATATTTGTACGATTAAAATAAATTACATATATTTTTTTACAAGTTCAAAATGGTGGCAGTTCACTGTGTAGTGATGGAGCATTTCCCTTATAATTCATAAACTTGTTGCCTTTTTCATGTTATCTCTCTTTTATTTTATTACTGAAACCCATATTTACAATAACATTCTCTCTCAACTACATTCCTTAATAAATAATATTTTTAAATTTTATGTTAGAATAAAGTACTGATACTTGACCATTTTTAAAGGAATTTATCTTTTATCAGACAATCTATCAAAGGTGGAGAAGTGAGCTTGCATCATATTATAGATATAACATGCATAAATACACACAAAAAATTTCATCACAGAATGTTGGATAGTTTTTGAGTTACGTGGGAAATTCTTCATCACTGCACAGTGAAATGAATTTAAAAAAAAGTAAATAATTTCTTTTAAATTTCTTTTTAATGTTTTACACATACCAATTTTCATTATTGTACAAGATACAGTAATGGAGGGAAAAAAATGTTGAATATTTCCAAAATTTTACTGCTGTAAGCTGTATCTAACCTCTTAATATATTTTTTCAGAAAACGTTTCTAAGTCATTGATGAAAAATAAATGCATATAAAGTACCTACATAAAATTTCTAAAATTAACAAAATATTATGCATCCTCATGTTCGAACGCAGGAAAATTAAAGAACTAAGAACATTACAAACTTCATGTCTCTACTCATATTTTCTGAGAAATAATTTTTAATTGTTTATAATTACATACGTTGCAGTCGGCCTGGGTAACGTAGTCGGTATAGCGCTGGTCTTCTGTGCTCGAGGTTGCGGGTTCGATCTTGGTCCAGTTCGAGGCATTCAAGTGTGTTTAAATTCGATAAGCTCATGTCAGTAGATTTACTGGCATGTAAAAGAACTCCTGCGGGACAAAATTCCGGCACACCGGCGACACTGATACAACCTCAGCAGTTGCGAGCGTCGTTAAATATACGTTGCACTTGAACTCAGGATTTGGACATGGGAATTGAACTGGGTAACAACTCTGATAATCATATTACTCCATTTCCATACACTTGTGCTAAACAACGTAACGTCTAATGTAGGTACATCGTGCAGTTAATAATAGTTCAAATATAACTTTGCGGACCGAGTGGTATAAGAGAGCAAACCCACTGCATTATAGCATGCAGAATTATCTAACACTGTCATTGAAAGTTGTTCTCAGCTCCTCTATATGCATTTATTCGCAGCAGCTCTGAATACGTACACACCCACTAAAATTTCCGCGTTTTCACAAACGCAAATATACATACAGTCTTCAATTTACTGCTTCTAAAATTGTAAGAGTAACTGAATTTCATACAATGCCATAGCACTATGATAATTCACTTACCATAACAGATTCACATGCCAAACATAATATACGTGTAACAAAGATATTGGAGATATTAATCTTCAAACAATAGTCACCGGACGACGACTGAGAAATGTAAGTTATAGAATTTCCATGGTACAGTCAGACCAACGGAGGCGACTAGTGGATCTGTATCCAAAGCGGTTGAGAGCAGACTGTGTTAGATAGGCCTATGTCTTTTATATCTCTCTCGGAATGATTTGGATTCTCTAAGCTCAGACCAAACAGCAATTTCAGTTCCATTTAAATACCTAATTTGCTGCATATGAATGGGACTTAATTTTAAACAAGCTTATCCACCACAAGTATACAGGTTATCCTTTTCAAAATTATGTTCACAGACTTTCAAGTTGAAATATGGGATCCAGACTTTTCGTACCCGCAAACTGGTACCACGGACATTCGTCACACAAAAGAAAAATGATAATAGAACATTTCGTCACACGAAATAAAATTGACACTGGAACATTTCGTCACACAAAGAAAAATTACACTGAAACATTTCGTTACACAAAAAATGACACCGGAACATTTCGTCACACAAAAGGAAAAATAATCTAGGATATTTCGTCATGGTAAAGGAAAATGAACATATATTTTAAAAATTCTTACACAATTCGTCACAGGGTATGCCTTGTACGTTTTCTAGGTAACATTGTTCTAAATTATGAGTGGCATTCCGCGTTTTATTTCGACCACTAGATGGGAAAGTGAAATTATATAAGTTACAAGAGTTTTATATTCCCGAAGAACAGGGAGATATAGAGAAATTGCAAAGTGGGCATTTATCTCTAAAAGAAGTAAGACAGATGGAGCATAATGTATCTCGGTTGTTAAGAATATCGTGACGAGAGTAATATCCCCCAATATTAAGAGCTCTTAGACATAATGTTGACAGAACTTTTTTTTAAATTTGTGCATATACTTTTTTTTGCGTCCACCACAGCACAATTATTATTTTAATTGTTATTTATCTAAACATATTGCAGCAATAAAAGTACTTTGAAATCGTGTGCGATTCATATTTTTATGTACAGTATATTGTGACTTAAGTTTAATTTTATTACAAACAATGTAGCCTACATTTAGGAACATTGTCCAATTACAAAATGTCTTTTGACAGATATTGCGCCTACGACCAAAATTCCCTATGAAAAAACGTCTTTTGGTAGATATTGCACCTATGACCAAATTCCGTTCGTACCAACTGTCAGCGTGACAAATTGTCTGTGACTAAAATATATCCGCGGCGCTAATTTTCGGATACGAATACACAGGATGGACCATAAATAATGTCATTAATTTCAAGAGTTATTTTTTAAATATTTGAAACAAAACTGTTTAACACAATTTTGTTCGATTTTGCTTCATTTTTTAGAAAAAAATTGTTTTGTATGAAAAATTGTATAGCGTTTTTTGGGAAAGCCATTTACTTAATTCCCTACATACTCAGCCAATTAAAGAGAGAAATGTATTATGATAATAAATGATTGAAAGAATTTTAGTTCTGTCCTTTAAAATGTGCAGAAATTTGATCCGAACAACCGTAACTTTTCGTTCTACAAAGGAATTTTACAATGTTACATTTGTTCGGATCAAATTTCTGTACATTCAAAGAACAAAACTAAAATTATTTCAATCATTTCTTATCATAAAACACTACTGTCTTAAAATTACTGAGCATATTGGCAATTCAATCAATGAATTTTCCAAAACATGCTATGAAATGTTTCATATAAAACAATTTTTATCTAGAAAACGAAGCAAAGACGAGCGAAATCGTATTAACCCATTTTAACCTAGCGTTACCTAACGCAGTGCAGAAAGCAATATAACTTGCTTCATACCCGTCCTTAATTAATAAAACTGGAATTTTTCTTTGTGAATCCAAGCTACATGATTGGTTCTTTCTTATTACATTATGAAATCATAACTTTATTATACCAGTTGGGCAAGAGCAGCTGTGCGATTTAGATGTTGCTTTCTCAGCAGCAATTTTGGAGAGCAACAAGAAGTAAGATAATTTATTTGTTAGGGGTCTACTTTGATTAACTTGATTGTAATGTCTGTTGTGGTATTTTACTTATTGTTGATTGAGTATTCGTGTATTCATGAGTATTCGTGAGTATTCATGTAAGAAGAATGGAAAATTCAAGAATCCCAAAAATTATGATTCAATATAAACCTAGAGGACATCGTCGACCAGGAAGACCTTTAAGAAGACTGCTAGATGGGGCCGAAACAGGTCTAGAGAGGCCTAATTCGTGAAGGATGATGATGATGATGATGATGGTGATGATCAAACACAAGTTTACAATCCATAACATTGTTGTGGATATAATACATTGTTTCTTACGTTACCATATGGTCACGCTAGGCTAATACGTTGTCACTCATTCTTTGTGCTCTCTTGCTACTAACAGTAAGATGGAGGAGTTGCAAGAAAATACAAGTAACAAAATGAATGTTACAAACAGGTGCGTGAAAGTGCACGAGATACTTTTGGAATTAGAAAACGAAAAATTAGAGCATTCTACATACAGCCACCAAAGCCTAACTTTGTATCTGACGAGAACTCTGCAGATGTAGAGGTTGGCATATTCGACAACCTAAGTGGAAGGAAGCTGGGGTTATTTTTGTTAATAGCGACAGAACAGGTGGACCAGACAATATTCCTTTTATAGAAGAAGAGGAAGTTGAAGAGTCATCTGTGATAGAAAGAGAATGATACCGTCAACATTACAATGTGTGGAAATGGTGCCATCAGGGAAATATAAGTGGATCAAACAGTATGTTATAACAGTTCAATCGATTTCTCCAGAGAGTGGCTTTAAAGACAGAGATGTGACAAATTTTGTTTTCTTTATAAAAATTCGCTTTATCTATGTAACAACTGTTTTAGTCCATTTTCACATGGTTGTTAGATGTTGCTATACAAAATGCTTGCCAGCCAAGTAGAAGATCTGGCTCACCATTGAATGAATTAGAATTCAAATGGGAGATTTGAAGAAGTCGGGAGCACCCCATCTACTTCCAAATACAGCGAAATTGGAGCTACGAGACGTGTCCAAAATGTAAGTTTCCCTGGGACCGTTTGCAGTAATAAAATACAATTTTATGGAAAGATTTATTCGAACAGATACAGGAATTGTTGAGCTATTTTTTCAACATATTTCCCCTTGAATTGAGACTTTTTGATACCGTGAGATCAACAGAGAGGTGCAAACAACTATCACACACTGGTTCCGATTCCAGGCGGCAGACTTCTACGAGGGACAAAAGGTGATACCACGGTGTGACAAATGTCTCAGTTCTGGTGGGAAATATGATTAAAAATAGTTCAACAATTGCTGTATCTGTCCCAATAAATCTTTTCATGAAATTGTGTTTTGTTTCTGTAAACGGCTCCGGGTAAACTTACTTCCTGGAAGTCACTCGCAGAACATTTGATTATATATATAAGATACGATGGAATGGAACATTAGTGATTCCGATACCCGGAAACAAAAGACAGCGATGTGCCACTGAGAATGCTCTTCTGGCATACAGCTTTCTCAAAATTTGATGTAGGCCCCCGCAGCCCATGTTATTTTTTTGTCATATCATGAGAAATGTTTTACCTTACTAAAGAAATATGTGAAAATCACACAAAAAATTAATGTTAAACGTTATGTTACGAAAATGTGTTTTGTTCATACCAGTGTATTGCGACAATAATTCTATTATGTATATTTATTCAGGTATTGTAAAAGTAATTTTCTTATTTTTGTATTTTTTGTATTATTTGTATGGAGTGTGGTATTGTGTGGGGCAGAAACGTGGACGTTACGACGAAGTGAAGAGAAACGAATAGATGAATTTGAAAAGTGAATAAGGAGAAGAATGGAACGTGTAAAGTGGACAGACAATAAGAAATGAAGCCGTGTTGGAAAGAGTGGGTGAAGAAAGAATGGTGCTGAAACTGATTAGGAAGAGGGAAAGGAATTGGTTGGGTCACTGGCTGAGAAGATACTGCCTACTGAAGGTTGCACTGGAAGGAATGGTGAACGGGAGTGAATGGTGAAGAGGTCTGAGCAGAAGAAGATATCAGATGATAGATGAAATGAAGATATATGGATCATATAAGAAGACAAACAGGAAGGTAGAAGATAGGAAACATTGGAGAATGCTGGGTTTGCAGTGAAAGATCTGACATTGGGCAGAACACTGAATGAGTGATGAATATATTATTTGTATTCTAAAGTTCAGTTAAGTTCAATAAATTGCTTGAAAGATGTCATTATAAGGCAATAACTCAATCTTTAAGATTTGACAACATAATGACCTAGCGTTACCTTATGGTAACGCCCTGTAATTCCACATATTCGCTTCAACATTAGAAAACAAAAGCATTGTTGTGTTCAATTACATCCATTTAATTAGTCTGTAACGAAATAAACGAAAAACTTTACGAAAAATAATTCAGGCTTTTAAGGGTTAAACTTTTTTGTTTCAAATATGTTAAAGAATAATCTCCAGAAATTAATAACAATACTTGAGATTCACTCTGTATATTTTTGTTAATTTAGAAATATTTTAACTAATATTTACAGTATATTCTATACAAGCATTTATTTTTCAACAGTACTAATGATGATGATGATAATGTAGTGAACTTATAATATAAATATTAAATATTTAACCCATACACAATGGTATAAAACATCTATCATTTGTAATGTTGCTCGTTTAGTGGAGCAAGGGAACATTGCCTCAAGTCAATCTCTGGGTTATGACTAGGGGGCCGATGTTGATGAAAAGTCATCTTCTTATTTTTCAAATTAGGACGATTCCTATTAATATAGAAATCCTTTCTAGGTTAATATCAACGTAAACAATTAATTTCTTATATTGCATTTTTTGCAGTTTGGACGTTTTTGAACTAATAGGTCATTTTTACATTTTTTCGGCATTTTTGGTCATTTTCTTAATATTTTGAAGAAACTTTTAGATTATTTGAATGCATTTTACCTCCTTTTTTTACAAATAGGCCTACTACATCTTTTCTAAGCAAACAGATCAGTAGTAGGTCCTACTAGTAATTACCTACTGAATAAGTGAATAACAGTGCAGTTTGAGTTTTATAGTTAGGAACAAACTCTACAATCCAACCTTCATTTCACTGAAGGCTTCACTTCACACAATAGAAGTAAAATAAAACGCTTGACAACAGCTTAGTTTAAGTGAGGGCTTTGATCGATACTGGTCTTTTGTCGGTACGAGGGTGTCTTTAGAATTTATGTTTGGAAGGGGAGAAACTTACACCGTTTCTTGGTCAATAGGACGTTGTGTCCCCAATATGGTTCGGAAGGGATATGCTACAGTAGAAGGTATTTTAACACAAAGATTGCAAGAATGCACGCTGCGGCCACAATTTTTTGCCAGTTACACTCCCCATTTGGAAGGTTTGGTAACAAAAGTGAAGAGCGAAAAGAGGAGGAGACGGAGAATGAAGGCACTAACATGGACCACCGCTAATTGAAACACATTGTAAACCGTCATTAAAATCTATAGTTTTCCCTTAAAACTTTCATTTTGTTGCATGCTCTTTTCCTTTATCTTAGTCAAAAGTCAAATTTTAGGAAGTTGCCTCCTCTCTCCGACATTTTCAGGGCAGTCATTGAAACAAAATGACTTATTTTTAAGAAGTTGTGGTGCAAGTAAGGTGAATAATATTTAAATGTCATTTTCTTTTAATGTCATGTCATTTTTTCATTATTTTATGGGCATTTTATTGATCATTTTAAGTAGATTTTTAGGTCATCAACATCCGCCCCCTAGTTATGACGTAACAGAAGCGGTGAATTTCTTCCAGCGGGAGCTTCTTTCCGCGCCAGCGTTTTCACTAATATTTACTTTATTTCCAACTAATATTTATGTTCCTCAATTTATCAATCTTACGTAAATTTTATATCTGGCGAAACGCTGCAGCGTGGGCGTGTCGACGACAGCCTCGCCTTCCAGCCGAAGAGGCCGCGATCTGTGGAGTGAGCTACTTTCCCGATGCATCATGTGATTCTCTTCTAAGTTTAGGATAACAAAACAGCATCCATGAGTGAACAGATGCGGTCCGTGCAACAATGATATCTATTGTATCTAAGAGCTCCTTCACCTTCTACTTCTAAAATTGTATTGCTCAGTTCACTTGAGAATGGTAGGAAGAAAAGTGTACATTTTTATCAGACGAAATCCTAGTGAGTCGTATTTCATTTTTTGATGACGTGCTCATTTCCTATGTAAGTAATTTTCAAACGTGTTTGCTTTAGAGCTTTCTTCTTCCTCACATTTCTAGCGGCGCCAATGTATCAAAAGTTATTTCATCAACAGTAATCTCAATAGAAGCTTTGATTTATCTAGAAAAAATCAAAACTCGAGTGGGATTTAATTTACTATTACACGATTAGAAGAAAATATATAAAAATTATAAGAAATAAAGTACTCTAATACAACAAGATATTACTAAAATTGACATACTAAACTGTCTTGAAATGTGTTATTGTACCATCTCATCACTACAAATATTCCGCTAGATGGCAATAGTGTGTTATGATCAGTGTTCTCTTACTACCAGTTGTGCCAACTATACAATCTTCATTGAACAGAATGGACGATTACTAGTCAAGAAGGCTTTGTTGATTCATATAATATGAATATTTATTTTCAGTCAATGATTTTACAATTAGTATATGTAAGGTGCGAGTCCTTACATTACATGATTTAATATTGTATGAACGTTTTCGTCGGTTTCATACCAACATCATCAGATACAACATTCTATATAGCAATATCATCACTAACAGGTAGGCCTACATATGTCTCTACAAACCAAAATACAATATATATTACTAAACATACAATATGTTGAAAACATGATAAAAACCAGCATAATTAGGACATAAATGTGTCTTTCTTGTGTGACTACACCCTACTGTCAAATGATTAAAAGCACACGTGTGATTACCAATACTTGTACAAATATGTTTGCAGTATTCACTGATAAAATAATAAAAATAAAATGAAATCTGTATACTATATTGTGTGAAGAGATGCATTACAGTCTTTAAAATATGTTAACTGATTTGTTCATTTGTTGATTCAGTTTCATTTTTATTAAAACAGTTGCATTCCACTTCAATTATCAATATATATTAAACAATCTCTGATACGGAACTATCCATAATCTCATACAGTAGAAACTATAACACAATCTAAATAATATGAACAAGATATGTGATAGAAAAGTTTTAATTAAGAATGATGAAATAAACATGAATCATTTTAAAAGGTACAATTATTGAACGTACAAAGTTGGCAAACAAAGAAACAAATGCTAGGGAGGTGATAAAAATAAACAAATGCTAGGGAGATGATAAAAATTGTAGGATAAGCAGCCATGATTGGTAGAAACATGTCAGTCCGAACAATTTTATTGGCCAAAAGTAATATAACGTAGTAAAAGTGTAATAGTAAGTGATATGTAATTTTCACATTTCCATGTGTGTATTTTTAAGTGTATACCTGCTGACATGGTGAATAGATGGAAAAATAATTAACAGCAATACTTAGATACGTACAATAAACAATCTGCTTTATTTTTATTTTTTATTTCTGTTTCATGGCCGATCTAGATTGTTCTACGAATGACTTTCGTAATAATATTAATATCAATATTAGTAATAATACTCAACATTATCTCATAAAGTATAAAAAGAATAGCCTAGTTAAAATAATTCACTGAACTTCACTAAAGATCCTTGCAACCCGTTAAGTCTTAACTAATGAGAAGTTAGGTGTATTGAATTAATTATTAATAAATTTTCTTTATCTACCTATCCACCTACACACCTATCTATCCATCTACCCATCCACCCACCCATCCACCCACCTATTCACTCACTCATCAACCCATCCACTCACCCATCCATCTGTCCATCCATCCATCCATCCATATATCTGTCTATCTACTTATTTGTGTATAATATATGTGCCACCAAATAACAATGTTTCAATTACAGTACCTACATGCAGGTTAAGGAAAAACATGAAAATATCATAAAAGTAACTACGAGTAAATCTAAACGATTAATGAATGCAGCATTACAATGACAAAAAGACTATGGCATTTGAACACGCACACAAAGATAATAATAGCTGTCATACAAAATAACTGAAATCTAAAACTAAAACACTACTAGGCCTACTAAGATTTATTTCAAATCATCCGTCCTCAAGTGAGGTTGACCACTGGGATCCGGAATTAACAAACATAAAAGATAAAGAGAAATGAAACGAGCAAAATAATGATTCGATTTGTACATTGAAACAAAAATTTACGTGTTAACATATAGATGATAATGTAGAATTTGAAGAGAGGCCTTCAGAATTTCCATTACAATCTTCTGAACCTCATAAAAGGGATTTTGAAAGGATTTAAGGATATTACATGTAAATTTTTGTAAACAACCCCTCGCTCCAAATAGTAAGCCTGTAACATTCCAGTTGTAAAGCGAAATACCATATTTTTCACTGAGGTATGGAAGACAAGGTACATATTTAGCTCGCTTGTCATCATTTATCTGCAGTGCTTGATTTGTGTCTCGTTCAAAGCAAATCGTAGGGTCTAAGACCATCGCTTTCTGGGTTTTTCTATTGATGGCAATTATATCGACTCTTCTATGAGAATCATCTTCAGACACACAATGAATCTCCTCATGTACTTCCCATCCTCTGGCAATTGCTGTACGGGCACGATGGTGTCTGTTGTTACGCAGTAGCTCTCCCTGCTTACAGAACCCCAGTACGTGGCCAAGTGTTTCAGTCTCGCTGTAGCCGGGATGGCGACAACGGGTAGTACTGAAGGTTCTACCAGGGACAGATCTCACTGCGGTGACGTTGCAAGACATCTTGATGGCATTGATGTATTCCGAGGACGAAAGACACTTTTTAGAGGAGATCCAGGAGTTGGCTTTCGGGCATTCTTCAAATGTACAAACACTTTGCCTTTATGTGAGAGCTGGCACCATGACTGGAATGATTGTTCTCTGAGAACTTCTCTGAGATATTTTCCTTTAGTTTGAGGAGTGACGCTGTTTGGAGCAATCTTCAGGCGCGTGAGAGATGTTTTCTTCTCTTCTTCTAGATTTCTAGTTATTTATGTATCAAGGGCATTACATTAATAATTAAGCACTAAGGGGAACAGATTTCCTAAACCGAGAGCCTGTGGCCCGAAGTTTTGTAAGTTGTCAAAGGTGCATTAATTATTAATAAATTCTCGAGTTGCATACCATAATAATTTATGTCTTACTTCATTACTAGAAAAGGAAATAAATATTAATATAGGGTAAACTAGGGTCTGTTGGACAGTCGGGCATGTTGGACACTCCGTACTTTAACGTGTTACCACGCCACTTGTGGGCACCACATTCAGCTAGAAGTCAATGACGGAAGTAGCCCCACTCGTGGCTACTTCAGTCATTGACTTCTAGCTGAATGTGGTGTCCACAAGTGGCGTGCTAACACGTTAAAGTACGGAGTGTCCAACATGCCCGACTGTCCAACAGAACCTAGTTTATCCTATCACATTAATTTGATGAATGTTTGTCAATTTTATATACGTCAGAGTCAACAATGACGTTACTAATAAAATGATAACTAGGGAGTTTGAGTATGTTATTAACAAAGCTGAAAAAAAATATTACTTGAAAAGTCTAATAATGTATACAACAAGGAATTCGCTACGTTTGTGCGATTGGATGGAAGTTAAGCTTGTGGATGTTGTAAACGAAGCTGTTCAGATGGCATACTTCAAGGATATGGCGAGTTCATTTTCACCAAATTCGTTATGGATCAAGTATCCAATGCTAAAAAAGATTAACAAAACTGTGAATATTTCCAAGTTTAGTAAGTTGTTGGAATATTTAAAGCAAGGATCGAAAGGTTATCAAGCGAATAAATCGAAAATACTGACAAGAGAAAAAGTGCTGAAGTTTATTCATCAGATTCGTAATGAAACACTTCTTCGGAATATGTGTGGTAAGACTTTCCTGTGTTAAATTTCAACGTACCTCATTTACATGTTTCGACCTATTTATAGGTCATCTTCAGAACTGGTCGTTGTTGGTCTTGGCGCCACTTGTTCTGTTTCCTGTGAGGGTGTGTTCCTGTGGTATAGTGTAGAGTCAAAGAGTGTGTGTGTTTTGAAGTTGAGTTGTGTGTTGAGAATTTCGTTGGGGTGTGTTTTTGTGTGTCTGTATATTTCATATTGTTCTAGTGTGTTTAGTTTCTGGCTTTTTGGTTGGATGTGCAGTATTTCCATGTCTGTGTTGATGTCTCAGTGGGTGTGGTTAGTATTTGTGATGTGTTCTGCATATGTGGAGGTGTTTTGTAATTTTGTTATGGCTGTGATGTGTTCTTTGTAACGTGTTTGAAACGATCTGCCTGTCTGTCCTATGTAGAAGTTGTTGCAGGTGTTACATTTGAGTTTGTATACGCCTGTGTGGTTGTATTTGTTTGTTTGTGTTGTTTGTGTGTTGAGATGTTTTTGTAGAATGTTAGTTGTTCTGTATGCGATGATGATTAAAGTTGCTCTGCTGTTTGGTATATTTGGTGGATGTCAATAAGTTAGACAATCACATAGAAGATGGAGAATCTGTTATTATTGTATTGTTACTATTGTAAACATTCGCGAGACAAAGATTGATGAGAAGTGTGTATTGAAGTTAAGAAGACAATAATGTGTCGTTACGACCACAGGAAAGTTCAGAGAGAAGATTCTTCTTGAATTACAAGCAAGGTCGTTGTACTGTGCAGCCTGTTGGAAAAAAAACATATTTGGGAAGATTCCAAGTATAACTGCAAAATATCTGGGATTGACGAACGCAGAAAAATACACAGGCCATTGCTTACGACGTACTTCTGCAACTCTCTTGACCGACGCGGAGGATAGTACGATAACAATGAAGTGACATGGTGGTGGAAGAGTACGACGGTTACCGAAGAATATTTAGAAGATAGCATGACTTAAAAAATGATATATTGGGTGCCTTCTACATCTGATAATTGTGTACAAAAACCATCTCTAAGTAAACGTGGTGATAAACAGATTGCAAACAATGAATCTGTATTCAGTCGCGGTAATATTACTTTCACGGGAAGTTCCAATAACTGTAATTTCTATTTCAGTTCCGCTAAAGACCAATTCATGTTTCATTTTATTAATTTCTATATTTTGTATATTGTTCAATTTTAGAAGTTGTGTAAATAGAAAAAATATACTCTCTTGCACTCGTCTTTAACCATGTAATTTCTATTTCAATTCCGCTAAAGACTAATTCGTGTTTCATTTTATTCATTTTTGTATTTTGTATTTTGTTCAGTTTTAGAAGTTGTGTAAATAGAAAAAATATACTCTCTTGCACTCGTCTTTAACCATGTAATTTCTATTTCAATTCCGCTAAAGACTAATTCGTATTTCATTTTATTCATTTTTGTATTTTATGTTTTGTCCAGTTTTAGAAGTTGTGTAAATAGAAAAAATATACTCTCTTGCACTCGTCTTTAACCATGTAATTTCTATTTCAATTCCGCTAAAGACTAATTCGTATTTCATTTTATTCATTTTTGTATTTTGTGTTTTGTCCAGTTTTAGAAGTTGTGTAAATAGAAAAAATATACTCTCTTGCACTCGTCTTTAACCATGTAATTTCTATTTCAGTTCTGCTAAAGACTAATTCGTGTTTCATTTTATTAATTTTTGTATTTTGTATTTTATTCAGTTTTAGAAGTTGTGTAAATAGAAAAAATATACTCTCTTGCACTCGTCTTTAACCATGTAATTTCTATTTCAGTTCTTCTAAAGACTAATTCGTGTTTCATTTTATTCATTTTTGTATTTCGTTCAGTTTTAGAAGTTGTGTAAATAGAAAAAAATATACTCTCTTGCACTCGTCTTTAACCATGTAATTTCTATTTCAGTTCTGCTAAAGACTAATTCGTGTTTCATTTTATTAATTTTTGTATTTTGTATTTTATTCAGTTTTAGAAGTTGTGTAAATAGAAAAAATATACTCTCTTGCACTCGTCTTTAACCATGTAATTTCAATTTCAATTCCGCTAAAGACTAACTCATGTTTCATTTTATTAATTTCTGTATTTTGTATTTTGTTCAGTTTCAGAAGTTGTGTAAATTAAAAAAAAATACTCTCTTGCAATTGTCTTTAACCATGTAATTTCAACTCCGCTAAAGACTAATTCATATTTCATTTTATTAAATTTCTATGTTTTGTATTTTGTTCGGTTTCAAAAGTTGTGTCAATTGAAAAAATACTCTCGTGCAATTGTCTTTAAGCATGTAATTTCTATTTCAATTCCGCTAAAGACCAATTCATGTTTCATTTTATTAATTTCTATATTTTGTATTTTGTTCGGTTTCAAAACTTGTGTAAATTGAAAAAAATACTTTCTTGCAATTGTCTTTAACCATGTAATTTCTATTTCATTTCCGCTAGAGACTAATTCATGTTGTAATTATATTAATTTCTATATTTTGTATTTTTTTCGGTTTCAAAAGTTGCGTAAATTGAAAAAAATACTCTCTTGCAATTGACTTCAACCATGTAATTTCTATTTCATTTCCGATAAAGACTAATTCATGTTGTAATTTTATTAATTTCTATATTTTGCATTTTTGTTCGGTTTGTTGTGTAAATTGAAAAAAAAATATATTCTCTTGCAATTGTCTTTAACCATGTACTTTCTATTTCATTTCCGCTAAAGACTAATTATTCATGTTTCATTTTATTACTTTCTATATTTTGAATTTTGCTCGATTTCAGAAGTTGTGTAAAATGAAAAAAGTACTCTCTTGCAACTGTCTTTAACCATGTAATTTCTATTTCAATTCCGCTAAAGACTAATTCATGTTTCATTTTATTCATTTCTGTATTTTGCATTTTATTCAGTTTCAGAAGTTGTGTAAATTGAAAACATTACTCTCTTGCAATAGCCTATAATCACGGCAAACTTCATAAGCCCATGGGCATGTTATAAATCTCTAATGTCCGCGCAGGTGTAATGTACTTCCTTATACATATATTTCGTATCCAAGGAGTAAAACTACTATAATGTATAAGTGAGACATAAATTAATTAATATAATATTACAGAGGCAAAAATAATAGCTTGTGATTTGAGGACAAACAAATAAACAAAAAACAACAATTTTAATCGCATATCAATAATCAATTTAGTAATATCAGTAATCTTATCCGAAGAAATCGGAAGTGCATATCACATGTAGAGAGAATGGGAAATGAAATAATAACAAAACAAGTAGTTTACTATCAACCAGACTGAAGAAGTGTACTGTTACTGTACTTGTTACTGTGTATTCATATTTGTGTAATATATATTTTTGTATAATAATTTTATTCGTTTCACATCTCAAAGATGGCGCCCGGTAGCGTCGCTATTAAAAATAGCGGGTTCGATTCCTGATGCGATCATTGATGTTCTACATTTATCTACTCTTCTTGGTCACACTGGGACCGTAGAATTCACTATAACAGAAGTGAGCACCAGTGATATTTCCTTCAAGGTCAAGACGGGAAACAAGTAGAATTTATGTCCCTACTACTACTAGTGTCGATTAACTATAAAGGAAGGAACATTAACCTTCAGCTACTCAATGGATCTCTGTGGTCTGTAATAGGAGTAATTTTACCTTAGCCTTTGACTACATCTATAAGCTATAGACCTAATGCTGGTGCAAACTCTATGGAATACAATAAAATATAATGTAATGTGAATATAAAGAATTTCTATAGGAAAGGGATTTTGTGAATTCTGATTAGCAACATTGCTTGTAATTACCGCTTCAGATCTTATTATTTAGTTATTATTTATTATTTAAATTTAAGACTATAATTACAACTATAGAAATAGAAATAAAATAATACAATAAATATAAAAAAGGAGGTACAGTAATATTAACATAATCTGAGGATCAAATGAGCAGCGCTGTTGTTCGGTCGCAGTTCAGATATATTATAGGTATATAAGAGAATATACAAAATAAAATAAAATAGGAACCAAAATTAAAATTACAGCTACAGTGAAATTATATTATATAATAGGCCTATATTATTATAAGAGTAATATAGAAAATGAAATAAAATAAAATAGGAAGTAAAAATTAAAATAACAGCGGCAATGAATTTATATAATATAATATTAACATAGAGAAGAATAATATCGTACGTGAACAAAATAGGACAATTTATAAGATATATATATATATATATATATATATATATATATAAATTCCAAAATTATAGAATACAAATATGATATAGGCTGATTAATTCATACACATAGGCTATAAATTTATTTAATCAAATTGAAGACATTAACACGTTTCTAATTTTCTTCTCATATTTTAGTGGGTTACATGTTAGAAGTTCTGTGTAATTTAGCTAAAGAATTATACAAACGAGGGCCAAAATTAATGCTATGCTTGAGACCAGCAGATGTGAAACATTTAGGTTCTACTAATGTTGAATTATTATTTCGTCCTGTGTCATGATTATGTGTCTGTAATATAAACTTATTGCGATTTTTATGATAAAATTTTAACAGAGTATATTTATAAATTTGTTCAATATTAAATACATTAAATTCAGAATAAATTAATTTAGTTGGATAATCGAAACGTTTCTTCAAACAAATTTTAATTATTCGTTTTTGTAGTAAATTTAACGGACTAAGTTTAATTGTTGTACTTCCATCCCAAACAATAATACCATATTGAATGATAGACTGAAAAATGGCCACATAAACATTTCGTAGAACTCTAATGTGTAAGCAGCATCTAAGATTAAAGATCTTAATAATCTCATTTTGTCTATCTGTAAAACACTTAATACTTTCCTGAATTTAAAACATCATATGATTTTAAAATATGAATTGGTTCACTTTAAAACATATTATGGGCTGTTAAAGTACACTAAAACCTCATATTTAGCAATGTAGTATTTTCGTTGTCATGAAACTAATGATGGACGGTATGTACGAACTCGGAAATCACAAGATAATGCAAGAGTTGCGTTAATAGGAAGGCAGTTACAGTGTGGATTTGTTAACGATGGTCAGTGAGGTAATGAAATGAATTGAATTCAGGAGACAGTATTCGATGGTGTTTATTTAGGTCGCTAACAAACTTTCGGTTTCCATGAAAGCCGACTTTGTAGCCTGCCACTATGAATATCCACGTCAATAAACTTATAACGAAGTTATAGTGTATGACAAACAATTTACGGTAACGTTGCGAGAGCATTGCAACCGACTCTGACTTTGAAAATGTTTAAAAGCAAAGTTTTGGCAAAAAGAAAAAAAAACAGTATCAGTTCTCTTATGGGCCTATTAGTAACGGAATAAAATAATTATACAATTCTCATTCTCTGTATATGCTTTCTGAAAGTCAAACATCGAACTACTGGAACTCACTTACAATTGATTTGACGCTACTAACTTGAAACGTTTAAGGATTTTTATCAGTCGAACAAATTTATAACTATTTTTCTCGACTTTCTTGGAGTGTTATCGACATTTGATACTTGAATATCCATTATTATTATTATTATTATTATTATTATTATTATTATTATTATTATTATTATTATTATTATTATCTCTCCGATTCATTTAATATTATTTGTGGTGTGCCTCAGGGTTCAACTTTAGGACCTCTTCTATTTTTAATCTCCATTGACGACATTTACAAAAAAATAAGTTCTGACTATCAATTATTCGAAGACGATCTTAATAATGATAATGATAATAATAATAATAATAATAATAATAATGATAATAATAATAATAATAATAATAATAATAATAATAATAATAATGGTTTATTTTAACTGGCAGAGTTAAGGCCATTAGGCCTTCTCTTCCACTCAACCAGTATGATAGAAAATTACTACAATGCTATGAATATAACATAAATAATACAATACAATTCAAAGCAATACAATACTACAATACAAGACAATATAATACATAATTAATATAATACAATGACAATTCTTTTCATCTTCACAACACCAATAAAATAATTATGTAATAATAATAATAATAATAATAATAATAATAATAATAATAATAACAGTAATAGTAATGATAGTCATACCTAAATTAAATTAAATTATTAAACTCGATCACAATTATAACTTCAATTTGACTGCGACCTAAAATTTTTCGAAAAATAAAAAGTAATGCTGACTGTCAATTTCTTCAGGATGACATTAATTCAATTACCAATTGGTCAATTGATAACAGGATGATGATTAATGAATCCAAAACTTACGTAATATAATTTTCAAGGATAACCTCTATACTAAAATATAACTATCATCTAAAAAATGTATTAATTAACAGAAATGATTCTATTAGAGATCTCGGATTTATTAATTGACAATAAATTATATTTTCACAACTACATTTATTATATTTATAACCATGCAATAAAAGTGTTAGGAATAATTCGGTCAATTACTTATTCTTTTTCAACACCTGACTCTCTTTTAATTCTATACTATACATTAGTGAGCTCGAAACTCGAATATGCATCTGTAGTTTGGAACTCTATTACTAGTAGGCTACTAATTCGGCAAAACTGGAAAATATTCAATGGAAATTTATTTCATTATGTTTTTACCGATTCCTGCCTAATAACTCCGGCTATAACTATGATAAAAAAATGCGAGCACTTCAAATGTCGAAGCTTGTATGCTAGATGTCATGATCTCGATTATTTATTCCTATGTAGGGTCCTTAAAGGTGACATTAATTGTCAATCTTTGTTAAACAGTGTCAGCCTTCGTATTCCTATGAAGGACATGAGACATCACAAACTCTTCTATATTAGAAATTCTAAATCTTCCTCGCCGGTCTCCAGATGTATTAAAAATGCTTACTTACATGTAGGCGATTTCGATCCACTCAATGTATAGAAGTATTAGAATATAGCAATGTCTTTGCTAATATTATTTGCATAATCCTTATACACAAATTGGTAATACTGTTGTGAGAATCAACTCCTTTCCATAAAATATTATAGTATTAATTCTTGTAAATTAATCATTGTTATCTATGTTCTTAATTTTTTTGTTATCTCTATTATTTAATTTGTACCATAGTTGTTCATTTTATTGTATTAATTGTATCATTGTGCTGGACCTTTATTGGCCAATGGCTGTTGTCCAGCACATAAATATAAACAAACAAACAAACAAATAAATAAACAAATAAACAAACAAAAACCATATAAATAAATAAATAAATAGAAAGACATATTTTCATATAGTCTATTACCGCATAAGCAACGAAATAGAATACAAAGCTTTATATATTAAACCAAAGATATTTCATCACATTTTAAAGTCAATGTGAATCTGAAGTGAAGTAATGAATCTGTACCCAATATACTGTAGTAAATTCGAAATAAATTACTTTTTAAATATATGAATTCAGTTAATATAATTGGGATTGTAGCTCATTTTGTCCGTACTCTTGGTAGAAGTTTTCTAAATGTTGATCTGTCAAACTTCACTTTTTCTCCTTTATAACAATTTGTATTCATAAAAGAATATCTGCACAGAAATTTACGTCGAAACGGCATAGTTTAAATCATATAAACTACACATTTTTTTCACATCTTCAGTGAGGTCAAGATCTGTACTGTCCATCACGTCCGACAGAAACTTAAATAGAAAAATCTCTGAGCTCGTCTATGATATATTCGCCCACTTGTCCCGAAGTTTATCCCTAACCCTTCTTCAAGCACATCTTATTTTCGTATCCGCTTCCCTTACAACAGAAAGCTGGTCACTAAAGACTTACATTGGCAAAGAAACTAGTTTCCCATCCTAGACCAATCCCAGCATATTTTGTGTGCCGGTAAACTTTTCTCAACTTTACCTTCGACAACTTAAGTTCCTTCCTTACATAAACCTTTCTGATCAGGCGCTAATTGTTGAATGACTCGCTTAATAAAGAAATAAACACAAAAGTAAATAAACAAATTTCGGTTCACTTATATCGATATTAGGTATATCGATTATAGAACGTAACTGCGGAAAGGAATGGTTTTTCAGCAGCAATGCGAAAACTGTCCATTTACCTAACAAAACTAATCCGTTTGCTTTGAGAAAAATGAGCAATAGTGAGTAACTTCTTCAGATAAAAGTTGTGTGTATATTAGGGGTTCTAGCCCAAGAGAACATTTAAGTCACCATTCAATAAATTTGGAATTTTGTTTCTTCAGTATATGTTTCCTCTAATATGATGTTCGTATATGAACATTTAAATTAATACCGTAAAATGGGGTAACATTGCACCATTTCTAGTTAAAAATTTGTTTCTTTAAATGTCTAATTTTGAGATGGATATTTATTTTATATGTTCTAGGGGTATGCGGGAAGGTATTTTAGCAGTCATACCTTCGAAAATTAATGTCTTTTGAAATTTATAATCTGCCAAAAATTGGTGCAAATTTACCCATAGTTGGGGGTTACTTTGCACCGCCAGAGTTTTAAGAGGGGTGGTGCACAGTTTGCCACTGCTGGTGTTACATTGCACTATTGCACATGTGTTAAACAATGAAAATATACTGTATCAGGAACAGAAAAAATGGAAAAACAGATTCAAAAACTCCTATAAATAGTAACATGGACAAAACTTAAAAAAAAAACTACATAAAATTTCAATATAAGTGGTCACATTCTTCTAAAATGTTGTTTCAAAAATATTTTCAGTTCTTTCGAATGACAAGTGGAGATAAAAGCACGTGAATAACTGTAAAAAATTATACGTATTATTTTGTGTGAAGTTCTGGTATGGAATATAAGCAAGCCCTTTCTTGATACTTTCTTGGGTGGATTTAATCTCCCAATTACATCCTCCCATTCATATTTCATAATATCCTCCCTTTCAGTTCATTTGCAAAATTTGATTGATTTTATCACTGCCTTGATGACAGCACTTTTTGTTTTCATTCACTGGTACCTGTCCAAGCCGAACCAGTTGCTGACATCTTTTGGAGCACTTCATTTGGAACTATGTCCTCAGTGATAAGCCTAGTATCCTTCTCAACATTTTCCTTTGGCAAGTTTAGCAGTGAGAAACCATGTATGACTTTAATATGTAATAAAAAGACAAACAAATTCAATTAATTTAGCTGTAATACAAAGTGTGAATTATAGTAAGCGTTTTTAAACTTCGTGGAAGGTTCTCAAATGAAAATAATGCAATTAAAATTTAAAAAAATCTTCGTTTGTGTTATTGTGCAAAGTAACCCCAATTTAGCCTTAAATTCACCTTGATTAGAAAATAATTCTGTAACACTATTTTCCAACAAAACAGCTCCACAAGCGAAACTAGAAAGTCTAAATTGATGAAAAAGGAACAGATACACGTACATGTATAACTTATCTTGAGATTGTGCACACCATTTGTGATGAAAGGTAATTAATTTGATCTGTATTTCAATCAAATTATACACACGTTCTGTTGTTAAGGTATAAAAATACCATAAACAAATTCTATGACCACGAACAGTGGAAAAATACTGTACATATATTCCATCTATTGGAGGAAGTGATGAACAGATAAATTTGGTTCACGGTAACACCCATAGACCTATATAAAAAGTTGTTCATAGATGGTCCAAAGTTACCCCATTTTACGGTCTATTTCTGGTAATACTTCACACTCTCTTTCGATTCAAGATAACCGCAACCTAACTCTTCCTAAATGTAGATTAGTCAAGACTTATAATAGCCATTTTGTTATTACGGGTGTGAAATAATTTTAACATTAGAAATGTTCACAACATTAGAGTTTTAGCAAAAACTTTTACACAGTACAGAAATGTATTGAATGTAAATATAATTAATCTGTAGTTATATAAATAAATTTAATCATGACTAAGCCTCTTGTAATTTTGTATTATTTAATGGCTTCTTAAATAAACTATAATTATGTAACTGTCACAGTTTTACCATGATGAATTTTATAGAAAAGAATTTAGAATTTCACGAAAAAGTTAAACTTTATAATCAACTAGCTGTACCCGTGCGCTCCGCTGCACCCGTTAGAAATAAATATAATGTAATTACATAATTAAATTAGAACATTTGATCCAGGGAACATTCGTGTTTGATAGAAGGATATATCGTTTATTATGTTACTTAATTTAAGTTGTGTTAAAAAAATTAAAATGCGATCATTTTGATCCAGAGACCACTCATTCGGTCATAAAAATTATTTTAGGAAATACAGGAAACGAATGTACAGAATAGCCTATCAACTTTTCTGTGCATAAGAAGCTATTTTAATCTTACCTGTCCTCGATTCACTCAGAAGTTACTGTAATAACATTATAGCATTATGCCCATCTAGAGAAACTACACTTTCCAATGGTAAATTAATAATTAATTATACAAATCGGTTAATTTAGCTTCCGATATTACTTCATACAAACACAGAAACATTCTCTGTAGGCTATGTTTCATAGCTTTCGATTGTTGTTGTCCAAGGCCCCTTATAGACGAAGTCATTTGTTTTTCATTTCATTACACTGCCTTAGATGGCGTTGTTATTGTAATTTTGAAACTTATTTATCTCATTAAATATCGGTCCTATCAAAATTTAGCATAGAATAAAACTCATCGGAAATTATTTTTAAAGAAACTTTTGTTATGTAATATTTTTCATGAAAATTAATAATAAGGGAGATATTTCGATTTTTTTAAATTCAAGCCCCTTATAACCCCCCTTTTAAATAAAATATTTTGAATGCCATATAGCCTAAATTCTAAGTTACAAAGAACTTAATTTATATTCCAATTTTCATATAAATCGGTTCAGCCATTATCGCGTGAAAAGGTAACAAACATCCAGACAGACAGACAGACAGACATATAAACAAAAATGTAAAAAAAGTGAGGTTTCAGGGTGGTTAATTATATATGTTAGGACCAATTATTTTTGGAAAATCGAAAATTACCAGAAAAATTTCGGCTACAGATTTATTATTAGTATAGATATAAATGTTTTAGGTATGTAAATCATAAAGTACGTTCTGAGGTATTTTATAATAAAATAAAGTACATTCTAACTTATCAAAGAGACATTTAAAGCAATATAAGGACTCTCAAACAGGGATATTCAAGTTGAAATGTAATTATAGTGTATATTTTAATACATTGTTAAACGGTACAAAGAGATAGTAATATTTCTTTTTGTACTGTATTTAATCGCTTTAACTACAAGGTCAGATCGCGTCTTACTATGGATGTGATGTTATTTTGTCTGAAGTTCAGCGTTCTCTCTAACCCCGAGACACCTGACGCCCCGATCTCAGATGTTCTATTACATATGTTAATTATTATCGTATACTGGTTCATTAATATCTCTTTTTTATTTTATTTTTTAAAAATGAGCTCGAGATTTTGTTTCCCTAGATAAATTTACTCGCAACTAATATTGCTTTATTGCGGACCTTCCTGAAAACAAGCCTCTTTATGAACAAGTGTGGTAACATCTGCATCTTTTTAAAGAGATAAATTTAACCAATCGCTTACAATGTTACAAGATATGCTAATATTACATAACACTAAATACAAATATTTACACACAGAATACTTAATACCTTTTGTGCGAGATCGTGCGTATTTGCTTGTTTTCCGCACAGAACCAATACGCGGTAAGTGTGAAATACCACATTCAGTATTCCCAACGTAACACACATAACAATTTCCCTCTTCTTACCCCTTAAGCGCGACATTCATTTTACTGCTTTAAGCTTTTAACATATTATTTTTAGAGACGTTTAACATAGTAATAATTATAAATTGGAAACTTACCACTGCAATTTCACCTAAATTGCAATGTTAATTATTGTTTTTAAATATTTGCAAAAATTAAGTAAAGTCTACTACTCCACGAAACTTATTGCATTCCTGATACAAGTAACATTAAGGAAGCCGTGAAAAAATCAACAAGATTCCAGATGCCGATGTTATTACTGCAATATGTTATATAAATAATATTGTTAAAATATTAAAATGAAAAATAAATAATTACATAACCTTACCGTTTGTTTTAAGTTCGCATTTATAGACTGGGAAAAAAAAAGACAGACGTATATCACGGCCTGCTGGAGTATAGTAAACACAGAAAAAATTTTATAGCAACAATGTTGAAGAAAGATATTTTGGTTTTCCGAAGTTGCCGTCATTAAACAGAAACCAACATGGAGATTTCATTGCAACTAATTAGAAATTCCTCTTTAAGGTATGTAATAAACGAGCTTCGCACAAAATAATGTACGATACACGAGCGGTATGTTTGTTTTCATGTTCTCGGAAATTAAAAAAGCTCAACTACGTTTCGCTTTTTCAATCTTTTCCTCGACCATGAAAACGTCAACATACCGCTCTTGTAACGTATATTACTATTACAGAAGGAAGAGTTCGTCCAAAGGGCTGGATTGGGAAGAGTACGTAAAATGATTATTGCATTTCCGCGTTGAAGCGGAAGCGTTGACGCAAATAGTGCAAGGGCGATCACCGGTAATGGAGATCAAAATTTGGCCGATTTGAGATACTAAAACTTTAGCGTCATGACTCCAAGGATCAAAGGTCTCCACAGCAAAGAGGATATAATACTTAGATATATACTTAAATTTCTCAAATTAATATAGGCTATGAATTTTAATCATTTATAATATACATATTGTTCGTATGTATTGCTAATATAATAATTTAAATGTATTGTACTTATGTCACTTATAAGATTAAGTCTGTGACTGAGGTTAAAATGATAGATGAAGGTAACCACTGTAATAGTGAAAGAGTATAAAAAATTATTGCTTCAAGAATAATAGGCAATAATTCTAAAATTCAAGTTAAGTGGATTTATTATTTTTCCACCAATGAACATAATTTAATGTTCGTATTAACGTTTTCATCGCTCTTGATTGCGACATCATCAGATACATTTGTTGTTTACAATATGTTAACCTCTTTTTCTGCAAACCATTTGAATAACAATGTCAATAGAGTTAAAAACTTAAATGTTAGAACTACAACATATAATTTATATTTTACAAGCCTTCATTTATTTGTTTGTGGACATATTAAAAATAGTATAAGATTAAAATACTGTAAACTTCAATTTTAACTGTACGACCTAACAAGCAAACATTCTGATGGGAGCAGATAAAAAAGTTAATTTTTTTTCCACCATGTTAATACTGTCAAAAGCAGTGCTTGTACAAATTTTTGCTACTCGACCGCAATTACAAGGCTGTCCAGAAAGTGATTTTCCCTGCGGCCGTTTACAGAAAAAAGAACAATTTCATGTAAAGATTTATTGGAACAGATACAGCAATTCTTGCGCTATTTTTCAACATATTCCCCGCTTGAATTGAGACATTTGTCATACCGTAGGATCAACAGAGAGGTGCACAACACGACACAAGGACACAAATATTGACCCCATGGTATGACAAATGTCTCAATTTCCGTGGGGAATATGTTGAAATATAGCGCAACAATTGCTGTATCTGTTTCAATAAATATTTCCATGCAATTGTGTTTTTTTTTGTAAACGACTGCAGGGAAAATCACTTTCTGGACGGCCTCGTAATTGCGATCGAGTGGCCAAAATTTGTATAAGCATTTGTTTTGATATTAACATGGTGGAAAAAAAAAATCTGCCCCCATGAGAATGTTTACTTGTAAGTGACATTATTCTAAGATGACTAGGAAGTGTATTTTTTTAAGTATGGAAGTATGTTTCCGTGAAATTGAATATTAACCGAGTTAACTCATATTATTTTTAATATCACAAGACTTTTTTAAATAACTCTAAGCATTTTTAAATCTAATTTTAAATTTTGACTGAACTAACAAATTATAAATGATTGCAAAATGTATATTTAACTCATTTAATTGTGGGGACGTTCATCTGTAGACATCAATTTAACGTCTGACTTAACTCAAAATAATTTTAAAAAAATTACTTTGGATTTAATGGTTGTGGAATTTCAGAATGAACTAATAAAATAAATATTACTAATAGGGTAAACTAGGGTCTGTTGGACAGTCGGGCATGTTGGACACTCTGTACTTTAACGTGTTACCTCGCCACTTGTGGGCACCACATTCTGCTAGAAGTCAATGACTGAAGTAGCCACGAATGGGGCTACTTCAGTCATTGACTTCTAGCAAAATGTGGTGCCCACAAGTGGCGAGGTAACACGTTAAAGTACGGAGTGTCCAACATGCCCGACTGTCCAACAGACCCTAGTTTACTCTATAAATATTAATATTATACTATGCAAGTAAATTTCATCAACAGTAATCTCACTAGAGGTTTTGATTTATCTAGTTTTGACTTATTAAATTCTATTTCACTAATGTTAGCTTCACCAAAGCATTTGAACGGAACCTCCATTTTCAGTTGACTGTCTATGCGGTAAATAAATGACAATCGCAAAGCATGTTTTATAGTACAGTAAGGGATTTGCAGTTTCAAATGTTAGCAAATAAAGAAACAAATGCTAGGGAAGTGATAAAACAGGAGGAAGTATATAAAGATTAGAATAAATAAAGTATTCTAATAGGCGTACAATAAAATATTAATTGACTTACTATAATTCTATTTCACTAATGTTAGCTTCACCAAAACATTTGAACGGAGCCGCCATTTTCAGTTGACTGTGTATGCGATAAACAAATGACGATCACAAAGCATGTTTTATAGTACAATAAAGAATATGCAGTTTGAGATGTTGGCGAACAAAGAAACAAATGCTAGGGAGGTGATAAAAACAGAAGAAAGTATATAAATATTAGAAGAAATAAAGTACTCTAATACAATAAAATAGATATTGACTCACTAAAATTCTATTTCACTAATGTTACCTCCATCAAAACGTTTGAACGGAGCCGCCATTTTCAGCCGACTATCTATGCGGGGAAACAATGACGATCGCAAAGCATGTTTTATAGTACCGCAAAGAATTTGCAGTTTCAAATGTTGGCAAATAAAGAAACAAATGCTAGGGAAATGATGAAAACAAATGCTAGGGAAATGATGAAAACAAATGCTAGGGAAGTGATAAAATTGTGCGATAAGCAGCCATGATTGGTTGAAAATCGTCCTTTCGTACCGTTTTATTGGTCAAAAGTAGTATGACGTAGTAAAAGTGTAATAGTCAGTCTAAGATAACTGAAAATAAAAGTAAAATACTGTCTAATTCTGAAATCTTACGAAATATATTACCTTATGCTTACGAAATATTGAATAAGATCACTTAAAATCTTCATTAGAATACTAGAACGCAACGCTGTTACGCTGATAACTCAAGAGTTATTGTTATTAAGAGATAAATCCCATAAAACAGCAGAATTAGAGCTGAACAAAACTTTCTGTTGTAACAGGGTTTTAAGAATCATAACAGAAAATTACGCAGCGATTCGCGAATTATCTGAAAGCACATACACAGACTTGACAAATTTATAACAGAACAAGTAGAAACAACAGAAGCTGGCGTCTTACTTCAGTCAATAGTGGAAATCCCGCTGCCATCGTCTCGCCTGTATCGTGTACTCAAAGAAGACTCAGTTTGCATGCATTTTTATTCTGTTGAATACTCCTACATCATTATGTAAGCAGCCGATTCTTAAAACTCTACCTACATCTAATAGCTTCGCAGTACTAGTGATGTAATTCCCCCCAAAAAAATTACATGAAATTTTAGAACGGTTATAGTAATTCCCTTGCTCAGGAAGGCACCTACATTAAATACAATTTTACTTTGAAGACAGAAACCTGAAACTCTATCACGCTTCAGAAGTGAAAGTAAGTAGATGTAGTTCCGTAATTGAGAAGAAATTATGCCTTATTTCATTTCACTTGGATATGGTAATCTCTACTCATGTTTTCTTTTAATTGTTGCTAGTTCGTCATAAATAGTGTTGTTTAGGTGACATCATTATGAAAAGTTCTCGTTCTTAATTCTTCTAAGTTTCCTAAAAATTCACTGTAAAAACCTTCTAAAATAGGTAATTAGGATAATAATTTTATTTCAATTGAAGCTAGTTAAACTTTATTTCATATATTACTTATAATGATTAGTCATATTTCATTTAATTAATCATTCCTAACAAAAATATAAAAATCGATGCTATAATTTCATTATATATTTCGTTAGCCCTCTCCATTTCTATTTACTCCCTTAACTTAATTTTCACAAATGTTAGAGGCACTAAGCCAATTTTCAAACTTGATTGCTCAAGTTAAGTTGTAGCTCATATCTTGTAATACATTTTACATTCATTTATAGCATATAAATATTAATTATATGTCACTAAATCTATAATTTGAAATATAATTTTTATCACTGCGGATATTAATTTTTCATTACAACTAAAACTCTATTTCAAAGGGTAATCGAATAATGATTTGTATTTGTTTTACTTACGAAGTCTCGCAAATCCATTTCTAATATGCGTTAATAAACGCCTTATTTGGAATATAATATTTTGTTACTGAGTATTTTAATTCTTCAATTACAACGAAGAAATTTATTTCAAAGTGAAAATAAACAATAATATTCATGAAGTCTGACAACTTGTTTTCGATATATGTTAATGAAAACCTTATTTATCTGTAACTCCTCTAAAAATGCAACACATATTTCACATGACATTTTTAATAACGAGACCTCTATATAAAAATTCTAAATATAAGTTGTGGATTCTGTATTCAACACAGTTAATTGTAAGTTCTTTTGCTCTCACAAAAACTATAGGATCGAGTTACGAGATATTAAGGATTGAAATATGTTTTACGTGACATTTTTAATAACGCGATCTCAATATAAAATATCACATCGAAGTTTTGAATACTGTATCTATATAATAATGGTAGGTTATTTTGTTGTCTCAAAAACTATGAAATCGAATTAAGAAATATTAATCAGTCAGACATGTTTCATTTTGCTGCCACAAAAACTAAGAACTCGAATAATATTATGCAGTAAAACATGTTTTACATGACACTTTTAATGATGGGCGATCTTTACACAAAATTTGAAATCTAAGTTTTTGGATCCTGTACCTAAGTAAAACTTATTGTGAGTTATTTTCCTGCCACAAAAACGAGTAAATCGAATTCTGAAGCACTGAGCGGTATATCATGTTTCACATAACATTTTTAGTAACGCAATCTGTATACAAAAGTTGAAATCTAAGTTACTGATGTACCAATATAATATTTTGTAAGTTATTCTACCGTGTAAAAAATTATAAAATCGAACTAAAAAGTATAAAGCAGTGAAACATGTTTTACAAAATATTTTAATAATGTGATTTCTGGATAAAATTTGAAACCTAAACTTTGGATCCCGCATCCATATGACAAATTGAAAGTTTTTCCGCTTTCACAAAAACTATATCATTTTATTAGGAGGCATTAATAAGTAACACATGTTTCAAAAGACAATTTTAATAACGTGATTCATTCATTCATAGTGTTCTGCGCAAGGTCAGGTCTTTCACTGCAAATACAGCTTTCTCCAATTTGTCCTATTTTCTGCCTCCCTATTAGCCTCCGCATACAATCCATATATCTTAATGTCATCTGATATCTTCTTCTGCTCCGAATTCTTCTCCCGTTAACCATTCCTTACAGTGCATCCTTCAGTAGACAGTTTCTTCTCAGCCAATGAGTCATCCAATCTATTTTTCTCTTCTTGATCAGTTTCAGCATCATTCTTTCTTCACCCACTCTTTCCAACACAGCTTAGTTTCTTATTATATCTGTCCATTTCACACACTTCATTCTTCTCCATATCCACATTTCAAATGCTTCTAGTCGTTTCTCTTCACTTCGTCGTAATGTCCATGTTTCTACCCCACACAATACCACAATCCACACAAAGTACCTCACTAGTCTCTCTCCAGAGTTCTGCACAAGATGCTTATTTTTCTATTAATAACGTGATCTCTATATAAAATTTGAAATGATGTTTTGGGTGCTGCACTTATATGACAGTTGTAAGTTATTTTTCTCTCGCAAAAACTTTGAAATCTAATTACGACATTCACTGTAAAACATATTTCACATTACATTTTAATAACGCGATGTCCTTATAAATGTTTTTAATCCAATTTTTGGATACTGTACCTATACAAAACTTTTTAAGAACTTCAATGTCTTTCTACGGAAGGATCTACACGGCGTGCTGACATCATAATAATTGACAGAAATAAAAAACTGGTCTCATTCTTGATCCAACAGCAAGGTTTGAAATTAATGAAGATCAACCAAAGCAAGTACATGAAGAGAAGTGCGCTATTTACCTTCCATGCTGTGATAACCCCACTCATAAATATAATATTCAAGATTGGAATATCATTGGACTCAATTCCCAAATTTACATTGGAGATCCTCAGAAAATTAAAGGTTCCTGGAAAGACTCTTCAGACAATTGCAACAACTATTTTAGAATCTTCATTGAACATCATCAATCACCACCTCCATTCAGCGTATATAATTTATTTTTCAATAAATTTTATCGTATTCATAGCTACCACATCTTGTCGCAGATTATTAATTTTTTTTTAAGTTTCATTATGTATTTTTCTAACATTAATTTACTTTTTTTCTGTTCATTTCAATTGATTAGGAGCCGATATTTCAAATTCAAGATTTGGACGGCTATCAATACGATGACTCTCTCCCTGACAGAAGATTTAAGATCGAATTGCGTAGTACTGAGCACTAAATCATGTTTTAAATAACATTTTTAATGACGCGATCTCTAATATAATTTTTAAAATATAAGTTTTGGATCGTGTACCTATATAACAGTTAATATAAGTTATTTTCCTGTCATAAAAACTACGAAACCGAATCATGCGCGATCCCTACGTTTTGTATGCTGCATCAATATAGCCATTTGTAAATAATTTCGCTCTCACAAAAATTATAACACCAAATTGAAGAACTCCCCGGAAAAAAATATGTAACATCAAATTGATTAACTATATGACCTTCACTTTTGAAGCATTCATTTACAACAATAAATTATTGCATCTAATAATTGAATAACCATGTATCCTTGATTACTTATAAGGTTATGCAAATAAATATAGGCCTAACGAAATAGCCCCTGAAATTATTTCCCTTTCTCCTAAAACGTGAATTATAGATTTGTTGGTTACACCCTTGTTACGGAGAGATCTTCAATTACGAGGTATTAGGCAGTAAAACATGTTTTACACGACAGTTTTAATAATCCGACATGTAGATAAATTTTTAAATCTAAACATTGCATGCTATACCTATGTGACAATTGTAAGTTATTTTGCTTTCACAAGAACCATAACATTTTATTATAAAGCGTTACTCTGTAAAACATTTTGTATATGAAGTTTTGGATGTTGCACATATATAACAATTGTAAGTTTTTTCAAACAAACTATAAAACGAATTACGAGGTATTAAACTATAACACATTTTTCGCATTACAAGTTTAATAACGCGATTTCTATAAAAAATATGAAATCTATGTTTTGGACCGTGTACCTATGCCACAATTTTAAGTTTGCTACCACAAAACAAAATGTAGAATTGAATTATGAGCTATAGAGCAGTAAAACATGTTTTACTCGATATTTTGAGTAACAAGATCTCTATATAAATGTGAAATCTAAGTACCTAAATAACAATTGTAAGTTATTTTGCTTTCACAAAAGGTATGAAATGGAATTACGAGGCATTAAACACTAAACATGTTTCACGCGACATTTTAAATAACAAAATCTCCACATAAGACCTTAAATCTAAGCTTTTGATCCTATACCTATAACCTATTGTAAGTTATTTTGCTACCACAAAAATTATAAAATAGAATTACGAAGTCTTAACTGGTAAAACATTTTTCATAAGACATTTTCAATACAGCGATCTCTATATATAAATTTGAAATCTAAGTTTTGAATCTAGTTCCCATGTAATAATTGTAATTTAATTTGCTGTTGCAGAAGCTATAAAATCGAATTAGGAGGCACTAAGCTGAAAACATGTTTCACATGATATTTTTAATTACACGATCTCTATATAAAATTTCAAAATCTAACTTTTGGATCCTGTGTCTATTTTGAAAGTTATTTTTGCTCTCACAAAATTATGTATGATTATTAAAACTGTCGTGTAAAACATGTTTTTCTGCCTAATACCTTGAATTACTAGGTATTAAGTAGTAAAATATGTTTTACATGACATTTTTAATAACGCGATCTGTATATAAAATTTTATATCTAACTTTTGCATCCCCTACCTATATTGTAAGTTATTTTCCTCTTACAAAAATTAAAAAATTATTGAATTACGAGGTATTAAGCAGTAAAACATGTTTCACATGATATTTTTGATAGCGTAACTTCATATAACATTCGAAATCTAAGTTTTGGGTCCTGTAACTATATTGTAAGTTATTTTCCTCTTACAAAACTTATAAAATTATTGAATCACGAGATATTATGCAATAAAACTTGTTTCACATGATATTTTTGATAGTGTAACTTCATATAAAATTTGAAATGTCAGTTTTGAATATTGTAACTATATTGTAAGTTATTTTCCTCTTACAAAAATTATAAAATTATTGAATCACGAGATATTATGCAGTAAAACATGTTTCACATGATATTTTTGATAGGGTAACTTCATATAAAATTTGAAATGTCAGTTTTGAATATTGTAACTATATTGTAAGTTATTTTCCTCTTACAAAAATTATAAAATTATTGAATCACGAGATATTATGCAATAAAACTTGTTTCACATGATATTTTTGATAGTGTAACTTCATATAAAATTTGAAATGTCAGTTTTGAATATTGTAACTATATTGTAAGTTATTTTCCTCTTACAAAAATTATAAAATTATTGAATCACGAGATATTATGCAATAAAACTTGTTTCACATGATATTTTTGATAGTGTAACTTCATATAAAATTTGAAATGTCAGTTTTGAATATTGTAACTATATTGTAAGTTATTTTCCTCTTACAAAAATTATAAAATTATTGAATCACGAGATATTATGCAGTAAAACATGTTTCACATGATATTTTTGATAGGGTAACTTCATATAAAATTTCAAATCTAATTTTTGGACCTTGCAACTACATTTTAAGTTATTTTCCTCTTAAAAATTACAAAATTATTGAATTACGAGATATTATGCAGTAAAACATGTTCCACATGTTATTTTTGATAGTGTAACTTCATATAAAACTTGAAATTTAAGTTTCGGGTTTTGTAACTATATTGTAAGTTATTTTCCTCTTGCAAAAATTATAAAATTATTTAATTACGAGGTATTAAGCAGTAAAACATGTTTCACGTGATATTTTTGGTAGCTTAACTTCATATAAAATTTGAAATCTAAGTTTTGAATCTTGTACCTATATTGTAAGTTATTTTGCTCTCACAAAACTATAAAATTGAATTACGAGGTATTAAGCAGTAAAACATGTTTTACATGGCATTGTTAATAACGCGATCTCTACATAAAATTTGAAATCTAAGTTTTGTATCCCATATCTAGGCCTATATAGCTATTGTAAGTTATTTTGTTTTCACAAAATCGAATTACGAGTAATTTTTTAGTAAAATAAGGATAACCGACAACTTTCCGAGAGACATTGTGAAATGTCACCTGAAAACCTATAAAATATCAAAAACACGTAACACGGAGTAATTTTTAAGCAAAATTTCATTAACACGTTGATATAAACTTCATTTCATTTGTAAGGTAGTGAAAACAGCCCCGATTTTTATATCGGGTAATGAAAGCGAGAGACAGTTCAATCTATATTTCCTGCCCCCTGCCGCGACGGCTGAGGTGTGGCCGTTTATGGATTACATTTCAATTCACGGCATCCAGTCTTTTGTCTACAGCTAGCGATCGCTTATTGACTACATATGTGGGGCGTTTCCGCGTACTTACCCTTCGCCTTCTCATCGCTGTTGTTTCTCTTGGTAATGCTGGCCACTACGCAGTACTGCGGGTGGTATCAGCAGGGGCGGTCTTCATGTTCACGGTTCACTCGACACTTTTCCCGGCACTCACTAGACACAAAACACAAGGCATCAGCTGCCGATCATAGCTCGAGAACGTCGAGGACGCCTTCTTCAGAACTGACCTTTTCTCCCTTCACAACAACGGGCGAAGATACAAGACGCCGAGCGTCACAACAACTAGCGCCACCTAGCGAGCGTCTCGCGAAACTGCCGTCAGTTCTCTCTCCCCACCCGCATACTCTATTATTTTTTTATTTCCCTAGGTTGCCTGTAGAGTGCGTGCGCGACGCGAGACTGACGCATGCGTGGATGTGTCGTAATTATCCGCCCCGTTGCTATGACAACCCCGACTGTTTTAGTTGCGCGATCCCTCCTCCCCTTCGCGCCGCTCACTCGGCGGGCAGCGCGTTCACTTTTCCTTCTTTTTTATTACATGTGAGTCGATATGTGTCTACTGTTTAACGACGGGACTCAGTTTGGCCGAGGTTTAACGCCCCTTGACTCTGTTGATACCTAGGCAACGAGCACTTGCCTCTAACTCTCACATTTCGGCAACATCCCGTATTAACTCCTCCTTCTTGTTGGATCATAAAAGGAATCACGAATCGTGCAAGAGCTTTTTGGTTGCTCCAGTTTTGGAGATAATTGGTAAATATAGGAGACACTTGTAGTGAGCAAAGACTGACCGCATAATTTTACAAAATAAAATTCATGGTCCACGTCTAGAAGGGCGCAAAACTGAAGTAGCGGATTGCTTGCTATGTAGAGTTATTCAATTACCCCTAAAAATTGTTGACAGGCAATTCATTCATCCACAGTGTTGTGCCCAAGAGAGGTCTTTTACTGCAAACCCAGCGTTCTCCAATCTTTCCTATTTTCCGCCTTCCCCTTAGTCTCCGCATATCATTCACATATTTTAATGTTCTGTATCATCTGATATCCTCTTCTGCTCTGAACTTTTCTCCCGTTCACCATTTCTTCTAGTGCATCCTTCAGCAGGCAGTTTCTTCTCAGCCAGTGACCCAACCAATTTCCTGATCAGTTTCAACGTTATTCTTTCTTCGCCCACTCTTTCTAGCACAACTTGATTTCTTATTATGTGTGTCCATTTCACACTCTTCATTCTTCTCCATATCCTCATTTCAAAAGCTTCTAGTCGTTTCTCTCCACTTCGTCGTAATTTCCACGTTTCCTGACAGGTAAATTATGCGTAAAAACGTAAAGTGTGTAAAACTATATAATATAACTACATTGTTTTGTAATGGTTATTGAAATTATATATGACAGAAAAACGAAAAGACTTTAAAAATGCGTAAAAAGGGTAGAAAATGTAAAATATGTAAGAAATTAAAAAAAATACACTAAGAGGAAACATAATTTTTGTCATAGTTATTGTTATTAGGCCTATGTATGACATAAAACGAAAAGTCTTTAACAACTACCATCGGAATTTGTGATCAGAACACCTACTGGAACATTAGAAACTGCGACATTCACATCATAATTATGCATGTATCATGATTCGCGTCATATTCTATTTTTTAATATCAGCCCTAACATTATTTTTGACAATGCAATCGCCAAAGAAAGTCAGAACTCTCAGCCGCGAGAAACAACGCGATTAAAACAATCAAGATAAAATATCACTCATACACAGGTACCAACACTATCGAAAAAGTCTGGAAATTTTGGAAAGCGTATGAAGAACTGGATTAGATCACCATCAACATTCTGCACACTCGGTAATATGTGAAATTGTCAGAAGTTGCTTTGAAGTTAGAGTAAAATTTCCTTAATCCGGACAACGATAAGCCGGACTTCGCTTAATCCGGACAGGCAAAAAAACGATTAGTTTGGGAAAATTAAAGAACGTTGTTTTAAGAATTAATTTTATACATTAGAATTATGGAATTACAATAATTTCAATATTACACATATAGTATTAAAAATAAAGAAAATCCATCAAGTTTGCATTAAAGTAATTAATCCTATACAAACTAACATTATTATCAATCACACAAACAAAGGTTTAAAGTATATACATTTTACATACTTGGGGCTACGACCTTTAAATTCACCATAATAAACGTGTTTTGTTGTTACAAACGGAGTTTTAATGCACTTTCTATTGATGTCCGGGACGTATTGACTGCCTCCAATGGCTACTGACACATTGTCTACCACTTCATATATGTTTTCATTAGGAGCTTCTGGCACTCCAAAAACAACGACATTGTCCCTACGTGAATACTGTTGCATTTCACTTATCTCCTGCTTCAGCAATTCGTTCTCCTTCGTTAAATTCCTGATTTCTCCTTTTGCTGACTTCAGCTCCTCGCTAAAGATATCAAATTTATTCGAAATAACTTCCACGGATTTCTTGAGGTCATTCACTTCCGTGTTAAT
Organism: Periplaneta americana; assembly: GCF_040183065.1. Taxonomy (NCBI): domain Eukaryota; kingdom Metazoa; phylum Arthropoda; class Insecta; order Blattodea; family Blattidae; genus Periplaneta; species Periplaneta americana. The sequence goes on from NC_091129.1 coordinate 94,609,336, forward strand.
GAAGGATTTGAATTCCTCAAACATTTTCTTCATTGAATTGATGATAACACTATTATCGTCCGCCACTTTTTTTTCCTCGGATGTCGATGCGTCACTTTTGTTGTTCCCTGTTTGCTTCCTGACCATTTTCACTTTTATGACACTCTGGAAGAGTTACAAAAACACGTCTGTCCTTCACTGTTGCTCGAACTGATGTTCTTTTAGTTATTTCAGTTAATCCGGACTTTAGTTAAACAGATCAACTTATGCCCGAATTAGTCCGGATTAACGAGGTTTTACTGTATTTAACATTCCAACATCTTCAGCCCAACTTGAAAGATTTTTCTCTATTTGTCCTGTGTCCTTAATTTCACAAAAAACCGTCTCAACTTCTATCTTCACTAGTCAGTCCCCTTAAATAATCATTTCTTATTTCTTACCTCTGGCATTTACTCTAGTATCAGGTTCAGCCATTCTCTTAGCAAAACAATACCAACTTTAGTATTTTTATATAGTATTGGCTGTAATAAAGATAGTGGAGTGAACAATTAATTTGTAAAAAACTTCCGGCAAAGTACACAATATAATACTTTGAAGTTCCCACAATGCAATCTCTGTTGTCTGCATGCAACACAGGATGAGCTTTCAAACTATCATCACATTATTTTTCTCTATAAAAATAATGTTACGACACTTTTAAGTTCCCTCCACAATGTTTACTGTTACCTGTTTGCAATACAGGATTATACTGGACAAATAATCAAACAACATTATTATACATTATGGTCTGTGAAAATAGCAATATGTAACAAAAAAATGTGGTACAAAGGAAAGGTTTACGAGATTATTTATATAATCTGCGCAACTAGCGTACGGTGCTAATATACACTTCTATGACCAAATTAGCCATTTTTCTGTACATTTAGTATCTTATTTACGATTTTATGTTAATTTATCCTTGTATGATTTCAAGAATGTCTATTAGCTACCTGCTGTTGTATATGTTATCTATACTAATAATAAATCTGTAGCCGAAATTTTTCTGGCAATTTTCGATTTTCCAAAAATAATTGGTCCGACCATATATAATTAACCACCCTGAAACCGAAAATCCCTTTTTTGAAATTTTTGTTTGTATGTATGTATGTCTGTCTGTCTGTCTGTCTGTCTGTCTGTCTGTCTGTCTGTCTGTTTGTTATCTTTTCACGCGATAATGGATGAATGGATTTCGATGAAAATTGGAATATAAATTAAGTTCGTTGTAACTTAGATTTTAGGCTGTATGGTATTCAAAACACATTATTTAAAAGGGGGGGGGTTATAAGGGGGCCTGAATTAAATAAATCGAAATATCTCGCTTATTATTGATTTTTGTGAAAAATGTTACATAACAAACGTTTCTTTAAAAATAATTTGCGATAAGTTTTATTCCTTGAAACATTTTGATAGGACTGATATTTAATGAGATAAATGAGTTTTAAAATTAAAATCACTGCCATCTAAGGCCGTGTAATGAATTAAGAAACAAATGACTTCGTCTATAAGGGGCCTTGGACAGCAACAATCGAAAACTATGAAAGATAGCCTACAGAGAATGTTTCTGTGTTTGTATGAAGTAATATCGGAAGCTAAATTAACCGATTTGTATAATTAATTATTATTCCACCATTGGAAAGTGTAGTTTCTCTAGATGGACATAATGTTATACTGTTATTACAGTAACTTCTGATATGATATAATATAATATAATATAATATAATATAATATAATATAAGTTATTTGAAGGGTTCAGAACCATAGTGGGCCAAGCGCCATTTACTGAATACGTAGAAAACAAGAGTTAAAATTAAGTTATTACCATAATTTAATGGAAACATATAACAAGTAAAATAAAATATACACATTAAATCTAAATGATATCAATCTTCATTAAACTATGGTTGCATGTAATAAAAATTAAGAAACATGTTAAAGGAATTGTCATTGCACCAAATGAGTGTCTCTGGACCAAAATGATCCCATTTTAATTATTTGGATCCAATTTAAATTAAGTAACATATTAAACGATTTATCCTTCTATCAAACACGAATGTTCCCTGGATCAAGTGTCCTATTTTAATTATGTAATTACTTTATATTTATTTCTAACGGGTGCAGCGGAGCGCACGGGTACGGCTAGTTATCTATAGAATTGTAGGTACATTTTTAGGCGTCAAAGAACCCGCCTGTATTGCTTTGCAAAATTGAAGTAATCATAGCCTATCCATTTACAAATTAAGGAAAAAGTGACGTAATTACTAAATCAGCCTTTTGTTAAGTAGTTTACGAAATGATAAAAGTGCTTACAGTGTTAACTACGCTATAGCGTTACATTATTGCACTTTTTTTTCTAATATAGAAGCCTGAGGGAGTACATCATATTGGTTTCATTTTCATTATGATATTCTTAAGTACAATTAACTACGTCTAGACACTGCAAAGCATCTTGGTTATCAGTTTTGGTCAATTCGTCTTGTTATTTATTTGAGAAAAACAAACACGTGAATAAGTTTGCTGTTTCTGCAACTTATTTCAGGGAATATGTTGGATGTTAATTTCTTCAGTACTATTCTTACAAAATCCAGCACTGCGCTAGATTAAACATATCGATGGCTAAGTTGTGATACCTCGTATCTACAAAAATGGTAATTTGGTTTAACTACAGTATTTAGATGAATTACGTTGTTGTTATGTACACAAAATTGGACAGTTAAGTAATATTTTGTCCTCGAGTAGAAGATCTTACAAGTAGAAAAATATAAAAAAAGTTTGTCTATTTTAATTAATTTTTAAAACAGTTTCTTTTATTGAACTGCAAATTTTCAAATACGATGTATCACTTCTTAGTCATCGATATGTGATTATTATGATATAGGCCCTAATACTTCAGTTATTATTTGTGTAAGAATTGCATAATTTTCTCTCATCCGTAAAAAGTAATAAGACGCATAAACGAACTTACTTCATTATGCACTGCTTTATTTTTAAAGCTCTTAAACACCGATTTTTATTTCTACATGCTATGACAATGGAAATAGAGCTATCGCCAAAGTTGTGAGTTGAGTTCAAGACAAATGCGTTTGAGACTCTTATCGGTGGTTCATTGGGGTACGCTCTATTTTTGCAGGCAGAAATCAAGTGGACATAGTAACCAGCCCAGAAGTTTGAAGTTTGACAAATGAAGAAACAGCCCCACGATATGAAATGCTTCTTCAAACTTCGTCATACAAAAATGTACTAATGGCTGAAGAATGCAATGTAAAAATCAAGGACAGAAAACACCTGTTTTCAAAAATATTCAAACACGAGACAATAAGAAAAACCAAAGAATTCCATTCCAAATTGGCTACAAGAATATACGAGTAGGCTTACTGTCGAAGATGTCATTAACGACAACTGTCGGTATCAGTTGGCCTACTACCAGAATTCTATCAGAAGGATGGATTGTTTGTGTCAGGTGTCGGAAGTGACCCTATAAATTTATGTATGCGAGTCGATAGTGATGATGAAGCTGTCCATGTTTGCCCAGATTATGTACAGAATTATTTTTTTAAGTGCAGTGTATAACGTTTTTTATCATGCGCGATTTTTACACTCTACTACTATTATTTTCTAACTTTTTCCTTTTTATTTACTTATGACTTAAAGAGATGAAAAACTTAATCAAATTACGCCACTCTTGTAAATTTTTCAAGACTGTATATTAGGATGCATAATTAGCTGTAAAGAAACAACTTACTAAAGTCCTATGATTTGTAACAATTTTTGCGATAAGTGCTTAAGAATAATGTAATTTTTAGTTAAAAATTGAAAACTAAAATCTGTACAAAGCAATTAACAACAAATTTTTAACTTCAGAACACTAGCCTGTTAAAGAAATGACACTTCTGAATAGTTCATTCTCTATTTGTAATATTATTTTACCCTTAAAACTAAAGAAAAAATGTATTTTACAAACAACTTCAAATTAGTGTAACTGAAAATATTGAGATTAGGACACATGTTTATATGACTTTCATACTCAAGATGTCTTCGGAAATAAGCTCCGTAAGTGGCGGTAAATCGTCGTGAATCACTCTGTATATCTGAATATAAGTTACATTAAAATGAAAATGTCATGTAAAGAACACACAATTTATCAACAGTAATCTCACTAGACGTTTTGATTTATCTAGAGAAAATCAAAACTCGAGTGGGATTTAATTGACTATTACACGATTAGAAGAAAGTATATAAAGATTATAAGTAACAAAGTACTCCAATACAATAAAATATTAATTGACTTACGAAAATAAACCTGTCTTCAAATGTATTATTGCACCATTACGCTAGTTGGCAGTTGTGCCAATTATGGAATCTTCATTGAACTTTGTAGACGGTTACTAGTCAAGAAGGCTTTGTTGATTCAGTTTCATTTTTATTAAGACAGTTGCATTCCACTTCAATTATCCGAATCCCAGTAATCAACGTCACTTGACAGATGATTTTCAATAAATCTTAATATTAAACAATCTCTGATACGTGACTATCCATAATATCATATAGCAGAAGCTATAGCATAACCTAACTAATATACACAAGTGTTAGAAAAGTTTTAATTAACGACGACGATATAAAAAATAAACATGAATAATTTTAAAAGGAATAATTATTGAATGTACAATTTTCAAATTTGAATGTGGTTGGTGGTTCAATTGATATTATATTGGACGTGTGCGTAATAGAAGTGGAACTCGTTGATTTAGGCCTACATGGTGTATTCAACTTATTCAGGATTTCCGAATGAATAATTTTAAAAGGAATAATTATTGAATGTACAATTTTCAAATTTGAATGTGGTTGGTGGTTCAATTGATGTTATATTGGACGTGTGCGTAATAGAAGTGGAACTCGTTGATTTAGGCCTACATGGTGTATTCAACTTATTCAGGATTTCCGAATGGTGCTCTTCATTTATTTGTAAATCGGATTTCAGAAGATGCATAGGTATGATCAGTGATTTTTATTAATTTTTGTTCTTGAATGTCAATGCGAGTCATATTTGAAACTGCTGTGCATCGACTGGAGTGGTTTGTAATTTTATTCATGTATATATATTTTTTTTTGACGTCCAGACCAGCGCAGTTTGAAATGTTGGCAAAGAAAGAAACAAATGCTAGGGACGCGATAAAATTAAACAAATGCTAGGGACGCGATAAAATTGTGCGATAAGCAGCCATGATTGGTTGAAATACGTCCTTTCGTACCGTTTTATTGGTCAAAAGTAGTATGACGTAGTAAGAGTGTAATAGTCATAACAAATTTTACACATCAACCATAGATGATGCTATTTTAGGTAAAGTTGTGTTAAATTCCTCGCATTAATCTTTTCCTACTTCAAAAATTTTTAGGTTGTCTACCGAAAATGTGAAACAAAAATTACTTATTTTTAGTTACCACAACTTAATTTATTATTCATAAGCATGATGAAAAAAAATCAATCAAATTTCTGTCCTCTTACGATCTGTCATCAAGCTTGTGCCTTAAAGTTCTCTGATCTTCATTTCAATGGTCACGCAGCCAACTTCTCTTTCAGCCTTCTAGACTGTCTTCGACTCGCATATGTTATTGCTGACTACCGACCGCCGCAGCTCAGGCAACGGCGCCAAGATTAAATAAGCGAAGCAGAATAATATGCGTAATTTCGTTACCATTCACTCGCTTTATGGAATGAACGCTGGTTCGAGTCCTTATGAGGAAGAAATTGTCTCATGAAATTTCGGCCAGTGTATGGGACCGGTGCTTACCCAGCGAGTCCCGGTCAGGACTGGGATTTTTCACTGAAAAGTATATAGTGACACTTGTGGCGGACAAGGTCGCTCAGTTGGGGTTTTTCTCGGGATTCTCCCGTTTCCGTTTCCCCGTATTAGACATCTACATCATTCCGGCAACATTCCTCCATTTCGTTATCATTCCATAGCATTCCCCGAACGCCGACTGGCGACGCATGGAGGGAGCTGACCTAGGAACGAGGGAGGGTTGCCTGCTGAAAATCTGGGTACGAAGCAAACCGTAGTGTAGTCAGCCGGTGTGGGTTTGGGAATGCGACTAGTTATAAATAAATAAATAAATAAATAAATAAATAAATACGTAAATAAGTACATAAATAAGTAAATAAATAAACAAGTAAATAACTAAGTAAGTAAATAAGTACGTAAGAAAATAAGTAAGTAAATAATCAAACAAGTAAATAAGCAAGTAAATACATAAATAAATATGGTTTAAATATTTCAAGCAGCTTGTAGCTAACAGTTTTGAATACTCTGTAACGTGTCATAAAATAGCCATCAAGAAAACATGTTCCCTAACGATTTAAACCCCATGTTGCTAGTATAATAAAACATTGATGCAGTCCATCCGAACGCCTTATGTGTGTTACTCCACGCCCTTGTAAGTGTAATGGCTGCGACATCTGGGGTAAAGACTTTCTGAATGCTGTCATAATATCCAATAATAGAACGGCGTAAAAATCCGCGGATATTAGATACAGACGGTACCGCTTTGGACGGAGGAGTGGCATCCGAATGCAAAGCGCCCACATTTGCGGGGATTTCGTGTCTGATGGAACAGGAATAGATCCTCTGCCTTGACAATAATAGCAGGGCCCCATCCCTTCCCGTTGTGAGAAAGAAGCTTCCAGACGAGTAACAGACGTGCAGCAATATGCACATCCAAGTTTCTCTCCTGAAATTGCTTTCACCTAGTTCCAAGAATAAGGAGAACCCCGGACAAAGAGCAAAGAGCAATTTCTCCAAATTACAAAAAAAGATTAAATAATTTTAAAACCGGCAGAGACGTTCAACCAACTAACATGACAATCGATTTATAAATGTATGACGTCTTTCAATATCGTCGAACATCCAATCTGTATTCAGTTCTTTTAGGCCATGACCTTTCGCAATATGAAATCTGTACTTCATTCTTGATTCATGATACTTTCAAAAAATTAATCCTATAGATTAAAAATCCCCTATAAAGGGTGTATATAAAAGAATATAGCGATTTTAAAGGTGTTTAATGATACTTTAACTATGTATGACAATAACAAAACTCATTTTAAATGAAAGAGTAATATCTCCAGTTTACATTATAAGTTCGTAAGTGTTCAATGTGGGCCCCATTTGTTACACGACACACACCTAACGTGTAGGCTAATTCCCCCCATACTTTAATCAGCATGTGGAGCAACAGCTTCTCGAATCCTGTCTCTCAACTCGGGCAGGTTAGCAGGCAATGGAGGAATGTAGACTTGGTCCTTTACAATACTCCAAAGGAAAACATCGCATGGGGTGAGATCCGGCGATCTTTAAGGCCACTGGAGATAAGGCCTGTCATCGGGTGCATGGCGACCAATCCAGCGGTCAGTGACATCATTCAACCAATCTCGTACAAGGTGATACCAATGTGGAGGTGCGCCATCTTGTTGCCAAATTAAGTTATTTGGTTCATACTGCAGTTGAGAAAAGAGCCATTCTTCCAGCATATCCAGGCACGTAATTCATTGCCAACTCTTTAAGCCAACGACGGATGTTGTTGGCATTTGGGGGATCACGATTAAACTGCCAACGAAACGCACGTTGAACTGTTATAAGCGATTTACAACTCTCAAACTTCAAAACACAAAATGGTTTCTGTTGAGGAGTCGCCATCTTTGTTATTATCGCTGCCAAGGAAACAAAACGAATGAAAGTTATCTGCGCATGCATACAATTAAAACAGTCTTCCCTCCTCTTTCATTTGAGCCTACAAACAACTTTCTACGCCTCATCTGAGTGATAATATAACGACTGTAAACTGCTATATTATTTTAAGTACACGGTGTATCCACTTTCACAAATTAAAGGATTTTGAAAGTAACTGGTGGCAAACAGAGGAAGTGTTAAACCTAACAATGACTTTTAACAAACTTTTTGTTTTAAATTTAGTGGCTTTTTTAATTCAAACGCTAAAAGTCATTACAAGTCACTCTCAGCAAGCAGTATGTGGGCATAACTCAGTTCTGAACAAAATGGTCTTTACGGTTTTTTTTTTTAATCCAGAGGATCCATATGAAAGATTATCTAAATATCAGCTCTTCTGTGACGGTGACCACACGAAATACGAAAGTTAGGTTTTTTATTCATAAGTTAATTTAAAAAATAAAATAAAATTAAAATTTGGAGTTCAGTTCATGCTAAATTATTGTCATATTGACAAACTTAACTTTCTTTAAAATATGAATTATAGTGGATAATGTGTAAAGAGCCCCCAAGATTTGTAATATTATATTCCGTATTCAAATACTTTCAATTTTAATTTCAATAACAGTTGGTAGGTAGACTGTGGAAGGGAAACTTTCACTTCAAATAACATACCTCTAACGACCGACTAATTAATATATTTATAAGAGAGAAAAGGCAGGCATTGTTATATTTCCCATAAGTGTAAGAAATGAATGAGGGAAATTAGGGAACAGTGGTTTAATGTAAGAAATATATATATAATATAACAATGAACCTATTTGTACAGGGATAAAGCGGGGATTAGTGATATGTAATAAGTAAAATGAGATCAAGATAAGTAAACTGGTAACAAAAGGATCACAAAAGGAGTAGTGGAAGTGACAATTTTGACTAGGTTGAATTAAGTCATTAGTGCTGAAATAAAGAGGGGTAGAAGAAAAAATTGAGGTGGTATAAGAGGTTTCAGAAAATAGTGAAGAGAAAAACTGTTATAGTGCAAAGTAATGAATAGTGATAAGAATTATAGAGAAAGATAGTATGAGACTAGTTAAAATGGAAGAAAAGTAGAATAATGAATACGCAGTATAGTAAAAAAATAATATATTGATGTTACTAGAAGTGCACGCATTGTATTCTTCACCTGACATAATTAGGAACATTAAATCCAGACGTTTGAGATGGCCGGGGAATGTAGCACGTATGAGCGAACCCCGAAATGCATATAGAGTGTTAGTTGGGAGGTCGGAGGGAAAAAGATCTTTGGGGAGGCCGAGACGTAGATGGGAGGTTAATATTAAAATGGATTTAAGGGAGGTGGGATATGATGATATAGACTGGTTTAATTTTGCACAGGATAGGGACCGATGGCGGGCTTATGTGAGGATGGTAATGAATCTTCGGGTTCCTTAAAAGCCACAAGTAAGTAAGTTACTAGATAATAATAATAATAATAATAATAAAAAAATAGATTTGAAAATAGATATCACTTAGAACAGAAATAGGATATAATTGCACGATTGGTATAAAGTATTGAGCTCTGGAAATTGTAAGCAGTTAAGGAGGTTAGTTTCCGAAATTCTTTTAAAAAAATGTTTTTTTTTTATTTTGTACTTTTATAACCTGTGAAATCTTGGCTTTCAAATAGTATGTAACATGTCATATTTATTATTTCATAAATAGTTGTGATATTAAATTTAATTGTATGTATGTATGTATGTATCCAATGCCTACCCATTTCACTTTACGTGATTTGGATTCCGCATATTGCGGATAGATGGCAGGATTGTGACCCATTTTATACTTGTACATCACTTCGGCGGGCCACACTGTACATTATATGTATCTGTGGAGAGTTATGTCGTGTACTAGGATGAGTGTATGTGTGTAAGTGTTCGTGTAAGTGTAGTGACTGGAATGAGTGATGATGATGAAGATGAGAAAGAGAGAAGGGGAAACCCGCCGCCGGCACGTAGCCTACTCCTGTCGAATAGCAACAAGGGGGCCGCCAGGCTTAAAGTCCTCGTCCGACGGACGAATCAAAATCTACAGTGACATATTCCTTCTCTTCATATGCACTGCGAAGAGATTTGGGATTTAACTCAGGCATATTGGCGCACAATCTAGTGATTAAAAGTTGCGCACCGTCATCTCTCCTAGTCCCGAGGAATCGAACCCGGCCCGACTAGTCTGGAGGCAGACACGCTACCACAGAGCTAACTCGGCGAACTATTTAATTGCATGTTGTGAATGAAAATTTCATAAGGTCTGGCAATGTACTGGTATTTTTGAAGGCATTGTCAAAACTTATTTTTTGTAGTAACATACCTTTTTCTCCAAAACTATTGGACATAATTTTATTATTTATGCCCATACATTTTACTAACTAGTCTCTGAAGTTAAGTAAGATATTAAGTTTTTTAACAGTATACTTTTGGAGAAAAAATAAACATTATAAAAAAGCAAATTTCGGGCATTTATGTAAAAAAAATTATATCCTGAAAGTTATTATTGCAATTATATCCCTGAGTTATAGATATGCACAACGAATAACAAAATATCATTCATAAAATTTTCAGAGTTCTATGTGTAATGGATGCAGAGAAAAAGGACCATGCAGTCTGTTAAATTTAGCATTGCTTGTATAGGCCAGTGAGACTCCCCTTAAGACATTTTTTATGTTTGTTATTTTCTTTGTCATTGTTTTCCTAATCCTTCTCCTTAAAGTGTCTGTCTTTTTCACTGCTGTTGATGTTACTGTTTTCTATATGTTAATCTTTTTATGGGTGTAAGTTTTTCGTGGTCATCTTTTATTTCCTATTATTTTTCCTTCTCCAGATTCCTTCTCTCTCTCTTTTTCTCTTTCTCTCTACTCTTCCAAACTACTAAACTTCATTCCATTACAAATTAGTTCTGCGTCACGCGTGATATAAGGTACCAGCACTTTAATAACGACCACAAATCCGTGATCTTCTTCTTCCCAGTTCACATTCAGCATTTATATGGCGGGATTTATGCATTCGTGCGAATAGATTGCCTAGGTAGCGCGGCAACTTCTCCGACAGCTCAGTAGTGCGTGCAGTCTAAACACTTCAATTCAAGGGTAAGGTAGTGAATAGGGACAGCTACGTGAAGTGGAAGGGAACACGGTCAACAGAACTACGAGCTCAATGGCTTCTCTACCATTAGCGAGCAGCTCGGGTCAGTGGCGGCTCGGACACGCGAGTCGAGGGGAGGGACAACCAACCTGTAAGCCACTAAACCAACAAACGCTATTACCAAGAAGGGGAACCTACACGCAAGCTATCCACAGCGATTAACACGATTATATTTCGGAGATACTGAAAGTGATACACTTTGTTTGCTATAGTACAAGCGGTAGCGTTTCTACCTTCAGTGCTTGGTTTCTGGTACACCTCAGTTAACAGTACGTTACGTAACTCCTCTTATAAAATTAAATGTACTTATAACATTCAAGAGTTCCCGGTAAGTTTAATGTGTAGGCCTTAATCGGTACAATGTAAAGAGAAGTACTAAGCTACAACTTGAATATTTTCCCCCATTTCGTGATCAGCTTAAAGTAAGTAACTTTTCATCTGTTAGGTTCACTTCACTATTGGCAACACTTCCTCGAATACAGGCATGTTACAGATATCACGATGGTAATTTTGTAACTGCTAGGTTGACATAATTTGAGATCTTAATGAGGTGACGCAAGCTACTTTAATTTAAATATACTAATACTGTGTGTGTGTTTTATATCGAGATTTTAATATAACATAATATATTGTGGAAATGCAATAGGAACTATTATTCCTTCATACATTGCTTTGATCACATAACATAACGCAATTTTGTAAATTAGTGCTTCAGATTCAAGATTAGAAGCATTGAAGTGAGCCATCTTTGATCTTTCGTATCTCACCATATGCTGTTTTAACCCTCAAACTAAATTCAGCATGTTTTGCTATTAGATTTATGCAAGCGTTAGTAAATATCAATACCTTAAAAACAATACACTTTGCATATTTCCACTCGATGATGAATTTTGGAATAATATTCTGGGGAAATTCTACGGAGAGTAACAATATATTCCTTTAGCAAAAAACAAAGTAATTACAATAATAGTAGGTGCCAAATCTAGAGAATCGTGTACGACTATTTAAAAACAGCTACAAATAATGCCAATGGCTTGTCAATATATATATTTTCAACAGTTATCTCACTAGAGGGTTTGATTTATCTAGAGAAAATCAAAACTCGAGTGCGAATTAATTGACTATTACACGATTACAAGAAAGTATATAAAAATTATAAGAAATAAAGTACTCTAATACAATAAAATATTAATTGACTTACTGAAATTCTATTTCACTAATGGTAGCTTCACCAAAACGTTTGAACGGAGCCGCCATTTTCAGTTGACTGTCTATGCTGTAAACAAATGACGATCGCAAAGCATGTTTTATAGTACCGTAAAGAATTTGCAGTTTGACATGTTGGCAAACAAAGAAACAAATGGTAGAGAGGCGATAAAAACAGAAGAAAGTACATAAATATTAGAAGAAATAAAGTATCGGTACTCTAATACAATAAAATAGATATTAACTGACTTACTAAAATTCTATTTCACTAATGTTATCTTCATCGAAATGTTTGAAAGGGGCCGCCATTTTTAGTCCACTATCTATGCGGGAAACAAATTACGAACGCAAAGCATGTTTTATAGTACCGTAAAGAATTTGCAATTTGAAATGTAGGAAAACAAGGAAACAAATGTAGTGATAAAAACAAAAATTCATGTTCTGGGAATAATAAGTTAATTAAGTAGTAAAATATCGCTGCAATCGAAAAGTGTTGGGAATAAATTTGAATAACGAACAAAAAAAGTTTCCTTCCCATTCAGGATTCGAACCACGAAAGTCTTAGTTACCAGTCTATCGTGCTTTGGAGTGAACAAGGCTCTGAAATCAGCTACAAGGGTCGGTCCGGTTTTTTTTTTTTTTTTTTTTTTTTGCCACTCCTGTACCTGGGCATATGTACACAGCCATTTCAGTCGTAATTTGATTAAAAAAGCAATGATTGTTAGTATTTGATGTGATCATATAGATAAATAATAGGTCTGCATTACTACTGAAGAGAAGTTTAGACGTACCATTCGCTACAGAAACTGCAACCGTTGTCGATCGTGGCAGTCATATTGCTAGATAACGGAAATCTTGTGCTCTTGACATCACTTCATTTCCAAAAGTCTGCTGAAGCTTTCCGTATGTTGTTGGCATTTTCACCGAGTTTCACACAAGAGTCATATTGTGCGATTTCATTGTATTGAAGAGGAGCAACCACACAACTCCACTAATCAAGCAGTTACTCCACACTTACGGCTTGCAGGGTGTGCCAGTTGGAATTCGGCTGAGGGAGGACCAAGGTCAAACATACCTTTGGTACGAGACTGCAGGGTTGCCTTATCAAGTGGGAAAAATCAGTTTCATTATTTTGTTATCCGACCTCGTATATTCCATTTAAAGAGGCTGAAAGTGTATCTTGATTTAGATACCTCAATTAGTGCTTATCATGGCCTCTTCCATAGCTCTTTAAATTATGGAATTTTGTTACGGGGAAATAATAGTGACTGTAAAGATGTATTCATACTACAAAGGAAGAACATCGTCTCTACGAGCTACCTCATGTAGACAATTGTTCAGGGATCTCTCAATACTCTCCCATCTAAGTATCTACGAGTACATAAATTATGTTTACCTAAAGAAACCTAGTTACATGACTGTATCAGATGTGCATGGTTGAAAGAGAACGAATTTAGTAACTGCCACTTGTACATTGACTAAGGCACAAAATAGCTTTTTAATAATGAGTATAAATCTCTATAACAAATTACCCAATGCAAATGAGCGCGTAGTGATTTTAGCAGTTTTAAAGCTTCTGTTGAAAGATATGTATTCGATCACAGATTTTGTAATCTTGACGAGTTATTGTAATATGTAATGTACTAAATGCCTCAGTTGCTATGACAATGCATATTTCATGTATATTTAATGGACAATAAAAATTATTATTATTATTATTATTATTATTATTATTATTATTATTATTATTATTATTATTATCATCATCATCATTATCATCATCATAATCATCATGAATTTGCAACAGGCCAGCGATCTAATCTGTATTATTTCTGACTATTACACTTTTACTACGTCATACTACTTTTGACTAATAAAACTTGTTTGTTTTCATCACCTGATTAGCATTTCTTTCTTTGTTTGCCAATATTATACTTCCAATAATTGCACCTTTCAAAATGATTCATGTTTATTTCATCATCCTTAATTAAAACTGTTCTGTCATTTGTCTAGTTTATTTTATTTAGGTTATGTAGTAGCTTCTGCTATAAGAGATCTTCGATGACTGGTAAGATATGGAATGTGAAAGCACTTTTGAGCAGATATTCTTACTAACGTTTCTTTTTGCTTCTCCCATCTTATGTTCATCCGTAGTCAGACAGAGAAGAGAGGCCAGGGTTTGGATACGCGCCAAATGTTTTGAAATATTGTAACGATAAGGGAGTAATAGTAGCTATTGCAATAGTAAAAGTTGTAGTGATTGTAGTAATGGTAGTGCTGGTAGCACTGAAAGATGTATGAGCAGTTGTAGTGGCAGTGATATGAGTAACTACAAATAACAATGCCAGTATTTTTAATAATACTGATACTGTATTAATCTAGTAGAGAAGCAAGGAATCAGTAAGAATAGTAATACTACTAGCATTATTAGTAATAATATCTACAAGATGAGACACGGAAGTTTACGTATTTCTAAGTTGATACCGCAGGTTAACCACAAAAATGTACATGACTAGAAAGCGGAAAAATATGAAATTTCATATTTCACACCATTAATTGCAGGCTACTCGTAATCGTGATTTTTGTGCTTCACTATGTGTAGAATTGATATGGCAATATTTTTTCATAGTTCCTAGCATTTCTTTACTTTTTATTATGGATAAATATTCATATAATGATAGTTGCAGCAGCAATTCTAATACAAGTACTATGAGTAATAAAGACAGTAGCAGTAACAGTAATAAAAGTTATATCAGTAATAATAGTAGTAGCAATAGTGATAAAAGCAGTCTGAGTAATAATAGTAATAGTAATAGAAGTAGTATCAGTAATAATAGTAGTAGCAGCACGAATAGTAATAATAATAGTTGTAGTATGAGTATTAATAGTAATAGCAGTAATAGTAATAGAAGTAGTATCAGTAATAATAGTAGTAGCAGCAGGTATAGTAATAATAATAGTTGTAGTATGAGTAATTAGAGAAATAGCAGTAATAGTAATAGAAGTAGAAGCAGTAATAATACTAGTAGCAGCAGGAATAGCAATAGTAATAGAAGCAGTATGAGTAATAATAGTAATAGCAGTAATAGTAATATAAGCATTATCTGCCATAATAGTAGTACCAGCAGGAACAGTAATAGTAATGGAAGTAGTATTAGTAATAATAGTAGTAGCACCAGGGATAGTAATAATAACAGAAGTGGCATGAGTAATAAGAGTAATAGCAGCAGAAATAGTAAGAGTAATAAAAGTAATATGAGTAATAAGTGTAATAACAGCATGAATAGTAATAGTAACAGACGTAGTATAAATAATAAGAGTAGTAGTAGCAGGAATAGTACTAGTAACAGAAGTAGTGTTAGTAATAACAGTAGTAGCATCAGGAATCGTAATAGTAACAGAAGTAGTATGAGCAATAATAGTAATAGCAGCAGTAATAGTAACAGAAGTAGCATGAGTAATAAGAGCAGTAGCAGCAAGAATAGTAATAGTAACAAAAGTAGCATGAGTAATAAGAGTAACAGCAGCAGGAATAGTAATAGTAACAGAAGTAGTATGAGTAATAAGAGTAGTAGCAGCAAGAATAGTAATAGTAACAGAAGTAGCATGAGTTATAAGAGTAACAGCAGCAGGAATAGTAATAGTAACAGAAGTAGTATGAGTAATAAGAGCAACAGCAGCAGGAATAGTAATAGTAACAGAAGTAGCATGAGTAATAAGAGTAATAGCATCAGGAATAGTAATAGTAACAGAAGTAGCATGAGTTATAAGAGTAACAGCAGCAGGAATAGTAATAGTAACAGAAGTAGTATGAGTAATAAGAGTAATAGCAGCAGGAATAATAATAGTAACAGAAGTAGCATGAGTAATAAGAGTAATAGCAGCAGGAATAGTAATAGTAACAGAAGTGGCATGAGTAATAAGAGTAATAGCAGCAGGAATAGTAATAGTAACAGAAGTAGTATAAGTAATAATAGTAATAGCAGCAGGAATAGTAATAGTAACAGAAGTAGTATTAGTAATAACAGTAGTAGCAGCAGGAATACTAATAGTAACAGAAGTAGCATGAGTAATAAGAGTAATAGCAGCAGTAATAGTAACAGTAACAGAAGTAGCATGAGTAATAAGAGCAGTAGCAGCAAGAATAGTAATAGTAACAAAAGTAGCATGAGTAATAAGAGTAATAGCAGTAGGAATAGTAATAGTAATAGAAGTAATATTAGTAATAATAATAGTAGCAGCAAGAATAGTAATAGTAACAGAAGTAGTATTAGTAATAATAGTAGCAGCAGGAATAGTAATAGTAACAGAAGTAGTATGAGTAATAATAGTAATAGCAGCAGGAATAGTAATAGTAACAGAAGTAGTATGAGTAACAAGAGTAGTAGCAGCAAGAATAGTAATAGTAACAGAAGTAGAATGAGTAATAAGAGCAACAGCAGCAGGAATAGTAATAGTAACAGAAGTAGCATGAGTAATAAGAGCAACAGCAGCAGGAATAGTACTAGTAACAGAAGTAGCATGAGTAATAAGAGTAATAGCATCAGGAATAGTAATAGTAACAGAAGTAGCATGAGTAATAAGAGTAATAGCAGCAGGAATAGTAATAGTAACAGAAGTAGTATGAGTAATAAGAGTAATAGCAGCAGGAATAGTAATAGTAACAGAAGTAGCATGAGTAATAAGAGCAACAGCAGCAGGAATAGTAATAGTAACAGAAGTAGCATGAGTAATAAGAGTAATAGCATCAGGAATGGTAATAGTAACAGAAGTAGCATGAGTAATAAGAGTAATAGCAGCAGGAATAGTAATAGTAACAGAAGTAGCATGAGTAATAAGAGTAATAGCAGCAGGAATAGTAATAGTAACAGAAGTAGCATGAGTAATAAGAGTAGTAGCAGCAAGAATAGTAATAGTAACAGAAGTAGAATGAGTAATAAGAGCAACAGCAGCAGGAATAGTAATAGTAACAGAAGTAGCATGAGTAATAAGAGCAACAGCAGCAGGAATAGTAATAGTAACAGAAGTAGCATGAGTAATAAGAGCAACAGCAGCAGGAATAGTACTAGTAACAGAAGTAGCATGAGTAATAAGAGTAATAGCATCAGGAATAGTAATAGTAACAGAAGTAGCATGAGTAATAAGAGTAATAGCAGCAGGAATAGTAATAGTAACAGAAGTAGTATGAGTAATAAGAGTAATAGCAGCAGGAATAGTAATAGTAACAGAAGTAGCATGAGTAATA
Organism: Periplaneta americana; assembly: GCF_040183065.1. Lineage (NCBI taxonomy): Eukaryota > Metazoa > Arthropoda > Insecta > Blattodea > Blattidae > Periplaneta > Periplaneta americana. The sequence continues at coordinate 94,626,720 of NC_091129.1, forward strand.
AGAGTAATAGCATCAGGAATGGTAATAGTAACAGAAGTAGCATGAGTAATAAGAGTAATAGCAGCAGGAATAGTAATAGTAACAGAAGTAGCATGAGTAATAAGAGTAATAGCAGCAGGAATAGTAATAGTAACAGAAGTAGCATGAGTAATAAGAGTAGTAGCAGCAAGAATAGTAATAGTAACAGAAGTAGAATGAGTAATAAGAGCAACAGCAGCAGGAATAGTAATAGTAACAGAAGTAGCATGAGTAATAAGAGCAACAGCAGCAGGAATAGTAATAGTAACAGAAGTAGCATGAGTAATAAGAGTAATAGCATCAGGAATAGTAATAGTAACAGAAGTAGCATGAGTAATAAGAGTAATAGCAGCAGGAATAGTAATAGTAACAGAAGTAGCATGAGTAATAAGAGTAATAGCAGCAGGAATAGTAATAGTAACAGAAGTAGTATGAGTAACAAGAGTAGTAGCAGCAAGAATAGTAATAGTAACAGAAGTAGAATGAGTAATAAGAGCAACAGCAGCAGGAATAGTAATAGTAACAGAAGTAGCATGAGTAATAAGAGCAACAGCAGCAGGAATAGTAATAGTAACAGAAGTAGCATGAGTAATAAGAGTAATAGCATCAGGAATAGTAATAGTAACAGAAGTAGCATGAGTAATAAGAGTAATAGCATCAGGAATAGTAATAGTAACAGAAGTAGCATGAGTAATAAGAGTAATAGCAGCAGGAATAGTAATAGTAAGAAAAGTAGTATGAGTAATAAGAGTAATAGCAGCAGAAATAGTAATAGTAACAGAAGTAGTATGAGTAATAAGAGTAATAACAGCATGAATAGTAATAGTAACAGAAGTAGTATGAGTAATAATAGTAGTAACAGCAGGAACAGTAATAGTAATAGAAGTGATATGATTAATAATAGTAGTAACAGGAACAGTAATAGTAAAAGAAATAGTATGAGTAATAATAGTAGTAACAGCAGGAACACTAATAATTATAGTAGTAATTAGTATGAGTAACAATAGCAATAGAAGTGCAAGTAGTATGAGAAATAATAATAAAATAAATAATAAGAATAGTTGCGAAACGTTTAAAATTCCTGATAAGAAACTACGTGTGAGCTTTGTGACAAATTTTACGAGAAAAAAATAAATAAAAAACTTTGCTCAAATAATTATGTAACCGAGCTGTAAGGGATTAAAAACTATCTTCTCAGTTGAGTATTCGGATACAACACTGAAACATTTTTCCATCGCCGTTAAAAAAATAAGGTTAATTTAAAATTCGGTAAATATCGGGGTGAGAAAACAGTCTCCCTGTCAGCTACTGACATAGACTGTACCGCCGCACACGCAACACTCCCACTCGTCACATTGCGTGGCGCGGGTCGCCGGCCCCACTCCCCCTCCCCTCCCGACACATGCCAATAAATACGTGCGGATGTAAGGAAATACAATGTAATTAGTAACACAGCCTGCAGCATATCGCGACGCAACCTGTGAAACAACGGAGGCTATTCAGAGACTGACAAGCGATGATACGACCACAGTGGAGTGAGAATGACGAGAGAAACAGACGTAATTGGAGAAAACTTTGACCACCATAAATCTCATAGAGAATCCTATATAATTACACAGACTGCCTCGGGGCGGAAACCTGGACCTTCCGCATTTCACATGAAGCCATAATAGTGTATAAATACACACCAAGTACATAAATAATGATATAGGCAGATAGATAACTTCAACTCATGAATAAACCGAATAAGTAAATAAATAAATAAGCATACTCAGGTAGTTACGATAGTTCTCTGGTAGATGACCGGCCTATAGCCGAAAATGAGAAGATGAAAACGGAATACTATTATGAAGGATTACAGGATTGGGAAGGAAGTGGTCCATGGCCCATGTAATTGGTACTATCCCAATATTCGTGTGGAGAGACTTGGAAAACCACGAAAGCCCCAAGCCAGGATAGCCCGCTCCTCGAATGAAATCACAAATGAAGAGAAAACAAACAAAAGGATGAATGCACAAGTGAAACAAACAATACACATAAAAACGAATGAAAATATAAATGAACTAACGAAGAAATAATGATCGAATTGAAACACGAATGAATTTATGAAGGCACAAAAGGACGAAAGAAAACAAAAATAAAAGAATAAAAACATAAGAAAACAAATTAAATCTCACATGATTATTTATGAAGATACAAATGATCGAATGAAAACACGAATAAACGGATGAGAATATAAGCAAAGGAATGAAAATACAAATGAACGAATGAAAACACAAATGAACGAATAAAAACACAAGAACAAATTAAAACACAAATGAACGAATGAGAATAGAAATTAACGAACGAAAAATGAACGAATAAAAACACAAATGTACGAATGAAAACATAAATGAACGAATGGTAATACAAATGAACGATACAAACAGCAAATGATCGAATGAAGACATAAATGAATGAATGAGAGCACAAATTAAAAAAATGAAAATGAAAATAAAAATAAAGTAATGAAGGCTCAAATGAACGAATGAAAACAGAAATAAACTAATCAAGGCACAAATGAACGAATTAACACAAAACTAACCGAATAAAACTATAAGAATATTAATTAAATCACAAATTAATTTATGAAGGCACAAATTAACGAATGAAAATAGAAATGAACTAATGTAGGCACAAATGAACGAATGAAAATACAAATGAAAGCAAATGAAAGCATGAGAACATAAATAAAGAAATGAAAATACAAATGAAAGGATGAGAAAATAAACCAACGAGTGAAGATACAAATGAACGATTGAAAACACAAATGAAGGTAAATGAACGAATGAAAACACAAATGAATCAATGAAAACATAAATTAACAAATGACAACACATATGAACGAATGAAAATATGAATGAATAAATGAGAACACAAATGAACGAATGGAAACAGAAATTAACAAATGAGAAAATAAATGCACGAATGAGAAGACAGATGAACGTATGGAAACAGAAATGAACAGGTAAACACATAATAAAACGAATGAAAACACTAATGAACTAATGAAAACACAAGTGAACAAATGCGAACACAAATTAACAAATGAGAAAACAAAACAACGAATGAAAACACAAATGAACAAATAAAGATACAAGAAAACGAATGAAAACACTTATAAACTAATGAAAACACAAAAGAACCAAATTAAAACACTAATGAACGCATGAAAATGCATACAAGGGAACCGAATAAAGACGTGACAAAACGAATATATACACTAATGAACGAGTGGAAACATAAACAAGGAAACCGAATAAAATCAAAAGTGGATAAATTAGGATAAAAGTGAACGAATAAAGGCACACGTGAAGGAATGACATTAGTTAAAAAAGAAAGGTACAACATGAGGAATGAAAACACAAATGAACGATTGAAGGTATTATTCAACAAATGAAGGTGTTAGTGGACAAATAAAAACACTATAGAACTAATAAAATATTTTAAAAATTAAGTTTTATCTCACATTTAAAATGCCACACACTTCTCTTTGCCTCTTATGCGAGAATGGCTATACGCACGGTCCTCACTGAGCTATCCGCCAAGGCTTTTGATTCTTTACGCCACACTCACTGCTTCATCTCACTGCAGAGATCGTAGTCCTACCGCAGTTTAATTTCCCTCGAATAAAGTTTAATTATACCGATAATTACTACTGTATATTAACAACAATAGTCGTGTCAAAGCGATTGAACAAAAGTATTCAAATTTTGACTGCAGCTATCTGAGACAGGGGTTTCTTTACTTGTCACAAATGTACGATTCGAGCTTCTCAGCTTTGCTTCACTCCGAGAGGAAGCCATGCTAAGTATTTTAATGTCTTTAAAATCTATTACCCTCAACCTGGTTTCATCCCACGAAGCTCGGATCAACGGCCAGCCAGGTAACCGAAAGACCATCGAAGATGAGTGCTGGTTGGACCAATTGCTGATCTTTACATTAAAATTGATACGGTACATAAATAACTGCTATTCAAACACATACCGTACTCCACGGGTCAGTTGTATAAGCAATTAACTTCAGATTAAAACATCAAATTAATCATCAGTTACACTTAAATGCCAATGTTTGGTTGTTTAAATACTAAATTTAGGTTATTTCGCCCTTAAGTGAATACAACTGACGAATTTTCTCAAGATAATCATATTAACTATAGTTTACAGAAAATATTTGTATGTATGTATTTATTTACACTGCAAGTGGGCAAGCACCCGGTGGCAATGTTAGGCCTATACACAATATAAACAATACACAATAAAATTACAATAAACAATACAATTATACAATACACAAAACAATTATATACACAATATAGTTTAATGCAATAATTACAATTAATAATAAAACATAAAATAACCTAATTTTACAATACAACCTACATATGTATAGGCCCTACATAAGTTTCAATAGTCTTTCACTTTACTCTCATCTCATTCACTGTAGTGGCACTATGACGCATTTCACTGACACTTTAGGACACATTTCACTGACACTATAGAACACATTTCATTGACGCTATAAATTATCACTGATAGGAACTATTCTCTGCACTGTAAAACCATAACTTCACTGACTCACCTCGCTTCACTGATACAACAGTTCAAATAAGTCAAATAATTACACCCTTATGCATACTTATAAACAGAACTACATTTAAGCTAAACATTTCTAGTCTAAGGCTCTCTTACACGCTATTTTTAAATAATTTACAATTCAAACCAAGGGAGTAACTCGTCAGGCTAAATAAAATACATGGCACCTTAAAAAATTAAATGTTAAATGTCACCTTAATTTTAATTTTCACTTTATACACAACTTTTTAAGTTCTTCTGGAATCTCCTTAAGGAAAGACAGCCCTCAAAGACCGCTGCAGGTAGGTCATTCCAATTATTTATAGTTCTATTTGAAAATGAGAATTTACCTCCATCCGTGTTCTGTTTCCTACATTTGATTTTAAAATCATGATCGTTCCTACCATAGTACGTTGGCTTTTCTAACCGAGCCGTTATGTCTACCCATGCTTTCTGACCTAGATGTGCTCTATGCAATGATGTTATTCTAGTTTTCCTACGTCTGTTTTCCAAAGTTTCCCATTTAAGCTCTTTTATCGTATCGTTTCCATCTTCTCTTTTACCTTTAACAAATTTAGCTGCCCTATACTGGATTCTTTCTAAGGAATTTACCTGATATATTCTATAGGGATCCCAACATGTAGCTCCGTATTCCATTAACGGTCGCACTAACGTTAGATATGCTATTTCCCTCGATTTGGGGCTAGCCTTTTTCAAGATTCTCATAATAAAGTGAAGTGCCCTCCATGCTCTACCCGTAACATTATCAACATGCTCTCCCCAAGCAAGTTTGGAGTTTAAATATATTCCTAGGTATTTACAACATTGTCCTTGCGGAATTACAACACCACTGAATTCGTAAATAAGACTAGTTTCCTCTCGAGTTTTACAAAATGTTATAGATTTACTTTTAGAACCATTTATTTTCATCCTATGCATTAACGCCCAGTTATAAATTTTATTCAAGTCTGTTTGAATAGCATCCACATCTGAACTATTTCTAATCTTTCTATAGATAATGCAGTCGTCTGCAAATAGCCTCACATTTGATATAATATTCTGGCATAAGTCATTTACGTATATTATATAGAGTAATGGCCCCAGAACGCTGCCATGTGGCACTCCTGAAATTACATTTCCAATTTCCGATATTTCATTACCTACTCTAACTCTCTGGGTTCTACCTTCTAAGAATTCTTGTATCCATAGCACCACTCTTTTATCTATTCCTAGTCTAGTTAACTTATCTATTAATATGTCATGTGGCACCAAATCAAATGCTTTCGAAAAATCAATCACAACTGCATCGATTCTTCCGCCTCTATCTACCTCTTCAGCTAGATCCTGAACCAGTGACGTAATCTATCACATGAGAAGCTTTCCCTAAAACCATGCTGGCGGTTGTAAAACCAGTCTTTCGCATTTAGAACACGACGAATATAATCCGATATCAAATGCTCCAGAACTTTACAAAGAAAACAAGAGAAAAGATTCTCCTTATAAGTAAAATGGTGAAGTTTATTTTCATTGTATTTAGAAAGACTATCGTTAATATTTTCAATTTCCGATCCTGGTGAAATGATGTTATACACACTTTTAATATTCTTCCTAGGCCAAGTCAAATTATGAATTGAGGCGCTGCGCTGAGTGCAATAAAAGCTTAAGCTGAAAACCTATGTTTGGCGAAAAGTAATGTTAAAGTTCCGCGCATGTCATGAGGCTTTGTCGTTCTGTTTTCCGCTGTTTAGTTAAACAGAGTATATGGAATGTATGTATATGGAAATTAAAAAAAAAAATGGGATAATTATGAGTTTTCTTTACATAAACTGGTACGAATAATTTATATATGATTGAATCGAAAACGTTCATTTTTACTAACTTTTTTTTTATCTTACTTGGTTATTTAACGACATTATATCAACTACGAGGTTATTTAGCGTCGATGGAATTGATGATGGCGATATATTAGGCGAGATGAGGTTCAGTATTCGCCATAGATTACCTGACATTTGCCTTATAGTTGGGAAAACCTTGGAAAAATCCCAACCAGGTAATCAGCCCAAGCGGGAATCGAACCCGCGACCTAGCGCAACTCCGGATCGGCAAGCAAGTGCCTTAGCCGCCTAAGCTACGCCGTGGCTTTTACTAAGTAAATCCAAAGAGGAACAATATGAATGTTCTGTAAAATTCTTAGTGGACGTCATTATATTGACTACAACGCACGCCATGAACTTATAGTGGATGCAATCAAAAATCTACACAGTTAGGATATGCCATTTATTCACTGAGAAAGCTTTCTTTCCCACTAAGGACTAATTTTCAAAGTGGAATATGAGAGATTTGGCATATCGTAATTAATGATACTTCACCGTATGAAAATAAATGGCAGGAGTACACAGTCGTACATCTATCTCAAATTTCGAGGTCAATTGGATCTGCCGTAGGTATTCTGAGCGCCTCAATTTTCATACTAGTTTTAATGATAGAAACCCATTTCAATCCATTTCCTTAAAATGTATACTTCACACCAATTCTCCTACATAGATATTCCCTTAGCCTATATTTAAGAGATATCTTATTGCACATTATTATTATTATTATTATTATTATTATTATTATTATTATTATTATTATTATTATTATTATTATTATTATTAACTATAATAATTGGGCTCTGGCTGTTGTCCAGCACACAAATATTAATAATAAATAAAATAATTAATAATAAATAAATAATATTATTATCATTCACATTAGTTTATTATTATTATTAACATTATTATTATTATTATTATTATTATTATTATTATTATTATTATTATTATTATTATTATTATTATGGTATTCATAGAACATCAAAGGCAACATGAAGCTTTGAGATATAAGCTGAACAAGATTATGTACAGCATCTGGTCATTTATTCATAACGATAAGTACACAGTGTTGAAGTACTGTGAGTCTTAAGTCAGGTGTTTACAACAGCTTATAGTATTGTGGCTAATTATTCCCAATTTTCACAAAATGAATAATTTAGAGAGCGAGAGCGGTCGATACAGAGTTCGCAGGCAGCTCGCAATCTATCTTGTTTTATAATTAGACCACATTCTGCAGAAAGGAACCAACCAAATTGAATGTCTCAATAATTAAATAATTCCAAGGATCCACATTTTGAACAAAAGATATTTCGTATAAATGGCTTTTGGTTAAAGCATTAAGTATACAGTAATATTTACTAGGAAGTAGGTACCAAAACTGTTAAGTTGTGTAACCTTGGACTATATCTCTACCGAATGAAAGTAACAGAGCGTCTCTCAATATCAGTGAAGCAGAATGACTAACATGTACAGATGGTTGGCAACCAAACATGTGCTCCAATCGTCCACAGTCTTAGGACAAGGAAATAATATAAAAAAATAAACGAACATTTTCATTTTATCGAAAGAAATACTCTTTTTAGATTCAGAAAAAAACAATATTTGTACTCTGAAAATATTCGTTCTACGTCACAAGACGTTACTGGAGAAAATCTGAAATATGATACAGTATGTCGTACTATCATCAGGTGAACAACTACTTTGTGAATCTAATAGTGTATCTCGTATGCGGCACATAATATTAAACCCATAATTATTTTTAAAAAATGTTTCGTTTCTATTGTAATGACAGCTAGGAATTTCGTATCGTAATTCGGATGTTGAACTTGGACTGTAACGCAACCGAATGCATAGCAGCACGAGACGTCAACATTCAATGAAGAATAATCGGGAAAAAAATAAACGTGTTACACAGTCCTGTTTGCATAATTATTTAATAACAGATGAGTTTACTTTTTTGGAATACTTACTTACAAATGGCTATTAAAGAACCTGGAGGTTCACTGCCGCCCTCACATAAGCCCGCCACCGGTCCCTATCCTGTGCAAGATTAATCCAGTCTCTATCATCATATCCCACCTCCCTCAAGTCCATTTTAATATTTTCCTCCGATCTACGTCTCGGTCTTCCCAAAGGTCTTTTTCCCTCCGGCCTCCCAACTAACACCCTATATGCATTTCTGGATTCGCCCATACGTGCTACATGCCCTGTCTATCTCAAACGTCTGGATTTAATGTTTCTAATAATGTCAGGCGAAGAGTACAATGCATGCAGTTCTGCGTTGTGTAACTTTCTATTCTCCTGTAACTTCATCCCTTTAAACCCAATTATTTTCCTAAGAACCTTATTCTCAAACACCTTTAACCTCTGTTACTCTCTCAAAGTGAGAGTCCAAGTTTCACAGCCATACAGAACAACCAGTAATATAATTGCTTTATAAATTCTAACTTTCAGATTTTTTGACAGCAGACTAGATGACAAAAGCTTCTCAACCGAATAATAACAGGCATTTCCCATAATTATTCTGCGTTTAATTTCCTTCCGAGTTTTGGAATCATGCATAATCTTAACATTACGTAAATAATGCAATAGTAACAAAATAGCTCACTTTGTGCAGAACTTAAAATACTAATATAAATTAACAATATTCTTCAAACTATTCACGACTCTACACAGCTCCACGGAATACCACTATGCGTTGTCTGTGAACATACTGTGTATCTGTAGCGAGCGGCAGCAGGACGAGGCGGGGGTGATATCTATACTCTTTGCTGTACTCAACTGAAATCTACTGCTGTTGTACGAACTTCCTACATATGGTTATAATAAACACTTTCGTATGCTTATAGGTAATTTAAAACTTACAAGAATGGTTCACCAAGTGATAATGGATTTTCACAATGATTGTTCCCCCATACATTCCATTTCTAAAAAGAAATCTTCCTATAAATTTCTACATCACATCGAGATGTGATTTTTCAAAATAATAGTTTAACACTCATATGTCTCTTATCTCCACTACCATCGTGAAGAAGAAAATCTTTTAAGCCAAAACGTTTATGCGTTGCCCTCAAAGTAAAAGAAGCTTATGAAAACTCAACTCTTCAATTGGTTTCAAGAAGTATACTTTCCATCTGTCAGTGATCATAGCATTCTATTGGTAGACTCGTGGATCAGTTACCGAGATAGACAGATATAAAGAATAACTGCAGAAGATAAAACGGTCGAAGTATTAACAATTCCAAAGTGCACAACTCCGATTGGTCAGCCTCTTGACGTTTATGGCTTTAGTCCTTGGAAAAACTTCATTCGAAAGTTCTCTGACAGCGTTTTGTTGCTTGACATGAATATTACATCACATCAGGGATATAATGTGATGAAATTGCAGTCCTTAACACATAATCAGTTTTCATCTTCTAGAAAAGTAAATATGTTTAAATATGGCTGGCATAAAGTCGGGTATCTTGACAACAGACCTGATAAATTTCTTCATTCCTGTAGAATTCTGTTTTCACGTTGATGTACAGAACTGTTCTAGAGCTGACTGCTGCTGCTGTTGTTGTTTTTAGTCAGCTGTCCGGAGACAGGTCTGAACCTCACAAGTGATACTAATAAGGTACTACTTATGAGGCAACCAAACCATAAGAAACATATTTTTCTAAAATGTTCATATGCAAAGTTTCACTGTGTTTTGAGCATTTTTACAACTATTTCCTTTACTGTGATCAGTACAGCGAGTAATTTCAGGTATTCTTACATTTCCTTATTATTTCTTCATAGACCATTCTACAGACAATTTCATTAATATTGTGTATGTGGAATGTCATTTTCATAACATATTATGGAGATTTTGACAGTACGGTATGCAGCTAGATGAGATTTATTGCCTAATATGTCCAGCACATATCACTGTTTGCATTAGCTGTTACAGCTGTGGATTTAAGAATTTAAAACAAATCTTATCTCGAAAACAAAGCCCTTTTCGGATGTAGAAATTTATATGGAGGTTTCTTGTTTCAAATGGAATGTATGGGAGAAAAAGCGTTGTCAAAATCCATTACCATTGGTGACCTTTCCTTGTTAGTTAGTTTTTATTTTAACACATGAAAGTGGTTATTATAACTATATTTCTAAGTGGTATAAATAAAAATTATTCTTGTAGAGCAGTGATCGCCAAAAGCTGTGTCGCGACACATGCCCCTGTCTCCACTCAAGCGTAACCATGACATCATACCCCCACCCTTTGTTTACAGCCATCACTTCGATATAAGTAAAGACATTTATCAGCAGCGGACGTACGCATGTAATGTTACAAGTGTGTAGGATAGTATGTTTCGATGTCTTTTCGAAAACAGATAGTAAGTAAAAACTTAATTTTAAGGAGCATGGGAGGAAAAGTATTTATTTTGTGCAGATGGAAAAAATATGAGATACTTAATTTGTTGTAAAATTTTAAATGAAGTATAAAATAACAATACATGTTGTCATTATTTTTCTTGTTATGAAGACTACCACGCCCTTACCTGTAACTTGAATAATAAACGAACAATAAAAAGTAACGGCTTCTATGTCTTAATCGGGGTAAATACTTCGACGTTTTTTTCGACGTATGTAGTGTAATTTGTATATTTCATTAATAAATAAACAATAAAAAGTATTGGCTTCTATGTTTTAATCGGTGTAAAATACCTCCACGTTTTTTTTCTACGTATGAGTGTAATTTTGAATATGTCATTAATAAGTAGACAATAAAAAAACATCGGCTTCTGTGTCTTAATCGGAGTAAAATACTTCAACGTTTTTGTGAAGTATGTAGTGTAATTTACAACTTTGTGACCAGCCTGGTACGTTTTTCTAATTTCTAATTACTGCTGATGTAAAGTACACGTTCTTTCTATGTTAAATAAGAAAATAAATGTATGTTATTTTATTAATAATACAAAAATAATTAATAGGAGGATAAAAAATTAACATGGAAAAAAGTGTGTATAGTTAATATTATATTGCTTTCGTTTTTTGGTCACAGTCCGTCTCTGCACTGTTATTCACTGCATTACCTGAGGAGATACCCACTCCACCCCTCTCCCTCCGATAGTGGTGTGCGGGTTGCATTTCTATTACGTCACAATTTCGTGGTGTTTGGCAACCACTGTTGTAGAGTGCTACATCAATGTTCCAAAATTTCGAACTGTATAATCTATACTAATACTAAATCTGTAGCCAAAATTATTCTGGTAATTTTCGATTTTCCAAAAATAATTGGTGTTAACACGTATCATTAACCATCCTGAAACCGAAAATCGCTTTTTTGAAATTTTTGTTTGTATGTCTCTCTGTCTGTCTATCTGTCTGGATGTTTGTTACCTTCTCACGCGATAATGGCTGAACCGATTTATATGAAAATTGGAATATAAATTAAGTTCGTTGTAACTTAGATTTTAGGCTATATGGCACTCAAAATACTTCATTTAAAAGGGGGGTTATAAGGGAGCCTGAATTAAATAAATCGAAATATCTCGCTTATTATTGATTCTCATGAAAAATATTACATAACAAAAGTTTCTTTAAAAATAATTTCCGATAAGTTTTATTCTACACAAAATTTTGAAGGACTGATATTTAATTAGATAAATGAGTTTTAAAATTACAATAACAAGGCGCTGTACTGAAATAAAAACAAATGACTTCGTCTATAAGGGGCCTTGGACAACAACAATCGAAAGCTATTAAACATAGCCTAAGAGAATGTTTCTATGTTTGTATGAAGTAATATCGGAAGCTAATTAATTGTTTAATTATTATTTCACCATTGGAAAGTGTAGTTTCTCTAGATGGACATAATTTTACAATGTTATTAAAGTAACTTCTGAAACATATAGCAAGTAACAAAGTATACACATTAAAACTAATTGATATGTCAATCTTCATTAAACTATGGTTGCATGTAATAACAATTAAGAAACATGCTAAAGGAATTGTCATTGCACCAAATGATTGCTCTCTGGACCAAAATGACTGCATTTTAATTATTTAAATACAATTTAAATTAAGTAACATATTAAACGACTTATCCTTCTATCAAACACAAATGTTCCCTGGATCAAACGTCCTATTTTAATTATGTAATTACTTTATATTTATTTCTAACAGGTGCAGCGAAGCGCACGGGTACGGCTACTTTATAATATATGCACTTAATATTATATTAGTTAGGAAACATGAATGGAAAATATAAGCAAATATGTCTGATTTTAGTAACTGTTGTTCAATATTTTAAAAGGGCATCAGTCTCCAACATTTTTAACTACTAATTAGAATAATCAGAAATCAAATTTCTAGTCTGAGAATCAAAATTGAACCATATAACTTGGCAACTTCAATATAATTGACCACATTTAATATTTTGCATTTTAAAAAGTTTTTCTCAATCTCCTAATAAAATGTGTCTGTTGACTAATGCCCTTTTAAAATATACAATTCAATTATGTATTACATAGAAAACGTATCATTGTGTCGGTTCATTTAAGACGATATGCTCTGTAATCTCATCATCTATGTAACTCGATTTAGTCGGGATATCAGGACGTAAAGGACTCCACTGTACTGTCAAAACCTCCCTACATTACTACATCATTAAGGTCTAGTTTCATGTTTTCAGTCACATTCATTTTAAAGATATGTGCTTCACCGTGCTGGGGCATTTCCTACGGTTAATTTATTGATGCGGTTTAGTAACATGAGTGCGGCAAAAAACGTACTGTGCTATATTATTTATTATATAAACAGCATGGCCCATGTATAGTTCTGACCGGTAATTTTATAATAGCTGTTCACGAAAATTCTAAATATATATTATGGTCACTTCAGCCCAGGATCCAAAACTCTCTGTAAATTATTATGTACAGCCTTAGAAAAAAGTTTTTTTTAGCAAAGACACTTTGTAAGTCACAGAAAGGAGGCAGTGCGCATGATCAAAGGATGAGAAACCTGGTTCACAAGAGAAGGACTAATTGAGGTAATAAAATTAGTTTTGTTTCGTTGTGTGTCTGATCACGCGAACTGCCTCCTTTCTGGGACTTAAAAAGTATCTGTGATACAAAACTTTTTTCTAAGACTGTACATTGATGTAAAAGTTTTTGGTTTCGCTATCTCGACAATGGCTTCATTAGCAAATAAACTTAATATCAAATCCAGAATACTCGTAATTGAATTGCAAAATTATTTTTCAATCGATATTCTAGGCATGTAAGTTAAGAAGTTGATACAGTTCACTTTCTATTTTATTGGCATCGGTATTAGGCCTACTTAACCAACCATTTCCATCATTTGATATCCTAAATATCGATGTTGTTTTACTATTTCCAATATATACATATCTTTCTGTCTTTGTCTTGCTTCACTTAATCCAATTCAAGGAATCTATGTTAATTAGTTACTTATTTTCGACCTTTCATATTCTACATATAACTTAGATGTTAATGGTCTGTGCATCTATTACATTCAATATTCTACACAAAGACGTTCATTAAATTATTCATATTCAAGATATGGATGCTAATTAGCTTATTATTTTCAATACTGATATTCTAGATATCCATGTTAATAGCATGGGTATTAATTAACTTATTGATTTCGATCATCAATATCATAGAAATATTATAGAGATTGTAAAAATAAGCATTAATTAAGTTTATTATTTTCACCGATAAAACTTAAATTTTGTTAGCCTTGTTTGACGCTCTTTAGGCTGTTGTACTGTTTCGCTGCCTTTCATCCTTTCCTCTTTTCTACCTTTCTTGCTTTCCTGCATTCTACCTCCTTCTCTTCTTCTTTCCATCATTACTTTCTTTCTTCCTTCCTTAATTTGTTCCTTGCTTTATTTCTTTATTTATATACTTAACCATTGCATACATCGCCGAATAGCTACATATTACACTAATCAGACTTCAGATGTATACAAACAATTGTTCTTCCTCTGACACATAGTCAAGTGAGATGTACTGCCTGATAATAGATATATGTACATATCAACCAGAACCTCAATAAGAGGATAATTATATATTTTTTATTTATTTATTTATTCATTCATTCATTTATGTATTTATTTATTTAATTAACTTATGAATTTATTAATTTATTTACTCATGTACTTATATACTTACACATTTACTCACTCACTTATGATTTACTCGTTTACTCACTCATTTACATACTTATTCAGCTACTCACTCATTTAATCATTCACTCATTCACTTAATTCATTTACTCATTCACTCATTTACTCATTCACTCCTTTACTCATTCACTCATTTACTTATTCACTCATTAACTTCACTCATTCACTTCACTCATTTACTCATTCACTCATTCACCCAGTCACTCGTTTACTCATTTACTCATTCACGCATTTACTAATTCCCTCATTCACACTTTTTTTATTCATCTCTTAATCTATATATCTACCTACCTATCTATCTACCTACCTACCTAACTATTCATTTTTCTCCACCGTAAAATCGTCAATTTGTCCTACATAGCATAGCGTTTTTTTTTTTTAATTTCTACGGCCCTTTCTGTCTCCCAGCCTAATATTTTTCTCTCTTACACAAGTTCCTCGAAAAGTCTTCGCTTGACCAAATACATTCTCAGGTCATTTTCCGGATGTATAAAAGAGATAATTTTTTGCATCTACAGCGTTGAGTACTGCTTTCTGGCTCTGACCAGTGACAGCCTTTTTTGGGAAAAGAAGGACGTCACACTCTCGGCTCCTGACTAAGCCTTGGTGCACTCCAATGTTTCGAGAATGTATTCAGGCATTCCTATATTTCCCACCTAGTAACACTACTTCCAACCTGGTACTCCCATTTCTTCTACCATCTAAATCAATTATTTATCATTCGTCACGCTAATAAGTCATCATAAACCAACAGAGTTACTTTCAATTTTCCCTTCTCCATAAAACCAATCCTCCAGTCTTCTTGTCAATGATCGATTTCTGTTTTCAATCACCAGAGGGACGAATAACATGGTTATGAAACGATACCAATTGACTGACGATATGGAAACAAATGTTTTGATAGAGCTGTTACCGATCGACAACTTTCAAACACTAATACTTTAAATATCGTTGTACATATTTAGGCCTAACTGATCATATTCAAACATCGATATTCTAGATGTTAATGTCAATTACCTATTACCTCCAGCAAACCATGGTCCATAAATACACGCCAATTGACTGATGATATTCAACAATAAATGTCGTTGCAATCGATGTCAAATTACAAATGAATTTTAATCATACATATTCTGGACATCATTATTCTACCAATTCGCCGATTATTTTTAATCATCGATTACATTGCATCAATGTTTTTAATTTCCATTTCATTTATTGTATTCCATATATCTTTCATCAACACTGCAGCTTTGAGATGTAGAACGTGTAAAAAATGTACGAAATTATGTTATACAAAGTAAGCAGAATAATTCAATTTACAAGCAAAAATAATTCATCACTTTAGTAAAAGGTATGTATATATAGACATTCTGATAATTCTAGTCTGAACCTTTTCGCTTGGCCCTTCAAAGCCTTAAGATAATTAAGTAGTGTATTGAAGGCTTAATACATGTATAATGAACTCCTTGGTATAAAATCTGAGACTAATGGAGAGTAGATGAATCTCTGATTTTTGTCTTATATTAAAATGATTAACGTTTCAATTACTACCAAATAAAACATCAATAGAGAAGAATGCACTTACAAAGGTAAGTTCAAGATTTCTAAATTACAGAATTCTTTTACGAAATGTCGTTTTATGCACATTTATATGCCATTTTTCTGAGGTTTTTTTTTTTTTTAACGGAAATGTGTTTAGCTAAGATGAGTCACACAGAATATTATTAGTCCATACTTAATTACAGAATGATATTATGCAAAGTATGCCTCATGTCACTTACCTATCTCCTCATTTCACCCATCTAACCAATAACGAAACGCAAATCAGATGTTAGCCTCATTACTCACGTCCACCGTCGTAAGAATCCATTCTTGGACAGCACAGCAATAAAATAAAAAATCCTAAAAATCAATTCAGGCCAACATACAGAAAACTAATTATACCAACATCAAAAACCTAAAAACTCAAATCCACTGCCTTCTAAACGAACAGACATCTATCCTATAACACATATAAATCATTACCATAGATATCTCACAAGAAAAGAGTGCCAACGTCTGGTATCAGAATGTCAAGTGTTCATTGCAAATGATGACTAAATAGCTACTGTTGCTGTAACGTTCGTGTCCTCGCGTTAATTTTAACGTTTTCACTGCGGATGGGTTTTTAGATTTACAAAAGAAGTTGAGACAAATCCCAACATAACAAAAACTGAAATTGTAAGAGTTTTGTAATAAGCATATGTAATATAAGTCCCGCGCCGTGACGTCGTGGTCTAAGGCATCATGCCTAGGACTCGCGTTACGGAATGTGCGCTGGTTCGAGTCCTCATGGGAGAAAAAATTTTCTCATGAAATTTCGGCCAGTGTATGGGACCGGTGCCCACCCAGCATCGTGATGCACTTGGGGAACTACCTGTCGATGACACAGCTCATCTGCCCTGAACCTTGGGGAAGTTAGGGGTGTTGTTTAGAGGGGTATGAGGCTAACTTTGGAGCAATCGGCTGGCTAACGGTACTTTTGGTGTGAATACACTCTGCTTAATCCCCTTTCTATTTTCTTCAAAAAAACACTTCTCTCTCTTCAATTGTACTTGGAAGACGAAGGTGAACGTTTGCTTAATGGAATTGCTGGTGTAAATATATATTCAAAGTTAAGACGTAGCAATATAACTTTCATGTGTAGTGTACTCCATAGTAACGTGGCGCGGAATTGGTAAATCGATGTTTTTATAATGCATGCTACATTGTATTTCTAACTTTCTCTCCATCCACTACTAGTGCGAAACTACTACCCCAACTCCGCATTCCTTCCAGGGCAGATGAACTGTGTCACTGACAGTACAATAGGTAGCGAAAATCCGGTTTCGCAAACCAGCTATAACGGCTGGGAGGATCATCGTGCCAACGACACGATGCCTCCATTCTGGTTGGATGATCGTCCACATCTGCTTCGGAATGTGAACGTGAGGCCAGCAGCCGGCTGGATGGTGTTGGCCCTTCATGGGCTGTAGCGCCACGGATATGTAATATAAACTAATCATTAATATATCTTTGAAATCCGACTTCATGATTGAAGAAAAGTCTTTATAGTAAATGTATGTGGTACATTAATATTAAACATTGAAATAAAATTCTAGTTACTTTCAGTACATGAAAGGGATGACAATAGGAGGAAGAAGAATAAAGTGCACAATATTTGCTGATGATATGGTGTTGTTAGCAAAAGAAGAGACGATACTAAGGGATATATTAATGGAGTTAAATGACAGCTGTGGGATGAAGATAAATGCAAACAAGACCAAGACCATAGTTGTCGCAAGGAAGGTAAATGTGCGAATTCGAAATGAGGCAGTAGAGCAAGTGAACAGCGTCCAATACTTAGGGTGTACTATAAGCAGTAACATGAGCTACTCCCAGGAAGTCAAAAGGAGAATAGCTATGGCCAAGGGAGCTTTTAATAGAAAAATGACATCTTCTGCGGACCTCTGAAAAAAACTAAGGAAGAGACTAGTGAAATGTTTTGTGTGGAGTGTTGCATTGTATGGAGCAGAAACATGGACATTACGAAGAAGTGAAGAGAAGCGACTAGAGACTTTTTGAAATGTGGATATGGAAAAGAATGTAGCGTGTGAAATGGACAAACTAAGAAATGAAGCTGTGTTCGAAAGAGTGAGTGAAGAAAGAATGATACTGAAACTGATCAGGAAAGGGAAAAAGGAATTGGTTGGATCACTGGCCGAGAAGAAATTGCTTACTGAAGGATTCACTGGAAGAAATGTTGAACGAGAAAAGAATTTGGGGTAGAAGAATATATCAGATGATAGACGACATTACGATATATGGATAATATGCGGAGACTAAGAGGAAGGCAGAAAATAGGAAAGATTGGAGAATGCTGCTATTTGATAGAACACTATATACAGTATTTTTAGTTGGTTATTTAACGACGCTATATCAACTACGAGGTTATTAAGCGTCGATGAGATTGGTGATAGCGAGATGGTATTTGGCGAGATGAGGCCGAGATTCGCCATAGATTACCTGGCATTCACCTTGCGGTTGGGGAAAACCTCGGAAAAATCCAAACCAGGTAATCAGCCCAAGCGGGAATCGAACCCGCGCCCGAGCGCAACTTCAGACCGGCAAGCAAGCGCTTTAACTACTGAGCCACGCCGGTGGCTACAGCATTTCTATTGATTAAAACAGATTCGGAAAAGTCAGAAAACCCTGAAGTGCCCCCAACGCTCTATTTTCTGTTCAACTAACTCCTTCGAAAATTATCTTACATTCAAATCTTATTTATATGTTGTTCTGAGTTGTGCGTAATATGAGTATAAATCATTCCCCTTTCAGTTACGTACAACCGAGGTACTAGTTTATACTCACTCACTCACTCACTCACTCACTTACTTACTTACTTACTTATTTACTTACTTACTTACTTACTTACTTACTCACTTACTTACTTACTTACTTACTTACTTACTTACTTACTTACTTACTTACTTACTTACTGGCTTTTAAGGAACCCGAAGGTTCATTGCCGCCCTCACATAAACCCGCCATAGGTCCCTATCCTGAGCAAGATCAATCCAGCCTCTATCATCATATGAGCCGTCCAGAGCAGAAGTGGTGTACGTCAAAAATGGGTAATGAGGGTTAAAGTAAACACTCTGTAAAATACAATGCAAAGTAGCAATTAATATTCAATTTATTTAAACTATTAGTAGCCAGTGTATAGGAAGAAGGACATATTAATTGCTACTTTGTGCTGTATTTTACATAATTTGTACTTTAAACTTCATTACCCAATTTTGACTTACACCACTTTTGCTCTGAACGGCTCATATCCCACCTCCCTCAAATCCATTTTAATATTATCTTCCCATCTACGTCTCGGCCTCCCCAAAGGTATTTTTCTCTCCGGCCTCCCAACTAACACTCTATATGCATTTCTGGATTCGCCCATATGTGCTACATGTCCTGCCCATCTCAAACGTCTGGATTTAATGTTCCTAATTATGTCAGGTGAAGAACACATTGCATGCAGTTCTGTGTTGTGTAACTTTTTCCATTCTCCTGTAACTTCATCCCTAGTTTATACTCTTTCAAAATAGCTATATTCGTTTTGAATTACTCTGTGTTAGAACTCGGTTGCATGAAGAAGAGGAGATATACGTGAATAAAAGAAGACAAGGTTGTTCAGAGACGATAAGATGGTTGTGAAATGGTGATAAAGTATTACAATGAGAACTGCAGGGGAAACTGATATATTCGGAGAAATACGGCCCTCAGCTTTCTTGTCGGCTATATTTCCCAGAGGTTCTGCAGAGCTCCTTCTTATGAGTACTGCCGGCATGTGGACTGCGGAGTCCACTCTGTTACGTGTCAGGTGAAGGCACTCCACAGAGCACGCACCTGCATGAGGGAGGCGTGTGTGGGCGCGTCCCATGCGGGGCTCCGGTTGCAAAACAACAGGAAGAGAGACTTGCGACACGTAATTATGAATAATGAACAGCTGCAGAGAGTGCGAAGCCCCTGTCTGAGCCATCCAGTTTTCATGCATTGAGGAAAATTTCTCATATATAGGGAAATGTATTATGAAATTGGCATGCGAGAGAGATATCAATGTTTATAAAGTAAGTGGACTCTCCTAAGTTCGACAAAACAGAATTGAAAGTTCAGTCCAATAAGGGTGGCAGGTGAAATGAATACAAATTTTTATTGGTTATCCATCAACGAATACAGTACTGTACTTGCATTTCCTGCCCGCCCCGAGACTTGTGTATGCGCTTCTAGTACCACAGTGGGTTTCGACAGTTCCGTCTCACAAACGACACAGTTCTCAAATAGAAAGAGAAGAGTTCATTAACTTAAAATCAGTGATTAAATATGGATCTCCTAATAAATAAAATATTCTGTTTTCCTTTAACAAAAGTATCACTACAAGACACAGAACCAATTCCCATTCAAATAGCAAACCCATTTCTTAGTGCCCGTATTGGGGCGTGTCTAATTCTCCTACGTAAACAGTCGAACTATAGGATGTCGAACTTGATTTCTGTCGAACTTAAGAGCTTCCACTGTATATAAAAAAAAACAAATTTGTAAGTTTATAAAATCTTTGGTAAATAATAGAGAATCTAGAAACAAGCAAAAAAGATCATAATAAATATATGATGAACATTTCTTACTTAGAGAATCACCGTTACTTTTGTGTCTCACGTTAAATATATTGATCATGAACAGAGAATACATTCAAAATTGTCTTATAAAACTAACAACTCCAATAAATAAAAACTGATTGGAAAATCATGACTTTAATTTTATTGTTAGTATTGTTGTTACGGCAACTGTCCGAAGACAGGTCTGAACCTCATAAGTGGCACGATAAGCCATCAGTCATGAGCAGGCCTCGGCTTGGGTCACCGAGTCACCAGACTGAAGTTTGGAACGCACCGAGTATAAATGACGTCATGACCGGTGGGGTGAGGTGGGGTAGGATGGGGTGGGGCGTGGTAAGGCGGGGTGGGGTGGCGTGTGTGGTGTGGTGTGGGACTGCGAGAGTACAGCTGCTTTCGTAACAAAATGCATTACTGTCTCTCTTATTGCTACTTGGCGTAGGTTCGTGCGATCACCATACGTAATTGAAATCCTGTGAGTATAAACGTTTACGGAGAAATTTATTTATTTATTTATTTATTTATTTATTTATTTATTTATTTATTTATTTATTTATTTATTTATTTATTTATTTATTTATTTATTTATTTATTTATACATTTAATTATATATTTATTTATACATTTATTTATGTATTTATTTATTTATTTATTTATTTATTTATTTATTTATTTATTTATTTATTTATTTATTTATTTTATTTATTTAACCTATCCATATCTGTGTTAGTGTTAATTTCACTGCTTTATAATTCACAGTAGGCACCCAGAAACATACTCCAAAATTAAGAACACCAAGCGTTCTCTTCAGAACGAATTTATAGAGAAGTTCGGAAAGAAATATCTTTTATTAAAGAAACAAACACTGCATTTTGCAAATTGTGCAAAAAAGATATAAGGACTGATCAAACTCACTATAATAGCAAAAGATATATGGAATATATATTAAATTATACAGTCAAGACATTTTCAACATCAGAATAAAACATAGAATATAAACACTACATTGTGCAATTGTACAAAAAAAAAAAGATGTAAAGACTGATCAAAATCACTGTAATAGCAAAATATACAGTATGTGGGAAATATATTAAATCACATAGTCAAGACATCTTCAACGCCAGAATAAAACATAAAATAGATTGTTAAGACATGTATAGTATGATGTAAATTGAAACATGTAATGCTAGACAATTCTTCCGTGTATTATAAATGCACTGTATATTATTATATCCGCAAACGTGAGCATTTATTTTGTGCCCTACTGTGATGGAATTTTTACATGTTGAGTCAAAGAGTAACTGCACGCTCCATCTCCCATATCCCTCATCTACATAATGCAGTCGTCCGTGCATTCGTAACGTCATGCTTTTCGGTACCTTGAACTGAGGCCTGCTCATGGGGCAACTAAGCCAGGAAATAATGTGGTAGGGTCTCCAGT
This sequence comes from Periplaneta americana, assembly GCF_040183065.1. Classification (NCBI taxonomy): domain Eukaryota; kingdom Metazoa; phylum Arthropoda; class Insecta; order Blattodea; family Blattidae; genus Periplaneta; species Periplaneta americana. The sequence goes on from NC_091129.1 coordinate 94,649,030, forward strand.
TCCTTCCCCCTCCATTGTATACATCATGACTAGTTACTGTACATATTACACTAATCAGATTTGAGATCCGTACAAACAATTCTTCTTCCTCTGACCTATATAATATGTTGGTATTACTAAAACTATTAACCATGAGCACAGAAAATATTCACGAACATATTGCATAACAAAACCAAAACAATTCAAGTCAACAAATATTTAAATGAGAATATTAATACGATTTAAGACTTTCCAAATCTGTCACAAAAAGAACTTTCCTGTGTTAATATGAAACTATGTTGGTACTTTACCTTAATTGACTTGTTTCGACTTGATTTGTAGCCATCTTCAGAAACTAGTGAGGTCCTTGCTTGTTTCCGGTTTCTTTCGATTGTGCTGTGGTGATGGTCGCGTTCATGATCGGTAATGTTATGTCAAATAGTGTCTGCTCAGAAATTTAATTCTGTTTTGAGGATTAGTTGTGGATGTGTTTTTCTATGTACCTATATTTCGTATTGTTCTACTGTATTTAATTTCTGATTTTTGGTTCAATATGTAGATTTCCGTATCTGTTTTTATGATGCTGTAATTGTGGTTGGTGTTTGTGATGTGTTCTGCGTTTGTGGAAGTATTGTGTGATTTTGTTATGGCTGTGATATGTACTCTGTATAGTGTCTGAAATGATCTACCGGTTTGCTGGACGCAGAAGTCGTTACAACTATTGCATGTTAACTTATGAACTCCTCTTAGGTTGCATTTATTTATTCGTCTTGTTTTTGTGCTGAGATATTTTTGTAGAATGTTTTATCTTCTGTATGTATTATTGTAATGAATATGCAATGTTGTGTGCGTTTTTGTTTGTGTAACTTACTCTTTCTGGGGGTGCTAGAAAGTTCTTATATAAAAAAATCAATATGTATCTTTGTTCTGGCAATAAAGTATTATTATTATTATTATTATTATTATTATTATTATTATTATTATTATTATCTGGTCGTATCAATTTAAAGCAGGTAAAGTTTTCATTCCATCAAATGCATTTTTAAATGCCTACCTGACAAATACTAATAAAATTAAAACACACAAAAAAAACTCCATCGTACCTGGTTTACATGTTTTGACCTGTTATTGGTCTTCTTCAGAACTGGTCGTTGCTGGTCTTGGCGCCTCTTGTTTTGTTTCCTGTGGTGGTGTGTTTGTGTAGTGTAATGTGGAGTCAAAGAGTGTGTGTGTTCTGAAATTTAGTTGTGCGTTGAGAATTTCATTAGGGTGTGTTTTTGTGTAAACCAGATACGATAGAATTTTAACACAAGAAAGTCATATAATACATATTCCGAAGTGATACAGTGTTAAAAGTTGTGTAATCAAGATGTACAAATAGAAACACTCTACAATCTTTACAAAAGATTCTCGAAATGAGAACCATTCGCATTCAAAACATTTGCCAGGACATCTATTACGGATTCTGTAATAGAAATAGTACGTTAGAGAAAAAACAACCGAATAACAATTCTCTTAAACTTCCAAGTTTCTAAACACACGTGGGTTTGTCGCGGACAAATCAAACGCCTCCTCTGGGACTCCGCGGCGGCGCGGAATGTGTGAATATTTCATTATATACAAGTCTACAAAAAAAATAGTGGTAGTAGTCGCCGACTTGTTCCAGTTAGCAGAATGGCTCGGTTGCCAGAGGCATGAATAATCAACATCGAAGTATGATAGGCTGATAGACACGTCGCTCTTATTTGGGTTCGATAATAACATCAGCGTTTCCACACTTCCTCATTGCATTATGGGCTTCGAGGATTTAGAGCGGACGTCTCCAAAAGCATACTCGCGAGTAAGCCCATGAACGGAACTGAAGCCAGTACGTAATGACCGCGCTCCGCCTCACCCATCCCCACCTGTACTGTACTCAATGTTTATGCACAAACGAAAAGCAGTGACGGACTGCCATCATCATTGTGCTGGTCGGCGTGTTCCATAGTTTCACAATGTCTTCTAATCATGGACGTAGTACATTCAAGGATGAACAGGAAGAGAAATTTTTTGGGGTTAGTGGGGAGAATTCGAAATGATTATTTTGTTCGAAAATTCTTAAGGGTGTGTTGAAAATCAACATGCGACGACAATAGGCCTACTGGACTCTTGACAGAGAATATCAAACAATTACAAGCATGTTGGACATGTGAAAATAATTTATTTTGTGGCTATCTGTATAACTGTTGGTTATACATAATAATCAGTATATTACAATACGTTTACACTCAGTTCCGCATGACAAACATATAGTTCTTCGTTTAATTTTAGGTGAAATGCGTAGGCCTACAAATATTTTGATAAATATAAAACAAGAAAATACAAACACAAATCACACACGTATCCTCAGTATTAAACAAAAACAGCTTCTTGCTAGCTATGTTCTAGCTTGGAATATTGGAAAATCAATGAAGCCCTTTACAGAAGCATCACTTATAAAATCGTGCATACAGAACGTTACTAAAATACTGTGTCCAGAATAAAGTCAAAGTTTAAGAAAATTAAATTGTTTCCAATTACAGTTCAGAGTAGGAATTTCAAGATTGTAAATGCAATTGAATCTAAAGCTGAAACCACAATCAACCAGTTTGTGGCTTACTCACTTGCATTGGACGAAAGCACAGATAGAAATGACAAAGCTCATCTAACCATTTTCATCCGAGGGGTTAATGAACATTTTACTGTGTCTGAATGTCTTCTAGATCTAATTACAAAATACAAATGGAGAAGATCTTTCCAGGCACTGAAAGGCACCATAGAACAGAAGCGGTTGAATTTGCAGTGGCTTGTGCCAATAGCAACAGACGGGACTCCAGCTTCATAGTATGTCAAAATAATATACAAACGTATATTTCTTATTCTTCTGATGTTATTATTTGTAAACATAAGCAGACTGTTGCCACGATCCCCCACTGATCGCTTCCATCTGTTGAGATACGAGTCTCTCCCCCTTCTCTAGCCTTACAGTACCCTGTGTTCGGCGGGCAGTATCTAGAGCACGAATGACGATACGCTTTTTGGAGACCTCTGATTTAGAGGAAGAGCAAAGAAAGCTTGCCCATTTGACTGATACCCAGAAAACGATATTCGGTCCTCGTGCCGCCATGCTCGTTACAGGGCTGCTATGAATCACCTAATGCTGATTACAGGGCACATTCGAAAGCGCGGTCATGGATAAATATATAATAGGATGCGAAACTGCGGTCAGCACAATCTGGCAGTGGGGGGCTGAAATAAGATGATCAGCGCCCAACGTCGTAGGTGGTGAACATTAGAACTACCTGTTGGGTATATTACCCAGAGCTCTCTATTTATCCGTTCGAGATATTGCTCGGGGACTCGACGAGGAGCCAAGATGGCAGACAGAAACTTGCTAATAAGTGAACATAAAGTGATATTACGTGTGTGTATAAGCAGTGCATGTTAAACAGTTATGTTTATGGACGTTGTAAAAATAGTGTTGTTGAATGTATTGTAAAGTAATAGTAATATAATAAATTGAACTATCTAAGTAGTTCTTGCACACTTTTCAATTGCGCTATACAATAAATACCCAAAGAATACAATCCCAATTATCTGACCTTTTGCTTTATTTTTTTGTCTGTGTCTGGTTATATTTTGATTGGGTAGTGTAAAATAGATCGTATCTTTTATCTTCCTGTTGGCTCCGGTAAGAATTTTCAGTAGAAGCTGCTGTGAGGAATAAAAATGTAAATGTTTTATTTTAAATTGGGTTAGTTTTGAATATCTATAAGGGTGGGAAGGAATACTTTCTGCACAGTTTAACATTTTCGTCACCAGGTGCGCTGCTAAATGCATGGAGTAATTACTCTTTTCGCTACTTGGTGCGCTGCTAGATGTAATAACGCCCCTCCCTCTAACAGGCGGCAGCAAGATCATTTTCTACAACAGCGCCTCTAGTATGTGTTACGGGAAACTCGGTAAGTTTCGCATCTTATTATATATTCATCCATGGCGCGGTCTTGAGCTGTTCGTATTGTGAAGTGTATTGTGCAGAGCGGGTAGAAGCCAGCGTGTGAGTTACATTTTCTGTGTTTTATCCCTGATATCAGTAGTTTTATGTAGTTCAAAGTGTGTTTGTTAAATAACAGAGTTCTGTATAACATTCTATGTACTTAACAATGCCCCTGTTTCGCTCTAAATTAGGAAGTGCTAATAAAACGTTACACAGTCAAACTAGGGAATTATTTATAACGTTTGTAATGTTATGAAAAACGAAATAGGCTCCTCTCGTAACATAAGGATTATATATAGATTAAAATAAACTGACCATAGGACCCTAGTTATCGGAACATTTTAATAAAATCACATAATATTAGTGTTTTATTACAACGTCAAATATCAATTATTACACGATTACATATTTCTTATAACATCTTTGTCATTTTTATAGTTATTTTAAAGTTATATTTTAAATTGGAACTTATAAATTCTTTATTACTTCGAAGTTAACTTGGGAATTAATGACTTAGGACTGAATACACTACTATGCAGGTTACACCGTTAATGCTATGTAAGTGTAAGGTTGTCTGTCCATTTCATTAAAAGCTTTCTTATTTATATTGGAAGCTTAGGTTAAGAAAGGATTTAGTATTTCGCTTTTATTAACCATTGTATTTTATTTTAGCTATGTTTTATATGCTTATCATTACTCTAAATATATTATTAGTTATTCTCATTATGACTGCAATTGTTATTGCTTTTAATAATTAATCACCTGAATTTAGCCGGCTCGGATGAAAACTCCCTTGTGGTATAGTCTGCGAATGTTGCGGCAGAATTGGCTCTTTCGATGGAGTCGATAAGTAGCCGATCGGCGCTGCAGGATGAGACGCTTGGTCCCGTAAGTTGTCTTCAGAAGTCAGATGAAAATTTTGATAAGATAAATGATGGAAACGAAACTTTACAGTGTTCACAATCGTCACTAAAGGGAAATTTAAATTTAGAATTACATGATGAGAATTTATTTGAAAGCGCACCAATACGTAATGGAAAGATAATAGGATATGTACCAGTACAAGTAATGAATTTATCGCCCGAACCAGTAAGTTTAGTAAAGAATCATATGATAGGGGAAGTATGTGTAGTAACCCTAGATGGTTGTGGTACAATGGAGTTATGGAGTTATTCATTCCATACATTTCTATTAAATATCAGTAATAACAAAAGTCCTCATATAATTACAGCACTAATTACAATTGTAATGTCAGTTTATTTCCTGTACAGTTAGGTTTAGTCCCGAGTTCAGAAGCCAAACCTGCTACATCAAAGCTTCGTCGAGCCTGAACTGCTTCACTTTTGGCTATCACTTCAGTAAGTGACGATAATGCTTCATCAGATGAAAACTGAGGTAAATTATCAATTATTACCTGCCCTTCTTTATCATCTAGTAAATCTTTCATTTTTGGAAGAACAATATTAAGATTTCCCCATAATTTAACTTCTGTACGACCCATGGAATGCGGAAATAACTTGAATGATTCAGAATATATAGCAATTTGAACTATTACCGATAATTCCAGTGTTTTCCAATCTGTAATTCATAACTTTGTTTTCCAAAGGTTCATGTTCGATGCCAGGAGTGTGACATCTAAGAGTGACATCAGGCGGCTGATATAGACTGTAAATCCATAACTGGTTATCGGGTGACCTAATCCAAGTTGCAGAAAATGGTGAATTTAAAATTAATCTACTGCATTGTTCCATAACAATATCAGTTTTTACCTAAAAGTAAGGCAATACCACAATGTGGTTGGTTTTGTTTGTACAACGTGTCGTCAGATGGACAGATAGTGAAATAACTCTTAGTACATTTATTTAACATTTCGTCATGTAAAATAGTGAAATAGTATCTGTCTTCAGAAACAACTAAGTACATTTCATCTATATCAATCACCATATGTTTCTTCAAGGATGTGTGAAAAAAGGGTAAAGGATAGACACGATATAGTTCAAAATAGCGGTCTGCAGCTTTCAAAGGTATTTCTATAAATAAGCTGATACTATTAAAAGTATCTGCTGCATGAACAGTGGTTATATCATAATACACATACATATCCTCAACTATTGTGGTTGTTATCATCGAAGTACCGGAAGTCAATTTCAACGATACTTGTTGCAATATTACAGAAAGATTATGTGGTCTGATTAATGAAGTCGACAGCTTACCTAAAGATATCGTATCAATAGCCGTAAGCGTTTGTGAGAGGCAGAATTTCAATTCCAAAATAGCTAATTCTATTTCTCTAATTAATGAAGTATATATAGTTTTAATATACAATACAGACTTCTCTCAAAACTATAAAAATGAGTTGCAAAAAATATATAGTTTGTTTCTTTAACAATATCCGAGTATCTCTTACATCGATTTGAACTTTACCATCACCTGCTGAAAAATTAGTAATTGAGTGTCTCAATGTTCTAGTCAACTGTATAGTATTTTGTGCATTTAAGTGTGTCTCTTCATCCAAATTTTTAATCCAAGATATTTGATGTTCCTAAATATATATAACATCTTTTGTTGAAATCCTTGCAATTGATCAACGACTAAATTTATATTATGGAGGTCCCTAGAATCCATTGTACCAAATAAGTACTTTAAAACATACCCTCCAACATCAAAGAAGTCCACGTTTAGTTCGATTTTGATACTCATCAAAACAACATCTGACACATGTAATACATACAAATCAAAATGTTGATCATATTCTGGCAAGAGTTTTAAAATATCTTGTAAATCATCAGTTAACCTTTCTACTAGAATCTCAATTCTATCAAATTAATTCCATAAGACTGTCAGTCTAACAAATGCTAATTTTTCTATATTTGTTCTGGCTTCAGTAAGCAAATATCTTATCTGATGAATTAAATGTGCATATACTTCCAGATCTATATTAACCACAATGGTCCAGCGTTCACCTGTCAACAGTATGTCACAATCTTTGAGAAAGACTTTATCCTTGTTTAATTTCAGACCTTCCACCAGAGTTCCTGGATTTCCTGCTACGGTATTCACTATGCATACAGCACAAACTGTACGAAAAATAATAAGTTTAAAACCTACTCATGTAGGTTATTCAATTTTACTCTTAAAATTTATAGGGGCCTAAGCGCTTGTCCTATAACATCTTATTATGTGAAGCTAGAGCTATGTGTTTATCAATTTAGATAGGTTATCACCAAACACAAAAGAAGAGTAATAAATTTATATAAATTTCAAAAGTTAAATTATGCTCAATGCTGCGGTTGGGTATTATTGAACGAACCCTACCGGCCAGCATGCTAGGTCAAATACAGTCATGTGGGCAATGTTACGCATGACTCCAAAATACGCTCTAATTTCCTGATATTTATATTATCTAACCTAATCTTCTTCTTCAGTTCCTTCTGAAATTCAATTTCTCTATTTCTACAAGTTCCTTGATAATATAGTCACATAATTCCACCAAAGATTATTTTCATATCTTCTTTATATCTCTTCATTTGTTTGTAGTAACCTATTACGTAATGGGTATCTGCATTCTATATCTTTAGCACGTGGTGATTTACATGTTTGCGTATTTTCTGTGTTATTATTGTCGTTATCATCTATGTTAGACTCTTCAACGTCTGTAGATCCCTTATTACTTTCAGAAACATTTCTACTTGTTTCACCAATTTCATTAGTCAATTGAGGCGTTAAATCTATACTGGCTTTATCGACTTCCATATTTGATTCATTATTCAAAGTCCTACCTGAACTATCTCGATGCCGTAACTTATATGGGCTCTTAGATGGACTAGCATTCAAATTTCCTTTTGCTAATTCTCGTCTATAATAATCTGAAGCTGGTTCCCAATCAGTATCATCTTCATATCGTTTGTTCATGCCTTTTACTTTGTATTTTCTTTAGATATATCTAGTTTACTATTACTGGGTTCAATTGAATTCTCATTTTCTTTCAAACATCTTACGTCACGAATATCACGTACTTGTGAGTTTCTACTCTTACATTTCTTCACTCTATTTATATGTACAACAATCTACTTATCTTCACTTAGTTTTACTTTCTAACCAAGTTGAATAATTTCTTCACTATCTCAAATGGTCCGCTCCAATGATACGCAAATTTTCTTGATTGACTACGCGAAACTATAGGGTCAGATAAATAAACTAAGTCCCCTTCCTGAAACTCTCTCGGTTTTGCGTGTTGGTCATATCATTCTTTAGAACGTTCAGTCCTTCTTGAGAATACTGTCTAACTAACTGAGAAGCTAATCGAATCTTATTTGCCAATTTCTTTATATGAATGCTGAATTTGCAAAACGACTTAAGTCCACATTTTTTGAGTTGAGAGCATGATTATGTTACTGTGTGCAAGGGGCATCGTTTAGTAGCAGAACGACTTTAATCCACTACTTTTGTATAGCTTTTATTAACAGCAAAATATTTGGTTAACGCGTAAAATGACTGTAGTCCTGGACCTAAGTTGTTTTTCCTGTCAAGTGCTGAAGAAACTTACTTACTTACTTACTTAGTTACTTACTTACTTACTTACTTACTTACTTACTTACTTACTTACTGTCTTTTAAGGAACCCGGAGGTTCATTGCCGCCCTCACATAAGCCCTATCCTGAGCAAAATTAATCCATTCTCTATCATCATATCCCACCTCCTTCAAATCCATTTTAATATTATCTTCCCATCTACGTCTCGGCCTCCCAACTAACACTCTATATAGAAACTTCTTGCCCCAGCAACTAAAACTTACCCTAGTACAAACCCTAGTAATGCCGCACTTCGATTATTGTGACGTTTTGTTAAGTGATCTAAGTTCTGAACTGTCAGTCAAGTTACAGCGAGCTCAGAATATGTGCATCAGATACGTGTGCAACATCCGACGATATAATCACATATCACCGTCCTTCGCAAGTCTCTCGTGGCTCCGACTTAAAGAACGCAGAACTTTACACTCTTTGTCTTTACTCTTTCGAATTCTGCACACCTCAACACCAAATTACCTTTCGTCTCGTTTCTCTTATCTATACTCTAACCACGACGTAAATACCAGATCACTTATCTGTGGCACGCTAAATATACCTCTTCATAGAACATCTTGTTATTCCTCATCTTTTACAATATCCACCTCGCGTCAATGGAATTCCTTGTCACAAAGTATTAGGGGCTGCAAGACAACAAACACCTTTAAGAACAGCTTAAAAGATAACCTTATTAGCATTTCACTCCAATCATACTGATTTAAAATATTACTGACTACACTGTTGCTTTTTTTCTTTAGACATCATCCTGATTGTGCTGCATTTTCAAAATTGTCTCATAATAATCTCTTTCTATTATCTAATATAATTTGAAATATATTAACATTCTATGTATTTTAGTTTAATTCTGCTACCCAGTTTATTTCAGTGTTTAATTAATAGTTCATAGTATTTTGTTGTTTAATTCGTAAATAACTCTTGTATACATGTAACTTTCATCTAAATCAATTTGTTGAATTCTTTGTAAGTTCATGCATATGTATATACACTTTTTGCTGGTTGTGTGGAAGAGAAGGCCTTACGGCCTTAACTCTGCCAGCTAAAATAAATCATTATTATTATTATTATTATTATTATTATTATATGCATTTCTGGATTCGCCCATACGTGCTACAGGCCCTGCCCATCTCAAACGTCTGGATTTAATGTTCCTAATTATGTCAGGTGAAGAATACAATGCATGCAGTTCTGTGTTGTGTAACTTTCTCCATTCTCCTGTAACTTCATCCCTCTTAGCCCCAACTTAGAAACTTACACCATATGTAATTTTAATCATACACTCAGCTGACAAATTGTTTTTTGTCTGTTGTCATTGGTAATTCTTTTCGAACTTATCTCACGTTTACCATTCCTTCCAGTGCACCCTTCAGTAGGCAGTTCTATTCAGCCAGTGACACAATCAATTCCCTTCCTACTTCTTGATCATTTTCAGCATCATTCTTTCTCCACACTTTCCAACACAGTGGTTTATCCCCGATTAATGAAACCAAAATTCAAGATATTCGTAAAATGCTTAAGTACATTCCTGATGAAGAAGACGTGAATACATTTTACGAAAACATTATAGCATGGGAGACAACAAAGAATTGAAAGATGAAACTAAGCTGTGGTCTCGTTATAACACTCCTAAGAGTTGTCTGTGCTCTTGTGATTAACAAATTGTCCAAAATAATGTTGTTCAACAATAATTGCAGTAAGGTTATTTTATGATTTTGGTATAAATACATTTATATAAGCATGTTTATGTGTCAGTAACCTAATAATTATTATGGAGGATTGGAGTTAATTTGCAGAGCAACTTAAGTCCTGAAGATAATTAAATTTTTTACGACCTGAAGAAGAATACAAAAGCATGAATTTTTATAATAAAACTATTTCTCTTACATATAAAAATTATATTGTAACAATATATGGTTCAGCGAGGCTAAAAACAGTTTTCTTTAATTTTGACAGATTGTATCTGATGATGTTGACATGCTCAACGAAAACGTTCATACATTACACAACTTATTATGTAAAGATTAACACCTAACAAAATATATAAAGTAGTAAAGTCAACGACTGAAAAAATAAATTTTTAACATACTTCTAGGAACTTCAGTCGTTTTGCAAATTCACTATTCATATGTTTTTCATACGATATATTTGGATCTCTTGATCGTCTTACAAAGCGATCTCCCATCGGCAACCTCATATCTGTACCATATACTAAGTAGTATGGACTAAATTTAGTCACTGTGTGAGGTGTAGCTCGATATGCCATTACCGCGTAAGATATGAATTTATCCCAATTCTTACCATCTTTATGAACGCAATGTGAGAGCATATTAACTAGTAGTTTATGCATGCGTTCACACACACTATTGTTTTGCGGATGAGACGCTGTAGTATGAACACGGTCTATCTGACATAATTTACACACTTCAGAAAATACCTTTGACACAAACTGCGACCCTCTATCCTTTAACAAACGAATAGGTATGCCCCACTGAGCAACAATTTTAGTCACAAAGTTCTTAGCTACCGGTTCTGAATTTGATCCGGAATAGAAATTGTGTCACAGAATCGGGTAAAATGGTCAATAAACGTATGAAAATTTCTATTTCCTGATTCAGACACAGACAAAGGTCCTACTATGTCTAAGGAGACAGTTTGTTTGTTTAAATATGCATCAAACATTTTTAAAGGTGAGAATTGTAGTGCCCACGCAACCTTGTGCAATTACGCTTTCGCCTACCTAGGTGTTTGGATACGCACGATTACTATGAAGGTTAGTATAAAATGTACGCATTTTCATTTATAAATCACTCTTTCGTCTGACGCAGACAGCGCAGAAGAAGAGCTGATAGAACGCCTTTGAAGTCAGGAGTAGGCCGGTAGTTATAAACACCAGTCGTTCTCCTATCTATTCAATTTATTCAATTTTTTTTTATAATTATTTCAAAGTTATATTTTAAATTGGAACTTATAAACTGGATTTCTAAAACACGGACGAAATCGTGGTTTCAAACCTCGGCTTTAGAACCGCGAACGAGGTCTGAATCCTTATGCGATTTCTAAAACGAAGTCGAGACGCGGCTTGAGAAGAAACCGAGGTTCGTGGGTTTTGTATATGGCAACGCAGCTTAGAATCGATTTTTATTCTTGTAAACAGTCGATATTAGAAATAAATGAACATCGGTATTAATATTTTTATTGAATTGCAGTAAGTCACGTTCTTTTGTTCTCAGCTAAGATATTGTTATATTTAGGGAATATACGTGCGTTTAAAATACTAGCATTACTTAGTATTTAATAGGGAACGAATTTTTAGTTACCAGAATGATATTATCCAAATAATTAGCACAAGTCGAGCGTTTATGTTGTTGTTTGTCGTTTGTTCATAACAACTACCAACATTAACAACCTGAAAACCCGGTTCTAAGGAATTAATAACCTAAATATTAACTGGATTAAAATTTCAATTGAAACTAAAATGTAGTATGGTTCTGTTTTCACATATAATAGGCAGTGCTACGTGGAAAGCCCCAGTAGCATAAAACTTTAAATAAGAATACAAAATCACGTTTGCTTCATATTCTTGTAGGCCCACATCATTTTCGAGTATTAAATGAAATGTCCAAAACTGCTATAAAGACTAAGAATTAAGATATAGGTATCGTCCTATAGGCATAAAGGTATAATTAATATAAAATATTATATTTTACTTCCCTAAGAGCAACAAGAAGATGTAAAAAAAATGTCAACCTGTCGCCTTTTGCATTTCTTTGCAGATTATTATTTAGCATTCTTGCTAAATTTTGCGTTGATTTCTTCGAAAATCGAAATATTCGCCAGAAATTATCGTCGTTATATAGTTATAAAGGATTATTCCTGTCTCTCATCACTCTAATCCGGGGATGTAATACTCATAGACACAAATTTTCCTTTGATAATGATCCAGCTGATCTACTTCCGCCATCTTGTATATATGAAGCCGTGGTTTTAAACCTGCCCCAGCCGTGGTCTCTGCTTCAGACCATGGTTTCGAGCCGTGGCTCAGAAAAATGAAAAAGACCTCGTTTTATAAATCCAAACGCGGTTTAAAGCCATGGTCGTGGTCTAGACCTCGTTTTAGAAATCGACCCATAAATTCTTCATTACTTCAAAGTTAACTTAGGAATTATTGACTTAGAACTGAATACACTATTAAGCAAGTTACACCGTTAATGCTATGTAAGTGTAAGATTGTCCATTTAATTAAAAGCCTTCTAATTTATATTGGAAGCTTAGGTTAAGGAAGGATTTAGTATTTCGCTTTTATTAACCATTGTATTTTATTTTAGCTATGTTCTATATGCTTATGATTACTCTAAATATATTATTAGTTATTCTCATTATCACTGCAATTGTTGTTATTGCTTTTAATAATTAATAACCTGCCTTACTTGTGTCCTTTTGAAATCTTTGAAATCTTTTGTTATTATTTGAACCCGAAGTCTTGTGGAATCCGTAGTTGTGATATTAGGCTTGATAGGTAAACCACCTGAACTACCTTTATGGTCCTACCTGTCAACTCCTATTTATCCGATTCCCCTGGCACGACAACTGTGTTCAAACCCTTATGATAAGTAGTCAGCGTATTCCGAATCTCACCGACCGGTGGGCAACAATGACGTCACGCTGCAGCGAAATAGGAACAATACTGCTGGAAGGTTCGATGGCTGTCATGGCGGCTGTACAAGTTGTTGTCTGTGCTACGCTAGCAAGATTTTGCGAAATTTTCGCACTGTCATCTCGTTCAAAGAAAAGAGAGCATAAACAATTTATTTCTTGAATCAGTAGAAATAAATGGTCCATTGACATGTTCGCTCATAAGCCAGTAACACATTTTTTTTACGTTGTGCTCATTACAAACAATACAGCTGAACCAAAGCAGAACACACCGCCATGACACAACAGTGCACGATGTCATTCGTCGGCTAATTCCCGCCCTATACAAGAACCAATCAGATTCACTGATGGAGACTGCCACCACCTCTGCAAACTGATGGAACCGGTGCAACACTGGTGGAGCATCAGTGACGTCATCGTTGAAATTCGGAACACCGTGATGCCATCAGATTGCTCAGCGCTGAGATTTGGAATACGCTCAGTGGTACATAGGATGTAATCAGTAACCTCAGTTACCAATGTGGCGGATAATACAAGGACGCTATAGTAACGGCGAAGCAGAGAACTTGATACTAAAGGAGTTATGGTTGAGCTAAGTGCATATGAAATGGTAAAGTTACCGAGTTATTACAAGTAAATAATTGTTTAGTATACCAATCAAGTTTTCCTTCTCTGTATTTTAAGAGCATGTGAAAATCGGTTTCCATGTCTCGTTGAATATGAACCCACGGTCCCGATTTAACGTTTTGGAGAATTCTATTCATTTCACTTTAATTACGCGTTCCCAACGAACAGCCTATGTTCAAGGTTGATGCTCAGCTATAGAAGATTTACTCGGTTGGTGCAACCTAATGTATCGAAAATGTTCTTTTCTTTGTGTTCTAATACTATGACCTATTTCATCGACATAAAACAGCAAACACATATCATGGTCATTCCTGAGAGATGAGCTCTGTAGCAGTTGGTCGATATAAAACAGCAAACACATATCATGGTGATTCCTGAGAGATGAGCTCTGTAGCAGTTGGTCGCAAATGTTAGTCGTAGTCTACACGACACATTAAATACATTTATATATTTGGATCTAGTTGTGAAGAAATGAACCCAAAATTAACAGAAGATTCTGTAGATTTAATTACAATAGAAAACTGGAAACAACTGCAAAATAATTAAAATCTATAAAATATTCAGGACTGAATAGAATTAATAACTAACTATTCAAATAAATTGCTAAAAGTTTTCTATTAGATTCCTAAATTTTATAAATATTTGCTGGATATATGGCGACATCCACAAGAATGGAGAACAGCGATGGTCACCCCTATACACAAAAGGGAGATAGGACTAATCCAGAAAACTGTAGAAAATTTACTCTTAGAAAAAGAAAACGGATTTATAAAAGGCAGATCTTGTATGGATTGAATATTCTGTCTCAGAAGTCACTGAAAAACATAGGCAATTTAACATACCCACATAGATATCAATTTATTGATTTCAAAAAGGCATTTGACTCCGTCGGTAAAGAAAAATTATGGGATATTTTAGAACGAAAAGGAATTCCAAATCATCTAATCTCAACAATTAAAACCCTGCACACAAATAACACTATAAGAATAAATGAAGACTGGACATAAAAAAGAATTTAAGTGCCAAAGAAACAGGCCGTAGAAAACAGAGCTTTCTTGTGTAACTGGCAATGTAATATCATATATTTTGTACATCTACGGGAGAAGCTAGGGTCTAAATAAAAATTACAATAGGAGATCATTCTTCTCAGTACATTGAACGAGGACATAGACATTTTTTTTAAACTAATTTTCAAAGATATGGCACTTACAGCTTTTTTATGTCCAGTCTTCAAATAATAGAAATGGAATATCAGAAGGTACCAGACACATCACCCAAGGAGTCAGACAAGGATGTTCCCTATTTCCTGTACTATTAAATTTATACTTGTATAATATTATTAGCGTCTCGCTTGAGAAATTAAAAACCACTCTATATTTTAAAGAAAATATATTTAACAGGTTACAATTTTCTGACGATCAGCTTATTATTTCAGATACAGAAGAAAATTTACAGATGGCAACTTATACATCACTTAACATATCAAGAGAATATAATTTAGAAATTTCCACAAAAACACAAACATATTTGGTTTCGCTGGGAAAAATCACATCTAAACAAAAATCATTATAGAAACTGAAATATTATAACAAGTTCTTCAGTTTATTTATCTGGGGTGTAAGCTAATATTTCATATCAATCATCAAATGATTTATAGCCTAAATGAGCAAACTTTTTACAATTAATTGACACAATATTGAGAAAAGTGACGAAAGAAACTCTTTTAAAATTATATAAAACTTTAATATTTGCCACATTCTTATACGGATCAGAAAACTGGATTTTGACAACCTCAAAGAGGAAGAGAATTGAAGGAGCAGAAATGCGATTACTTAGACCTCTGACAGGATATTCTCTCCTTGACCATAGAAAAAACGGGTCTATAAGTCAGGAATTAAATATTTCAATTATATTAGAAAAAATAGACGAGTACAGAACAAACTGGTATTTACATTTAGCGTGAATACCAAGAAGCAGAATCACATTACAATCATACTGGTACAAACTACAGAGAAAAAAGAAGAATTGTAAGATCTAAGATACGTTGGCGAGAAGAGCTATAAATCTTGGAGACGGAACGGATCAAAGGGTCCAGTCCATGAAGCTTGTGACGATGGCGATGAAGAATCTTTTTTTAAGTAACATTTTAACCAATCTGTATTACACTGGTTGAATTTAATTGCAAGAGGTAGCTTCAATGCTCTATACGGTGAAACAATGGCTCGTGCAGGAATTGCTTCAATCATAGCGGAGCTTCCCGAGTTCTTATGTTCGTAACCTGTTGCAATCTCGTGCCATCTGTTACTTAATCATTCCAAGCATATTTTCATTTACAGCTGCAGTTTAAAACGTCAGCTCTGGGCAGAAGCAGTCTCAACTAGGGAAGACAAACGTGGGTGCCTTTGCTAAGTAAGCCTCAGGTTTACTATAAAGCAAGAGAAAATTGTTAGGTCATAACACGGAAAAAGGCGAACTTCCATCATGTCAGCCAGGAACAAAAAACTACAAGAGAAATATTACGACGAGCAAAACTTTATTTTGCATGTGTAAACTTTTATCCATTCTGGTTTACTATACTCTTAGTCTATTTCCAGATGAAGTGGTTGGCTTGATATTAAGTTCGTACTCTGTTCAGAAGGATTGCTGCAGTGCTCCTTGGCAAAACAGGACACATCATAGTAGAGTGATAATGAAGTGACGGTATTCTGTCTGCGGTTTTCCTATGACATTAAGATAAATGTTGCGTTTAGTGCAACAGGAAATTGGCCACAAAGCTACATAACACTCCAACAAGATATTTATGACAGGCTTCAAGAACCGTGATCGAGACAAGTTGACAAAAGCCAAAATGTTTAATGATTGTCAAAGATCTTATTTTCTTACTATTAACGTTCAAAATTTCTCACATCTGTCAAATCGGTGGTGAAATTTGTAGATAGAATTTCATTCGTCAAATTCGTTGACCATGTATTGCATATGTTTGTATAGATCAACTGATAAATTGTTTAAGTTATACTTGTAAATTTAATTAATCTGCTTGCTATGTATTGTATATTTTTGTAGAGCTCAAATGATGAATTGTTTAAGTTACACTTGTAAATTTAATTAATCTGCTTGCTATGTATTGTATATTTTTGTAGAGCTCAAATGATGAATTGTTTAAGTTACACTTGTAAATTTAATTAATCTGCTTGCTATGTATTGTATATTTTTGTACAGCTCAAATGATGAATTGTTTAAGTTATACTTGTAAATTTAATTAATCTGCTTGCTATGTATTGTATATTTTTGTACAGCTCAAATGATGAATTGTTTAAGTTACACTTGTAAATTTAATTAATCTGCTTGCTATGTGTTGTATATTTTTGTACAGCTCAAATGATGAATTGTTTAAGTTATACTTGTAAATTTAATTAATCTGCTTGCTATGTACTGTATATTTTTGTACAGCTCAAATGATGAATTGTTTAAGTTATACTTGTAAATTTAATTAATCTGCTTGCTACGTATTGTATATTTTTGTACAGCTCAAATTATGAATTGTTTAAGTTATACTTGTAAATTTAATTAATCTGCTTGCTATGTACTATTGTATATTTTTGCACAGCTCAACTGATGAATTGTTTAAGTTATACTTGTAAATTTAATTAATCTGCTTGCTATGTACTATTGTATATTTTTGTACAGATCAACTGATAAATTGTTTAAATTATACTTGTAAATTTAATTATTCTGCTTGCTATGTATTGTATATTTTTTATAGCTCAACTAATGAATTGTTTAAGTTATACTTGTAAATTTAATTAATCTGCTTGCTATGTACTATTGTATATTTTTGTATAGATCAACTGATAAATTGTTTAAGTTATACTTGTAAATTTAATTAATCTGCTTGCTATGTACTATTGTATATTTTTGTATAGATCAACTGATAAATTGTTTAAGTTATACTTGTAAATTTAATTAATCTGCTTGCTATGTACTATTGTATATTTTTGTATAGATCAACTGATAAATTGTTTAAGTTATACTTGTAAATTTAATTAATCTGCTTGCTATGTATTGTATATTTTTGTATAGCTCAACTGAGCTTGTAAATTGAATTAATTGCGTACTACATATTTTTCTGTACTTGATTAATTACTTAGGCTTGTAAACTGTATTGATCTCCTTGCTGTGTGTGATATATTTTTGTATAGCTCAACTGATTGAATTGTTTATGCTTGCAAATTGAATTATTCTGCTTGTTGAGCATAGTACATTTTTACAGCTCAACTGATGAATTGTATATGCTTGTCAATTTAATTAATTATACATTGCAAGTGTGTAATTCAACTGATGAATTGTTTATGCTTGTAATTAATCTCCTTTCTATGTACTCTACACCACGTCCGGGCTAGAGGTATCAAGAAATAATTGTTCACCATTTATTAACACAAAGATATTTTATTATTATATGTTTGGCACAGGATTCAGAAGCTCTCCAAGATTTTATTCTTATAACAACAATACTAGAAATCTATACAACAAAGCAAGAAAATTTAAGAAAACAAAAAAGATACGATTTATCATTGCGACTTATGTCACTAATTGCTAACAGTCAACATTAATCATTCTAACTGAACGTAAAATGTGAACACCACATCAAAAAGTGAAGTGCGTGCTTTGACTTGCTGAATTTAAATCTGTTACCAGAGTTCGACGCCGATTTCGTCTAGAATTCATCTTGAATCCACCTACGTCTAAATCAATTTTGCAGTGAGATAGAACTCTTAAAGAGACAAGATCTTTGATTTCACAAACAGACAAACATTCCAAGAATAAAATAACCGAAGAAATGGTCAATCGTATACGAACTGCATTCAACCGGAGCCCAAGGATGTTTGCCTGTTTGTGGAATCAAGGATCCTGTCTCTTTAAGAGTTCCATCTCACTGCAATATTGAATCCCACATAGGTGAACCCACGTTGAATTCTAGCTTAAATCGGCGTCGAACTCTGGTAACAGCAAGCTAAAACACGCACTTCACTTTTTGATGTGGTGTCCTTGTGACATAAATTGCAATGATAAATCGTATCTTTTTTGTTTTCTTCAATGTTCTTACTTTGTTGTATAGATTTCTAACATTTTTTTTACAAAAATAAAAGCTTGGAAAGTTTCTCATCTTGTGCCAAACATATAACAATAAAATATCCTTCTGTTAATACATGGTGAACAATTATTTCTTGATACCTCTAATCCCGACACGGTGTATATTGTTGTATAACTTAACTAATGAATTGTTTAAGCTAGTAAATTGAATTAATCTGATCGATATATACTGTATATTTTTGTATAACTTAATGATGAATTATTTAGGCTTGTAAACTGAATTAACCTGATTGCTATTTACCGGTACTGTATATTTTTGTATAGCTCAACTGATGAATTATTTAGGCTAGTAAATTGAATTAATCATGCATTGCATATTTTTGTTTGGTTCAACTGATGAATTGTTTAGGCTATTAAATTGATTTAATCTGGTTGATATGTACTGTATATTTTTGTATAGGTTAATGATGAATTGCTTAGGCTTGTAAATTAAATTAATCTTATTGGTATGTACTGTACATTTTTGTATAGCTCAAAACTTATGAATTGTTTAGGCTTGTAAATTGAATTAATCATGCACTGCATATTTTTGTGTGGTTCAGCTGATGAATTGTTTATGCTTGTAAATTGAATTAATCTCTTTGCTACGTACTATAATATTGTTGTACAGTTTAACTGATGAATTGTTTAGGCTTGTAAATAGAATTAATCTCCTTGCCATGTACTATATTCTGTTGTATGGGTTAAGTGACGAGTTGTTTAGATTTGTAAATTGAACTAATCTGCTTCCTATGCACTGTATATTTTATATAACTTAATTGATGAATTGTTTTGGCTTGTAAATTGAATTAATCTTCTTGCTATGTACTTGTAATATATTTATAACTGATGGAGTTTCAACCACTTATTTCAATACATTTTGTAACACAACAAAACGAAACCATGACATTAAACATTCATTGCATTACCTTCTATATATTACATAATAATAATAATAATAATAATAATAATAATAATAATAATAATAATAATAATAATAATAACAATATATTTATTGACCATTAAATAATATAAATTACAATGGGCTTCGTTAAATATTACAAATTAAAAGACAAGATCACTACCACATTAAAGAACTCGTCAACAATATAAAAAGCCTTATGAGTTAACTAATTTAAGAGAACATTTTTAAAATGAGAAAGAACAACACATTTGGCATTAAGAGGCAAGAAGTTAAAAACTTGTATTCCCATAGTTTCCCAACTTTCCAGTGTTTTGGAAGTGCAATCATCACGTGACCTAGTGCTATAATCATGAATATTTGATCTCTCTACAATACTTAACCACATTTTCTCTTATAAAAATCAGATAAGCAAAGATATAAATTCCAGGAAAAGTTAGGTTTTTGTAAATAATAAATAAGCTTTTACAACGTTCAAAATAAAATTTTCTTGTCATGATACGTGAGGCTTTTTTCTGCAATATAAAAATATTGCTGCCACTAGACGACTGGCCCCAGATGTGTACACCATACAGTAAATACAATGGAAAAGACCAAAATATACATTCCTAAGAACTTCTTGACTTTCACAATTCATAAGTCTCCGAAGAACGTACAAAACTAGAGACAACTTATTACAGACAGAAGATACATGTGCATTCCGAAGTAGTTTTTGATCAAAGTTGAATCCAAGTAGTTTCACAGATGAGAAAGTATTTTGAACTGCTCTAAGACTAAACGTCATTTCTTGAGTTTTTATTCTTGTTTAAAACAAATTCATTACTGGCAAACCATTATTCACTTTGCTTCCATAATATTTTTACATTATGCATTTAACATCTCAAGATCTTGATTTATATTTGTAAAAGACGCATCATCTGCATACAAAACTGGAAAAGTACATGGTACCTTACAAACAACGTCATTTATCACAATAACAATAAATAAAAAGGGTCTCCTTTTCCTTTCCTTTTTTTCTCCGTTTTCCGATCCCATCTATCAACTTCTTTCTCCATTTCTTCTTACCCTCCTCTCAATCAACTCCTTCCACCTACTGTTTCTCTCAGTCTTTAACTTGCCTTCTCCTCTTACAAAAATAATTTACATTTTCATACAAATAAATCCATTATAATTTTGTTCTCAAGATGAAATCTCTGAGGAAATCCTTTGTCTTAACTGATTTATATGACGAATTCAAACATTATTTAATTCGGAAATAGAAACTCTAAATTGCAGTGGACCTAATATTTCCACTAAGTTCGCTTCCTTCCAATGTTCTTCCCTTCCCTGTAATTCTTTTCCTATACTAAATCCCCTCTGCTGTAAGAAATCTCACTTGATCCTTTATAATGCTTGACTTGTTACATTTGTTTATTAGGGAGGTCGTAATAAATCAAGTCCACCTAATAGGACTTCTGCTGGTGAAATACCGGTCGTACAGTGACTGGCGTTTCTGTAATCTAATAAAAATCTTTGTAATGTTCATTCTATGTTATTTCAGTTTTCCATGTTTCCAAGAGCAGTAATGAGAGACTGTTTAATGATTCTAACTGAATTTCCAGCGGCTACGTTAATTTTAGGATTGAATGGTGCTCCTGATAGGAGGATAAAAGAAGTAGTAAAAGGACAAAGAAGTTAGTTGATGGGATGAGAATTGGGAGGAAAAAATGAAGAAACCATAAAGAGAAAGTTGATTGAAGTTGA
Organism: Periplaneta americana; assembly: GCF_040183065.1. Classification (NCBI taxonomy): domain Eukaryota; kingdom Metazoa; phylum Arthropoda; class Insecta; order Blattodea; family Blattidae; genus Periplaneta; species Periplaneta americana. The sequence continues at coordinate 94,670,682 of NC_091129.1, forward strand.
AGACTGAGGGAAACGGGAGGAGGAGAAAGTTGATTGAGAGGAAGGTACGAAGAAGTAGATGGAGAAAGAAGTTGGTTGATGGGATGAGAAAACGGAGGGAAAAAAAGGAAGAAAACAGGAGGAGAAAGTTGGTTGAAGTTAAAGACTCAGGGAAACGGGAGGAAGAAGAAGTTGATTGAGAGGAAGGTACGAAGAAGTAGATGGAGAAAGGAGTTGGTTGATAGGATGAGAAAACGGAGGAAGGAAAAGGAAGAAAACAGAAGGAGAAAGTTGGTTAAAGTTAAACTGAGAAAAACAGGAGGAAGAAGTTGATTGAGAGGAGGATAAGAAGAAATAAATGGAGAAAGAAGTTGGTTGCTGGGATAAGAAGACGGAAGAAGAAAAAAGGAAGGAAACAGAAGGAGAAAGTTGGTTGAAGTTGGGTTAGAAAAACAGAAGGAGGAAGAAGTTGATTTAGAAGAGGATAAGAAGAAATAAATGGAGAAAGAAGTTGGTTGCTAGGTTAAGAAGACGGAAGAAGAAAAAAGGAAGGAAACAGAAGGAGAAAGTTGGTTGAAGTTGGGTTAGAAAAACAGGAGGAGGAAGAAGTTGATTTAGAAGAGGATAAGAAGAAATAAATGGAGAAAGAAGTTGGTTGCTGGAATAAGAAGACGGAAGAAGAAAAAAGGAAGGAAACAGAAGGAGAAAGTTGGTTGAAGTTGGGTTAGAAAAACAGGAGAAGGAAGAAGTTGATTTAGAAGAGGATAAGAAGAAATAAATGGAGAAAGAAGTTGGTTGCTGGGATAAGGAGACGGAAGAAGAAGAAAGGAAGGAAACAGAAGGAGAAAGTTGGTTGAAGTTGGGTTAGAAAAACAGGAGGAGGAAGAAGTTGATTTAGAAGAGGATAAGAAGAAATAAATGGAGAAAGAAGTTGGTTGCTGGGATAAGAAGACGGAAGAAGAAAAAAGGAAGGAAACAGAAGGAGAAAGTTGGTTGAAGTTGGGTTAGAAAAACAGGAGGAGGAAGAAGTTGATTTAGAAGAGGATAAGAAGAAATAAATGGAGAAAGAAGTTGGTTGCTGGGATAAGAAGACGGAAGAAGAAAAAAGGAAGGAAACAGAAGGAGAAAGTTGGTTGAAGTTGGGTTAGAAAAACAGGAGGAGGAAGAAGTTGATTTAGAAGAGGATAAGAAGAAATAAATGGAAAAAGAAGTTGGTTGCTGGGATAAGGAGACGGAAGAAGAAGAAAGGAAGGAAGCAGAAGGAGAAAGTTGGTTGAAGTTGGGTTAGAAAAACAGGAGAAGGAAGAAGTTGATTGAAAAGAGGGTAAGTAGTAGAAGGAGAAAGAAGTTAGTTGATGGGATGAGAAAACGGAGTAAAAAGGAAGGAAACAGAAGGAGAATGATGGTTTAAGTTGAATACGACGGAAAACAGGAGGTATCTTTTTTATAGAGTAAGAAGTGGAAGGAGAAGCATATAGATAAGGAGGACGAAGTGAAAGAAGAATTTCATTGACAGGAGAAGGGGATATAAAGGACAAGAGAAGAAGAAGGAAGAAGTTGGTTCGTAAGAAGACAGGGCGGAGAAAGAGAAGGAATAAAAGAGGAGAAAGAAGATCGCTGGTAGAAGAAAGAGAAGACTTAAGAAAACAAGAGTAGCATAAAGAGGAGGAAATTGTTAACAAGAGCGGGAGAATGAGACGTAGGAGATGGAAAGAGATATGTTTGTGGAAGGATATAAGAAAATGTCTTCACAAAGGAGAGATGGAAAAAGTTAGAATGAAAAGCGAGAAAGTTTATTGATAGGAGAGGAAGAGGAAAACATATGGATAAGGAAGAGGATATTTGTTAATAGCTTTAGCACAGGCTCCGCCAGGTCGAGTCAAGATCGCGAGAGGGCGTACAGGTCTGCTTACGGGCTTCCACTGCGGGCAGTACACTTGTACACTGCAGTCTGTCAGTGGTGGAACCTATCGAGGTCGCTTGGGGGCACCGGTGCACTGCATTTTGCACCAGGAATATTATGTGCTAAAAACATGAACCTTAGGAATGTAAGGGATGTTGTTGTGCGAACAATTAATTTCATAAGGTATAAAGGACTTAATCACAGGGAGTTCAGGGCACTACTTGATGATATTAACAGTGAGTATGGGGATTTACTCTTCCACACCGAGGTAAGGTGGTTAAGTCGAGGAAAAGTTCTGGAACGTTTTCTCCCACTTAGGAATGAAATTGCGTTATTTATGGATGTACATGGGAAACTTGTTAGAAGCCTTGAAAGAATATATAAGAATAATGCAACAATTGTGCGAAGACTTCGAACGTAGATTTCAGGATATGAGAGAACTTGAACAACAATTTAAGATATTTGCAACACCTTTTCAGTGAGTGTCCTGGATATTGCTGCTGAACCACAATTAGAAATACTTGATTTACAAAGCAATATTGAGCTAAATGATAAGTATCAAAACAGAAAAAGTATTAACCATTTCTATACTTCTCGCTGCAAGAACGTTGTGCATGTTCGGGACAACCTACGTATGCGAAACACTGTTTTCTTTAATGAAGTTTACAAAGTCACGTCACAGAAGCCAATTAAGTGATGAACAATTGAAAGCATGTTTGCGATTGGGTGGTACTAAAACAATAGCTCTGCGAATTGAAAAATGCTTACTAACAGAAAACTGCAAATTTCGCCGCTGATCTCTGATGTATAAGAAAAAGTATTATTATTAGAGAATTGTATTTGAATAATAACGTCTGTACTGTTGTCTTATTTTGTTAATTGAACTGTGTAGCAATGAGAAGAAGACAAACAGTGAACAGTACGTAGTATGTTAATCTGTATAAACGTGTATATTTTGTTTTGTTTCATTATTGTGCAAACAGCAAAAATTTATTTCGTATATAGTTAACTGTACCGAATTGTGTAGAGTACGGTTTTCAGTATAGTGCAATTAACAGTGAAAGTATGCTTCAATTAAAAGCTGAAATTAATTTATATTCTTTTCACAAATTTGGTTCACATACAAGTTCTTAGCTCCGCCACTGTGGAAGCAGCTAGCCTTGCCCGCAGCCGTACGTCAGGGCTTGAGGGCTTGTACCTATGCACGAGAGTGTAGTCACTTGACGCTCCCTGCTTTAGCAGAATATGGACAATAGGAGACGGAAAATAGGAGGAAGTTTATCAGGAGAGAAAGAAAAAGGATAAATATGAAAAAAGAAAATTCTTACTTGGAGTAAGAGAAAGAGAGAAAAAGAAGCAGAAAATATATTGAGGAGTTGAAGTGAGTAAGGAGAGCAAAGAACTCTTCAATTCTGTGTCTAGTAAGGTGGAATTACTGACTCGAAACTTGCGTGTTGATAGTTATAAGAGAAAGTTGCAAGTAGCGCCACATACGAGTGAAATGTAAATAAATTGTTGGGCCATCCGGTGACTCGAATGCGTGACTGGGATGGGCTGCTACCTTTTGTTTTAATCTTGCAGAGGAGGCCGTGACATGAAGTACTGACGGGGCCATGTATATAATGCATGACCAATACGAAAATAATACTCCAGACTTATGCAAGTACATCTACTGCGTTGGCAATCATATAAATTGAAAGACAAAATTGCTGTTCACGATGATTTCCACAACACTCTGATTTAATGCAACTCTGACCTCACGTTATCCCTGTTCCATTGTAACTATGCCCACTAGTTTCTCTTCCGGTTATAATAAATGAAATTAATAAATACCACGTCTGGCGGTAAAAATTATAAAATAAAACTTTGTCATTATTGGAATAGGTGTACTGCAAATATTCTCTAAATTTTTACTGTTTTCATTATTATTATTATTATTATTATTATTATTATTATTATTATTATTATTATTATTATTATTATTATTATTATATTGTATAGCGCACATCTAGGTCAGAAAGCATGGGTAGACATAACGGCTCGGTTAGAGAAGCCAACGTACTATGGTAGGAACGATCATGAGTTCAAAATCAAATGTAGGAATCGGAAAACGGATGTAGGTAAATTCTCATTTTTAAATAGAACTATAAATGATTGGAATGATCTACCTACAGCGGTCTTTGAGGGCTGTCCTTCCTTAAGGAGATTCAAGAATAACTTAAAAAGTTGTGTGTAGAGTGTAAATTAAAATTAAGGTGACATTTATTTTTTTAAGATGACATGTATTTATTTAGCCTGACGAGTTGAGTTACTCACTTGGCCTTGGTTTGAATTATACATTATTTAGAAATAGCGTGTAAGAGGGCCTTAGACTAGAAATGTTTAGTTTAAATGCAGTTCTGTTTATAGGTATGAATGAGGGTGTAATTATTTGTCTTATTGAAACTGTTGCATCAGTGAAGCGTGATGAGTCAATGAAGTTATGGTTTTACAGTCCAGTGAATAGTTCCGATCAGTGATAATTTATAGTGTCAATGAAATGTGTTCTATAGTGTCAGTGATATGTGTTATATAATGTCATTGAAATGTGTTCTAAACTTTCAGTGAAATGTGTCATAGTGCCACTACAGTGAATGAGATGAGATTAAAGTGAAAGATTATTATCCGTACCAATGTGAAACTTATGTAGGGCCTATACATATGTAGGTTGTAATGTAAAATTAGGTTCACTTATTAATTAGGCTATTTTATGTATTATTAATTGTAATTATTGTATATAATTGTATTGTGTATTCTTATTGTATTGTGTACATAATTGTATTGCGTATTGTATAATTGTATTGTGTTGTAATTTTATTGCGTTTTGTTTATATTGTGTATACCACTGCCACCCGGTGCTTTCCCACTTTCAGTGTAAATAAATACATTATTATTATTATTATTATTATTATTATTATTATTATTATTATTATTATCATTATCATTATTATTATTATTACTATTATTATCATAATTATCATTGGCATCATTATTATACCATTATCATTATCATAATTTTCATTACAATTATTGTCAGTATTATCATTAGTATTATTGTCATTATTATTATTATTATTATTATTATTATTATTATTATTATTATTATTTCATCTTTTTATTGACGTGGAAACGTTTATTATTCGACCCACAAGAAGACAACGTTTTGACAAAATTCTCTTAATATCCTTCAAAGGAACTCTGAGAAACGGAGTGAGATAAGTGGCCAACAGGTTTGGAGCTTAAATAAATTCTTCCTCACAGCCTCAAATTCCCTTGTATGGATGAGAGATGGCGTAGCTTCTAAAATTATTCCTAGTCTCATTATCTCTTCTGTCATTGCGTCATTCTAGACGGTCCATCTCGCTCCACTACATAGGCCCAATTACTGGATAAGCTGTATTTATCCTGCCTGTGGCAATATCCATTTAACCCTTAAATCCATCCTCATATATAATCTAAGAATTATGTACAACAAATAAACACTTTTCACGCAAACTAATAGATTTCATAAATCCCTTGTCACTTTTTGATGTAAAATATTTATTTCCCCAACCAGGAGTGATCACGCCCAATGATGCCATCTTACCTTGCTATGGGCGTGGCCACTCTCATTAACATCTCGGCATCGAGAGAAGCCTCAGACCTGTGTGATCACTTGTTTGAGTTGTAATTGCAATTTCTGTATTTAATTGATAATATACACATACGATACGCTTTGAGTGAACCATAGTAAAAAATGTTGTGAGCTGCGACTAATTTCGAAATGTCGTTTCATACAAAATAGAAAATATATTGGATACCTGTCATTAATTATTTCTCTTATCATATATCCATACTCTCCATTTGTAAACTGAAACAAAAATAAAATATTAAAACCAACACAATTGCAGTTTTATTTCCGAAAATGGGTCACGTATTCTATGTGTAGGTACATCCCTCATACAGCGCAGATTTTTTAAACTTTTTCACTGTCTAATTTTCCTAACTGTAATTGAATACTGGCATTGCCATTGCCTTAAAGAACTTGAGCTTTCTCACCTTTAATTTTATGTCTCAGAATTAACCCATTTCTTTCGGAAATATTCTGAATGCATCTTTTTGAGATAGGCCTACATAACTTCGCTCTGGTATTATGAGACGTTACAACTAAAGCAATAAAATTAGTTACGTATCAATTTTATTATTTAATCGCTATTTCATGTGATATTCGCAGTAGAAAATCATCGCAATCGTTCCTATGTATGTCACGAAAGATATTATTTTCTATATCACATTCCCACCAAACTTCTCACAATTTTCTGCCAACGTAAGCATTTCCATTTGAAAAGTCGACGCGTTTACCAAATTAAAACAATTGACTGCGATCCCCAATTCCAGAACCAAGGAGACAGTTACGTGACCATTATTCCAAATCGAAGGGATGTAAAGTACGCTGGATCTGTACGTGTTTTTTAATGAATTAAAGAATAATATTAATGCTAATTGCTTTTTTTCGTGTCAGAGCCGTTGCTACTGTAATTATTGTGGTCCGAAGTGCAGATTCGTCATTAGACCGCTTGTTGCGCTGCGAGTCACGCTCGGATTTTGTTATTCAGATAGTTTTTTGTTTCTGTTTGCATTAAACGGCAGCTGACGGCTGTACTTTTCCATCCCCCTTCTTTTGTGTACCGTTTACAGCCTTGCTGAGCGACCTGTATTTCTAATCTTATTTATAGTTGGTTATCAGCATACCTGTTCCATTTCGATTGGAAATCGGGCGAAATTGAATGGGATTGTATGCCAATGTGTAATATAGTTACTACACCACCATTGAAGTCCTTTCGAGCCATCTCATTCAGCTTTTATATGCATCAAAAGCGAAAATAGGCACAAATCATTACAACGCTGGCTCTTCACGCCTGAGACTTGGTTTCAAAGTCCCGGAAAGACCAGCGAATAGGGATTACATAGAATGGTGTGTTTCTCTATGCGCCGGCGTTTAGTTCCACTTTCAAGCGCTAGAGGTTAGTGTAATCGCTAAGATAATAATTGAATATAAGAGTTGAGACACAGGATCCAAACATCGCCTACCTTATTGCATAAAATAATATAATACATTATAAAATTATGTATCAAATTCGTTAATATTTGCATACAATATAATATAGGTATACGGTTTTACTTCTCATAGGAGTTTTGTTTTTCTATTTTCAGCGCTATCAAGTCATATGTAGATGTATTGTGTCCTCTGGTTATTGCTTTAATGTGTTCTTTGTAGCGTGTTTGGAATGATCTGCCTGCCTGTCCAATGTAGAACTTGTCGCAACTATTACAAGTGAGTTTGTATACGCCTGTGTGGTTGTATTTATTTGTTTGTGTTGTTTGTGTGTTGAGATGTCTTTGTAGTGTGTTTTCTGTTCTGTATGCTATGTTGTATTTCTGCTTTCTGAATGAAGATGCCATCTTATGTATGATTTTGTTTTCGTATGTTAGTGTGATGTAATTATTATGTTCTTGTGTTTGTGTTGTGTTTTGTGTGTTTGTTAAGTTTTTTTTTTATTTTGTCTTCCTTATGATGTCGTCTATTATGTTTGGATTGTAACCATTTTCTTGTGCCGAACACATAACTAATGCTAACTATACATACAATAACACAAATACAGACTTGGAAATCCTACACATACAACCCAAAAACCAAAAACTCAACACTAGAACAATACGAAATATACAGACACACTAAAACACACCCTAATCAAATTCTCAACACACAGATCAATTTCAGAACACGCTCACTATTTGACTCCACTTTTCAACGCGCGAACACACCCCTAAAACAGGCAGCGATATTTAGATGAAGCCAGGATCTAACAGGCTCTGATGATGGTGTACAGTATACACCGAAACAGATGTAAGCCACACGTGCTTATATAATTAGCACTAGTGAATTAGTTATCATTTGTATTTAAGTGTTAAAAGTAGTGTACGCAAGATTCAAGATGGAATAAATAAACTCTCTGGTTACAAAATTGTAGATGTTGGAATGTTCACCCATCTACTCCCTTAAGTAGCCAAGCAATAGGGTAAACACGTATTGTTTCCTAAAAGTTCCGTACTCTATCGTATAGACTTCACGATCGTTGTTTTCTCTTTCAGTTATCGAACTGATTTTGACTTATGTTCTCCCGTGAGTACAGTGTGGCAAACTTGAGGGACTCAATAATTCCCTCCCTGACGGAATCGATACAAGTAGTTGCCTCGGGCTGTTTCTGTATCCATTGTACTCCTGCGAATGTTTGTCTCCTGTTATTCGACACACAATTCTATAGAATTTAAACATGAGAACACGACACTTGACAACGATTATGTGCTCCGCTCTTTTAAAGGATGAAAGTTCTTTAATACGCAATGCTGGAATTCGTAGTACGGCTCCTTGAAGTATGGGCTTACGTAGTCATATGTCTTCGCTTGGAATTGTTACTATAAAGAACCCGCAGTTTAAGAGCAGACTGTGGGTCTTATGGGAGCAGTGTGGAGTTAGTTCTCAAGATTCACAGCTGGTACACAGTACAGCACTTGAAATGTTACAAACTCACACATACAATAACAGTGGCGTCCCTTTTCTTTGTAATTAGTAGTAACTTCAACTAACATACACAACAGACAGTATGAGTATAACGTTTGTTAAAATTCTGATGACGATGAGGAGCATCAATCATTCTGACATCCAGGCGTTCACAAATTTATTTCAAGAGATAAATAAATATGCAGCAGAAAATCTTGTGTATTAAACTACCATTGTATTAACCCTGAGGAGGACCTTTCTAAAAAGAATCTCGTGAACAGATTTTTGAACCTAAAACGGGATAAAGGGCTGTTCAACTACTACACCCAATGAAGACAGGAAATAATACAGAGTGAATCAAAAGTCTGGAACCATAAAAAAACTTCCATATGCTTCATTTTCGATTACTATATGTGTTACCAGTATTTGTAAGACCAAATGCTCTACCAGTGACACATTCGATTCTAGGCCTCAACTGTCTCAAAAGTCGCCATCTTGGATGCAACTTTGAAATTTTAAATGGAAAGAGGGTCATGTAGACACCCAAATCATGTGAAATTTTCTGAAAAAATTAATGGTTCAATCCGGTTTGAAGCCTGTGCTACAAAACGTTCTCTCCACATTCTTAATTTTCTCTTCATATACCACGCTCTTTATCTAACCCCAAAAGAAAAAATCCGTAGATCAATCCAATGTCCAGGGAACTGTTCGTCCAGTCTGCTGGAACATTTGTGTGGCTTTTAATCCACCAGAATGAAGAATGATTAATGAGGGGCTTAGAACAAAAAGCAGGTAAGTGATATTATTAAAAAAATGAGGTAAGTGCGTGTTGTGATAGTCCAAAAGGATGTTTCTTTGGAATAAAATCAGGTAAGTGATCACACTGTGCATTGCTGCTATATGGGCATCATTTCACCAGACTAGTGTATAATATTTCATTGCATGTAGAACTTTAACTGTAATTTCTTCAAAATTAGGTTTCCGTCACTTACCTGCTTTTTGTTCTAAGCCCCTATTATTCTTCCCTCTTTCGATAACGCCATCACGAAATTCAAGAAATTTGTTATAGAAAAGCTTCAATTAATCACAACAATGCATTGAAACTGTTACAGGTAAACCAAATAGTAAAGCAGGAGAAGTTAATTACCAGAATTGCATAAAAAATACCTATTTCAAAGCCTCCTTAGTACTGTACCATGTTACAAAATATCTGTAGGTGCAGAAACTAATGTTTGTGTCATTATGACAGTTATCTTTAACTAACTTGAAAACGATTAGAGATATCTCAAAACGGATTGAACCATTGATTTTTTCAGAAAATTTCACATGATTTTTAATACCTACATTATCCCCTTTCCATTTAAAATTTCAAAGTTGCATCCAAAGTTGAGATAGCTGAGGACTAGGACTGAATGTGTTACTGGTAGAGCATTTGGTCTTACAAATACTGGCAACACATATAGTAATCGAAAATCAAGCATATGGAAGATATTTATATGGTTCCAGACTTTTGATTCACCCTGTATAATAGACCTTCTAGGTTTCATATTAGGGAATTATCACCCGATCCTCTCTTTAAACATATCTATCTACCCACCCACCCACCCACCCGTCAAGTCTCTAGAGAAGAGTCCCAACGTTCCTTATAGGCCTATATCTTCACATGATACTGCCGTATCAAGCATTCACAACTTAACTCTTTGACTGAAACTACTCGTATAAATAAGATTGCTTCACATTTCTGAAGAATATGCTCTGAAGTCAGAGAATTGACTTCACTTTTCTCCACATGACTGAAGCATACTGCAGCTTGGACAATTCCTCAAGAAGTTTGCTCAGTATAGTCGGTTTTATTAATAATGAGAATTCTCAACTCTTTCGAGAATTTTTATTTTTTTGTTTTATTAATACCGTCCATTTTAGGTATGTTACACACTCCGAATGTGTTTTTTTACCCTCGTGTGAGTTGTGAAATTCAGCTACGATTCGTTTCACAATCGTGCCAAAAGAAACAAAACAAAACAAAATTTTCCGAACATGCATCATACTCGTAAATAACCACTCGTATTTCAAAACCAGGGGTGTTGAAAATGTTGCCCATATTTCCGTAAATCTCGGAATCAATATTTGTCAATAAAACAAGAAAGTAAGAAAAGTACTATTGCGTTACATGAACTGCCTGTTACAGAAGAGTGTCAAAGAGTATTACTACTACCATCAATCTGTATTCATTATGCCTTGACATCCATAGAACGAATACTGGACGAGGTAGCCGACTTCTCTCTGCAGCTTTGTGTGCCTTTCTCTTGGTGTTATGGATAACTCTGTTACATATATTCAGCAGTGCATGATGATTTTATGACCAATTATGGCGCTTATGAATTAATGCTATAAAGCTAGTTTTCGTTAACATATTACACTGAGAAGATATACCGTATATCACAAACATATTCATTTTATACGTTGTAAATCTAATTCGACGCCACAGTGGAAGCCGATGACGCCCCAAAATTCATATATGAAATTAAATAGACCAGCAATAGACTTACTTTTCCGTTGTGATTCGCGTGGAAGCGTTTGCAACAAATTCAGATTCGATTAGCTAAAAGGAATGGGACATGCAATTACCTCGCAAAGGAAATGAACATTTCTAATTGCGTGTGAAGCTTAAAAAGAATAATAAAATAATTGAAACAAAGACTTTCGCTATTTAGAAACAATAAAACTTCCAGCAGGAAAAGCCACTGATTTAAATTTAAGGAGAATTGGTCGTTAACAGGGTCAAAAATTTCAAACTTTTATTATCTTACATTAGAGAGCTCTGTGTTCTGAAAAAAAAAAAAATATATATATATATATAATCATTTATATACAGAAGACTCTTGCTAATCCGGCCACTTCGTGCACAGAAAGGTGCCGGAGTATTGAGAGTGACGGATTACTGAGAGTGTCAAAAATTAAATTTAATTTAATGTTATAAAGTGAATATAGGTTAAATGGGTCCGTCTTCTTGCTTATCAAGTAATTACTGCTTATCGGTCTACACCACTTTTTCAAAATTAAAATATTAATGTTGTAAGCTGCGCCAATCACTTCACTTGCACTTCTAAATCGAAACTAGAACGTTTCACACGTAACCGGAGCGTATATAAGCGTATACGTGTATAAGTAATGCAATATAACACATGGCACCGTGCATATTTCCCAGAAATATACTACAGTAGAAGTGATAGGAAGTACACTGGAAGAAGGCGGGATTATTGAGGGCCATATTAACGGGAGTCTGGTGTATTCCAAGAATATTTGTGTTTAATAATTAATCACGTAAAACATTATCGAAACAACTGGATAAATCATCTCCATCGCATGCGTAGAGATAGAATCCCGAAAGTCACGCTCCACTATCGTCCAAACGGGAACAGATCTCTCGGTCGTCCAAAAAAGCGCTGGATTGAAAATTCAACTGTGAGATTGTAACAGGCCATATGGCCTAATACTTCAAGGGAAGAAGAATAAAACGACTGAATGCTGAAAAATAGATTCTGATAGCTACCATCAGACAACATTATAGTGCCACAACACGCTTCCCGGGAAAACATTTGAATACAATATCAAATAACCGATGTTTTATAAATTTTGAGGCGGACCGGTTTCTTGTCTGTCATTCTGTACAATGAGTAAGTAATGAGTGCAAATCAGCCGGTTTGAATCTGCATGACATTTAATGATTTTTCTGCCAAATATTTTCCGTCAGGTAAACCCTTTATGAATGTCATTTCATATGCCTCAGCTCTGATAGAATTGCAGTCTAATTTAACGTTGGATCTGAAATATATTCATAAAACCACACCATAAATTTTTCTGATTGTACAGAATGTTTACTTTTTATTTCAGCCAATTATTCAGTTTTTGAAATCATTTAAAGTTTCCATTTGACACACATTCACGATTTATATTTGTCGCTTTTTATAATATTTGCATCAGGACGGAGAATATGTTAGAACCAAACAACATGAAATTACTATTCGTTAGGAGAGTATGTAAACAGGTCTGTGGTGAGCTTCACAAACACAAATAACGCTGCGTGTTTTGATAACGGGAGCCAGACCAGAGCGTGCTCACGTAAGAGTGCCTGCATTATCACGAAAAATGTCCATTACCACGTTCAAAATCGATACCAGTAATTAATTCCAACGTCACAAATAATACAACAAAGTCCATCTATATTACAATCGCAATTTTCTTCATGCATTTTTTATTGTCATGGTGATAGTACCAAAATTGCTGATTACTTCTGAATGACGCATAGCTGGGTGTGACGAGATTCTGATGCACAATCGCCTGCAAGCGAAATATTTTATGTAGTTAATTTTTCCTATGTTATCAATTCTGCTTTGGTATTTGTTTTTTCATTCATTGTATACCTTGCTACCGAGATGAGTCTCATGATCTTACGCCGATGTAGAATTGTAATACCTACGTTACGACTTTGGCTCTTCTTGAGGCTTTCCTTCTGGTTTAATTTCTTTTTGTGTGTAGAACCACCTTGCAGAGTTTGTTGGAGCAAATATACAGGATGTATCAGAAGCGACAAGCGCAAACTGAATCCGTGAAAACTACATGATAGTAGAAGTAAAAAATGTCTCAGTAAACATGGGTTCGCAAACGAATATGCTTGGATCATTCAATAATTAGTGGCAACATTTGAATTAGTAACAAAGAAACATTTTTTCAACAGTCACATTGTTGCAGTACTCAGAAGTAACGTGAAGAACCCGCCTCCACACTTTAGGGAAACGGCGGATGCCATCCACAGCGTCTTGTTGTACTAATCTTCGAACAGACTCTTCTATTGCTGCTGTAATTGCCTGTCTGGTTCTAAAGCGAACTCCTCTAAGTGGTAATTCCATTTTCGGGAAAATGTTAAAACCACATGGAACTCGTATCTGGAGAGTATGGAGGATGCTTCAGAACTTCCCAGCTCAATAACTTAATCACAGGGGCAGCTATATGAGATCGAACACCATCATGTAGCACAATAGGATGAGAATTCAGGAGAATGGACTTTACGGCGCGCCGCTGATTGTAAATTGTGTTTCGACAGGAACTGAATGAGTGAGAAGGATTCCATCAAAATTATAACCAACAACTGTGTTCTTCCAGCAGCGCTCTTACAGCGTTCACTTCCCGATTACGGTCTGCCAGCTCCACGTTTTTGATGAACATCTTTCCTCCCGCTGCGAAATGCATGCGTCCACCTAGCCACTGTACGATATGGTGACGTCTCTCTACCACAAGCTTCCAGTAATGCTGTATGGCATTGTCGAGCATTCTTGCGTCTTGCAATCTGAATTTCAATTAAGCATCTTTGTTCGTAGTTGCTAAACATTTTAGAGCGCTACAGATAACACTCTACAAATTAAACTCACTACATATATCTTATAAATGAGATTATTGTCTTCAAACTCACAGATAACACACATCAGATGCTCTTCTTTCTCATTGTTATTAGCTTGCATCTTATAACGCGACATACAAACATTGTTCCCACTTATTGAATGACCCATGTATGATTACGATAAGGCCACTGACTAGTTTGTACACGCTAGATGGCGTAGTCCTAAACAAATAAATAACAGAACCAAATGTACACAAAGCTTACTTACTTACTTACAAATGGCTTTTAAGGAACCCGAAGGTTCATTGCCGCCCTCACATAAGCCCGCCAGCGGTCCCTATCCTGTGCAAGATTAATCCAGTCTCTATCATCATATCCCACCTCCTTCAAATCCATTTTAATATTATCCTCCCATCTACGTCTCGGCCTCCCTAAAGGTCTTTTTCCCTCCGGTCTCCCAACTAACACTCTATATGCATTTCTGGATTCGCCCATACGTGCTACATGCCCTGCCCATCTCAAACGTCTGGATTTAATGTTCCTAATTATGTCAGGTGAACAATACAATGCGTGCAGTTCTCTGTTGTGTAACTTTCTCCATTCTCCTGTAACGTCATCCCGCTTAGCCCCAAATATTTTCCTAAGCACCTTATTCTCAAATACCCTTAACCTATGTTCCTCTCTCAGAGTGAGAGTCCAAGTTTCACAGCCATACAGAAGAACCGGTAATATAACTGTTTTATAAATTCTAACTTTCAGATTTTTGGACAGCAGACTGGATGATAAGAGCTTCTCAACCGAATAATAACACGCATTTCCCATATTTATTCTGCGTTTAATTTCCTCCCGAGTGTCATTTATATTTGTTACTGTTGCTCCAAGATATTTGAATTTTTCCACCTCTTCAAAAGATAAAGCTAGTAATATTAAAGATAAGGCATTTTTTGGTTCCAAAGCTTGCCTCATCTCATCAAAAAGTAATTGTATACAGTAACTCTTAACTTGTACCATGCTAATGTAAGATCTATGGAATTCAACAGGCCTAAATGGAATGAAATGAAAAACAAGGCACATGTTACAATACACTCGCACCTGTTAAAAGACATGCTCAAAGTGTTATCCTTGCATCTGGATGTACAATGGTACAGTATTCTTCTAAGCATGAAGTTTCGAAATCTTTCGGACACCACCGGTTGATTTCGGAATTGATGGCAAGACCGACAATTTGCTGATCCAGTTCTATCAACTATACTTTTCAGATGACCCCAGGCACAAAAATTCAAAGAATTTAAATAAGGTGATGGATGGATGGATGGATGGATGGATGGATGGAATGGATGGATGGATGGGTGGATGGGTGGACGGACGAACGAATGAAGGAATGGAGAGGGAAAATGGGAGGAGATATATTAAAAGATACGCGAAAAACGTGTCCTTGCAAGGGAGTTCGAGGCTGATAAAAATAGAATATGGAACTCCAAGGCTGTTTCCCATTTATCTCACTCCGAATTTCGCTGTTCCACTAAAGAAACTCAAACCGCGGAAAACTTATAGTGTGCAAGCAGACAAGCGTACGACGTGGATCAAAACTCAGATCAGTGGCGGATCGTAACCCTACATACGCAAATATCTCTCAAACGGTTCGTCTACGAATCCATGTTTACTGAGACTTTTTGCTTTTCCTAGCGAGTAAGAGTCACTGATTCAGTTCACGCTATCACTTCTGATACACCCTGTTTATATAGATTATATATAAATGGAAATAATAAATGTAGATAATATGGAAAACAGTAAGCGATGGAGAAAGACATGTCTAAGCTCTTATCTGAGTTTCCACACCCTAAGTTCCTACCTCAAAATGTTCCGTAGAGCATTTCCTGTTTCCTGTTTAATTTGTGCACACTTTAACTGAACATGACCTACGAGAGTTTCAAACTTAATGACTACGTAATTCACATAAAATTAAACTTACGCATTAGATTTCACACATACCATGTTCATTAAGAAATTATCTCTGTGCAACATTTCATTGTTTGCAATGAACTTTGAAGCGTCTTCTACTACCCAAACGAACATGCCATTTGTGGACAACCTAACATTACAAGCTATCTAACGTATAAATGGTGTAAAGAACGACGGGTGTCTGTATCAGATACGAGGCGAAAGGATGTTTTATATTTCTTAGTCGAAAAGCATCGAGGCGGCTTGTGGAAGGGTAGATGGTAACCTCTCAGGTTATGGATTTATGCACAACTCTTGAATAACTTTTTTTTAGTTTACTTTGCTTTATCGAGTAAGTAATCTGAGACATTTATCCTCCGTCAGAAGAAGATGCTTTCAAAAATTTCTCAGAATAAGTTACGATGTGGTACAAGAACTTTCTGACAGCATTCAAAGTAGGTAAATTTTTAC
Organism: Periplaneta americana; assembly: GCF_040183065.1. Taxonomy (NCBI): domain Eukaryota; kingdom Metazoa; phylum Arthropoda; class Insecta; order Blattodea; family Blattidae; genus Periplaneta; species Periplaneta americana. The sequence goes on from NC_091129.1 coordinate 94,686,954, forward strand.
TCTTCTAAGAAATACGCGATATCTGTAAACACTCAGGTAAAACGTCCAAATGTTTATGTGCGAAGTCAGTAGAAGAACTGGAAGTAATATGACGTCATAGTTAACTTGTTTGAGTTTCTTATGCGGAAATAATCTTCTTTCTAGGCGCTGCATCCTTGAAGAACATTCTTCTTAAGGTACCGATACATGTAAGGGTATTCTCAATCCCATACATTACACAGGTTCAAGTTGAAACTTTCTTAAAGCAGAGTTAGCATGACTTCAGATCATTAACTGAGACTTAAAATTAAACATCCACGTTCTTTAAATTGGGTTAAACAAGGTCTGTCTATGCTTATCTTTGAAATAAAATAACTAAAGTTATTTGTACATATTCTTTAATAAATTTAAACGTTTTCGACTCTACAGAATCATCATCAGAAGTTATGCCGTAGAATACATAGAAGTTTGAATCTGCATTTTTGTGATCTACTGTAGTTTATAACACTAGTAAAACTAAACAAATTACAAACAATAGTTATGAAATACCGTTATTAAATCTTATGTGATAAAAATTTAAAATATAGGTACATCATTTTATTTTTACTAACATTTCTAATATTAACCTGGCTATACCTTTGGATTAACGGTGGAAAATCGGAAACACCGTTTCTACCCCCTTCCACGACTGGAGCTCGATGATACTGGCGTAAAATACAAACAAATCACTTTACTAGGTATAGGAGGGAAGAAAATTAGTTCATCTATTTAAGTGAACTGGGAAATATCGCGATTTTGACTTTGATAATTTTCATTGGGATTTTGTTTAATCAAACTACAGTACCGCATTAACAATGAGTGTTTTACCCACGAATTGAGCTATCCATTCGGATGTATTCATTATGCAGTGTATATTATACTGTCTACAGCACATTAGCGTACAATATAGAGCATGAAGTTAAATTGAAAAATAATCATAATATGGATATTTAAACACATTTTTTTAAATGGTGACCATTCATTTCCATACAGGCTTCAGTTCTTTCGTGCATATTATCGCACTATAGACTATTATACCTAATTCCAATTACAAGTTTCGTCCTTCGTACTAGTACCTAACTCATGTTGAAATAATTCTGTACCTACTCTATAAAAGAGTACCTTACGTACTGTAAATTCAATCTTCACTTCTGCCCGATCCGAAAAGATAAAATTACTCAGACATGCTATCTACTGTCCGTCCAAGAGGGTTTGTCGCAGGATCGTAGAAAGGGAAGAAATCACGTGACAGTTAATTACTTAACGAGGCCTTTTTATTTAAGTTATTTTAAGCAGTTGTATAATATTACGTGGACGTCCAATTCCTAACAGAAATTTATGTTTTCAGAAAAGAGTTAAGAAGCCCAGCCAGTAGCCTTTACAGAGGGGCGAGCAGAAGCAGGGGGTGGAAATCGGGATGCGACGTAGGCAAACGGACGACAGTACCTGTGCGAAAATATGATTCAATATTGAAAGCTCTTTCGTCACTGGAAAACGCGAACATATTTCTGGAACGTACTATACTCACTAACTCTGTACTGCTTACTATATACGGCCTTGGTTCTGTGTGGAGGACAGTTGGAACTTCATTAGTAGAAGGGGTGGGAGTGAAGTACATTAAAAAACTCAGATACAATACAAATTGAAGTAAAAAATAAAATGATGTCCCTGTATAAAATCAATAAAATGCTTGTGTGAGCTGTTGCATCAGTATAATGTTAAAACGAAGATGGAACTACAGCTTGTTGAACAGTCTATGAGAGGAGATCATATAATTCCAGTGCAGTGTCTTGTGCGTAGAATTGAGGATCACGGTGAAAGTTCCGATGTGTTTGGCAGCTAGACTCTAGCAACTCTCCACAACCTACTTTTTTTTTCAATCTCTTAAATCTGTAACCAAAGGCCTACATTATAGCTGTAGCTAGCAATGCGTGCAGATATTTTCATCACTGCGAAGGGCCAAATGCTCTTTATCTTTCCAGCATTTCCTCGATCGTTCAATACCTCGTCAGCCGGTATAAAGGGACGCGATATTGCTCCGTTCTTCCCACGGGTTATTTTCATTTCTTCTGATATTTCGTTATCTTATCTACAACGTTAAATACTTTTAACTTCTCAATAGGGTAACTGCGGTATTTATTTTCTTATCAGTCCTAGTTAAACACAATAATATCATGAATATTTGATTTGTGCTCCTCATCTTTGTTTATACGGATAGACGTGAAATAATCCTGCAGATTTTCAGAGCGAATAGCTCATGCTGTATGTAACAAAGAGTGTAATATCATATCAGTGGAAAGTTCATAGTTTTCTTAGAAAGATTTTTTTTTCCCAAATGTTTAACACCCTCTTATTCGGCAACTATTGCGAGTAGGATCGTGATTTTTGTTCATATCGATAGAAAATCTAATAAAGAATAATTTATCCTTCTAGAGTATTTTAATAGCCATTTTCGCGTAAATTTAATTTTAAAACCATTAATTTCAAGCCATTAAACGTTGCGAACAGATTGGAACGTCGTAGCGAGAGAGGGAGGCTCGCGTAGAGACAGACCTGAGTTCGTTGACCTCTTACATCTTTATTACTAGACGAAAGATTACTGTGTTAATGGCGGTGTTGCCGGACTGCTGAAACTTCCAACTCAGTTTTCTAATAAACGTGCATTTAATTACAAAACGTAATATAGGTTTTATATTTCTTTAAGTGTACCTTTCAATCTGCAGGGTTATTCCACTTCCAACATACACCGTGTCCAAAAATTATTGCTCTGATATCTCTGTAACTATTAATGGTATGACAGCGCAATAAACGGCCGATCTCTCGAAGTTTTATTTGATATCTTACAAGTTCTCGATATGTGAACTTCCGTTCACATGGCACACATACACGCAATATTCCAATTCCTCCCACACTCTGCGCAGCATGTTACCATCTCTCGCCTACCGTCGTAGCTCCTAGAGGTTATTGGCTAAAAGATCATAAACACTGTCCTTTACGTACCCTCACAGGAAAAAGTCACAGGGATTAAATCACGTGGGTACGGAGACCACCTCATCAAGTTTTTGCCTTGCCCAATCGAACGCTGATGGAGATGATCGTTTACTTTCTTCTGTTTTATAATTATATTCAAAGATATTTTCTTCCTCGGCCATGATTTTCCTTATGACTATTTCTTTTTTATTTTATCTGGATTTCCTTCCTGATCGCCTCCAAAAATCTATTTCCGTAGTAAATAATTTATCCTGATACTTCTTATTTGAAATCCACTTTTTAGCTCCATACCGTACATTTATAAATAACAGTTTCTGTTTTACATAAAATATTACTAACTGATTAATTTTACTACTACATAATTCCCATGCCCGATAAACAAGTGGTGATAATTCTACAATAAGCAGTTCCAGATAAAATAGGATAAATATACAAAAAGAATTATAATTTTTCAGAAATCAGATTTAAACATGAAGATATGCAAAAATTCGCAATTTTTATCGTAGGCCTAATCATTCTAGAATAATGCATTAACTGTTTATTCAGTATCATGTTCTTACTACCATGGCAATGCAGCCAACTTATGAAATTATTTTCAGTTAAAAAAACAATATATACAGATCGCTTACGCCAAATAGATTTCAAAGTACATTTGATAAAGTGAAGGTTTGTGATAGCCATAACAATAAAATAATGTAACAGGAATTCATTATATATTTCTTTTCACATGCTTAAATTACAAAAATTCCTAAAATAAAAATATATATAATTATGTGACCTTATTTAGAAAACATAATGATTTCTGCAGCACAAACTCTGAGAGAATGATATTTGATCCCATCACTCTAAGCTGATATCATTTACATGTTCAAGGAGATTTCTCGCTATTTTTATAGCAATCATAGACGAGAAAATTATTTTGCATAAATACGAAGTTGCAAATATTAGCAAAAACTTAAGAGCTTCTTTTGCAAGCTCGCGATATTGAGTTTTTCATCCAAAACTGATCTACGCTCTGCGAAAAAAGTAGGTTATATTCAAAACTCAGTATTTGTCGAATCATACCGGTACGTAGCTAAATGTCACTGGAATCAACAAAATATATTTTTGTCAAGTGATGTCGATCAGAAATAAAGTTTTCTTTTAACTCCGTGGAGTTCATCTCCGTCTGTTATATGTTAACATTTTGGCCTTCGAAACTACTTTTCAAAATTGGAAAAAAATATATACCGTATCAGCAAGGAAGGCAGTCTAAGAAGTCAAAGAGAACTGGAAAACTGGTTTACATATTTCGATTTCTCCTTCTGCAGGTACCGGTACCTTAGAAGTTGAGTGGTATTAACTGGTTTTGAGTAAAATTATCGTTGTTTTCGATTTCACAGTGATTTGCATTTTTCGAGTGTGTTTAAGTACTGGTACAGTAGTAGAGGTAGTAAAAAAAAAAAAGGTATCGTCCAAAAGTGGATCATGTCTTCAAAAAGTTTGGGAACGACTGCTCTATATCAAATGAAGTTAACATTCTAAAATAACAGTGCATTTACGAGTTCTATGTGATAACACTCATACAATGACCTTCTATTAAAGGCACTTCGCAAATGAATAATGAAAAGATGTATGCTATTTGCATGGTGTAGTTTATTTTACTTCACGTGCCGATTAAACGTATGGAATAATATTTTATGCCAGCTGTGTTTAGCCAAGGGTTTGGCCTCTGCAGTTTGACACGAAAATGAGACAATCAATAAGGCACACGTTTACTGGGCTACACGGCCGCTGTGACACATAAAAATACGTTTGTATCGCTACCTCAACCAGAAGCAACACTTGAGATACACAATGGGCATGCTACAGCTACTATTCTATTTGTACACTGGCGTTCAAAGATATCTGACCTACAATTTTATGATCGTGTAAGCGAACTTTCTAACCACGAGAAAAGTAAGAACCAAAGTTATAACAAATTGACAAAGTTTGGAATAGTTCCGCTAGTTCTCAGTAGGTGACCCTATTATTGTGACGGGTGAAAAGTGTTTGGGAAAAAATTGATATAGATTAAGTATAAATTATTCTCATAATTTACACCATCGCAGTTTGCCGCTAAATCTAATCTTTTTTTATAATCATTAGAGGGGAATGAAGTTATGAAATTTTACAATGTGGGTTTATTTATGTACTATTAGTGACAATGACTGTTATTTTCGCCATCTATTCACAGAAGTAGTCACTAAAGAAGCCAGATTTACACGATCAAATTATCGATCACTATCGATTAGTAAGGTCAGGTATCTTTGAACGTTAGTGCACACCTCGTACAGATCGAGAGACGAGACCTGGCATGTGAGCTACGCGAGAGGGAAAAGAATCGGTTTGGTTAATATTAGACGAGTCCACGGACATGGAAATTAAATTCAGACTAAACCTTATTTTCCCCCCCTGTACCCAAGGGTGATATAGCCACTGCGTGTGATAAGACTAAAGGACAGGTCTTACCTCCTCTATTATACTAATATACTGCGTTCAAAGATACCTGACCCTACTAATCGATAGTGATCAATAATTTGTTTGGTGTAAGTGTGGCTTCTTTAGTTATTATTTCTATGAATAGATGACGAAGATAATAGTCAGTGTTACCAATCTTTTAGAGAAATATATCCGCATTATAGAATTCCATATTTCATCCCCCTCTGCTGATTGTAAAACAACACTGAGTTTAGCTGAAAACCGTCTATATGGTCAATTATGAAAATAATTTGTGCTTAACCTACATCATCATTTTCAGAGACACTTTTTAACCGCCTCAATAATGGTGCCAGCTATTGAGAACTGGCGGAACTGTTTCAAAGTATGTCAATTTTTTATACCCTTAGTTCTGACTTATCTCGTGGTTAGAAAGTTCGCTTACACGATCATAAAATCGTAGGTCAGACAGCTTTGAACGTCGGTATACATTGTTGGGATCATTGCACAGATGCCCCTCTGACCAGCGAGATTATGAGTCCACTTATTTCCACTATTATCCAACAGATGTTTCACGAAATGTTATCGAGGTCACATCTGTTACCAATTGAAAATGTAGTAATAGTGGGCGTAGACAAAGATAAATAATGTGGCGATCTCTTCATGAAAAAGGGATCATTTATATGCAGTAAACCCATACAAAATGAAAGACTACTTTTCAATAATTTGGAATACAATAATTAAGACCAATTCTGCTTACGTACATACATACAAACATACATACATACATACATACATACATACATACATACATACATACATACATACATACATACATACATACATACATACATACATACATACATACATACATACATACATACTTACGTACTTACATTACATTAAATAGAGTAAACATTGGTAATTTCGTGATAATTTCATGAAAATTAACTTAAAATGCAAATGAGTAAATATATCCTTATTCCGATTTTTCCATCTAAAAGACGATAATTTGCTGTACAAATCTGGAGACATAAAAGATTGGATACGTTCTTGAACAAGTGCCAAAAAACCACTTTTACAACTTAAACGAAAAGGTTGGTTATTTCGTGATAACCTTGGTAATTTCGTGATATTACATTGATAATTTCGTGAGAGCTAGAAGAATTGTGGAAAAAGTTATTATAATCGAATGAAATTCTCATTTATTGTTACAAGACTTCAAACATAGTAATTCCGTCTAATATTCATAGCAAGAAAACATAGAAATACATATCAACACATAATAAGAATGAAATCAAGTAAAAATTGAAATCGAAAAGGGATCTTCTTTTCCCTGAAAGGGTGAACACTTTTATTACGGACTTTACTATAGCCTATATTACTAGGGTAACTCCAAGGGTAATGCATAACATTTGTTTAAAAATTATATTTTTATCCTACAGCTTTGCTATTTTCACAGAATGTAGATGCATCCTTTAGGAACAAAATGTCACTTTTCCACATAATCCCCGTCCCTTTCAACTGCCTTACGTAAACTAGGAACGAGGGCCTGTAGACCAGCACGGTAAAAGTCTGGACCAACACGTCTGAGCCACTCTTTAGCAGCATGCACAAGGGAATCATCTTCTAACCTCGTTCCGCGAAGGAATCCTTCACAGTTTACCAAAGACATGGTAATCGCAAGGTGCCAGTTCAGGACTGTAAGACGGATGTTTCAGTGTTGTCTATCCGAATTTTCTGATCTGGTCTGTGGTCTTGTGACTGACATATCGCTGTGCGTTGTCGTGCAATAGCAGAACATCCTGCTTCTCCCGATGTCGTCGAACATGACTCAGTCGAGCTTGAAGTTTCTTGAGAGTTGCAACATACGTGCCAGAATTAATGGTGGTTCCGTGTGACATGATGTCCACAAGCAAGAGTCCTGAATAGAAAAACACAGTAGCCATAACTTTTCCTGCCGAAGGTGTACTTTTGAATTTCTATTTCTTTGGTGAATTTGCATGATGCCACTCCATTGTCTGCCTCTGTCTCCGGTCCAAAATGGTGGAGCCATGTTTCATCTTCTGTCACAATTCTTGCAAGTAAGTCATCTAGCACTTATCATTGACACTTAGCATGATAACAAATCAAACAGAAGCTACACTGAACCCATTGCGTCTCCCTTTTCTTTTTTTTTTTTTTTTATCACATTTTATCTTCAGATTTCTAAAATTCGTATTGTAATACAATTTTTAAAATAGTATAAAATGTAACGCTTAATGCTCAACAAAATTTCGCCTCAAACAGCTAAGATTTCTATCAGTAAAGCTAAGCCTATATGGCGACTACAGCTGTATCTAAAATTCCAAAAACATTTCCTAAAATTTCATGAAGATATAATAAATCTTTGTACCAAATATCATATGCTTACCTTTAGTAATAAGCCTGTAATGTAATTACAAACATCCACAAAATTTGTACGCCTGAGAAGTCGACGCTAACTTGCTCTCTCCAAACATAAAAGCTCACTGAAGCAACTACAATAGTCACACAAAGCGTAGCTGTATGTTCCTGGAAACCGGACAACATATGCAATCCCTTGGCGGAAATTTGAATCTCGTAACACCATTGCTTAGTTCATGAAAGAGCAGAGAAAAAGTATCACGAAATAACCACTGCCACGAAATTACCAATGTTTACCCTACATACAATGATTGATAAACTTATTTAAGACTTTCACAGTCAAATGTTGTGAGGTCCTTTATGTGACATACACGTATGATCTCGAGATTTACATTCTTTCGAAAAATTCATCTCCGGATTTGAACCTGCGCTATTTGAGTTCAGAAACGCGTACGGCAACCTCGACCGACGAGGACATTTGTTAAAATACGAGCCGCCACTGAAAATAACTTCAGACTATACAACGGAGGCGCCGTGGCCACCATTACCATGTTTACTCTTTCGCAATACTCTGTAATTGTTCTTTAATTAAGGTCCCTTTGAGAGGACCCACTTTTGTATTTGCGTAAGCTGGGATTTTTATTGTCTCCACCCTCCGTATTTCAGTGTTGTAATATTTTCTGCCATCTGTACGGCGACTTGAAGTACTAAGATGACATGGAATTTCAAGCGCCAAATGTAAGTCCTTTGCTGCCATCTGTTGAGCAAGAGGGTGAAATAAGATAAAGTGGCTTTGTATCGATTCTGTTGCGTGCGTCCGTGAGCAAATGTCACGCATGTGCCGCGTCTGGCTACTGTCTCAATATTGACCGCAGGTCTGTAAATTATTTAAGCAGGTACATATTTCTAATCAAAATGAACTTACGCCAGGCTACTTAGCGGTCAAATAAATCCAGTTCTCAATTATAACAGTAATGTTCACCAGTAGCGGCCGGTGACCGAAGTCCTTGGTGAATCTTCTCTGATCTAATTAGTTTAAATACATCCCTTACAGAATGTTTGCTATTCATGATATTTACTACTATTATTATTATTATTATTATTATTATTATTATTATTATTACTTACTTATTTACTTACTTACTTATTGGCTTTTAAGGAACCCGGAGGTTCACTGAAGCCCTCACATAAGCCCGCCATCGGTCCCTATCCTGAGCAAGATTAATCCATTCTCGATCATCATATCCCACCTCCCTCAAATCCACTTTAATATTATCTTCCCATCTACGTCTCTGCCTCCCTAGAGGTCTTTTGCCCTCTGGATTCCTCCATACATGCTACATGCCCTGCCCATCTCAAACGTCTGGATTTAATGTTCCTAATTATGTCAGGTGAAGAATACAATGCGTGCAGTTCTGTGTTTTGTAACTTTCTCCATTCTCCTGTAACTTCATCCCTCTTAGCCCCAAATATTTTCCTAAGAATCTTATTCTCAAATGCCCTTAACCTATGTTCCTCTCTCAAAGTGAGAGTCCAAGTTTCAGAACCATAAAGAACAACCGGTTATAACTGTTTTATAAATTCTAACTTTCAGATTGTTTTATTATTATTATTATTATTATTATTATTATTATATTATTATAGTAGTATTATTATTATTATTATTATTATTATTATTATTATTATATAATGAGTTTGTTTCAATGCCTGAATGTGATGACTGATAAAGCAGACCACATTATGCTCAGCAAAAGTAGTATGTGTTGAAATTCCTCTGGAAATATTTTTTCGGGTCGCTAAAGTCCTCAGTAGACACACTGTTTTTTTTTTTTTTTACAGCAACAAGCACGGCCAACAGAAACGTTTATTTCGCACCACACTAGCACATAACCATTTATGTCGACCATAGCAGGATGCATTGGAAGCTCGCGTTTTAAGATTACCTTCCTAAAAAATTGTCAGTGATGACGTAAACTTCTTCTATTTTAAACTTCCCTCCTTTCAACAATATTTCTTCTCGAAAAAGGATATTCTAACAATGAATTAAGTATATCACCATTATTCCTCGCATCTTTTGGTTTTCATTTTTCCGAAACACTCTACAACACTAGACACACTCACTACTGTACTACAGTGTTCCGCAACCTTTTTCTATTCACGGCACACCATAAACAGGCCTAGACTCAACACGGCACACCAAAATGTTAATCCCCTCAAAAATATATGATGTGACTCTCCTAATATAATTACGTAATGTAATCAAATTTACTATTATTATTATTATTATTATTATTATTATTATTATTATTATTATTATTATTTTAAAACAAAAATCGACTCTTGCATTTATTAACAATTTTATGAACTTTAATTCACTGCAGAAAATACACATTTCTATTAGGGCCTACTAATATTAAAGTTAATAACTCTACTCATACCTCTGTTACTTGAACCTGCTTAGCTGCACACTGATCCGCGATAGAATCGTTGACAGTACAAGCCTAATTTCTTCATCGATGGATTTGAGTCTCTCCCTCTTTAATGTTTTAATTTCAGTTAACGTCGAGAAGCCCAGTTCACACATAGATTATGTAGTTGAAAATAGTAATAACATATTAACTGTCATCTCAGAGATAGCCGGGTATTCACCCCTTATTGACAACCAAAATGTTTACAAAGGCATTTCGAGAAGTTCTAATTTCAATATTCTTGTATAGGAGGAGTGTAGTGTGCTCTGATCCCATTTCCTGACACGAAACAGAAAAAACAGCATATTTAGGGACCGCGATTTGATGAAGTTCACGACTGTTATTACTTCGTCCATCACAATTTTCAGAGGAGATGGCAAAACAATGGCTTCGCGGAGAATGAGACAATGGTTGCCCATATGTTTTGATATAGGCCTAATTCACGTTCTTTAGCCATGAATTCTTTCACTCGGCCTGTCATAGAAGCGGTTCCATCTCTAAAACACCAATGCAATACTCCCATGTTAATTCATTACGGACTACTTATTCATCAGTTGTATGAAACATTTCTTCACTGGTTGCTCGCTCGGGCAGTTTACATCCCTCCCCATCAATGTACCGAATGTAGGAAAGAAGTTGTGCATGACCGCTAATATCGGTGGACTCGTCGATCTGAAGTGAGAACTTCTGGTTGTTCTTTATTTTATTCTTCATAATGAATTGGATGTCATTGGCCATGTCACTAACTGGACGGTTAATTGTGTCAGCAGAGAGAGGAATTTAATTTTAATTAATTTTATTAATTTCTTACAATAATAGGTGAAAGTTCGCGTCACACCTTTCACCTTGTGGAGGCACACCGGTTGCGGAACACTGCTGTACTACAAAGTACAATAACACAACACCCTCGTATAAGTCATAAACCGAGACATAAGAGGCGACAAAAGTGTAGGCTCGTGCCTGCTAGACAGTGAGAATTGTTGTGTTATTTATGGCTTATTTAGGAAGACGTGTCACCGCTTCTATTCTCACCCCATCCCACCCTTGACACAGAAATTGACAAAAGACCGGTCTATGAATGAGAAAGTGAAAGCTGACAAGGCCACGAGGTCAGAAGAAATGTGCCTCAGTTTTACAAGTGCAACCTCAAAACACGCGAAAACATATGAAATGCAGAAGCCAGACCTAGCACGAGGGTTTCAGGCCTATGGAACAAATTTTACTGCAAGACAGGTCTATATACACTACAAAGTTTTCTAATACTTCTACGACGCTATATGCTTCATTCAAATAACGAATCAGTAAGCAAAATTTTATTTCTCAGGAGAATACTTACAAACAAAATCCATTCTTCAGATATACGGAAATTAATTCCCTTATCTGCCTATTCGTTAAGTCATGTAAAAAGTATTTTTTCATATTTCTAGATCAAAGACAGCCAGTCATAGAAATTCAACCCTAATCAGAATGTTGTCACTTTATAATAAGTTAAATACACGTTGTGTCAAAAGTCAGGTCAATCCTTAAGGAGGTGATTCAGGGCCTTATTTGCAAAAAAAAAAATCCTAATACACTTTTTTCAATATTCATCCCCGTTTCCGAGTTACACGAATATCACGAATCGTATCTATCCCCATTTGATTCCACGCCTAATATACCTGTCTGCATCAGAGAAGGTAGGCTAATTGTCAGTTGTCTAGAGCTAATGCTCAAAATGTTCCCCTCTCGCAGAAACACACGCTTCAGTACGCCGTCTGACCTCTCGCTGCACATTATCCAATCCGTGCTGGTGTATCTCCATTGCAGCCGTGTTAATCTTTGCAACGAGCTCTTCCCTACTTGCTATCTCCATTTGGTACACTTTCTCCTTCATACAGCCGCAGAGAAAGAAGTCCAATGGTGTTAAGTCTGGGGACCCGGCTGGCCAGGCAACTATGGTATCAACTAGACGATGCTCCAGCACATGTCAAACTTTCAGTACGCCAATAGTTAGATCACAATTTTCCAGGTAGATGGATTGGAAAGGGTGGTCTCATTGCCTGGCCAGTCCGGTCCCCAAACGTAACACCATCGGACTTCTTTCTCTGGGGCTGCATGAAGGAGAAAATGTACCAAAAGGAGATGGCAAGCAGGGAAGAGCTCGTTGCAAAGATTAACACGGCTGCAATGGAGATACACCAGCACGGATTGGATAATGTGCAGCGAGAGGTCAGACGGCGTGCTGAAGCGTGTGTTCGTGCGAGAGGGAAACATTTTGAGCATTAGCTCTAGACAACTGACAATTAGCCTACCTTCTCTCAAGCAGACAGGTCCATTAGGTGTGGAATCATATGGTGATAGATACAATACGTAATATTCGTGTAACTCGGAAAGGGGGATGAATATTGAAAAGTGTATTAGAATTTTTTTTTTTTTTTTTTTTTTTTTTTGCAAATAAGGTCCTGAATCACCTCCTTAAGGATTGACCTGACTTTTTTATACACTCTGTAATTCCAATGATATTGATTTATTTTCAGGAACAGATGATATATTTAAGAAACACATTTATGCAAATTTGGTTAATTAAGAAGCTACTTCTCTCTCTCTCTCATTATATTCATATTATTCAGTTTACTCATTGTATATGTTATAATACTCTGCTGGAAATATAAGTTTGTTTTACATTATTAACTATTTTCTTCTTTTTTCTTATAAAATAAATATGTTAAAATGTAATGTTAACATTAAAAATGTTAAAAATTGACTAAAAATTCTAAACCTTCCCCTTAACTCATCCATGCAATGCATACGTACCAAAAAAAAAAAAGCCTTCATTGTTAAATAGCTTCTGAGAAAAGCGTACCTGAAGTTGAAAACTTACAAGTTACGGTAAAGACAGAAAACAAAAACATGAGATGATTGTGGCAGCCAGAGTGCCTCTTTTAAGCCCTCATATTCAAGCTTTTAAATGTCCGAAATCAAGGGGGAAAAATTACATAACTGTTAAGCAAACGTTTCTGGACTTTTTTAAAGAAATATGAAAATTCGATTTTCTTTACCCTAATCACTTTCCAGTACCCTTAATAACAGCAAAAAGAATTACTCGTTCTTTCATAATACGTATTATTCACATCTTCGCCTTTGTACTCCAGGAACGGGGCTTTAACACTTACATTCCCTGCACAGACGAATTTACATTGTGTCCACTCGCTGAATTTGAGTAGTGATTTGGTTTGCAGATGTCCATTTTATAACTGAAGTGAGCAATTTGCATATACCATGTACACCTGTATATCTATAGGCCTACCTCGATATGTCACTTGATAACGCGTCAGATAATAGATCTATAATCTCATCAGAGCAATTAATCCACAAACACGAGTTTATCTAAGCTCTATCGCAATTCACTGTTATTCCCTACGCAACTACAGTCCATTATCAGTTCTTGATCTGAGTCCATATTTCAACTTTCTGTAGATCTGACATTTTTAGACAGTCATATGAACGGAATCCCAAAATTCGAATCAACATAACGCTCGAACTTCACACAATTCGATATCACTATACATAAATCATTAATAGTTCATTCACAATTACTGAATAACAACTTTATAATGGTTATTTCCAGTTAATTATTGTCCGTCATACCAAGAAGCTAATAGATTTCACAATTAATTCACTATCAAGAAATTATTATAGACTCCATATCAGTATCTTACTTTAAAATTATGTGGATGGATGAATGGATGGATGCACAGATAGACGGAAGATATTACGAACGAAAGAACGAACGAATGAAGGAACGAACGAACGAATAAATGAACGAAAGAACGAACGAATTAATGAAAGAACGAACGAATGAATGAACGAAAGAACAAACGAACGAACGAACGAATGAATGAATGAACGAACGAATAAAAGAAGGAACGAAAGAACAAATGAAGGAATGAAGGAACGAACGAATAAATGAAAGAACGAACGAATGCATGAACGAAAGAACAAACGATCGAACGTATGAAGGAGCGAACGAATAAAAGAACGAAAGAACAAAAGAACAAACGAACGAACGAATGAAGGAACGAACGAATGAAGGAAGGAACGAACGAACGAATGAACGAACGAAAGAACAAACGAACGAACGCATGAAGGAGCGAACGAAAGAACAAACGAACGAAGAAACGAACAAACGAACGAACGAATGAATGAACGAAAGAACAAATAAACGAATGAATGAAGGAGCGAACGAATAAAAGAACGAACGAAAGAACAAACGAACGAATGAAGGAGCGAACGAATCAAAGAACGAACGAAAGAACAAACGAATGAAAGAACGAATGAACTAATGAAGAAACGAACGAACGAATGAATGAACTAACGAACAAATGAATGAACGAACGAACAAACGAACGAACGAAAGAACAAACGAACGAAGGAATGAAGGAAAGAACGAACGAACGAACGAATGAATTAATGAAGGAACGAATGAATGAACGAATTAATTAACTAATTAGTTAGTTAATTAATTAATTAATTAATTAAAGGAATTATCAATTAAAAGGTACAAATGATAATCGCGTCCTTGCAAGGGCTCTATATGCAAACTATATCTCCTCTCCACACTATCTCTCGCTCTTTCTCTTTCTCTCTCTTTTCTCCCTTACTTTTCTTCTGTCTTCTGTCAACTGTCATAGTACATAAAAAATATTATAAAATTGTTAATGAACTTACTATTGGAACAGGTGAGATTCCAACCAGCGACACTGCTCGTACTTCGAAACAGTAGTCTAACACTTACACAACCACAGCTCCACGGAAGGAGTTGAAAAAATGAGAATGAAATCTTCCCCGCGAAAGTCTCTTATATGAAGTCACTGCCGGCGTAAGATGGTGAAAGGATACGCCAAGCTGTGATGAAAAATGAAAAACTAACTTAGGCAAACGAAACCAAAAATTACGTAAACAAAAATCACGCAAACTAAACTATAGTGAAACAAATCCAACTTAAACCAAAAGTCGCCTAAACAATTGAACTAAAATTAGACTGAGAAAGACCAAATCTAGACCTAAAGCAAAAACTACGTAAATAAACTAAAACTATCCTGAAAATATCAAATCTAACCTAAACCAAAAATCACGTAAGCAAAATAAAACGAACCTCAAAACAACTCAATTTAATCTAAACTACAAAAATTAAGTAAAAGAAGCTATAATTTGTGTGAGGAAATCAAGCCTTATATCACATAAATAAGCTAAAACTAATTTAGACAACAAAACCAGCCTAAGGAGACCAAAACTGACAAAAAAACACCTATAACTTAAAAATAATTAGTTATTGTTGGCTGAGATAACATTAATATGTTGTGTGGTTCGTGATTATCCGACTTCGTTTTCTGAGAACTCCCTACTTTATTTGTTACACTGAATTCACAACTCAATCAGTCCCCCAAACCCATAGGAAATTCGAAGTTCTACGTTGTATTCAAAGTAAGTTGTCTACAGTATGATTGTTTCGTGCAGTTAATTTCCAGATGAAATCTATTATTATACCATAATCTGTTTTGAATTGCTCGTGTACAATTTTCGTGTAATAATGTAATATAAAAATTTTTTGCGTAAATGACGGTTATTTGGGTAGCAATAAATATTGTATAACGTAGTAAAATTAATAAGCTAAGATAAGTCATAATAAGGGAATAATTTTCAGGCCCATTTATAATTATATCAGTACAAGTATAAAACTTAACAAAAGTAATAAGATTAAAAATGCTTAATACGGAAAATTTTTTCATACAAACTTATAATTACATCACTGTAGTTATAAAGCTTAGCATAATCAATGCAATGTAATAAAATGCATAATAAGGGCGAGTTTTTTTTTTTTTTCAGAAAAATTTTCCGGTTTAAAACTGTCACGAAAATTTCCATCACTACTCGCCAGAGTAGCACATTCTTGGCGCCCTCCCGAGAAAAGTGCACTCACACATCAAATGATTAATATTGGAAAGTAATCGCCGTAATGATTCATCTTTTTGTGCCGGATGCTTCCCTCTTTGCCTCTGCTGTTCCATGGTGAGTTAGCACCAGACACTGAAGCCTTATCAACAGGGAAAGGATTTATATGTAAATACATATTTACTTATAAAGCTAATATAATTTATATTTTGCATTATCTTTATGTTTCACAATGTGTAGGGTTGAAAAATCCTACTTTTATTTTCCATATTTTTCCATATTTTAGAGTTTAGTACATATTTTCGTTAATTTCCATATATTTTCCATATTTCATATAAAACAGTCCATATTATATTAGGTTTAACAATAAAACAAAACAAAATTCCATTAACTTTTAAAAATACATTTCAACAATAGAGATTTAAACACATGTTCAGTAATCCCTTTAACATCAGAGTTATTTGAAAATTAGCAGTCCTATCAACAATGGGAAAGTAAGTTACAAAACTGTATTAATTTAATTTAAAATTTTTAACAGACTTCAGTTGTGCAGCTCGACAGTTAAATGCCAGTCAGAGTACACATAGGTTCAGTTTTGTAAATCATACTATAAAGACGGTAAATATGCCAAAAGTACGTCATTCAGTCAATTTAAAATCAAAACTAACAAGTTACATTTCAGAATTTAAAGAAGATGGTTTATCAACTGACAATAAAATATTATTTTGTAATTTGTGTCAGTGTGCAGTATCATCTACACAAAAGTTCCTGGTGCAACAACACATTACAACTAGTAAACATCAGGCCAACAAACAACTAAATTCCAAGCAGAGACAATTGTTTTTAACACAACCAACAACATCGAATGTAAGATCTGAGTTTAACATCGACCTGTGCCGTTCTCTCATCTCTGCTGATATTCCTCTCTACAAACTAAAGAATAAGGTCTTCAGGGAATTCCTTGAAAAATATACTCAACATACAATCCCGGATGAGTCAACACTTAGGAAGACGTATGCTCCATCCATCTACGATGAGACAATACAGAAGATAAGAGATGAAATTAAAGATAGTTCAATTTGGGTTTCCATTGATGAGACTCCCGACAAAGAAGGTAGACTCGTTGGTAATGTAGTTATCGGTTTGTTAAGTGAACAATATTCTGAACGAATTCTTTTACATTGTGATGTTCTAGAAAAGTGCAATAACAAAACTATAGTTAAACTGTTCAACGAAGCTATGGGTATCCTGTGGCCAAAGGGTATTATGTACGATAATGTGTTATTCTTTATTAGCGATGCTGCCCCTTATATGGTCAAAGCTGGACAAGCATTATCTGTTGTATATCCTAAATTGACTCATTTTACTTGTGTGGCGCATGCATTTCATCGTGTGGCAGAAGTGGTCAGAGACAATTTCCCTAAAGTAGATTTGTTGATTTCATCAGTGAAAAAAGTATTTCTCAAAGCTCCCAGTAGAGTTAACGTGTTGAAAGAAATGTACCCTGAAATTCCATTGCCACCAAAGCCAATTTTAACTAGATGGGGTACATGGCTAGAAGCAGTTGAATATTATGCCGAACATATAGACTCTATTAACAATGTTCTCCTTGCATTGGACTCTGAAGATGCAGTCTCAATTGATACTGCGAAAACAGTTACCTGTGACATAAGTGTGAAGAATGACTTAGCTCACATTCAGCATACATTTTCATGCATCATAAAAACGCTCAAAAGTCTCCAAAATAGGCACCTTTCACTATCTGAAAGTTTTGAAATTATAAATAGTACTGTGGAACAACTGAATCGTGGTAGAGGTAAAGTTGCAGATGCAGTAAGAGCTAAGGTGGACACTGTACTTTCAAAAAACCCTGGATATGAAGAACTACAAAAGGTTGTTGCTGTGATGAGTGGTGAATCAACAGTGAAGATTAACTTGGACTTATCCCCAGCAGACATTGTGAAATTGAATTATGTACCAGTTACTTCTTGTGACGTCGAACGCTCTTTTAGTCAGTATAAATCTATCCTCAGAGACAATAGAAGAAGATTCACTTTTCAGCACTTGAAAGAAATGTTTGTAACCTATTGTTATGGTAACAGACAATAAAAATTGTGTTTTGTTGAAACTACATTGGAAGATAAGGTACGTCCATTATATTTTTTGTTTAGTTTGATTAAAATGTACCAATATTTAACGTACATAGTCATTTTTTTATAATTTTAAGTCCATATTTAATTCCATATTTTGGTAAAAATCCATATTTAATTCCATATTTTGGTAAAAATAACTACATATATATTTACATATTTCATATATTTTTAGTCCATATAAATCCGTTCCCTGCTTATCAATGTTCACATCATCGTTAAACACACAAAAGTATTGATATTAATCAGGAGAGGCTTCTAATTTATCGGCTTTAAATAAATTTTCTTGAGATAACGAACAAAACGATAACAAACTGATAAAATATCCATATTTACTGTAACAGGCTTTGATTCGCTTCAACGTAACGTATGTAATTGTTACCAACATTATGTAATGATATATGACAGTATAGATGAAAATATATTCTTAATAACACAATAAAGCGTAAAAAATAAAAACCAAGTGCGTGGAAATGGAAAAGCCATTATTCTCGTAGAGCTGCAGCTATACAGAGAAATAAGCACAATTCTTTTTATTGCACAAAACTGTCTTTATTACCAGAATAACATTATGAAGAGATTTCTCTAGCTTCGCTTAGTCACTGGAAGTACGCATCTGCATATCGGGATAGCTACAGAGCCTTCAAATAGACGTTCATCCGTATGTGTGCGGTCGCGCGCGGCGGCTGGAAGCACACAATTTGTCGGCAGAGTCGGATATTCATAGCCCCTTAAGTCAAGTGCGTAGATTGCTCATGCAAACTACAATAATCACCTAATTTTGACATAGAAGATGTTGCAAATTATGTCCTTGTGCCCTCCACACATCTTTCACACCTTTTAAGAAAATTTTCATTACCACACATTAGTTCTTTTGAAATTGTTTCAATTTCCGTTCCTATATTGTCTTCCAGTTCTTCTAACACACATGGGTTATTTCGATATATTCTGTTTTTCAAGTTCTCCATTAATAGAAATCGCATTCGGTAAGATCTGAGGATCGCGCTGACCATATTTACTTACTGATGACCCCATCATAAAAATATCCACAATTAATGCTAACGAGAGATCAGCTGTATGCGTTGTAGCGAAGTCTAGTTGAGAAAATGCCTGTGTACATTCCATAGGCCTACCAGATAAGTCTTCTAGGAATTATGTAATTTTATTATGTATCCCTGTACCTTCGGGCATTCACGGTATTTTTTTTAAAAACACAGGTCCTATAATTTTGTAAGCATTCACTGCGCACTATTCAGTTATTTTAAATTATTATTATTATTATTATTATTATTATTATTATTATTATTATTATTATTATTATTGGAAAAAGACCTTTGAGGAGGTCGAGACGTAGATAAGAAGATAATATAAAAACTGATTTGAGGGCGGTAGGATCTGATAGTAGAGACTGGATTAATCTTGCTCAGAATAGGAACCGATGGCGAGCTTACGTGAGAGCGGCAATGAACCTCCAGGTTCCTTAAAAGCCATTTGTAAGTAATTATTATTATTATTATTATTATTATTATTATTATTATTATTATTTTGTTCGTGGTCCCCATTAACTTTTGTGCGGACTCTCAGCGGGCAGCGGTTGAGAAACTCTGCCTTAGGTTGTACTGGCGCAGGTGGTATTAAAATGTTCTACTGTAGGATACTAGATGGCATGCGTTGTTATTTCACGACACGATATGGTTAACGAAGAACTGGCGTAAGAAACACCTGTTGAATTTTAAAATCTAACAAAACAGAAATTACATGTTTTACTGCGCTCTCTTTTCTGTCGGTAACTCAATCAACAATGTTATTAATATGTTGTCTATGTCACCTATCGGCAATAAGAACATAAGTGTTCATCATCAATGACTAAGTTAAACCAAGCTTTCGCGTGACTACGCTTAACGCAAGTCAGAAGGAAGACAACTATAATTTTGTTCAATTACTCGACCTCGGTGAATGCTCTCTGAGTGGCCTGCGCTCCGAAGCGAGCGTGAATTGCGTCCCATATTTTTCGTTATTTATGTAAAACACTACTGAATTGTTTCAGTGACCGCACAGAACACCAGTGATTGTATAGCTGTCTCATTGTTGCAGCGAGAGCGCGATGGTTTGTAGCGCTAAGTACACCGGCAAGGCCCGTCTTGACGGGAAAATTGCCATTGTCACCGGATCAAATACCGGTATCGGCAAATTCACCGTACTGGACTTCGTTAAGAGAGGTATGATATTTAGTCATTACTTACTTACTTACAAATGGTTTTTAAGGAACCCGCAGGGTCATTACCGCCCTCACATAAGTCCGCCATCAGTCCCTAACCAGTGCAAGATTAATCCAGTCTCTATCATCATATCCTACCTCCCTCAAATCCGTTTTAATATTATCCTCCCATCTACGTCTCTGCCTACGTCTCTGCCTCTCTGATAAGAATATACAACATTTATTATTAATTAATTCAAGTGACGAAGATCCCAAAAAAGAGTATATTAAACAGGATAATTTTCCATGACCTAAGTTTGTCTCAATTCTTTGAATGTTTTCAAATTACACCAATTCAAGCAGATTATGTTCTTGAAAGAATTGGACCTATTTTAGAACCAAAAAACAAGAAGTATTTTATCTCTTTCATCTAAAAAACAATAAATTAGTACAATCACTCATATTATGTCTTCATTCGCTACAAAATGGAATTCAACAATATGGAGTTACAATGACTATTGATATGCAAAGGCTTTGCAGAATGAAATGAAAAGTGCAAAACAGTCTAATTTATTGGGGAACAAGAAGAATTTTCACTTTTCAAAAGTTGAAGCATCTGTCAGTATGTCTGTCTGCCTGTCTGTCTGTCTCGCTATAAATAAAAGTAACATTTAACAATAATGAATGTACTGTACTATAGCAGACTGTGTTAAAGAAAACTTTTGTTCTATCCTTGATCATCCAGCGAGATTGTCAGAGTGAACATAAATAAAATGCAGAGGTACGATGACTCAGCACTAATATGACGTAAGATAGTGACTTGCTATTGCATGTACGCTACAGATTTCGTATTATATTCCTGGCTCTGTGCAACGTCAGTTTGCGGAAGTGAGGAAGAGAGATAACAGAAGTTTGCGATGCATTTTAATGCTCTTAGGCTCAACTCACATGGACCACAACTTTGCGATTATTTTGCAGTTTTTGTGTCGTTGTGCTGTTGGCGGAACCGACCACACGCGGACTTCATTTTTGTGGTTGCTTGAAGTCCATATAGACCACAGACAACCACACCGCAGGCTTTCTATTTATTTATTTTTTTAATTTTATTTAACTAGCTAGCTAGATAGCGAGTACAAATTAAAATTATAAAACAAAAATGTTCCTAGCCACTACCGTAAGAGCCAGGCTCGTGTACGGTGCCAAGAAAGCGTCTGTCGTTTCCAAGGATACGGTGTCGGCGGCGACTGGTCGACGTGTCGCATTGTGTGAGTTGCGCTCGACAACCGACAGCGACAATTCTGTGGGTGATACCGACCACTTACGACCACAGAAGCCGACAATGACTTCAGTTTGTGGTTCGTGTGAGTTATTATACCATCAACTGTTTCCATACTACAGCCCATGCATTATGTCCAGACACTCCCCTACTCTTCCTACAGAGCTGCGCAGGAGATCGGATGAGTCTACTTACGAATTATAGTGAATTGGTTAGCTTTGCCTTGAAATCGGTATGCACACGCCCGACCTTCCCTTCTACTTCTACCCCTCTACAGAAACGTTGTTCCCCTACTGAGCATCGCGAGTGTCTTGATAAAATGCATTAGCTGTAATTCCTGACCGCTCACAAGAGGACCACCGTTTTGTGGTTGTGCTGTGGTCTGTGTGAGTTGAGCCTTACGCCCGCGATAAGATAAGCAATATTTTTTTTACCGGTCACTCACAGGCGAAAATATAATAAAAGAACTGTATATACAAAGAGTTTCCGTATGTATATCAACTTCCTGGTTATCTAGCGTCGTTGGAATTGGTGATAGCGAGATGTTATTTGACATCGTTTTTTTCGTTTTTGGATAACCTGATATTCGCCTTAAGTTGAATCAAATCTCGGAAAGAAACCCAACCACATAATTAACCCAATCTGGCAGTCCAGTTCACGGTTGTTTTCTGTTAACACAGGGGAAAATACTGGCGCAGCAAAGCCATATTGTACTTTTGGGCTAGGAAAATATTACTCGTCTTTTACGAAAACAGTGATTTGGAGACTATACCGGTACTGGATGTGGAATCACCTCCTAATAATGCTAGATTAAAAGAAACCTAATGCACCCATACATTAACGTGTACTTGAACTTTTCTGTTTTTTAATTCCTTTATATATAGTCTAATTCTGCAATAGCATGATACATTACAATGATCCTTTATTTGTAGTCCCTTACTATTAATTTATTTAATAATTTTGATATTAAAATTATGAAATTTGTAGTTATTAGCGAAGAGAACTGGTTATTAAAAAAATTGGAATGGCGCCACTTTTCGAAGGCAATTGAAACTGAAGAAACTAAAAGTCTCTGGAAATCGATACTATTTAAAAAAATGTTCTAAACCATTATTCAGCTTAAATCTTTAGGCCCTACCACGTCGCGGAAAAATAATTTAGAAAAACATACAACAAAAGAAGAAAAAGTCTAATGTTTCCACGGTATCGAAAATTATTATGAGGCAGAATTTTAGGAAAAGATTAAGATGGAAAAAGAGAAATATGGAAATCTATCACTTAATTCCGAAACTTTAAGTGAATACATGGAGTTGAAAATTCTATTTAGTGAGCCTTGTAAATCGACAGGACCATTTCCAAAGAGCTAAATCTAATGGCTCATTTATTAGGCACTATCAAATGTTATTACTATGTCATTACTATTATTATTATTATTATTATTATTATTATTATTATTATTATTATTATTATTATTATTATTATTATTATCAAATAGGAAATAGTGGTTATTAAAAGGATAGAAAATCATCTTCAAATTTCTCTGGAGCAGGTGAATAGGATGTCAGAATCACAAGTTACAATACACCAATGATGCGTTGTATTAGTCTGAATGTGGTGATGCTCTTTTAACAGTTCTAAAGTAATTAATGCAAAAAATTCGCAATACAGATCAGGCAAGGGCATGGTTTCTGCGAAATATGGATTAACGAATATCGCTTCGAATAATGTATATGTCTTCATTATGAAAGAGCAACGTACCATGACTCTGCTATTTCGTGAAATACAGGTTAGGGTCTGGACTTGTCTACAAGAAGAAAGATGACTTTTAATTTTGGGAGACGTTCTCATACCCATGAGCAATATGTTCTCGTCTTATCAGTAAATCTTTCGCTCAATATCGACTTTTTAATGCGCCGAGATTTTAGATTAGTTTCAAGCGTAATGGAGGTCTTTGCTTATAAAAATGATATATGCCTTATATTATAAAAGAAGACAACATCATTGTATTTTAGAATAACATCATTATATAAAGCACATCTAGGTCAAAAAGCATGGATAGACATAACGGCTCGGTTAGAGAAGCCAACGTACTATGGTAGGAACGATCATGATTTTAAAATCAAATGTACGAAACAGAAAACGGATTTAGGTAAATTCTCATTTTTAAATAGAACTATAAATGATCGGAATGATCTACCTGCAGCGGTCTTTGGGGCTGTCCTTCCTTAAAGAGATTAAAAAGAAAGTGTAAATTAGAATTAAGATGACATTTATTTTTTAAGGTGACATGTATTTATTTAGCCTGACGAGTTACTCCCTTGGTTTGAATTGTAAACTATTTAAAAATAGCTTGTAAGAGGATCTTAGACTAGAAATGTTTAGTTTAAATATAGTTCTGTTTATAAGTATTAATAAGGGTGTAATTGTTCGTCTTATTTGAACTGTTGTATCAGTGAAGCGTGGTGAGTCAGTGAAGTTATGGTTTTACAGTGCAGTGAATAGTTCCGATCAGTGATAATTTATAGTGTCGATGAAATGTGTTCTATAGTGCCAGTGAAATGTGTTATATAGTGTCAGTGAAATGTGTCATAGTGCCAGTATAGTGAGTGAGATGAGAGTAAAGTGAAAGATTATTATCAGTATCAATGTGGAACTTATGTTGGGCCTAAATATATATATATATATATATATATATATATATATATATATATATATATATATATATAGGTTGTAATGTAAAATTAGGCTCACTTATTAATTAGGTTATTTTACGTATTATTATTAATTGTATTCTAATTGTATTGTGTACATAATTGTATTGTGTACCGTATCTAATAGTTTGTGTATTGTATAATTGCATTGTGTATTGTAAATTTATTATGTATTGTTTATATTGTTTGTACCACTGCCTCCGGGTGCTTGCCCATTTGCAGTGTAAATAAATACATACATACACTGACAGATCAAGTTTGTGGTGATGAGACAAGAATTCCTATGAAAACCTAAATAGGAATTGCCAAAATGACTTACTCAGTTTTTTCAGTCACTTATGAATATCACAGATGCAAAATATTACCAATCCCAACATTCAGTTATCATACAATTTATAATTTTATTATATGTCGGATAATTCTCTGTGAAGCAACAGTAACTAAATAGCGAAGTGTAGCTTGATAATGCTTAAAAAGTTCGTTTATCCCCAACTAATTGATCTGCAGATCAGCATATTCTTTCAACAGGTTCAAGAGTCTTTCAATAGCACAATTTCCAGATCGCTGGATCGGAAGCAACGAACCCATTTCGTGGACACCATGTTCACCCGACATCACTCCACTGTACTCGTATATCTGTTTATAGGGATATGTTTGTATATCTACATCATCTGATTTATCAACTTAATGAGTCCGCATCTATGATGTGATTGCTGTGGTAACAATGGACATGTTGGAAAAAACATGATACATTTAGTTCAGGCTTCATGTTGTCACTGACACTTTTTCGCGCTTGTAGCTCAAATACTAGCGCTCTGGTCTTCCATCCAGGCGTGCCGCCGGGTTTGATCCCCGGCAAGATCGTGATGAGATTTATAGTGGAAAAAGAAGACGCTGCAGATAATTTTCTGGGGTACTCCCATTGCCCTCCACCATTTCACTAACACTCTCCATCTCTCCCTTATTTCATCTATCATCCGCAATAATAAAAATAAACTGAGATGAAGTCTTGAGGGTAATACGGGTTTCAGATGGTGATATACAGTAGGAAGAGTTTGGGGCTTCGAGCTCCTCGAGCTTATCGGGTTACTCGTGTGCGGAGGGACCTGGCTTTAACAAGAGCTGGGGCAGGATGACCCAACTATCAGCGTCGGGTTCAAGAATGCCACTGTCCCCTGTCGGGCTTGAACAGTTATAGCATATATAGAGTGCACAATGTGCCAAAGCATGTCTAAGTATACGAACTCCCTCCCGGATCCAGCCCTCATAAGGCCAATTCAAAGTCAACGCCAATAATGCGTCACATGCAAATATTTGCTAATAAATGTTCGTTAAATTACTTCTATTTGCGTTGTATTTTGTGCAGCTGGATGTCCTTAAATTTCCTAATATATGGTTCATTAGACTTATGTTAAAATATGGACTTTTTAACTAAGCACGATTCATTTTAAATTGTTTTCTTACTTTTTTGTGAATTAAATCTGAGTTAATTTACTACGTATGAGTTAATTTTAATATGATAATATTCTACAAATAGTATCTCTCTGACTTTTTAATAATTGTAATACATTCCAGATTTTTATGTTTTAAATTAGGACAAACAATATATCCTTGAGGAGCCACAATAATGAAAACTTTATTAGTGGGAATTTCTTACTGGTAAATGTTTACGAGTGTAAACAAACTCCGTTTATTGCCATTTTTTTAATTTTTGTTGGATTTTGCAATAACTGTAAAATATTTTATGCTCGACCATTGTAGCAATATGAAAGCGCAAGTATCGATTATTCTCGGATATGCAATCGAAAGACAACTAGCGAAACGTCACGGAGGCTGAAAATCCAATACTGTCGCAGAAGGTTATGTTCTGTTACTATAATAATTAGCGTTAATTGTAAATAATATTCAAATAAATTCAATTTGTCATCTCGTTTTTCAATGTCTAAATCAATTTCAAGGTTATATCAAGATTAATGTTTATTTTACTCTCTAGATTAGATCAAGGTCAATGACATTTGTTTCTCGGAAAAAATCAATACTTTCGCGTCTGCGCACATCTCACAATTTACGAGATATTGCACAAGGTCAGTTCCGCTCCCCAGTCAGATAAGAACAACATGATTACGTATGAATAATTTCAAGTTAGAAATATGGTCGAGCATAAAAAGTCGTATGAAACTTGCCTATAATAGTATTTAAGACGCTCGTGTGAAAATTATGAAACTCGCTTGCGCTCGTTTCATAAACATACTCGCATCTTAATTACTACCATTATAGGCTCGTTACATAATGTAATATTATTTTATTTTAATGTTTACGAACTCTTTCATTTAATATTTTCACAATTTTAATTATGATACAATTATAAAGAAATAAATAATTCTATTTTAAAATTGTTTTAAATCATTTAAAGTCTTGAAAATACACCAAATTCATATCAATGTTTTATTAAATATGATGCATGAAAATCACACATATTTCAGACCATATACTCACAAACACAAAAACAAAGGCATGGATACATACTTTGTTTGAAGCCAAGTGTTTTACGATCTCTGTATTCAATCATTGTAGTGATATTGGCCCTAGAATTTAAAACAAATTAATACAGAGATACTCTCATAAATTTAACTCAGATGTATGTAATCCTAATCAATTTGTTATTAATGAATATTAGTTTTTAAAAGGAGTCTGTACACCGAATTTTGACAAAAAAAATGAAATTTTGGTTTCTACCGTTTTTCGGTACTTTAATATGTGTAAAATGATATGATTTTATTTCTTCTGTCAGCTTTCAGCCCTATTTTCAGCAAAAATATTGTAGTAATTATTAATGTAAAACATGTTATCAATGAAATTTTTTTCCCAACCGCTCGTGGAATTTTAAATTTATTTAGCCGATTCTATACATAAAGGTATGTTACGTATGTCCTATTTTTTCTACATTTGTATCTTTTATCACTTGTGAGAAAAGTGCTCCCAAAATTGAGGAATTTAACATTGCACGATACGGAAATTTTGACATCATTTTTCTACACTTGCTTATTATTGTGGCACTGGTGCACTTTTCTCGAAAAGTTTGTACCTAAAATGCTGAAATTAATATACAGTATAAATATGATGGCATTTTACACAGTACAGTAGGTTAAAAAAATTAAGATTACAGGGTTGTTTCCGATCTCTGATAACGAATTTGAATGACGCCATGTGCGTCAGAAATCACACCAACAGCTGAATTGCGGCGAGAGGTGACAGACCAGTAGTGAGTGATTTCATAATCAGAGTGCCAGTAGCAATGCCCAAGAAAATCGAGCCTTTTTGGGAGGGGTACATAACAACCCTTTCCGATGCCAAGTACAGTTAGGCCTACGTGAAAATCATAGAAGCCTGAAAAAAACGTGGTTTCGTTATTTCCAAGAAAGGCATATTGTGTGTACCTAATAAGACTGGCAACGCTGGGATGGGATTAATTCCAGAATGGAAAAAGCAAGCAAATCCACCCCCCGTCACAAGTCGCCGCACTCCACGAGATGATACAAATTAATTCCATTCGAGCTTTACCAATCTCATTAAGTAGGCCTATACAGAAGATGACTTTCTGGGAAATAACGAACTCTTGTTTATTGCAGGCTTCTTTTATTTTCACTTAACTGTACTTGACATTGGAAAAGGCTATTATGTACCCCTCCCAAAAAGGCTCGATTTTCTTGGGAATTTCTGCTGAGAGTCTCCGTGCACTCTGATTATGAGATCACTTACTACTGGTCTGACACCTCGCGCATAGTTCAGCTGTCGTGTGACTCCTGGCGCACATGATGTCATTCAAATTCGTTATCAGAGATCGGAAACAATCCTGTATTTCTATCTTTAGCAAAAGTAAAAAATAATTTGTAGTAATTCTTAATGCAAATATGTTGTAAAAGATTTTTTTTTTTTTTTGCCAACCGCTCAGTGGAATTTTAAATTTATTTAACCGGTTGTATACATAAATGTTATGTTACATGTCCCCTATTCTTTCTACATTTGTATCTTTTATAACTTCTGAGAAAAGTGCACCCAAAATTGATGAATTTAACATTGTACGATATGAAAGTACAGTCTCCCCTTTAGATGTTATTTATTGTAATTTATCTATTGAACTTTATTATGTATTCAATCCTTTCCTGAACACGAAATCACTCTCTTTTAGGGGAGTGATAGAATTTTGTATGTATACATTTCTTTGTATATTTTCCTAGCATTAAATCTATAATAATGATTAGTAGTGGTAGTAGTAGTAGCAGTAGTAGTAGTAGTAGTAAGAGAAGTAGTAGTAGTAGTGGTAATATTAGTAGTAGTAGTAGTAGTAGTAATATTAGTAGTAGTAGAGTATTAGTAGTAGTAGTAGTAATATTAGTAGTAGTAATAGTAATAGTAGAGTAGTAGTAAGAGTAGTAGTAGTGGTAATAATATTAGTAGTAGTAGTAAGAATAGTAGTAGTAGTAGTAGAGTAATAGTAGTAGTAGTAGTAGAGTAGTAGTAAGAGTAGTAGTAGTAGTAGTAATATTAGTAGTAGTAACAGTAGTAGTAGTAGTAGTAAGAATAGTAGTAGTAGTAGTAGAGTAGTAGTAAGAGTAGTAGTAGTAGTAGTAGTAGTAATATTAGTAGTAGTAACAGTAGTAGTAGTAGTAGTAAGAATAGTAGTAGTAAGAGTAGTAGTAGTAATATTAGTAGTAGTAATAGTAGTAGTAGTAATAGTAGTAGTAGAGTAGTAGTAGTAGTAGTAAGAGTAGTAGTAGTAATAATATTAGTAGCAGTAAGAGTAGTAGTAGTAGTAAGAGTAGTAGTAGTAGTAGTAGTAGTAGTAGAGTAATAGTAGTAGTAGTAGAGTAGTAGTAGTAGTAGTAAGAGTAGTAGTCGTAGTAGTAGAGTAATAGTAGTAGTAGTAGTAGTAATAGTAGTAGTAGTAGTAACAGTAGTAGTAGTAGTAGTAGTAAGAGTAGTAGTAGTAGTAATATTAGTAGTAGTAACAATAGTAGTAGTAAGAGTAGTAGTAGTAATATTAGTAGTAGTAGTAGTAGTAGTAGTAGTATCAGCAGTAGTCGTAGTAGTATTATTTAGAAAGTTATTAGTGTCTTCAAAAGGTTTCTTCTGGTCCAATAGGAGCTCGAGTAATAATGGCATGCAGAGATACGGATAAAGCTGAGACAGCTGCCAAAGAAATTCGAAAACTATCACAGGATATCGAGAATGCAGGCACAGTGGAGGTTGTGAGTCTGAATCTGGGATCGCTCGCCTCCGTGCGACAGTGTGCCCAGGAAATCCTCAACAAGTGTGATAACATCCACATACTGGTCAACAATGCAGGTAATACAACCTTATCTCAGGGAAAGTAAAATTAACTTGGTCACTGTTAAGAGAGCGGTTGTTGCTCACTCATAAACAATTATTTAGCTTAAACTGGCCTAAAAAGGGTTCAATGAAAACTGATAGATAATCATATCTGAAATTATGCTATATAGATTGATTCATAGAACTTAAAGGTACGGTCGCACGTCGCTACTTTTGCAGCGCTGCAGTACAAAAAATTGCGCAACTCTCGTACTGCGACGTGTGAACAACGGTGCAACCCGAAAAGTAGCGGCTGCCGAACCTGCTGCCCGCTACTTTTTCATTCTGCGCGCAGATTAGAAGTAGCGACGTGTGAACAGGGTTCTCAGGGTTGCAGCCGCAGCATTTTTGATATCGGTTTTGTTGAAACTTTTGCTGCGGTTGCAACCAGTGTTGGCACCCAAATGTGCCAATGATACTTTTATTGTTTGGATATATTTTAATGTTAGATGTGTTGAAAATAAATTATTTGTAACAGTTATTGAATACACAACACAATCTAAACATATTTGCTAGTGATATAATTCATTTTTTTTTTTTTTTTTTTTTTTTTTTTAATTTTCCGTATCTTGGTTTCAAACAGGAGGGTTGCCAACATTGATTACGTGAATATGCTGTTGGTTATCATTTAAGTAAATATGCGTTTTTGAAAGCTTTATAGTAAAAATAATGCCAATTTCTGAATACTAGTTAGGACAGAAAAGCAATAATAGATAAGTAAGCTTTAGCATAAGTTTCGTAATAATGCGAACATAACCACAAAATGTATATTGAAAAGTCAACACGGAGATGGAAACCTGCAACATGACTGCGGCTGCAAAAGTAGCGCCTTGTGTGTGAACAGACTCGCAACCTCCAGTTGCAACATTTGCAGCACTCGGGTTGCGCAGCACGAAAAGTAGCGTGCAGCTTTTGGCTTACGTGTGAACACGACACGCAACTTTTGCAGCTGCAGTACAAAAGTTGCGCAGCAAAAGTAGTGACGTGTGACCGTACCTTAATGGAGTCTCAGAATAACTTCGAAAGGATACCTTGCAAAATGCGAAATTACCATCCACAAGGAAAACGATCTTTATACCGTCCATTAAAGATGGGGGAATGAGACCGTGACAGGCCATTAGGCCTAAAACATGAAAAGAAGGAAATAACTCTAGTTGTTCAACATTATATTTGTGTGCCATTTTAAGCTATAAATTACAAACACGAACACAAGTGTACAACATCTAACTTCTTCTTGGTTTCCAACGAGACTAAAATAAGCACAAACAGCAAGACAACTGCTGATAGCCCGGCAACATTCATTTCAAAGTGCGCAGAAACCAAATGCTCCTACCGGTCACACTGGAGTGGGGATTAAGTCATTATCTTGAGACTTTTGAAGAGTACATAAATCTGCTCTAGTAAAGTACGGCTTATTCTAGATAGAGTAGCATTGCATTGTTCTATTCCTACTGCCTTAGCGTATTTAAGGTCAACCTTAAACTGTAAAATGGCCTACTTCTTTGCCACCCATCTCGTTATCGGTTAGTGGATGTGGAACAATGACGTCATGTGGTACTCGAGAACGGAAGCGCTATGTTCTGAATATTGCCTGGCTATAGCAATGTTGCCACGTTTACCCACTAATGATATACTCTTTCCGTAACTTGTGTAAGGAAGATCATCGGCCGAGTCCACACCTGTGGAGTAACGGTCAGCGCGTCTGGTCGCGAAACCAGGTGGCCCGGGTTCGAATCCCGGTCGGGGCAAGTTACCTGGTTGAGGTTTTTTCCGGGGTTTTCCCTCAACCCAATACGAGCTAATGCTGGGTAACTTTCGGTGCTGGACCCTGGACTCATTTCACCGGCATTATCACCTTCATTTCATTCAGATGCTAAATAACCTAGATGTTGATACAGCGTCGTAAAATAACCCAATAAAATAAAAAAAAATCATCGGCCGACAATCAAGTTTCCACTTCGTGTTAAGAGACTAATACCACAGTCTAGTATATACAGTCACGAAGCTCAATATGTAATAAATATGCATCCCTAGATAGTTGCTAACCACTAAGATCGCTACTATCGCCTCATTACAGACACTGCGAAATAGTATCAGCACAGTCTATTGTTCCTAGCAACCTCAACAATTCAAGCTTCGTGACTGTATATACTAGACTGTGCTAATACTCCCACCCAGTTATATTTCACATTAATATTATTTTTTTCAGGAGTGATGGCATGTCCACAAGGCAAGACAGAGGATGGGTTTGAGACTCAGTTGGGCGTGAACCATCTGGGCCACTTTCTTTTCACATGCTTGCTTTTGCCTCGCATCATTCGCTCAGCTCCTGCCAGAATCGTCAATGTGTCATCATCTTTACATGAATGTAAGTGAAAAATATGCTATTCTTCCTGCTATGCATCACAGATCTGCCAGACCGCCAACGTTCCATTTGATAGCGACATTCCTTTATTAGGCAACGATACACTCCTGTGATTTGCGGAAGCTGTGAAGCCTCTGAAAGTCATAATATGCAGGAGATTTGCCGCGGAGAATAGTTTCGATGTGTTGTACATCATCTTCTGAACTTCGAAACTATATAGCAAAAGAATTCAGAAGGTGATGCACACGACATGGAAACTAGTCAATTAAGGTAAAATACCAACATAGTTTAATATTAACATAGTGAAATAATTCTTTGGTCGGCAGGAAAAGGCACGTAAGTAAAAAAAAGTCGATTTTTCTGATATCTCTAATCACATAAATCAAGTATTTTTTCTAATTTTTGAAATAATAAAATTTGTCGTATCTTAAATTGAAAAGAGTCTTACTTTAACCAACATACATGAATTTCATTATTATATTTATATTCAATTAAGAGAAAGAGTATGGGAGAGTCGGGTAGTATCGGACATCGGGTAGACAGTGCGTTTCTTTCATATACCACAGATGGTAGTACCTGAATGACTTGGTTAGGTAACTGTATGCGACATCACAAAAACGTAACTATGTCATTCAGGCACTATCATCTGGTTGTAGATGAAAGAAACTCACTGTCCGATATTACCCGATGTCCGATACTACCCAACTCTCCCCTAAATTAAAAAAAAAGTCTCTCCAGAAAAATTCATTTTTTTTTTTATTTATGTGGCTTTTCCCGCCGACCAAAGAATTGTTTATTGATATAACTTTACAGTTCTTTATGAATACAGATCATCGCTAAAAATATTTCGAATTAACAGCTAAGAGAAGACTGTCTTTGAGGCGTAAATTGTAGATGAAAAATGGAGTGAGAAGGGTATCTTACTCATTGGGATCGCTACAAACAGCTATAGCTGCTTGACTAACAATTTTTCTCTTCCTTTCAGATCAATACTTCTAAAATATTTGACACAGTATTATTTTTTCCGCCGAAGGACATCACATAGTTTAACATTAATGAAAACTTGTCACATAAGGACGGTCTTTGTTTACAAGTTGCTGTATGCCATAGTTAAGGCCTAAGATTTTCAGTTTGATTCTCACTCTGTACAAGATGATGCTTACCCTAATGCAAATCTCTTAGTCAATTATGTCTACATGTGCAATGAAGTATGTATAAACTTTGCTCTATTTTTTTGTAGATGGAACAATACAGTTTGACGACATGAATATGGAGAAATCGTACAGTGCTACTGGGAGCTACTGCCGAAGCAAGTTGGCCAATGTATTATTCAGTCACGAGTTGGCTTTTAGACTTCAAGGTAAGTAGCGAATATTTCAACTTGAATGTTTGTTAGTTTTAAATTTAAATATTTAATTTTCTCACTACACTAAGAGAGTAAGTCACCAGCTTACAAGCAAACATTCTGATTGGGGCAGATAAAAAAGTTAATTTTTTTTCTTTCACTGTGTTAATAATGTCAAAAGAAGTGCTTATACAAATTTTGGCCACTCGACCGCAATTACAAGGGCCGTAAAAAAATAAGTTCGCCAGAGGCCGTTAACAGAAAGAAAACACAATTTCTTTGGAAAAATTTATTGGAACAGACAAAGCAATTGTTCAGCATTTTTAAACTCATTCCTCACCGGAATTGAGACATTTTCATATCATGGGATCGACAGAGAGGTGCAGAC
This sequence comes from Periplaneta americana, assembly GCF_040183065.1. Taxonomy (NCBI): domain Eukaryota; kingdom Metazoa; phylum Arthropoda; class Insecta; order Blattodea; family Blattidae; genus Periplaneta; species Periplaneta americana. Next base: position 94,721,006 of record NC_091129.1, read on the forward strand.
GACTGTCAAACGCTGGTTCCGATCCCAGGCGATTGACTTCTACGACACAAGAATACAAAAATTGATCCAATTATATGACAAACGTGTCAATTCCAGTGGGGGATATGTTGACAAATAGTGCAACAATTGCTGTACCTGTTTCAATAAATATTTCCATGGAATTGTAATTTCTTCTGTAAACGGCCCCAGGGAAAATCACTTTCTGGATGGCCTCGTAATTTCGGTCGAGTGGCAAAAATTTGTATGAACACTTCTTTTGACATTATTAACATTGTGGAAGAAGAAAAACATTTAACTTTTTTATCTGCCCCAACAAAATGTTTGCTTATTAGCTCAGGCGGTAGGCGTGTTTGCCTACTTCTCGTTCCGGAGCTGCGCTCGGATGTGAGTTCGATTCCCGTTTGGACTGATTACTTGGTTGGGTTTTTCCCAGGTTTCCCAAACTGCAAGACTAATGTAAGGTTATTAGTAATTACATAGAGAATCCTCGGTCTCATCTCACCAAATTCCATCTCTGCTAAATAACTTATCTTAATAGTTAATATAGCGTTGTCAGTTTCTCAACATTGCAAATTAGTCAATAAGCGTTTTAAACATCAGCATCTGATGAACAATCTCACTGCTATAGGTACCGATGTGACTACATACTCGCTCCATCCAGGGGCCGTTAAGACAGAACTTCAACGTCATATGGACGACACATTCTTCAGAGGTGCGGAATTCATAATGAAAGGCTTTGCAGCATTGTTCTTTAAAACTCCAGAAGAAGGTGCACAAACCTCAATATACTGTGCAGTGGATGAAAAGCTGGCTGACAAAACAGGACTCTACTACAGGTAAGATCCATAATGTCCTATAAGTAGAGATTCGTGAAATGGTTCTATTTTGTCAAATTTTTACACTTCTTTATATTTCTTCGCATAAGCCCCAAAACCGCAGTTCTGAATCGTGAAATAATTCGAATTCGTATAATAACGTAAAAAAAGTAATTCAAGTTTTTTAATGTATTCCAGCAGTAATCTACTTGTTTTATTCCCAAAATCTTAATAATATGAATTGTTAAGTAATATTTTAAATTATAAAAGAAATTATTGAACCAGAAAATGGTTACTTTTCATGTGATTCTAGACAATTTATCTAGTGATCTTTCAAATTAAGTCTAAAACTTCCATTTTGAGATATGGTGAGATGAAGTTCTACTTTGCACACAATTTTATGACTTACTTCCTTTTAATAAGGAAATATACAAGCAACTATCCAGTTAGTTAGTTAGTGGGGTTTAAAAAAGGGCGCGTCAGCTACTATGGCTATTTGCGCCCTTATCTAAAATTCTTCACAAAACAGAAACACAATACAATAATCAGAATGCGTAAAATAACTAAAAAGCGTTGTCACGGTTAAAACGAGGTTCAAAAATGCAGTTTCAACAAGGTGATGCATAAAAAAACATAAAAGTGAACAGTTCTCAGATCCTACCTAGTATTTAAAAAGAAACAATAAAATAATAAAACAAATGCCACCCGAAATAAATTATCTGGCGCATTTCTAAAATACTCTGATGTCAAGTCCGAAAGTCAAGTTTGTTAAAAACATATACTAAACAAATGTAACCTCCGATGTAAAGGGTCCGGAGGATAAGTAAAAAACGGGTCATTAAAAAACTAAATCACCCTGTCAAGTCTTGTATTCGATAAAAACTCATAACTGCATTTGTACAATTAAAATAATTTCCAAGAGCGTCACGTAGAGTCGGCTGAATTCCCTACTGCCGACGGATACTGTCATATTTTCTACAATGCAATAAAAAATGTTCCACCGTAAGAGAAACATGGCATATATCACACTCCGGCTGAGGCTCGCCACGTAGGAGCAACTATCCATCTTTGCAATTCCGGAATACCAATATCAAAACAAGCATAAAATCCTACATATGAATCAAACATAACCTAAAATCTACGTCTTGGCGCTTAGGCTACTTCCTTTTGCCTTCTCACGTAAGCGATGCTCAATGTACCGGTATAGCTTGTTAAATGAAATATTTTCAAGGATCTGAAACTTTTATAAAAATTTGTATCGTTGTTGCCAATAATCTTGCAGTTTTCGAAAACTCATTTGTGAAATAAAGTGTATAATTGAGTTGAAAGTACTCGCTGAAGACACACTTATTCCAATAATCTCTCTTTATGCTCTGATAAGCACAAATCAACGTCATGAATAATCTACTCTAATGTAAACACGGTCTAACGTTTATCTTAACTTCTCCTGCCACCAACTGTTCCAGTGTACAATCATTTTCAAAACTGAAGCATGTGAAAACGCATTATCTTAGGTCCACAATGTCAGAAGAGGGTTAGGGCCTAAAGTTTCTTGTTATTGTTTTCATTGAGGGAGAGTTGTTAAATTATATTGACTGCGATCAGTAGCGCATCCAGAAATGTGGTCGGGAAGGCTTTTTATAACTAGTGTCACAGAGCAACATTAAAATTGTATAGCTGTATCCTTACGCGAAGTGTGGTTGGCTTAAGACTGCGTCACTCAGATGTGATTGGGTGGTTGGAATGGTTGGAGCTACCATACACGCTCCAAATAAAAGTTACAGAACTTAGAACAATAACGAAAGTTCGAGATTAAAATAAAAGTACCGGTATGTTGTGAAAACCCATAAACATACAGATCTATTTAAAAATAAATGTTTCAAAGATTACACACGTCAATACATTAAAGAGGTTTCTTTCTCTTTTCCTTTCTCCCCCATTTTTTTTTTTTTTTTTTTTTGGGAGGAAGGCTTTAGATCCCCTAGGGTGAGCCCACACTGCGGCAAACAAACTGTTTCAGGCTGCTCAAAATAAAATGTTTGTTGCTGTTTCAAAAGTCTTCAATACACACTGCAGTAAACAAGTCATTATCAATACACAGTTGCTATGGTTCTTTCTTAAACTTCTTGAAGTTAAAACTGTAAATAGCAAGATTTTTTTTTCTATTTGCATCAGGAGCTTCTCAGCTTTACACTTCATCTCAAAATTAATTTATATTAATATAAATAAAAAGTTCAGTTTGTTACAGTACTGAATTTTTACTGAAACAAGATATCAATAATGAGTAATTGAACATCTGTGCAGTGACTGTAAAGAGAAGAGAGCTTCTGCCAAGGCCCGAGATCCCGAGACAGCCAAGAGACTGTGGGAGGTGAGTGCAGAGATGGTAGGACTGGGCAGCTGGGACCCTTTCACAGCAGCTGATGGGGCACTTCCTCCAACTGCTACTTAAAGGTCAACGAGACTTTTATCTTGAGTGTTTCACAAACAACAGAAGGACAAATTCGTCAGTGTAAAGCAGCACGAAGTATATCGTGTTAACATTTAGCACATAAAATAATTATAAGCCTTCAAAAGCAGTATTACTAAGTGCATTTATGTCAGCTAAAAAACAGAAATGAATATATTTTTATATTTTTCATTTGCATTGTTTTCGTTTTTATTATTTTTATTTAGCAGGTTTAACAATGTTTATAACATCTTCCAGCTTTCAATTAATATTCTGTTGCTCTTCTCCAATCTTCTGTGTAATTCCAATCTCCATACTGCAGTCCTTTCTCCAGTATGCTGCTTAAAAAATTCTACTCATAATGTAATTTTAAATCGTTACGTTTTATTGTGCCAAGTGATACTCAGTCTAGTATTTTCTTTGGAAATCTATCTTCTGTAATCCTTTTACGTGTCCATATCATTTTAACTCACTGTTTTTTTCACGAAGTCTATTATTGAATTTTGAACGTTCACTTTTTTTTCTATTCACATTGTTCTTTCTCTTACCTCTTCTAGGAACTCTTGAAGAACGTCGTTAGAAATCCATTCCTGTCGAAAGTAATCTTTATTTCGTTCTTAAGTCGGCCTAGGTAGCGTAGTCGGTATAGCGCTGGCCTTCTGTGCTCGAGATTGCGGGTTCGATCCCGGTCCAGGTCGATGGCATTTAAGTGTGTTTAAATGTGACAGGCTCATGTCAGTAGATTTACTGAAATGTAAAAGAACACCTGCGGGACAAAATTCCGACACACTGGCGACGCTGATATAACCTCTGCAGTTGCGAGCATTGTTAAATAAACCATTATTTAAAAATTTTTATTTTTTCGTTCTTAATTTTAGCTCCCATGTTCAAATTATAGTCTTTGTTTTCTTACTTATATCCCAATCCCACAAAACATCATTTAATTTTTATATTGCTTCTCTGCCTCTATTCATCCTGTCATTTATTTCAACTTCATGACGTCCATCTTTATTGATTTTTAATTTTTATATTTGTTAATTTTTATTTATTATATTCTGAGACATGCATAAGTTCCTATACATCCACTGTTAAAATGTTTTATTTTTCAAAGATTTGTTAAAAATAGAAAAGAAAAAAATAATACAGTATTTTCTGAAACTGTACCAATCAAGATCATCAGTATTTCAAACAATGGTAATTTAAGCACAAAATCTCGTAAGAATATATTGTTTTTAATTTGTACTGTTACCAATAAGTGTATTTTCAGATTGTCACATTTACTATCTAATAAAGAACAGTCATTAACCATCAATAATTATATTGATAATTGGATGTTGTTTTTATTTTTAACACGAAAGTGTCTACAATAATACTATTTTGTACGGAGACATGAATAATTAATAAATACGTCACTCAAAATCTAGATGATTTATAAAGAAAAGAAATCTTCTTTCCTGAAATCCTGACTCCACCAACATCACTATTACCACAGCCATATCCATTTCTACTGTTTCAGAATTAAACACGAATGTTCAACGAACTGAGCATCTTCTAAATTAATTTAGAAGATCACTGTGTGTGTTTCTACCTTGACAGACATCCGGACAAAAATAGAACATAATTAACTCGAACACAGCACAAATTCAGTTCCTGTACACAATTGATCACATGCTTTTGCACTCAACATATCCTACACAATGGCGTAAAAGGCGCCAAGACAGTTAACCTGTGAAGGTACTAAAAGCTCTGAGTCCTTTACTTTTGAGTCTAAGCTTGTCATAACATCTTTTTTCAATTGGCAAAACCAGAGCCTTCTTCAGTTACAAGCCGGAGCCATACATCGGCAACATTGTAATTAACTGTCAAACAGAGGCCTACTATCCAGAACACGTGTTTGGGCTAATGCCGATTTTCAATGTAAATTAATGTTACAATATAAGTGTGTGTCTATGGAATTATGTTCGCGGTCGTACCAAACGTTAATTGTTGATGTATTATAAACTAAGTGCGTGTTCGCGATAAAAACAAGACAATAAATAAAAACATGGCTGCAGTCTTTAGCAATTTTTACGGTTATTATTAATGACAAAGTGATTGACAATTCTTCTAAATATTAAAATAATATTGTATAAATTATATTTTCATAGTCGTACTTGTGGTTTGTGGTGTATCAGAATTCTAGCCAAATTGTTGGGTCTCGCCTGCTATATCAATAAAGTTACGCTGTTGACTTTCAAGTTACTTGTAAACAGCTATTTTGTGATCCCATAAATGTTGCAATTTTGTTGAAGATTCGGAATGCCTGCTTTACGTCAGAACTACCCATAATTTGTAGATGCATTCAGTCACTTTGTTGATTTTCAAGGTTTATTTATTAATATTATTTCTTTTGTAATAAATTAGTTATAAACATGTTTCTTTTCACTTCGTATTTACAGGATTTAAAGTTTATTGAGTTTACGCTAATTGGCACATACTTAATAGATAATGTGTTTTGTTACGTATTATGTTGAAGGTATGTTTCTTCATTTTTTCATAGATTTGGCCTTGGCCTATTTAAAATTATGTTTTAGAAAATTTGTAACAATTTAGGATAACAATATTGTTATCGTGACTGGCGAGTTCAAACTAAAACTGGCTTCCTGGGCATCTGAAATATTTATAGAAAAGCACGACAGATAATCACATGAAATTAAAATAAGTTACATGTATGTGATATCCTAGACCTTTCACGTCAGAGGTAAAACAACATAAAGCGGCTAAACATTGTCAATTTACTACCCACATAATGGTTAATTGATTGGAATAGGGTACTGTGAAAGTACGTCGTTATTTTATTTATTTTTGGTACAAGTAACAAGTACAAGATGGTACACATCAATAAAAGAACACGCATTCTTTTATTTTTTTTAAGTTATAAGTGGCTGTATGCAAGTACTTATGCGGTATTCTGAAACTCAAATAAAATACCATTTCGGATTCCGTAATAAATTAAGTACATCAATACACTTAATCTTGATCATATGCACTTAGTTTTGTATCAATTAATGTCGAAAATGTACATGTGACAACGAAATCAAAGCACTAAAACGTCTAACGTCATGCTTTTATTTCGCCTCCACCCGCCTCCACTCAGCGTTGCCAAACTTACCCATGCTCCGGCTTGTAACTGAAGATGGCTCTGGCAAAACACAATAAGATCACATTTATAATAGTGCTATGTAATACGTGGATAGAAGACAACATGTGTGCTGACTGGCTCACCAAAAATCGCGTTCAGTTCTCATTTCCGGGACCAGAATCAATTTGTAGTTATTTAAAAGGCCATTTAAAACGTAAATATAGCCCTAAGAGCAAAATAAAAATGATACTACTGGGAAAACATTTCCAAACTGAGAAAATATATTGTCCAACATACGTAACAAAAGTCTTGATACAAAATTAAAAACGATAGAAGAAAAAAACTATTATACTTGGCCTTAAGGGCTTCACTAATAGACCTAATAGACGGTAGTATAATATATTTGAAATTTATTAGAGTTATACTAAAAGTGAGGAAGTTATAGTGAATGAGCACACCGTAATATGGAAAGTGCAATGAGCGATAGTGTGTGTGCAATGTGTTGTAGTGAAAGTGCGGTGAACTACAGAGCCAGTCCATTGAGTTACAGTGTCAGAATAATGAGTAGTAGTGAAAGTGCAGTGAGTTATAGAGTGTGTGCAGTGTTTTCCAGTGAAAGTGCAGTGACCTACAGAGCCAGTTCAGTAAGTTTTAGTACCCGAGTAATGAGCACAGCTAATAGTATATAATGATAAGAGAATATACAGGGGTTGCTGAAAATATTAGTAATGAAGAGTATAATAGTTAGTAGTATAACATATATCTTTGTGTGTTTTTGGATGTGCCAGTAGAGTCAAAAAGTAACTGAACATGTGTAGATAACTTTGTTGCATATGACATGTAACCATTTACACAACACCACTTACGCCCCCTGGGTAGTGACACACTTCTTCCAGCGTCCATACCATTTCTCGAAACAGTCCTGTAGCCCATCTTTGGTCACTTCCCGCAGAGCGAGGTCGCATGAATTTTCACCTTTCGGCTGACGCATACCGCCATCCCTTGAGTAGGGATTTGAAATTTGGAAACAGGTAGGAATCTGTTGGAGCAAGATCTGGTGAATATGGTGACTGTGGAAGGACAGGTATTTTGTGTTATACGAGGAATTCGCTCACCAAGAGCGACCGATGTGCTGTGGTATTGTCATGATGAAGAATCTAATTCTGTCCTTGCTACAAATTGCGTTTTCTTCATGGAACTGCATCACGAAGACGTCGAAGAATTGCAACATGCGTCTCTTTACTGACAGTTCGACCCTCAGGAATAAACTCGAGTTTTACGAGATCCTGGATATCGAAGAACACTTCAAGCATTACTTTCCCCTTTGATCGGTCGGCACACTGAGACTATACGCCTGGAGAGTAGGCCACATACCACACGAACGGACAAGGTAGAGAAGTTACCTACTGAGCATGGCGTTGCCATCCGAAGTTCGGGTACTTTCTGACTCTACTATGAGTAGTATTATGCTTTTGATTGTACGGTATACAAAAATTAAACTCCGGCATTACCGGCATATGAACCATGATTTTTAATTTGACGGAGTTTTTCCCTGCCTTGAGAGCCATCAGTCTTGGACGGTAAATCTACTTCACGAAACTTCTGCAGGATTCTTCTACGTAACTCTTCCTCATTTTGGGCTTTCCAACCATTGCTATCCCGATATAGCTTCTTGTTATTATGCGCAGATCACTTATGACTCGTTGATACAGCATAAAATGCTCCCCAGCCTCGCCCCATAGAAATATTTTGAAGCCTATTCAGTCGTCAGATTTACAGCAATAATTGGGAAGCCGAGGAGCAGTTCCTTAGAAGAATCTTCGTAACTTTCGTAAAGCAGATGCCTTCATTGTTCAACGATTACTGGTTCAAGTCAGTGTAAAGTTCCTTCGAACTGAAGACCATGGTCCATGTAGGTCTACCGCCATATTAATTTTGTGAACGTTAAGAATGAACAAATTTAGAATAATGTACAGTACATTTCATGTTACAGTTAAGTGTAATAGTATTCTTTGTATCGTTTTATAATTTTCTTTCAAGACTTTTGTCACACACGTTATTCGTAACAAAGAACAGAATATTTTTTTTTATTATTAACTCTCATCAGAGCAGAAATGAAACTGATCACAGGCCTATCCACTGTACATTAGCAGCTTAAGTATCTTAAAAATATTGCTACAACTGATAGTGACTTATGTTCTTTGTGCTACAACCGAAGCGTAGTTATCTAGGTTACGTAGCTCAATACAGCCAGTCTATTTACAGAAAAAATTCTGAGAGCTTCGCCTCCATTTACCTGTAACTAGTAATACGAAAAAGAAAATTTTCCACCGAAAATTTTCTGAATTGAAGTTCAGTATACGCAAACAACGTAGCTTCCCACTGAGAAGTTGGTTGTGGGTCTAGAACGCGCGACTTAAACCGTAGAACAGACAGCTTTTTGCAATATGAAATTGTAAAAGACGATGTTGAAAGTGTTCCCCATTTGCTGTGAGGCAGAAGTTGTAGCATACTCTAAACAATGCAGCTCTGTTTCCAAAATGCTGGCCATTTCTTCTCGTATGTTCTTTTGTGACGTCTTCGATTTTATTTTTTTGCAATACTGATCCCCTAGTTTTTTAATTTGTTCACATTTTATTAACTGTTTTCCTATTAGGTGGGTCAACGCCAATAAATCATTCCTGAAATTCTCTATGACACTGGACAGGTGATTCGTTTCTTAAAAAGTTAAAAAATGAAAATCATTTGTTCGGTAGTAAATCTCAGATCTATGACGCAAAAAGTAGACATAAGCAGAGAACTAAAACCGCACTGCACACGTCACTCAAAACAACTGACTCATGTGTCATGCCGTCTTATCGATGCCTGCCTACTCGGCTGATGCTTACGTGACTTCCGCCACGGTATTCAGTATAGACGCGAGCCCAGGCAAAATAAATGCACTGTATAAACACACCTACTATAAAATTGCAAGTGAACTCACCATTGGAGCAGGTACAGTAGTCCAACTCACGACAATAGAGCCACGGAAGGAGTTGAACAAATGACAATGAAATCTTCCCCATGAAGTTCCTTATGTGACGTCACAGCCGGTGTAGGATGGTGAGAGTATATCCCAAGCTGTGATATAAAATTAAAAGTAATTTGAGCAAACAAAAAAAATTACGTAAACAAACAAAAATTAGCTAAGAAAGCCCAGCCAAAAATCACGTAAACTAAAATTATCCTCAAAACCAAACCTAACTTAAACCAAAATCACCTAAACAATCTAATACTATCCTGAGAAAGACTAAATCTGACATAAACCAAACTATGTACAGAAACTATTTGTGAACTCTCAACAAATGCAAGGTCGTTTCAATTTCATTACTCAGTGGTCCAAAAGATGGCGACTCAAGGTAAATGACGATAAATAACAAGCTGTGATTTCCAAAGACAATTTCTCCACCTGGAAAAAGTTATTTTCATTCAACAATAAAAAAAAACTGGCCAAGACAGCAAAATATCTTAATATTCTCCTTGAGAGCAGATTAAATTTCAAATAACACATATTTACTATCATAAACGAGATCTTTTATGTCGCAAAATCCTTATTATAAAAGTTTCATTCAAACTAAGGTTATACTAGTGTACAATGTACATCTTTGTTTTCTGGGGGGTAATTCAAGTTGGGTTTTTTTAATCGAAGTTCTGCCATTTTCCCACGTTAGGTATCAACACCATTTTTTGCTATTTCCATTCCGTTATCATTCCACAGCAATACCCGAACGCCTGCTGGTGACCCATGGAGGGGGCTGGTCTAGGAACGAGTGGGATTGAGAATGCTCCTAGCTCAACAGTGTGTGTAATAGAACCTCTAGGTCGTGTTTCCCCCCCCCCAAATAGAATACAAAATAATTCTGCGCTATATCAGGAATACATCGCCACGTATAATACGTCACCCAGTTTCGGAATAAAACCACAGTTGTGTTGGTTCGAATATTTTATTTTTGTTTTCGGTATTGAGACGGTTCCTCGTATAGGATGAGGAGATTTTCATTAGATTAGTATTCCGTGTTAATATTCTTATATGGATAGGATGCGCGGACGTGTAAGTTAGTTTCAAAATCTGAGACGGAAGTAACAGGTGGACAGGAAGACCGAAAGGAAGCTAGGCGGACAGGAAACATGTGTCCAGGCGTGGAGTTGACTGATGAGGGAATGTATGGACTTTGCCTGCGGGTGGTCAGTAAGATGACGCCAAGCCAGGTTCCAAAAGAGATGATCTGGTATATGTCAGAGAATTGTCAGGACGCCGGAAGTAGGAGATGTTCTAGTTAACGAACAATTTTTGAAGAACGCGTCTTAAGTGACGTAAGTGTAATCATGGCCAATCAGGATTCTTAATAGAGACACGTGATATATAGATAGGAGGGTGAAATTCTATGTTTGGTGGTTGAAAGTAGAGGGTAGATTTCGCAGATAGACAGAAGGCATATAGAACGCGTACGGAGAAGTTGCACTCCACATATTCTCGGCAAACCTAACTCGGAAGTATAACAATTTACGGACTTAGAAATTTTTAGTGGGTGTAGTAAGAAGTCGTGTGTTGCATTATTATTATAAGTCTGAATTCTTTCCTCTCATCACGTTATCAACTGTCCGTTATATTACTGGTGTTTTATAGTACAAAATATATAATTACGTGAACTCAGAAATTAGTATACCAACTTGCGGGAAGTGAGAGCGAGATATTATACACTTGGACGCGCATTTCTGCTGATCTGAAACGAACACTTAATAGTAATAATAAACGCTTTCATAGTTCTTACCAACAACTTCTGGTGTGCACCTACATCATTTCAACCTACGAGCACGTCTCCCAAACCCCATGTCCCGACCGTTTTTGCAGCTGACCTGGGAATCTCATACCTCTACCGGAGTAATCTCGAGGAGGCTGGCGCCCAAATTAATCAGTGTATATAATTAATTATTGACATCGACGTGGCATCCTCGAGATACTTCCATATACGACTGAGCTGGCAGCCGAGGGCAAGGAAAGGCGTCGTGGGCAACGACGACGACGACGACCGACCGCTACAAATTTGGCGCACCAACGACGACGAAGCCAACCGCTTCATATTTCGGCGCCACAACGAGGGCGACGACGACCGCTTCATAATTATGGCGTCCCAACGTCGGGCTCGAGATGGCAACAATGACCACGGCGGGGATCGACGCGAGAGCCGACAGCCGACGCAGGGTTAATGCGGCTGATGGCAACAATGATCGCAGCGGGGATCGACGCGAGAGCCGACAGCCGACGCAGTGTTAGTAGAGCAGCTTGCAGTATCATGCAGTGTCAACGACCGACAGCCACAACACCATGCAGACCCCAAACAGCTGAGAACAATGATGGACGGTGGGGGAGACGATCAACCAGGCGTAACCTAGAAGACGTCGATACGTAAGCATAAAGGGTTTCATTTCAATTGTTGTGTCCATATATATATGTACATGTGTGTAATTCATTTTGGTAGGGTTTATTTTGTTTTTGAGTTTAAGGGGAATTGTTGAAGATATATTATATATTACATGCTGCTAAGGAGCCAAACTAAAAGTGGAAAAATGGAGACTACAGCAGGGACGAGTACTAGCCAAGATAAAGAAAGTTCGCGAGGTTCGGACAATGTCATGTCGAATAGTGTGTTAGAGCGGATATTGGAACAGATGAATCAGATGAGGAACGAAATGATAGAAACTAGTAATAAATTGAAGAGTGATTTGAAGAGTGAGATGGGTAATTTGAAGAGTGAGATGGGTAATTTGAAGAGTAAGATGGCTGAGAATAGTAGCAGGCTAGAGAGCCAGTTCGGTAATTTGAAGAGTGAGATGGCTGAGAATAGTAGTAGTCTAGAGAGCCAGTTAATGGAAAGTTCTGACGTATATCAAGAGCAAATTGGTCAATTAAGAAATATAATGAACGAGAGATCTAATAGATTGGGAAATATGATAGAAGAGAGCTATAATAGATTGGGAAATGTACTAGCCGAGAACAATAATGAAGTGGAAAGTAAATTAATTGTGGATATTAGTGAATTGAATAATAAGATAGCCGAGAATAGTAAAGAAGTGGAAAGTAAATTAATTGAGGATATTAGTGAATTGAATAATAAGGTAGCCGAGAATAGTAATGAAGTGGAAAGTAAATTGATTGAGGATATTAGTGAATCGAATAATAAGGTAGCCGAGAATAGTAATGAAGTGGAAAGTAAATTAATTGAGGATACTAGTGAATTGGATATTAAGATAGCCCAAAATAGTAAAGAAGTGGAAAGTAAATTAATTGAGGATATTAGTGAATTGAATAATGAGGTAGCCGAGAATAGTAATGAAGTGGAAAGTAAATTAATTGAGGATATTAGTGAATTGGTTAATAAGATAGCTGAGAATAGTAATGAAGTGGAAAGTAAATTAATTGTGGATATTAGTGAATTGGATAATAAGATAGCCGAGAATAGTGATGAAGTGGAAAGTAAATTAATTGAGGATACTAGTGAATTGGATAATAAGATAGCCGAGAATAGTAATGAAGTGGAAAGTAAATTAATTGAGGATATTAGTGAATTGAATAATAAGGTAGCCGAGAATAGTAATGAAGTGGAAAGTAAATTAATTGTGGATACTAGTGAATTGGATAATGAGATAGCCGAGAATAGTAATGAAGTGAGGAATAAATTAGCTGTGGATATTGATGAATTGGGAGATAATCTAGATGAGAATTGTAATGAATCGGATAATAAATTAGAAGAGAATATTGATGAAGTGAATAATATGGTAGCTGAGAATTGTAATGAAGTGGAAATTAAATTAGCTGTGAATATTAATGAGTTGAAAGAGAAACTAGATGAAAATAGTGCTGAACTGAAAGATAAGTTAGCTGAGAATATTATGAATTGAGTAATGAACTAGCTGAGAATAGTAACGAAGTGGAATTTAAATTAGCTGTGAATATTAATGAATTGAAAGAGAAACTAGATGAAAATAGTACTGAACTGAAAGATAAGTTAGCCGAGAATATTAATGAATTGAGTAATGAACTAGCTGAGAATTGTAATGAAGTGGAAATTAAATTAGCTGTGAATATTAATGAGTTGAAAGAGAAACTAGATGAAAATAGTACCGAACTGAAAGATAAGTTAGCTGAGAATATTAGTGAATTGAGTAATGAACTAGCTGAGAATAGTAACGAAGTGGAATTTAAATTAGCTGTGAATATCAATGAGTTGAAAGAGAAACTAGATGAAAATAGTACTGAACTGAAAGATAAGTTAGCTGAGATTATTAATGGATTGAATAATACGATAACAGGAAATAGTAATGAAGTGGAGAGTAAATTAGCTAAGGATATTAATGAGAATACTGAGGAATTGAATATTAAAGTAGCCGAAAATAATAATGAGCTGGAAAGTAAAATAACTATGGATATTAATGGATTGGACGATAATCTCGATGAGAATAGTAATGAATTGGAGTATAGGTTAACCGAGAATAGTATCAGGCTAGAGAGCCAGGTGTTAGAAAGTTATGGAGCATTCAAGGAGCAAGTAAATAGAGTAATCGAAAAGTTTTATGAGTTTGGGAGCTATAGTGGACTTGAGAATGAGAATGCGGAAACCATCACAAACATGGGGCGGAGGGCAGAAGAAGCCTTCCCACCCCACAGAGGGTACAAAAGCAATGACCATAATGACGGTTGGAGCAGGGATCGGCCACACAGTGCTGGCGGTCATGGTTTACAACCCTACAATAATGACCGATTTTCTAACAATGGTACAAAGCGGTACTGCGACGATCAAAGGAGTGAATATAGGAAGGGCTATTGGAGGCCACATTTTTCTGCAGGAGGAGAAAAAGTTAAGTGGAAGCATGCTGGTAGATTTAATGTGAGGAGTAGCGTGCCTCCACGTGTAAACTGTCAATTTAAGAATGGCACAATGACATATGAGGAAGGCCGCAGACGATCCCATTCGGAGAATGACGATCCGATTCATGATAGACATCCAGGCGACGTACCAGGTTAATAAACGAGAATTTGTGTAAAGTTGAAAATAATATGATTTTAATTATAAGAAAAATAAGAATGTGTTTGTTTTGTGCATGTAGTATTTGAGCGGTATAAGCAACTAGAACCAAGAACTGATTTCAGTGCTGAAAATGTTAACCTTGGGAAAATTTTTGTTACTTTTGTTTTCTTTTTGCCACCTTCAGAATTAGTTGTTTTTGTGTGTTTTCTCGTACGATCACGCGATAAGTAGTATTCCCTGTGGCAATAATTTAAAGATGATATTAATAAGAATTAATAATGATTAATAATAATGATAGAATATTTTTTTTAATTAACTTCATTTATGTTCATTCATTTGTAGAGGTTGAATGATTCGATTTGAATATGTATCCATTTTTTTTAGAATCAATATTAAGTGCCAGACCATCATTTTAGTTCGAGACATAAAGTTGTCCTCTATATTGAGGGGACGTTATTCGAGATGTGTATTCAAGGTTGCAGCTCATGTATGAGATATGATAAATAGAGTCAGTTAGTATTTCAGAAGTATTATGTATCGTTTGGTATAATTTTGATTCTGGTTAATAATTATTTCGGTTTTATGAATGTAAATGTGTTTTCAAGGCTGAAGCTAATGTATGAAGTATGATATAAAGGGTTAATTGGTATTTTAAAATGTAGTGTGTATTGTTTAGTGTATTTTTATTGTGGTTCATAATTCTTATTTCTATGTTATAAGTATAAGTATGTATCAAGGAACCGATCATGAATGTGAGTGAGAGAGCGCCATTGTATTCGGATGTGCCCTGAATGTTACGATTGGATGCTGTATATATGTCAGGTAGAAGTCAGTTAAACTGGCGTGTGAGATGTAGACAGGCGTGAGGTGTGTATATAGATTCATACATGTAAATAGTTGTAAATATGTAATAATTGTAAGTGTAAATTTGTACATTGTTTATAAGCATAGCAAAAGGTGTATCCAAGTGTGACTAATTAGGGACACCGGAGACTAGTAGCGAAGGGATTTTATGGGACGCCTCATAACAACAAATATTCCCTTGGGAATATTCTTTGTTATGAGAGGGCATTTGAGACGGTTCCTCGTATAGGATGAGGAGATTTTCATTAGATTAGTATTCCGTGTTAATATTCTTATATGGATAGGATGCGCGGACGTGTAAGTTAGTTTCAAAATCTGAGACGGAAGTAACAGGTGGACAGGAAGACCGAAAGGAAGCTAGGCGGACAGGAAACATGTGTCCAGGCGTGGAGTTGACTGATGAGGGAATGTATGGACTTTGCCTGCGGGTGGTCAGTAAGATGACGCCAAGCCAGGTTCCAAAAGAGATGATCTGGTATATGTCAGAGAATTGTCAGGACGCCGGAAGTAGGAGATGTTCTAGTTAACGAACAATTTTTGAAGAACGCGTCTTAAGTGACGTAAGTGTAATCATGGCCAATCAGGATTCTTAATAGAGACACGTGATATATAGATAGGAGGGTGAAATTCTATGTTTGGTGGTTGAAAGTAGAGGGTAGATTTCGCAGATAGACAGAAGGCATATAGAACGCGTACGGAGAAGTTGCACTCCACATATTCTCGGCAAACCTAACTCGGAAGTATAACAATTTACGGACTTAGAAATTTTTAGTGGGTGTAGTAAGAAGTCGTGTGTTGCATTATTATTATAAGTCTGAATTCTTTCCTCTCATCACGTTATCAACTGTCCGTTATATTACTGGTGTTTTATAGTACAAAATATATAATTACGTGAACTCAGAAATTAGTATACCAACTTGCGGGAAGTGAGAGCGAGATATTATACACTTGGACGCGCATTTCTGCTGATCTGAAACGAACACTTAATAGTAATAATAAACGCTTTCATAGTTCTTACCAACAACTTCTGGTGTGCGCCTACATCATTTCAACCTACGAGCACGTCTCCCAAACCCCATGTCCCGACCGTTTTTGCAGCTGACCTGGGAATCTCATACCTCTACCGGAGTAATCTCGAGGAGGCTGGCGCCCAAATTAATCAGTGTATATAATTAATTATTGACATCGACGTGGCATCCTCGAGATACTTCCATATACGACTGAGCTGGCAGCCGAGGGCAAGGAAAGGCGTCGTGGGCAACGACGACGACGACGACCGACCGCTACAAATTTGGCGCACCAACGACGACGAAGCCAACCGCTTCATATTTCGGCGCCACAACGATGGCCGGGCCGCATCAGTATGGATCTATGATTAGAGAAGGAATTAAAAGGAGGGTACGCAATTTATTTATTTATTTATTTACTTACAGATCTTATATTTTTGTCTCTGCCTCTGTGCAACGTCACATTTACGGTAGGGAGAAGAGGAGATGGCAGATGCTTTTTAATACCCTGGACGCCCATGACTAAGTAAGCCACTTGAAATTTAACGGTCACTGACAGGCAGGAATATAATGTAAAATCTGATGTTTCAATATACAGTATCTCTGCCGATCAGTGATTGTTAAATTTCAAATGGCTTATCTTAGCCGGGGGCGTCAGCGTATTAAAAAGTATTACAACTTCTTCATCCTCTGATTGAGGTTCTGGCTGATATGTACCTCTATTATCAGGCAGTACCTCTCAATTGACGATATGTGTCAGAGGAATAACAAATTGTTTGTATAGATCTGACGTCTGATTAGTGCAACATGTAGCTAATTGGTGATTTATGCAATGGAGGGGAAAAGGAACTGGCCATCCTACCCCATTATCTCCTGGCCTAGTTGTCTCATAAGTGGTGATTTTTGGTTATCATTTGTGAGGGTCAGACTTGTCTTCGGACAGTTCACTAAACAACAACAACAACAACCTTTTCCTATAGCATATAGTGGTGTGACAAGATTAGATCAGTGAAGTTCTCAGAAAAGGAACTCGTCAGGACTTAATTGTTTTCTAATAAATATGAATATTATGGCAAAGCAAGCATGACAATGGCGTTGTTCTGGAATCAGTATTGACAAAACTATCGAAGATTAAACGACTTCGTAGTTCATTTAGGTAAGCTGATGGTTAATGAGAATATTAAAATAATGATCAATATTATATTATGTGCAGCCTTTTAGATTTAGAAGCAAGCAACAATTTGGTCAGAAGGAAAATTTTCTGGAAATGTACAGGGAAACTTTCCTTCTCACAGCACTTCACAACCTCCAATCGCAACTTCTGTAACTCTCGGGTTGCGCAGGGCAAAAAAGTATCGTGTGAACACTACGCGCAACTTTGAAGCTGCAGTAAAAAAGTTGTGCGTGTGACCGGACCTTAACCTATACCCCTGGGCTATGCTTAACCATACTAGATGGTGTTGGCGAAGGTGGTCTGGAAACGTTCTACTGTTGGATGTTAGATGTCGCGCATTGTTATATCATGACACGAGATTGTTAGCGAAGAACTGACACACGAAACACCTGTTCATTTTAAAAGCTAACCAAAACGGAAATAATGAATTTCACTCTTTTTTTCTGTCAGTAAATCATTCAACAATGTTGTTAATATGTTATCTCTATGACACCTATAGGCAATATCGATATTATTCTTTATCATCAATGACTAAATTAAATCAAGCAGTCGCGTGACTATGTCCAGCATGAAACAAAGTAAGAAAGCAATAATGTTGTTCCATTACTCGACCTCGGTGAGTGCTCTCTGAGTGGCCTGCGCCCCGAAGCGAGCGTGGATTACGTCGCATACTTTCGTTATCAATGTACAACACTACTGAATTGTTTCAGTCACTGTGTAGCTATCCCATTGTTTAGTGAGATCGCCATGGTTTGTTGCTCCAAATATACAGGCAAGGCCCGTCTTGACGGGAAGACTGCCATCGTCACCGGATCAAATACCGGCATCGGCAAATTCACCGTACTGGACTTCGTTAAGAGAGGTACGGTACCTACTTAGTCATTAGGAAGTTTTAAATTGTCAGTTCGTCCAGATTTGTTACAAAATAAAATCTCTCTTTTCAAATTGTTACGAGTAGAAGTTAGAGGCGCAAAGATTAAAACACATATATAATGATCAATAGTCATCAATAGGGTTGGCAGGCCTAAATAAAATTATTCCAAGAATAATTTTATCAGGAATAATTTTATCATCGATTTCTATAATATTAGGTTTAACTTTATGTATATTAATCATCAATATTTTTAAAGGCGTTTAGTTAATTTTAAACTAATATCCTTCAAAAATGTAAATAAAGATTAAATTTCTTTAAGCCTTAGTAATTAATAATCATTAATTAATTCTCTAGTATTTTTGTGTTGTATTTATTGCTACATACTATAATATAAAATTAATACACATAACAAACAAAGCGCACACCCGTCTGAGCAAGCTCGTGTCAGTTCCAATAAATAATTATTTTGTACTCAAATACAATATAACAAAAATTCAATAAAATTACAAAATTTAAGGGGAGTCTGTACTGCCTATCCCAGCAATGTAAATTTCATCTAATTTAGGTGCACTTTTCTCAGGACTTAGATAAGATACACATTTGAAATTTTTAGGGGTTATTCTTCAAGTATTATTGTATGTAACAGGCTAAAATTACGGTCTTTATCTTTTATTGCTCTGCTTTACATTGCTGGAATGCAGTACAGACTCCCCTTAATATTGAATGAATAAATATATTGATATTAAAAAAAGAAAAAGAGGCATTAATATTAATGATTTTGCTTAATTTTAAAATTAAATTTATCAAAATTAAAATTACCTAGGTTTGGATTCATTGTCACTACGGAGTTGTATAACTTTGGCCCGTAACTCTGACTATAATTTGGTCCAGTGGTTGTGTAGCATTTCGATTCAGCTAAAGGATATGTCAAATTTCTTCTGGTGGAATAAACATGCAGGTCTACTTTATAATATTCTTTTACGATTTTTATGATATTTTTTAATATTGTATATTTATTTGTTCAATTTCGAAAACATTAAAATCGGAAAAAATCAAATTTGTTGAATAATCATTGACATCTTTAAGCAAAATTCAATTATCCGCTTTTGAAGCAATGATCAGTGGAAAAAAGTGTACATTTTGTTATTCCTCCCCATCCGATTATACCATACTGAATGGCAGATTGAACCAAACCTACTTAAACTAAACGCAGAATATTTGTAGGGATGTAAGAGCGAAGAATAACAAACTTATAAATATTATTTTACGAAGTTCGTTACATGAGATAGAAACATGTTTATCACACCTAAAATGCTGGTCAATAATAATAGTAATAATAATAATAATAATAATAATAATAATAATAATAATAATAATAATAGTGCAGAGTAACCATGAGCTAAAGAAAACTGCTTCCCACAAGCTAGACACATTTTTTGTGTTTAAATAGAAATGTATCACTAACGTTAGAGTGAAAGGCATTATATTGTACGTATAGTGAACAAAATGCATGGAATACTACTTTAACTTTATCATTTTAGTTTCACTAAAAATTATCATTTTTAGTTTAGTTTCTATTAGGCATACATAACTTAATATCATGCATGGAATTTATAAAATTTATTTCTTCTGGTTTATACACTATAACAAAAGCTACATTTTTTATTACAGCTTAGACTTATTTTTAAATTTTTGAACTCTTATTTCAATTCTTTGTATAGGTACCTATCTAATTGTTTTTCTGATTATGTGAATTATTTCACAAAAATTAACATGTTGCCCACCTGATTTCTTTACTAGCATTTTGTCAGATTAATCAATACAGTTCGAAAGTTGGAAATCAATGACATACTCATACTCTCAGTTCTACAACAAATGTTCGAAGTGAGCGCCATTCAGCAACTATTAAGTTAAATTTGTTTTGGAAAATAGAATTCATGGCCTGCTATAATCTCTAAATCATTTACATTCTCTGCACCTTGTTATTCTGGTCAAAATCAGTAGCAGTTACACAAGCCTAGTTTTTACTGAACTAAAATGTATTACGGAAAAAATAAAATTAAGTATCCATACACTGAATTGTGAGCGGACTTCAAAAATGTGGAAATAAAATACTATAGATTGTCATTTAAAAATAATAACGAGCTTTTTGTCACACTCTGTATAGCTACTAGCGGAAATAAATTTTCTAAATTATATGAATAGGTCATTAGAAAAAGGGCCCAAATCCACAATTCTAAATTTTTCAGGAGAGACAAAAAAAGAATAGTGACTTCTTGTAATTTGCAGAGCTCAATGATTTTTTCTCTCATGGTAGATAGGGTATCCACACACTTGCATGTAATGTTTGAATGTTCTACTTGCTTTAGTTTATTAAATACATATTTATTAATTCTGCGAATTTGGGCCCTTTTTCTACTGAATTAGTTTAGACGATATAAAAAATGGAAATTGGGGGGAAAAAAATGTTATTCTGCTATCATTGCATTAAAACAGTTAACTACTAGTTACATACAAACTATATATCACATTTAGAAACTGAGGAACAAAAATATGCAGTTATGTGCAATGAAAAATCATCATAATGTCTTACTCGTCGTCTGCAGTAATGATATGGGTAGCAATTTAGTTTCTATAATAGACAAGAGCACTTTATTTATTAATGTACTTTGTGAGTTTAAGAACATCTTTGAGTTTATTTGCATTTATAGGTAGCATTGTGTTAGGGCCTATACAAAGGCTGTGTTGGAAAAGGTACTGTTTTAATACCAGGTTTTATAGCCTAACTGAAATTTCTCACCCTCATGTCTCCACATTATCTTTATGTTGGTCCCTAAATACAAACTCCTTATATTTTGTTATTTGAAATTTATAACCTTTATTTGTTACAACTTTTTTTGAAATACGGTACACAAAATGCAGAAACATAGTCTTTGATCATAAATCCTTTGACATCAACAACAGTGAATTTTTCATTTATCATTGTCTCCGACGATAAATGGTCAGTTAAAGTTGTTTACATTTGATACTCTTATTTAATTAACAAAATGAAATGGAGGTGTGGAACGGTGTGAGATGGTTTCGGATCTTTTTAGGGATTACATGAAGCCCAACTGTTAAGAACTAATCAACCGCATTTCCAAAATTTAGCCTCCACAGAATCTGTAAAATTGTCTGCAAATAATACGCCACTGCACTGCTTGTTTCGCCCTCATTAGTTTTTGTTATTGTACCTATTTTAGAATAAACTGTTAGACGAAGGCTTTGATGTAACCGACATGTCAGACCTCGGGCTAAAAGGTAGGATGTTAGTCTGTCCGCGGTAGTTTTCTTAATCTCCATATTTTATTGATGAGAAATCTGAATTCTTTTTTTTCTAAACCTCCGAAATATGTTGTATTTATTTAATGTTTTCGGCAACAGTATATTTTATAGTAACTTGCTAGCTAATTTCATACACTGGCCGAAATTTAGTGAGCAATGAAAAATTTTCCATTACACAAGCAGACAAGTAAATTTACGCACTTGAATGTACCTACGTTTAAGGTTATACTTTCCTTCAAATTCTGTCTTGCAGGTATTAATAATAATATTATGAAGTTGACAATGAGTAAGCAATACGATTACGCAAGTCAACAATGTCGCAGCAAAACAACGGCAAGATAAACAGGAAGTCTTAAAGTGAGAAGAGGGAATGCATCATTGAGTGAACAGAAGAACGTCCCATATCCTGGAAATGGGACCTTTTTCTAGTCAACCCATATTTTAACAGTAATTTTAGCATGCTTAGAGTTGGTTCAGCGGGACACTTTTCCACTCAACAGATGCGCGCTTACATCTAGTATGTTTATATGCAAAAAAGTGAATTTAAAAAAAAAGTGGAGTTGGGCCCTTTTTCTAATGACCTAGTCATATGCATAATACGTTTTAAGAGATATAATGTCTATTTAACATGTTAATAAAAATTCAAATTAAAACGTTATAACATTCCCCTGTATATAATGTATATGTCTGTCCGTCTCTGTCTATCTGTCTACCCAGCTACAAATAATGAGCGTAACAATAACGATAATGAATGTACTAGCAGACATAGGCGGAGTTATGGGAGGGCATGGGGGGCACTGCCTCCCCAAACTTGTCTGAACTCTTTTTTTTTTTCTATTAACGTTACAAAATATTGAATTCAAAAGATCGTTTTTGCTTTTATTTATGATTAAGTTTCTGTGCTTAAATTGATGAATTAATGTCTTCAGATCATGCGTCTGGACTATAATATTTATTTTAAATTTCTGAATGTATAAGAATTCCTATACCTCATTTGAGGAATGGAAGCACTGTAATTTTTCTTTTGTAACAGCCTGTACTTGTGTTGGAAGTCTGCAGGTGTTCGGGCCGTCACTTGGAGGTGTATGAATAACATACCGCACAACAAAGCAGAAAAAAGAAAAGTGATCCGGTATAATGTGTACACTTAATGACGAGATTAAATAAAATAATTAGAATTTATATTTCATATGATATCTTCCGGAAGGTAAGCTTCATATAAAAAAATTTCTGTTAGCACTGTTTCGTAGTTCTATTGATGTATGCATGTGTTTCTGTACGAGAGAGAAAAAGAGGGAGATTGTTTTAAGTTATGCCCTATCATAATTTGTAGCAGACCTCCAGTTCAAGCCCTATACAACTTGGTTCGAAACATCGCGGATATGGATGTAACACTGTAAGAAACATGTCTCCCGAAAATACCTTTATTAAATAATCATATTCCGATATAAGTAATGTACTGTACCACGGTCAAGCTATAATGGGATGAGGAGGTAAATGATGTCCCCCATAACCCCGTTATATGGGGATTCTATGGTTTTGCTTTGCCCTCCCCCCTGCAAGGAAACGGATCTCTTTCCGCCTATGCTAGCAGACAATGTTAAAAAAAACGACTTTTGTTCTATCTTTGATCATCCATCTATTGAAGGTAAATCGCAGTGTTACGATGACTGACCAGTTATGAGTTAGGACGTAAGGCAGTGACTGGCTATTGTATGTGTATTCGAGATGAGTAAAAATAGCTCGAACAGTTTTTTTTAAACCATTTCAGTACAAAACAGTTTCGTGAAATAACCTGTTCCAACTGCTCGTGCAACAGAATATAGTACCGCTCAATTTATTTGTACGAATCAAATTCCCTAATAAATCCGATATTAATAATTATTAGCTGCCCATTGATGGAGAATATGTTTATGGTGTTTATGACATGGTGTTAATTAATAGGCCTATACCGCAAAAAATATTATCGGATGTGTTATCGTTATTAAACTCTCCTAGGGTTATATGCGTTATTTTTACTAAAATCGATCCATTTTTAATTGCAGTTACTTACTGTGCTCTTTAACAGTACGGTAACCTACGAAAAATGAGACTTTCGTCGTCATAATACCACTGTCTACTGTATACAGTCGCGAAGCTCAATATGTAGTAAAAATGCAAACATGGGTAGTTGCCCACCACTAGGATCGCTACTATCGCCTCATCATCACAGATCTCTCCTAGCAGATGACAAAATATGTTACACTTTCGTTGTCGTGTTCTTTTGGAAAAATTAACACCTTCCTTTCATTATTGAAATATGAAATGGATAAAGTTCATTTATTATTTTAATGAAGTATATTAAATTCCACCATAAACTCGAAGATACCTGCAAGAAATAAGTTAATATTATTTTTGTTCGTGCAAAACGAACTGAAATTTACTATAATCGCTTCACTCATTCAAGATTATAGCGATAATGAACTATGAAACCAATAAATATTAATTTTCATTTCCCTTTACAACAATATAATAACAATAATAATAGAAATATAAATTAATGGGAGTAACTTACGTGTACCGGTACTTGTAGTGTAAGCTTACGTAGTTAACAAAGTGGGATGAGGTTAAGCAATCATAATCACACCAGAATTGGAAATAAAACGTGATCAATAAATTTTATTGTAACAGACTTACTTTTTCTACGTCTCTAGTAAAGTAACAAATAAAAATAACAACAAAATTAACAGCTATAATTAAAAACATATCCTTTGAAAAAAAAAAGTAGGCCTAAGTTGTCTGAAAATGTACAATTATTCAAGGAATCAGCTGATACAGACGTAGAATTAGTGCAAAGCTTTTGTTTCTCAGCTGCAGGTAATAACAGAACAGGTTTATTTGAAACATCAAATAAAGTTGGAACTGCATTCCAGATTAATTTATTTTTGTTTTCATTCATAAATTGTGTGTTTTCGAAATGAAGAGAGCAAGACTTTATATTATTATAAAGATATGCTTCATTCTTTGTCATTAGATCTTCCCTCCTGCTGTTTATTAACCACTTTTTGCTTCTAGAAGTAAAATAAGAAATAGATGTTAGGATTTTTCTTCACGAGCATCAATGTGAAATACGCAACGACCTAGCACTCGATGGAAATACGACTCAGTCCACACTAAATCCAAAGTCGACCGTGGACAGTCTATTGTTTCTAGTTGCTAACCGTTTGGAGCGCTTTATCGCGAGATTTGCAAAAAATCACCTCAAGCTTCGCGACTGTATATAGTAGATTGTGATAATACACTGAACAGCTGATCTAAGGCGATTCAAGGGCTTTGAAACATGTTCCTGAAACAGATGAGAAGTTGAAACAGTTGGGACAGTTGGCACCGACGTTGTAAACATATTCTTATGAAACTGTTTCTTGTGGAGTAACGGTCAGCGCGTCTGGCTGCGAAACCAGGTGGCCCGGGTTCGAATCCCGGTCGGGGAAAGTTACCTGGTTGAGGTTTTTTCCGGGGTTTTCCCTCAACCCAATACGAGCAAATGCTGGGTAACTTTCGGTGCTGGACCCTGGACTCATTTCACCGGCATTATCACCTTCATATCATTCAGACGCTAAATAACTAGATGTTGATACAGCGTCGTAAAATAACCCAATAAAAAAAAAGACACTGTTTCTTTGAAACTGTTACTTTGGAACAGTTTCGTTCATGAAACAGTTACAGTCGAAACTGTTTCTTAAAAAGAACAGTTTATCCCATCTCTTGTGTATCGTTGCTTACGAGATAAGCAAGCAACGATGTGTATAGTCGTAGTGTATACCACTCCTTACATCCTTACGACAATCAGTCATGGACATTGGCATTTCACCGACCTTGACAGACTTATCGCGCTGTGTTGTGACATCACCTTCTTGAAGTAAGCACTTACTACCGGAAAGGATCCTTTCGGATTGTTATTATGGTATCGCTCACTGTGTTTGAGGCACAGACGATAATTAACAATTAACTGGTATAGTGTATACAAAAATATAATAATAATTGCAAGGGAAAAATGTTCCCTTGAAATATTATTCAGTCAGCTTTATAGGACGCTACACCTGAAAGCTATATCTATATACAAACATATATGTGTAGTCTCAGGAAGAAAACAAGGAATTGACTGCGTCACTGGCGAAGAAGAAAGTGCCTACTGAAGGATTCATTAGAAGGAATGGTGAACGGAAGACAAGTTCGGGGCTGAAGAAGATGCTGTATATCGACGGTGTTAAGGTAAAAGGGTTTATCCCACAAAAGAATTTTTTTTCAGAAACAGCTATAATCAAATTTTATCACATTATTATTATTATTATTATTATTATTATTATTATGTTATTTTATACGAATGAATGTAAACATAATTGTCAAAAAACACATCTTCACATTTTCTAATTAAATTTTAATTAATTACACTAATTATAGCAAAAAAGTCACATTTAAAAAATAAAGGTTAAGCCCTTTTATCTAAACACCATCGATATGTTAAATAACATTAAGATACAAGGATCGTATGCGGAGACCAAGAGAAAGGCGGAAAATAGGAACGATTGGAGAATGCTGGGTTTGCAGTGAAAGATTTACACTCGGGTAGAAGAACACAATGAAAATGAATTAATCATATGCTAATATCTCGTAAATGTTGTTATGTATTTATCTGTATATGAGTAATGCCAACCTTCTATTAACTTACGCATGTATCATGCACGAATCTAATTCGCGTCCATGCTAAAACACAACTGAATAACATTATTATTTTAGATACATTGCAATCCCCCCATGAATTATAATAAATTTTTCCCAGTAGGCTGTGGCTTATGTACCCATATATATATATATATATATATATATATATATATATATATATATATATATATGCAGATTCACCTTCTTTATAAGAACAGGCTTGTTCATATTCTTGACTTTATTGGATATGACTTAAGACTAAGCATTTCCATGGCAACCGAAGTCGAATAACGTCAGTGTTATTTCTGTTCCACAAATCCTTTCATTTCTTTTTAGTCGACTTCCGAAGACAGATGTGAACCTCATAAGTGACACCAATAAGACATCACTCATGAGACAACTAAGTTAGAAGATAATGGGGTAGGGTGACCTGTTCCTTTCCCCTTCCCTTGCATACATCGCTGACTAGTAACATTATTACACTAATCAGACTTCAGATGTATACAAACAATTGTTCTTCCTCTGACACATAGTCAAGTGAGATGTACTGCCTGGTAATAGATGTACAGATACGGAATTAAAATTTGGAGTCCACCTGTATGTATGCAACAATTTCATCCATAATTACAGTACATAAGGGGTTCTTGTTTACAGCACATGCGCAGAGTGTTGTAAGCGAAACATACAATAAAGGAGCTCCAATTTTTATTTCCATATCTGTACATATCAGCCAGAACCGCAATCGAAGGTAGCCTATTTTTATTAGTGTAGGCGTTACACGACAAAAGGTTCCCTCCGTTCAGTTCGTACCCTACAATTTGTTACATCATTGCCTCCAAGAACTACTACTCTGTTCTGCGCAGTCTTAAAACTTTCTTGCGTTCGAGTCAATATCGTGTCAATACCGTAACCTAACTGCACATCATGTTCACCGTGAGATAGCTATACTCTGTTTTTATATAAAGAAGAAAACTTCCCACCGTTGAGTTTCAAAGTTAGGGCGAACCTTGTCAACCAGTAACAAGAGAGGTTGGGGTGTGCTATTTACTACAGTAGGCCTATACCTATTTGACAGGATGTTCCTACAACATATTAACGTTCTTTGTTATCCTCTCTCACTCTTACGTCTGCTTGTAACCTAGTTAAGTTCAGTTTTTAAACACGTCATTTGCAAGTATATTTCAATCGGAATGATAAATTTAATATTGTGACTGGTGTGCTGAATGTTGGTGTGTTTTTAAATTACTTTCTATTTAATAGGTGGTAGAGGACATTACATACATTCTGGTACCAAGAAAGTCATGTATCGTATTTGTAGCCTATGTATTTCCAGAGAAAATATGACAATGCAAGAGATGGAAAGTAATTTCCGTCAGTCATGTATTGGAGAGAACAAAAAACAACGGATGTGTCTAAAATTTCTGTATATTGTTGCATGAAAGGAAATGAATCGGGAGAAACTCAATGCCCTTCCAAAAAACTTATTCGCGACTCTTCTATTACAACATTTGACACATTTAATTAGGAAGCTTTAAGACGGTCAATACTTGATTTATATGAAGAAAGTTTTATAACCAGTTTAGACGATATTTTGACGGAAGCTCGTAAAATACGAAACACTTACTTACTTACTTACTTACTTACTTACTGGCTTTTAAGGAACCCGGAGGTTCATTGCCGCCCTCACATAAGCTCGCCATTGGTCCCTATCCTGAGCAAGATTAATCCAGTCTCTATCATCATATCTCACCTCCCTCAAATCCATTTTAATATTATCTTTGCTGTGGTCGTGCCAGAGAATCAGTCCCATTCCGAGGCTTATTTGAAGGATTCGTAACAAGCTGTTTTTTTACGGTGATGGGTTGTTAACCCTTCGCCCAACCCCCAAGCTGGAGGACCACCCCTCATCGGCTGTCCGCGACTGCTTATTCAATATATTCGCAGCTACCCTCCCTCCATATCTGGAGGCCGTCTCCTCGATCCGCAACCTGAGGACGCGCCATGCCGTGGTGATAGGGACCCACAATACATGGAAATACGAAACACTACAAATTAAAATTTCATCATTGTTCTACATACACTTTTAAGGTTTTGGAAAATGAAGAACATCACTTCGAAACTAGTCAGCCAGGTAATTTCCTCATATTAACAGAGTAAAGAGTTATAAAGTTAATCAGTGTAAAATTTAATGTTCCTCAATGCAGAAAATACTAAAAGCTATTGGATTCCAGTACAACAGAACGTGGCGACATTGTTGCACCTGGCAACGAATGTTTAAGGACAATAAGAAAAATTACGGAATTAGGCAGACGTAATAATATTTGTATTTGAAATTATTTTAGTGTATTTCTGTATTTTGCGTTCCTTGTTTTTATCAACTTGGTTCTCAAACATTCTATAGGCCTACAGTAGCCCGCCTCGAAGTGGAGGTGATCAGACCGTTTGAAATTTCTGCGGGAAGCTTCCCTCTGTATGAAAAACAGTATAATTCCATTGATTTCGACCAAATTTATGACGAGACTTCAAGTACGACTTAACACTTTTGCCGTGTATCAGCGCCATTAATTTTATTGTTCCATATGTAAATTTATGTTAATTTATAATCTTAGTAGACTGGAATATATCTTTATTAACGTCCATCGAAATACGCTTATTTAAGCGAGTCTTAAGCGTGTCTCATGCTTTTGATAACTTTTGCCACTATGCCAGTTTTATTATTATTATTATTATTATTATTATTATTATTATTATTATTATTATTATTATTTCATGCAAGAAATCTAACAAGCAAATATTCTGATGGGGCAGATAAAAAAGTTATTTGTTTTTCTTTCGCCATGATAATGATGTCAAAAGAAGTGCTTATACAAATTTTGGCCACTCGACTGCAATTACGAGGGCCGTAAAATAAGTTCGCCAGGGGTCGTTAACAGAAAGAAAAAACAATTTCATTGGAAAAATTTATTGAAACAGATACAGCAATTGAGCTATTTTTCAACACATTCCCCACCGGAATTGAGACATTTGTCATAACATGGGATCGACAGAGAGGTGCATACGGCTGTCAAACGCTAGTTCCGATCCCAGACGGCTGACTTCTACGACAAAGGGATATTAAAACTGATCCCATGGTATGACAAATGTCTCAATTCCAGTGCAGAATATGTTGAAAAATAGCGCAACAATTGCTGTATCTGTTTCAATAAATCTTTCCATGCAGTTGTACTTTTTTTCTGTAAACGGCCCCAGGGAAAATCACTTTCAGGACGGCCTTGCAATTGCGGTCGAGTGGCCAAAATCTGTACAAGCACTTCTTTTGACATTATTCACAAGGTGGAAGAAAAAAAACTTTTTCATCTGCCTCCATCAGAATGTTTGCTTGTACGCAACTTTTCAATCTAGGGATCTTGCAATAGTTCATGGTCAGGCGCGGATACAAGGGGGGGTCTGGGGGGGCTATAGACCCCCCTATCAATTCAAAGACTTTTTTTATTTAAAATGTACAAAGCATTATTTTTTTATTCATATAACTTATATGATTTCTTCACTCTCTAAACTTAATATTATTTTGCTATTTTCTTTCGCATACAAACTCTCTTCACAGTTCGAGTGAATAGATCAGGTAAGTGGTCGCATTCCTTAGGGGTCGTTACCATGGGGTTTAACAATAGTTCGGACTTCGGAACGGAAATCTAACGGTAACCACCCCTACCACACTGTAGCTAGGCCACTACCAACACCTTAATTATCGTACTTTACAATAGCCACTACATTCGACTTCTGAATTGAGACGAGAAGTGATCAGTCCGTATAGGTGAATTATTTAGTGTAACAGTTATAAGAAATTATAAAATGTCGAAACGTAAGTTTCAAACAAATATCTTACAATTCATCAAGAAGCCGTGTGGTGAAGTGAAAGAAAAGTGCAGTACGGATGACAATGATACAACTGATGAAGAAAAGTGTATGCCTGTTAATACCGTAACAGTGGAATCGGTTATGTGCGGTGAAAGTGATGACGCTAGTTCGACGACTCATAATGTATTAGATATTGGTTGCTTAGTGGAAAAAGAAATATGCAGCGACGAGATAAAATACAAAGCTCTAACAAATCCGTGGGTTCCAGACGAAAAATATCTATTTCCGAAGACACTAGAATCGGGACAGTCTAGACAATTTCAGCGTGCGTGGCTTAAAAGATTTCCATGGCTCTCTTACAGTAAGAAGGATGAAGGTGTGTTCTGTCACGTGTGCGTTTTATTCGGATCTAAAGAGGGAGGGCGAAGCAAAGTGACGTTACAGAATTTAGTTACGAAACCTCTAAGAAAATTCAAAAAGGCCTCTGAAATATTCATGAGACATTCAGAGAACAGTTATCATAAAACTGCTCTCTTAAAATGTGACAACTTTAAACAAGTGTTTGAAGGTAAGGTAGAGAACGTTCTGGTTCAATTGAATAATGAAGTGTTACAAACAGTGCGCGAAAACAGGATGAAACTTGTCCCAATAGTAAAAACAATTATTTTGTGCGGCCGACAAAATATTCCATTAAGAGGACACAGGGATGATGGTGCGATTGACTTGGAAAGCGAAAATCCAAACGAAGGTAATTTCAGGGAGCTTCTAAAATATCGCGTTGATGCCGGTGATCAGATTCTGCATAGTCATCTTAAAAATGCCCCCAAAAACTCATCTCTAACAAGTAAAACAACGCAAAACGATCTCATAAACTGTTGTGGCACCATTATTGAAAAGAAAATTGTTGAAGAGGTTAACCAAAGTAAATATTTTTCTATCTTAGTAGATGAAACAACCGACATCAGTTCCAATGAGCAACTATCATTATGTGTGCGATTCGTAGACCGAGAAAAGTGTTACTTGCATGAGGAATTTTTGAGATTCGTAGTGGTGCAAGATCTAAGTGGAGAGGCATTGTCAAAAGTTGTTTTAAGTGAACTGTGGGACTTAGGTCTAGACATTTCGAATCTTCGCGGACAGGGTTATGACGGCGGTGCTAATATGTCGGGGAAGTTTCGCGGTGTCCAAGCGCGAATTTTAAAAGAGCAGCCTCTCGCATACTATATGCACTGTGCCTCACATTGTCTAAATTTGTCACTTTCAAAATCGTGCTCTGTTCCCAGTGTTAGACAAACTGTAGACACAGTAGCTGAAATAGCAAAATATGTTAGGGAGTCTAGCAAGCGGTCAATCATGATGAAAGAAAAAATTAGTCAAATATGCCCTGAACACAAGAAAACGAAACTAAAGACCTTGTGTGAAACAAGATGGATTGAACGGCATGACGCAGTGTTACAATTTTTAGACATTTTCTCCGCAGTTATATCATTCCTGGAAGATTTTGGATCCTATGGTACAAAGGCACATTTGATGCTTAACTCAATTCTAAAATTCGAATTCATAATTTCATTGCATATTTTAGCAGAAATATTTGGAATAACACTGTGTGTTTCGCGGAAGCTACAGAGCCCAAATCTCGAACTAAGTCAGTGCTACCAGATGGTTGAATGTGTCATGAATACTCTTCAGGCCTGCCGAGATAATAACACTTATAATTTTCTTTTTGAGAAGGCTGTTGCATTGGCTCAATCTGTAGACGTAGAAGTAAATGTACCTCGAGTTGCATCCAGACAAATCCATCGCAATAATGTTGCGTCTAAGTATCCTAAAGATTATTACCGCCTCAATGTATTTCTTCCTTTTCTTGATCACCTTCTAAGCGATTTGTCAGTATGATTTTCGCCTGCTAGGCACAGTCATGTAATTAAACTCCAGTCTTTGATTCCTAACTTTTTACACGATCCTGATAAAAATATCGATGTCATCCTACAAGCTGCAACGATTTATGAACAGGATCTGCCAGGAACTATTCCAGAGCTTAGAGGAGAGCTACATTTGTGGTTTCAATTTTGGAAGGAGCAACAAAAAAAACCAGACACGGCTATAGAAGCTTTGCTGCATACTAGGAATAATTTCTACCCCAATATAAGAGAGCTGCTCGCTATATTATGTGTCATGCCAGTGACAACTTGCACCGCGGAACGGTCATTCTCAACACTGAGACGTGTGAAAACCTACCTCAGATCGACGATGAACCAGGACAGACTGAATGGTTTGGTATTGCTCAACATTCATCGTAACATTGACGTAAGTCCGGACGAAGTAATAGAACTTTTCGCAAGAAAACATCCCAGACGACTTCAGCTTCGTTAAACTGTAAGTAACATTTAATCGACTTTCCATTCCAGTCACCATTTCCTTTAGAATTAGAACTAACTGAAGACTTAGAACCTAAGAGTGACAATATTGTTGTGGTTTATTTATTTGTTTTTAATTCCATTGTTCTGTGTTGTGATTATACTACTGTATTCATATGTTAATTGAGGGGTTGGGTGCAAGAAAGGCACTTCTCTCAAATGCAAGTTTTGAGAAAATTGATGTTGAAAATTCAAACCGTAATAATGTTATCTATGCACGCCTTTACATTTTGGGTACCGGTACTCCTGACCTCTATGATCACAGTACTAAACTACAACTTTGTGATCATATGCATAACAGATCAGAGAACACAATAAAGCGTTTTACTCAAAAAGGGCACATCCTCTAAAATGCCCTTCTTGCACCCAGCCCCTCAATTACTATTAGCCCCCCCTATTATTAAATTCTAGATCCGCGCCTGTTCATGGTCCTTTCTTAATGTGATGTTACAGTACCATAAAGTAATGAAGTTCAAATTAAGTGTCCCAACGTCTCTCGACAGAAAACTTGCTGCGACATCCTCAAAATTTCGCAACACAGGGCAGACAAGGCCGCGGGTTCTCCGATGTATGGACTAAGGAATGTCGCTTCCAGTATTTTCTATTATGCAATAAGCAGCATACCGTGACTCAGCCATTTCGTGAATCGCTGGAAAAAATCTGAATCGCAATCAAGATGTTGTTGTTGTTTAGTAAACCTGAAGACAGGTTTGAACATCACAAGTGATGACTTTCAATTTTGGGAGACCTTCATGCATAGGCCCCGACTACATGGGTGTTCCAGGGTTCGAGCATCCAACGGATATCTTTAATGGGTGCTGAGTGCCCATTGGATTTTTGTGCTGAAATTAAGCTGGTATTCATTGTTCATTGCTGAACCGGTTTCAATCAGCTGTTGTATACATAGGTATTTAAATACGCGTTTATCAGTTAAATTGTCAAATATTAGTAGTACTGAGTAGTCTATTATAAAGGCGAAAATAATCAAAGGATATTGTGCTCATAATTACGAGTGATATAGAATGGATGAATTCATGATAAAGTTGTCGAAAACGGGAAATAATGATGGAATGGAGAAAGGAAACCGTAACAATTGCGTCCAGACTGCCAAAGAATCCAAACCATCTTTCTATCTATACTAGTTTTTTTTTTTTTTTTTTTTAAGATGGGACATGACAGTTAAGCGACCGAGCTTGGAACTACAGTGCCATGTTGCCAATATGGACTACCACGCTGCCAGCTGATGGAAGCTAGCGATTGTCGTTAACATGGCTGACGTTAAAACGTTCATTGACAATTGACGCGAAGGTAAGAAAACAACACAAAAATCGACAGAGAACCAAAGACGAAACGTACCAATGCTAACATTGTGTGCACAATAAATGTTGACAAGAGAGCTATTAAGCACTCGCCACGTGCTAACTGTAAGTTTGGCAACTCAACCGTTGTTACCATAGCAACAGGTCTACCACGCTATGTGACATTCAGTTGTTTTTCCGATCGCAACACTCCTGTCATGTCCCATCTTTCAAAAAACAAGTATAATGGTTGTACGTGATTTGTAAACCTGTGATTTTGTCGCTATAGCAACTGATCTGTAGCCCAAAGTATTCGAGGTTATGTCACATTGGAGTCTGCAGTTCAAAAGTCTTTCAATAACATATTTCCAGGTCGTTTGATCGGACGCAATGGATCCATTTCGTAGCCACCACGTTCACCCGATATCACTACACTGGATAGCCTATATGTTTATGGGAATGTGTTAAGGGCCGTGAACGTGCTTCTGAAGTGCCTGACCTCCCAACTTTATGAGTTAACATCTGTGATGTGATTGCTATGATAACAATGGACATGCTAGAAGAACATGACATTCATTTCAGGCTACTTGTTATCAGCGCCACTAATGGATCACATGCAAATATTTATAAATAAATATGTTGATTAAATTATGTAAGTTGCTTTTGTATTTTGTGCAGTTTCGTGTCCACAAATTTCCTGCTGTACCAGTATGCTTCGTGATATATTAATGTTAAAGTGTAAATGTTTTGAATGGAACAGGGATGTATCTTATATTGTTTTGTTGTGATTTTTGTTAACTAAATCTCAGTTAAAATTACTCAGTGTGAGTTAATTTAAAGTATGACAATATTCTACAAATAGTGTTTTTTTTTATTTTTTAATAATTTTTTATAATATAATATTGTCTTAAAATAAGGATAAATAGGTCTACATCTTAGAGGAACTACAGTAATGAAAACGTTATTAACGGCAATTTCTTATTTATGAATGTTTACGAGTCTAAGCAAGTTCCTTCATTTACAGGGTTCGACAGAGGAATAGTTCATTATAAATAGATAGTTATTGACTCAAAGATGTATTATTCAAATGGTATACGTGACAGCATAGAGTACATAGTCTGCCACTTATTTCTTGAAAAGGACGTCCCTTAGTTCACTACTACTGAAATGGAAATGTGCTTAGTCAGACATCCACAAAGTGTCAATAAAGTCTGCATCTTCATCCATGCAATTTAAAATAGTCTCACAAAACGCCCTTCGGTTAAGAATAACGCGATGTTTTAGGGGGGGGGGGGGGAGACGGGTGAAATTTTGGTCATTTTCAGTCAAAAGTCGCATTTTAATTTTTTCTCTGAAAAATGAATCAGCAATCTATTATTTATATGTTCAGCAAGTTTCACTTGAACCATAAAAAATAACGTCATATTTAAAAGACTGCACCCTTGAATTTGAATTCCATCCAAATTTACAAGCTGCTTTCTCACTTTTTTTTTTTTTTAGCATATTTCGTCACGTTCAAATTGTAAACGCTCTTACAATTTTGATAATGGAAACATGGCATTTTATCGTATATTGTATATATTGTGGATAATGAAACATAACATCATTTTTGATAAACTAAATACTTCCGAAATTAGAAATTAAAACATATTTAGTGGACACTAAAAATTTTAATTTTCAAGTTGCATATTATATATTTTATTAATGTTCTCTCCATTTATATACGTAAATTTTGAATTCAGGATACTTAGTTCTTTTCTAATCATATCAGATTCAGAACTATTACTTATAAAAAAGGGCCATGATGAAACTTAAATTTTGTAAGAGAAGATAGATTTCGAAAATATGCAATTTTTTTTTTTTAATTTGAATAATACAAAAACCATTCATCTGATCATAATAAAACTTATATGCAAGAATACTTATAGGAAGGGGACGAACCGCACAAAATATATAGTCCCTACCTAAAAAAAATGGTACAGAATGAAAATCTCATCCATCACCCCCCTTAAATTGATGTATCACCTGAATTTTCTATAGATGTAAGTCACATGAACAGACGAGACGGGATTATGGCGCCATAAATTAATATGACAAAATTTACGCCTACTAGCCTCAAAACTGTCGTTGTTCTTTAACAGCTTTTAATTGCAAAAGCACGTTATGAACCACTCCACTTTTCCATTATGACTAAATGACATTTTATTGGCAACAGAATGTGCGCGCAGTTTATCGGTCCTCAAATGTGCTGTGAGAGATACACGCTCTTTAAAATTGGTCATTCCTCTATCTCGGTTGCAACATATCATATTTGAAAAACGAAGATTTTACAAATAAAATAAATAAATTCAATTACATATGTGGCACAATAAGAAGATGTTTAAAGACTGCGCGGAAAGACACCAAACTTGAATTTTACAAAGTGGTAGCAGTTCCTATGTTGATGTATGGTGCAGAATTTTGGGTTCTAAATAAGAAAGAAGAACGCAGAATAGAAGCTGCAGAAATGAAATTTTTGAGAAGTGTGGCTGGATATACTTTATGGGATAGGAAAAGAAATTATGGCATTCGAAAAGAACTCAAAATATTCAAATTAATAGAAAAAATATCTCAATATAGAAATGATTGGATGGAACATCTAGAATGGATGGAAGATGACCACATTCCAAAATTAATTTTAAATTAGAAACCGAAAGGTGTAAGGAATGTTGGCAGACCGAGAAGGAGATGGATACGACAGTTGTAATTCATGAGACCGGAACAAGCCAGTTAAGCCCTGAAGCTGATGATGATGATGATGATGATGATGATGATGATGATGATGATGATGATGATGATGATGATGATGATTTTGGAATTTGTGAAAATTGTTTCACTTTATTTTTTGTAACTTTTTTCATCTAATTCTTTAATAATTTTCATTATAATGGAATTATAAAAAAATATAGTTAACATTTAAACAGTTATCAATGTCTTTAAAACATTTTTTCTCGTTCAACAGGAGCCCGAGTAATAATGGCATGCAGAGATGCGGGGAGAGCTGAAACAGCTGCCAAAGAAATTCGAGACCTAACACAGAATGTCGAGGGAGCAGGCACAGTGGAAGTTGTAAGCCTGAACCTGGGGTCGCTCGCCTCCGTGAGACAATGTGCAGAGGAAATCCTCAACAAGGTCGATAACATCCACATACTAGTCAACAATGCAGGTAATGCATTCTTATCTCAGGGATAGTAAAAACGACTTTGGTTGTTATTAAGAATGCAGTTGCTGCTCAACTATAAACAATAATTGAGCTTAAATTGGTGTAAAATAAATCCAATGAAAACTGATAGATAATCATCATACAAGAGTTGGAGCATAAGTCATGGAAACTATTTTTTTTTTTGTAAGAATGAGGGCGCAATTCGAAATTTTGAAATATGCAAATTAAAGGGCAGGGTAGTGTACTAATGGCGTAGGGTACGGTAGGGACTAGATATCCGTAAACGACGCAGCATCATGCTACTTGAAAAGGCAGGGTATATGCATGTGCTACTCGAAAGGGCAGTATGTGTACTAGTGGAGTATGATAGGGTAGAATAGCGCTCAAACATCCATAAAGGACACAACATCATGCTACTCGTATTTACACGGTAATTGGAATAGCATTACAACACAATACTCATCCTAAAAACAAATTGGGTCACATTCATTCAGCAGTCGACTCACAACTGCATTACACATTACACGTAACAACACTCTGTACGATAATCACATCACACTGTCACCCCCACAGTGTTGCGACCACATACTCGTACTACAGATGTGCAGCATGATAGTGGACTCATAACTGGATTCATATTGGTCTTTGTGCGATAACCATACATCATACTGGCATCTAGCGATGCGACCACATACTTTGGATGCCATATGATACATGACATACGATATCTTGTGATATCATTGATTGACTTTGAAAAAAATATAGTTGCCACAACTTATGCCCCTACTCTCGTATTTGAAATTGTGTTTTCGGAAATGGATTATTATACAGAATGACTCATAAGGTGACTACATGGTCTTTATATTATCTTTTGACAAGCCATTCAATATATCACTTGAATGTAAGTAAGATGAAAACTTTCCCTGTTTAGCAATATCACATTATTCCAGGGTGAAATACATGACAATGAAACCTGCATCCAGGAGAATATACGTAGGGGTTGTAGTGGTGACAACATATAGACAGGCACTTACATGTTACCAGATCAGATTCTAAATTTTTCTGTGACTGCTTACAAAACCTTACAAAATTGGCAAAACACAACAAAGTAACAACTGGTTGGGTGCCAGGGCATAAGGGAATAGTAGGAATGAGGAAGCAGATACCCTTGCAAGGAAAGGATCTGCTGAAACATTTACTGGACCTGAGCCAGTATTAGGCATTCCCATCTCCACAATTCGTGAATCCATTGATGAGTGGTATAGATATGCCTATAACCACCATCAACATTGGATACATCATGTGGAAGGAAATAACTACAGAAAAATCCACTTTATCACTTATTGTGGATTTCCTAGATTAAATAAATATACCCTACGGACTGCAGTAGGACTTCTAACAGATCATTGTGATCTGAGGAAACAACTGCACACAATGGGAATCCTCAAGGAAAACCCACTCTGCAGACTTACGGAAAAGAAGGCGAAACAGCCTCTCGCATAACCTTCAAATGTGAAGAAATAGAAATATATATGGTAAGAATGTAGCCTATAGACTAAATTTGGATTCAGGCTTGCAAGTTCCCATTAAGTTAAGTAGGTGTATATGAACTGTACAAGTAGTATTTAGATAAGACTTGGATGTAAATTTACTAAATTCATATTAATTATCTATCCTATGTTAATATTATGTATAATTCGGTACCAGTATATAGAATATAATCATTTGTAGTGGTTACCGCCATAAAACAAAACATATTTATATGTAGGTACTGCCCTGGGTAGAGCAATAGCTCATTAAGAGCCATTTGAAAATAAATAAATTAAAAAATAGCATTATCTTAGTAGTAAAATATGCTCTAGAACAGGCTCCGCCAAGTCGAGTCAAGATCGCGAGAGGGCGTACAGGCCTACTTACAGCTTCCACTGCGGGCAGTACACTTGTACACTGCAGTCTATCAGTGGTGGAACCTATCGAGGTCGCTTGGGGGCACCGGTGCACTGCATTTTGCACCAGGAATATTTATGTGCTAAAAACATGAACCTTAGCAATGTAATGGATGTTGTTATGCGAACAATTAATTTCATAAGGTCTAAAGGACTCAATCACAGGGACTTCAGGGCACTGCTTGATGGTATTAACAGTATGGGGATTTACTCTACCATACCGAGGTAAGGTGGTGAAGTCGAAAAATTCTGGAACGTTTTCTCGCACTTAGAA
Source organism: Periplaneta americana (assembly GCF_040183065.1). NCBI lineage: Eukaryota > Metazoa > Arthropoda > Insecta > Blattodea > Blattidae > Periplaneta > Periplaneta americana. Next base: position 94,760,396 of record NC_091129.1, read on the forward strand.
ATGAAACTGCCTTATTTATGGATGTACATGGGAAACCTGTTAGAAGCCTTGGACATGAAAGAATATATAAGAATAATGCAACAATTGTGCGAAGTTTCGAACGTAGATTTGAGGATATTAGAGATCTTGAACAACAATTTAAGATATTTGCAATATCTTTTTCAGTGAGTGTCCTGGATATTCCTGCTGAACTACAATTAGAAATATTTGATTTACAAAGCGATATTGAGCTAAGGGATAAGTATCAAAACAGAAAAAGTATTAACCACTTCTATACTTGTTTTCCACGAGAAAGGTTTCCTAAACAGTACAATCTTGCTGCAAGAACGTTGTAAATGTTCGGGACAACCTACGTATGCGAAACACTGTTTTGTTTAATGAAGTTTACAAAGTCACGTCACAGAAACAACTAAGTGATGAACAATTGAAAGCATGTTTGTGAAAACAATAGCTCCGAGAATTAAATAGCTGCTTACTAACAGAAAACTGCAAAAATCGCAGCGGATCTCTGATGTTTAAGAAAAAGTACTATTATTAGAGAATTGTATTTGAATAACAACGTTTGTACTGTTGTTTTATTTTGTTAATTGAATTGTATAGCAATGAGAAGAAGACAAACAGTATATTAATCTGTATAAAAGTGTATATTTTGTTTTGTTTCATTATTGTGCAAACATGCAAAAATTTGTTTCGTATATAGTTAACTGTACAAAATTGTATAGAGTACTGTTTTTCAGTATAGTGCAATTAACAGTGAAAGCGTGCTTCAATTAAAAGCTGAAATTAATTTACATTCTTATCACAAATTTGGTTCACATACAAGTTCTTAGCTCCGCCACTGTGGAAGCAGCTACCCTTGCCCGCAGCCGTACGTCAGGGCTTGAGGGTTTGTACGTATGCACTAGAGTGTAGTCACTTGACGGTCCCTGCTCTAGAACAAGTTTAAAGTTGTGAATATTTAGGCTAAAATTTGAGCTACGAATTGAAAAAACATAAGAAAAATTGAATAGGTTTAATTATGTAATGAATGCTATTAATACAGTAACATTTTTTTAATCTCTCTTGTTCAAAAACATACTAGAATTAAAGCCTACGAAATGTTGCCGAGACCAATTCTCATGTATGCTACTGAAGCTTGGATCATATGTAGGTAAATGTGATGAACACCGAATCACTGCCACTGAAACTGCAGGCTGTACTTAATTAGACAAGAATAAAAATACTAAATTTCAGAAGAATTAAAAATTGATCCAATTTTAGAACACATTCAAAATTATAGAACCAAAAGGAGATCTCATGTGCTTATCATGATTTCTGTAAGAATACCTTGCCATATGCTAAATTACTATCCACAAGGAAAAAGGTATTTGGGCCGTCCACTAAAATGATGGAATGAAGCCAGAACACGTCATTATGCCTAATACATGAAAGGAAGAAGAACGCTCGCTTTTCAGTATTATGCAGAGTGTTTGAATGGGCCATCCCACTTTTAACTAGCTATAACTCTGCATCCAGAGGCAACTTTTAAATTGTAAGTACAGTTAAACCCCGATAATACACGCCCGTTTGTTATGCCATTCCGCATTATATGCTCTTTTCGTCCAGTCCCTTAACATCCATATGTAAAATCCACCACTTAATACGCTCCTCATTCCATTTAATACACTCTTTCATCTCCTGAAAATTCTAAAATATCGTATTTTAAAGGATACTGAGAAAATTTTCCTGGACTTCTACATTTACCGCTAGCACCTGCATATTCAAGAATTTGTAGGAGTCTTTGGTGAATACAATAGCATGGAATGCGACCCTTGAGTACCTGCAAGACTACTGTATTCAGAGCCTGTCCTTTCTGGCAATTTTAAATTGCATTGTCAGTGAAGACTATTAGTGGAAGTGATAGACATTCCAAATCCTTCTCGCAATGATGCCCTTGCTGCAGTGTCTGTGATTCGTAGATTCATTAATGTTTCTAATAGTCAAATTACTGATGTAACTTCTGATTTAAATCGTGTGGAAAATGCAATTATTCATAATACTGGATCAAGTGCAAGACAGAAAACAATTTTTTACTTTTTTAATACAGGGACACTTTAATTCAGAAGACAGTGTATGAGGGGGATCCAGGAAATAACGACCGTTTTGTTGTAATAATTAAAAAAAATATATTTATTTGAAAAAACAAAGTCTGTTACATAACTGAAGCTTCCTTTATTTCTCTACATAATCACCAGCTACTTTTAAACATTTGTCGTATCTGTTCACTAGCTTTAGAATTCCCGTGTTATACTCCTCTGCCGCCAGTTCATTAAGCCAGGTGTTCACTGTCTTCTTCAACTCTTCATCACTTCCAAAACGCGTACCACCCAGAAAGTCTTTCAGCTTAGTGAAAATGTGAAAATCGCTAGGAGCAAGGTCTGGACTATAGGGCGGATGATCAAAGATTTCCCAGCAGCAGTGTGCGGGCGGGCGTTGTCGTGAAGAAGCACAACTCCTCTCGAAAGCATTTCTCGCCTCTTGTTTTGGATGGCTCGTCGTAGTTTTCGTAAAGTCTCACAATAACAATTTGCATTGATCGTAGTGCCTTTTGGCATGAAATCAAGCAAAAGAACACCTCTGCGATCCCAAAAGACAGTAGTCATGACTTTTTGTGTTGAGAGAGTCTGTTTGAATTTTCTCGGTTTCTTGGGTGATGAGGGATGATGCCACTGACGTGATTGGCGCTTGGTCTCTGGGGTGTTGTGAGACACCCAGGTCTCATCACCAGTCACAATTTGATCAAGAAAGGCGTCTCCATCTGTGTGATATCGCATCAAGAATGTCAATGCTGAGGCCATTCTCTGAGTTTTGTGTTGGTCACTCAGTTGCCGTGGAACCCATCGTGCACAGATTTTGTGGTAGCCAAGATGTTGCGACACAATTTCACCAAGCAAAGAACGAGAAATGTCAGGAAAGGCAATATGCAATTTGTCGACTGATGTTCGCCTGTCTTGCAAGATTCTGTCGTTCACTTTAGTCTTCAGGTCTTCTGTGATGAGTGATGGGCGTCCGGGTCGAGTTTCATCGTGGACATTTGTTCCCCCATTGTGGAACATTTCGCACCATTTTCTCACATTTCTTTCATTCATTACAGTATCACCATACACTTCTTTCAATTGCCGGTAAATTTCTGCAGGTTTCAAATGTCGGGCATTCAAAAATCGAATCACACTCCTCACTCACCTCACAGTCGGCGGGATTATCAATCACGTCGTTCATTTTGAAGTAACACAAAATGCACAATGGCGACTTGTTGCAATCAGTACTCACAACATTATGAGAACACATGTTAAGGAAGCCAGTTGACCTTCAAACAAGGGAGGGGAGTCAGCTGCACGGCGGGTATGCACGAACGGTCGTTATTTCCTGGATTCCCCTCGTATTTGTTCTGGCATTTTCCGAACGGAAAAAAAAAGTAACCTTTATTCTGCTTAACTACAGTATTTAATCCTTAAATTTTTTCAACAAATGTTTATGCCGATTCATACCTTTGTGTCAAAATTTAAAAAATCCAAAAATGACCCACTCTTGCTAATATGCGGTTCTGCTTAATACACTATTTTCATGCGGTCCCTTGAAGAGCTTCTTACCGAGATTTCATTGTATATTAAAATGATGCACGAAATCAGAAGTTTCATTGGATACCTGCAGATAGCAGATTATCTTCGATACATTGTTATAATCTTCATTGTTGTCACATAATCATTCAGCTTTCAGGCTATGTAAATTCCCATATCAGTAACACAAGGATATGGGCATCAGAAAATACTCATGTGTATCATGAGACATCACCTCATCCAGAAAAGGTTGGAGTGTGATGTGCAGTATCTAATCACAGGATCATTGGACCAATTTTCTTTGATGAAACTGTAAATACTGCGTGTATAAGAACATTTTCACGGACTTCGTGGAGCAACTAGACGACATCCAACTTACACAGATATATTTTCGACAGAATGCCGCCACATACCACACCTCTAATCAATCCATGGCAAACATCAGCAGCTTCTTCGAAGACCATGTTATCTCTAAAGTTTGTGGCCTCCAAGGTCACCAGACTTGACGTCAACGGATTATTTTGTATGGGGTTATCAGAGGGAAAGAGTCTACAGAAACAGACCACGAACCATGTAGGAATGCCAGACAACATCACAACCGAAATAAACAATTTTGATGTAGACATGTTGAGATATGTCTCTGAAAACATAGTAAAATGGGCAAGAATATGTCTCCAGGAGGAGGGAGGACACTTCAGCACATCTTGTAACTGTAAGTTATTTTCCCAGAGATAACCTCTCATTTACACTTCGTTATGTTAATGCTTTGTTATTTAGTCAAACAATAGACCTATTTAAAAAATGGGATACCCATTGAAACACTCTGTATCTGTGTATCATTTTAAGATAAATTATAAGCACAAATACAAGCATATGACAACTAATTTCTTCTTGGCTTCCATCAAGACCACGGTAAGGTGAGACAGGGAAGCAATCATTGATAGCAGGTTGCCACGTTTACTCATTAATAACATGCTCTCTCCATAACCGTTACATGGAAACTCATCAGCCAACATTCAAGTTTCCGCACATCAATATTATTTTTTTCAGGAGTGATGGCGTGTCCACAAGGCAAGACAGAGGATGGGTTTGAGACTCAGTTGGGTGTGAACCATCTGGGCCACTTTCTATTCACATGCTTGCTTTTGCCTCGCATCATTCGCTCAGCTCCTGCTAGAATCGTCACTGTGTCATCATATTTACATGAATGTAAGTGCAAAATATGCTATTCTTCCCAATTTTTATAAAAAATATATTATTTTCTAGTAGAGCCAGAATACCCTGTTCACAAATGTTAGATACTCCTATTAGAAAATAAAAGGTTCATATCTTTCCTTCAAAGGGTTAATCTAAACCTAGAATTACTGGTTCTGATAGAGTTACAACCTCTGCTTACACACTAGTCGTTCGTTTATTTTGCTGGAAGTGAGGTTAGAGATACATGTGTTTGTCCTACTAATGGAGGCAGGTAAAGAAGAACAGCGAGATGTAGTGCGATTTTTGACTGCTGAAGGAGTAGGAGGACAAGAATTCCATCATCGCATGTCTGCTGTTTACGGCGAACACAGCATGTACTGGAATGGCACAAGAGATTCCGAGAGGGACACGTGTCGCTGCAAGGCAATGTCCGCCCAGGACAGGCGCATTGTGCCATCACTCCTGCTGTTATTGCTGAGGTTGATGGTCTTATACGAGGAAATAGATGGATCACTGTGGAAGAACATCGTCGTTTGGTGGGAATAAGTCATGGTTCCATACACGTCATTGTGACGAAACAACCTGCATTACCGAAAAATCTACGCATAATGGGTTTCACATCAATTGAAGGAGGAACAAAAAACAAACTACTTCACTGGGTCACTTTGCAACGACACCACGAGGAAGAGTATGCATTTCTGGCTCGTATTGTCCTGGGGACGAATTGTGGTGTAACCATTTTGAAAACGGAGAGCAAACAGCCGAGCCAACAATGGAAACACATGGATTCTCCTCCACCAAAAAAGTCTAAAGCAATACACACAAGTTCCGGTAAAGTCATGTTGACATTCTCCTTCGATTCTAGGGATCCTCTGCTTGTTGAATTTCTCGAGCATGGAGGTCACAATCAATGCATAGCATTATGAAGAAACTTTACAGAAACTGAGAAGTGCCATGAAGTCAAAATGCCCTGGAATGCTATCGAACGGCATTACCCTTCTTCATGATAATGCCTGCACAAATACTGCCAACTCTGTGAGAAATATTATTCAGAGATTTTGTTGGGAAACGTTTCAACACCGCCCTACAGCCCAGATCTCTCCCCAAGTGATTTTCACATTTTTGGAGAGTTGAAGAAAGACATTCGTGGACTTCGTTTTGTATCGGACGAAAACATGTGTGACTGGGTAAAGAACTGGTTCGGTAGACAGCCCACAAGCTTTTTCAAGAATGAGATTGATCATCTTGTCTCGCAGTGGGATAAATGTATAAACACTTTCGGAGATTACTTTTGAGGTAATAAATGTTGTATTATACTTTTTGGTATCTGACCCATTTTCATTTGACTGCACCTCATAAATGCCTTCTTGTACAGTATTTCTTTGTTCCATTCTTCTAAAACTTCGTCCATATAAATAAAAAAGTACGAGTGATAAAGTACGGTATACACTCTTGGTATTTTTGTATAAACTTTATATTAACATAGATATATTCCACGTAAAATTCTAAAATTTCTTAGCATTTTGTTTTTTGTATCTCACTTTTTACTGGTATTATTATTAATTTGTCAGATTTTTTTTTCTTAGAATGTAGGCTTTCACGGCCAGTGTCATTAGAATTGGTATTATCCGGGCTAGAGGACCATGGTACTTATGGTTGCATTACCAACAGACCACGGTCCTCTAGCCCAGATAATACCAATCCAATTTTTTTTTTCTGTTAGTGTTATTAATTTCTGTTATCTTTAATGCTTGTCATAGCTAACAAGTTATTTTTTGAACTATTTTTTTTAAATAATGGTGAATACTTCAGTATTCGTCATTCTTCCATATGAATCCAGTTGTGTACACCAATTAGAGTCATAGCCCAAGGTGCGCCATTACACCCACAATGAGATGATTTTGGAGATTTGTTCTGATGTCACAGGGGAACAAGAGCTCCTGGAGAAAACCCTTGTGTTACCTGTATCACAGGCTTGCCTAACACAAGTTATAAATTGGAGGTACACAGGGGATCGAATCCGGGTCCACAGGATAATAAGTCTAGCGCTCTAGCCACAAGACCACTCTGGTAGTTTAACTTGTACAAAAGATATAAGATAGATACCTACGTCAAAATGTTACAATTTACAACATTTGTACAAAAGAATGAGTGAGTGAGTGAGTGAGTGAGTGAGTGAGTGAGTGAGTGAGTGAGTGAGTGAGTGAGTGAGCGAGCAAACGAACACAATGTATTACAAAATTCCTGAATAATGAATACAGATTACCTATAAAAAATTTCGAACTACAGCCAAGACTAGCCTAATGGTACCTGTGAAATTTAGAAAAGATACAGATTTGAATTTTTCTGTTACTGTCAATGAATAAGAAATTCATAACGTTTCGAAAATTGGCTCAATCTTCATCTTCAGATGAAAAATGGAGTGAGAAGGGCATTGTACTCGTTGAGGTCATTACAAACAGCTAAATCTGCTCCACTGACCAATAGTTTCTCTCTTTTTCAGATCAATATCTCTGAAACAAATTATGTAGTTGTGTCACTGGTGTCAACATTGTTCTATTTTTATTGCAGATGGAACAATAAAGTTTGACGACATGAATATGGAGAAATCGTACAGTGCTACTGGGAGCTACAACCGAAGCAAGTTGGCCAATGTATTATTCAGTCACGAGTTAGCTACTAGACTTCAAGGTAAGTAGCGAATATGTGTAGTACCTGAATGTCTACTAGTTTAAGTTTAAATATTTCATTTTCTCACTACACTAATAACAAAGAGATTAAGCCACGGACGTAAATCAGGTGATAGGCGTATCTGCTTGCTGATCAGGAGTTGCACTCGGCCGTGGGTTCGATTCCCATCTGAACTGATTACTTGCTTGGGTTCTCTCCGAGGTCTTCCCTAATTGTAAGGTGAATGTAAGGTAATCACATAGCGATTACTTGGTTTTGTTTTGCCAAATACCACGTCACTATTTTGTAACTCTTTCAAATCCCATGTCCTGGCATACCCTTATAACTTGTGTTGGGCAAGCCCTTGGTTCAGGTAACCGAGATTTTCTCCAGGATCTCCAGTTTCCCTGTGGCACCCCAACAAATCTCCATCATCAACTCTCCTCATCACAGGTGTAGTGTGGACCAGGGTCCTATGATGCACTCAGGGCAACGACTGTGTTAGTAAATTGGTCTGAAAAACTGGCTTCATATGGGTTAATGACAAACAGTCAAGTACTCGCCATTAGTAAAGAAAAAAATTTCTTCCTCTACTGTTCTCCGTCCCATACAATTCCGATGATGCACCTGAGAATTATTCCTATTAATGTTTCTAGTGCATTTTCATATTTTTAATCTAATGTCCATGCTTCTGAAGCAAATATTACTACTACGGGTCTTATCAGTACTTTGTGAAACAATAATTTAGATGTCCTTGAAATTAAACGGGATATTCTACATATTTTAAAAACTTGATAACATTTTTTGATATGAGAATTATTCTACACGGGGACGTACTCAAGGGGGGAGGGTTACAGGGTTAAAAATCCCCTCCCTTGAGCTTTAAAAAATACATATTTCTTTGAGTTTTTTAATCCATAATCGTTTTCCCTTCTCTAATTTTTCATTGTTAACATAAAAAAATCTACATCGACGTAAGGCATAATCTTCCTACCTCTCCTTCAATATATTCATCATGTTGGTTTCATTCTTCATAAGCGGTGAGTTCCATGTTCCATTATTGTGTTTAATTAAATTTATTTCAATATATTTTATTGTTTCCATGTATTTTCCCGTTATGTAAAGTAAAGTGTCTTACCTGTCATAATACAAATAACTGTTGACTAAATATATGTTATCGTTGTTGTTTTCTAATGCCAGGCGTTTGACAATAAAGTCATTCGACCTCTTGCACTCCAATATTTTTCAAAGATATTATCATGGTCAGTCACTGAACCACAGATTTTGAGGTGTTCCGAATTCATTTCTTGGTTTGAGTTGCACAATGGGTAGTTATGACTAAATATTTGTTGTTGTTGTTTTCTAATGCCAGGCATTTGACAATAAAGTCATTTGACCTCTTGCACTCCAATATTTTTCAAAGATATTATCATGACCAGCCACTGAAGCACAGATTTTGAGGTGTTCCGAATCCATTTCTTGGTTTGAGTTGCACAATGGACAGTTAGGGGACTGATATATTCCAATTCTATGCAGGTGTTTGGCCAAACAATCATGGCCTGTTGCCAATCTAAATGCAGCTACAGACGATTTTCGTGGTAAATCGGGAATTAACTGTGGATTTTGATGCAGAGAGTTCCATTTTTTCCCTTGGGATTGTGTTATCAAATTTTGTTTGTTGAAGTCTAAGTATGTAGATTTAATAAATCTTTTCACAGAGTAATACGTAGATTTAGTAACAGGTCTGTAAGTAGCAGTGCTGCCCTTCTTTGCTAAAGCATCCGCATTCTCGTTTCCCAGGATTCCATTGGAATACAATTCTTTTATTGAGTGATATTAATTGAGAGAGCATTTTAGTTATTTCTGCTGTTTGAGATGAAGATGTGTGTTTAGAGACTATTGATAGAATAGCTGCTTTGGAGTCTGACAATATAACTGCATTTTTAAATTTAATGATGTGGCATAGAAGATTCCTGAGACTTTCACTTATTGCAATGATTTCTCCATCAAAACTTGTTGTTCCATACCCAAGAGATCTATAAAGTGAGAAGAGACAGCACGTAACACCTGCACTGGCACCTTGTTCTCTGGAGATCAAGGATCCGTCAGTGTATAAATGAAGCCAGTTTTGTGGAGGGTATCTAGTATTAATTGTCTCTAAAGACAATTGTTTTAGTATTTCAGTGTTTACTTCTGATTTCAGTATTTCTTCTGTTAAATTTAGATTATATACCATATTTAATAGAGTTAAAGGGTTTGGTTTAATTTGTAGGTTTTCTTTTAAATTCGGGATATTGATTTTCTGTTTTAATTCTTGAACAATGGATATGAAACTTTTTTGAGTTTTCAGTCTACAGAGAGGACTGTATGAATGCCAATTGTTTCCTGGTAATATAATAAGTTTTTCATATTGAATCAGTGCTTTTTCTTCTATTTTCTTCTAAATATATATAAATGATTATTCATCTTGATTACACAATTTTTAACACTACCCTATATCACTTCGGAAAACGTATTATGTGTCTTACAACAAATAAATACAACCACGCAGGCGTATACAAACTCGAATGTAACACCTGCAACAATTTCTACATAGGACAGACAGGCAGATCATTTCAAATACGTTACAAAGAACACATAACAGCCATAACAAAATTACAAAAACACTTCCACATATGCAGAACACCTCACAAATGCTAACCACACATATAGAGTCATCAACACAGACATGGAAATTCTACACATCCAACCAAAAAGCCAGAAACTAAACACACTATAACAATACGAAATATACTAACACACAAAAGCACATACAAATTAAACTCTCAACACACAACTCAATTTCAGAACACACACACTCTTTGACTCCACATTACACTACACAAATACACCCCCACAGGAAACAAAACAAAAGGCCCCAAAACCACCAACAACAACCAGTTCTGATGATGGCCAATAGCAGGCCGAAACATGTTAACAAGGTAACATAAAATTTAACACGTGAAAGACACATAATACGTTTTCCAAAATGATTATTGTGTAAGTGTAATAATGACACAAGCATTTTTTATTGTAGAAAATTAAACAGAAGTCAAAATTTGTTAAAAATTGGATGGCTGTGAAAATATTATGTTTCAAAGATTTTATAAGGATATTCATGAATATAATATTAATGAATATACCATAACATAATAATAATAATAATAATAATAATAATAATAATAATATCAGTACATAAAATTTAAAATACTGATAATGTAAATTGTAAACAATTTTAACAAAATCCTGCGTACTTCACTGATTTTACAGATTCATTGCTGATGTTTCTCTGAATACCCTTCCCCCCCAAAAAATGATGGCAACATGTAGGTTCAAAATATCACTGGCTTGCAGTCCTTTGCATTAACATACCTACTAGTATAAGTTGCAGAAATTTAAACAGTGACAGAGGATTTGAGGAAACCCCTACGATTGTGATTGTGTATAACATCTATACAGGAATTAGGGTAATGGAATAAGGATAAATAAATACAAACTACCGTAGGATTTGAGTGTGTCTAATGAACAGAATGAAATAAGCTAAGAATAAAGTCAATCCTTCAGTAATAATAAAGCACTAAATCAGAATTTACTATTAAAAGGATAAGAAATCAACTGTTTTTGAGCCACAGACAATTAATAATTACTACACGACCAAGGCGGGAACCGTTTTGTTTGATGGCGCTGCGATTCGCTTCACAACACAGGCCGTACTGTAAAGTCCGCATCAGATGCAAAATGAAGCACATGCTGAACTGCGCTCTTGTTTCATTATTATTATTAACATGCTTTATATGTTATATGTTCGTATATATAGTTAACTTTATTGTTTGGGTTTATTTTATCATATGCTTACACACATAGGACTCTATTCAGAAAACACATCACAACATCGGTGTTCGTAAAAGAGGGAACATGAATCGAAAGTAACAGAAACTAAAGTAGGTACCTACTGTATTTTATACAATACCGGTATTGCATTTGATATACATTTCTTACCTTAGCATTTTAAAGTGGCCGGACTTCGGCCATCATATATGAGGAAATCACTCGTTATAAAACCATCATTACCACCAGCATGGGCTACTATAAGTCGTTGACCTGCACTGATATTTGTATAAACTCCAGGTAAATAACGGGCTACTATATCAGAGCGTTCTATTAGCTATTTCCTTTTATGTTTACTCCATGGTTAGTATGAGTTTTCGTAAAGTTTCCTTGCACTCTTTAAAACCTATCCCTCTCTTACAAAATTTAGGCCTATGCAACTTTCCTAATGTTGAAAGCTCTTTGTAGAGACTATAATATTTATGAAATTCTCTTCTTATGGTACATTTGTCCATGTCGTCTAATTGAACCTTTTTTGCAGGAGGTCGTCTAACTTTGTTAGGTGTCGATATTTCTACACCCTTGTCCTCACATTCTTTACCTTCCTTTCTAATCCTACTAATTGTTTCCTCATTTAACTTCACAATAGCTGCAGCACTCTTTGTTGTCTTCGATAGAGGTAGAAATAAACCAGTTGTATTTTCTTCATCACAAAACTTTATGGCATTATAAATAATGCTCCGCGCTTGGCTACGAAACACACGTCTTCCTACATGTGGCATTGCGACCAGATTGAAACGCTAGGCATTGGATGTAACGACACTCCAGCAGTAAACATACGCAGCGAGCACGGAGTTCCTCATTCTGCCACGACGGATCCCGCCTTGGTCGCGTAGTAACTGGTTTACTGTATATAAACACATGAGAATATCCCGTAAATATTGTTATTTATCTATCTGTACATGAGTAATGCTAATTTTCTATACTTATGCACATATTGTGCATGCGTCTATTTCTCGTCCCTGTCAAAGAAAAACTGAATAACATAATTTTCTTGTAAACATATTGCAACCCTAATATAGATTACCGTATAATAAACTCTTTCCACGTAGGTCATGTATGCATGCAGATTCTCCTTGTGTATAGGAATGGACTCGTTCACATTGTTAAGTTTATCGGATATGACGTAAGCATTTCCATGGCAACCAGTATCACTTCCATTCCACCGAATCCTTTCAATTTTTTTCTATTAATCTAGATTTAATATAGACGTTACATGTCAAAATTGATATCAATAATTAAGCCAATAGCCGAGAAAAATTATTTATTTTTAGTTGTCAGTTTCTCAGCATTGGAAACCAGTCAACCAGATTTTTAAACATCAGCATATAATGAACTATCTCACTGCTATAGGAACTGGTGTAACTACATACTCGCTCCATCCAGGGGTCGTTAACACAGACCTGAAACGTCATATGGACGACTCTTTCTTCAGAGGGGCAGAATTCATAATTAAAGGTTTTGGAGCATTGTTCTTTAAAACTCCCGAAGAAGGTGCACAAACCTCAATATATTGTGCAGTGGATGAAAAGCTGGCTGACAAAACAGGACTCTATTACAGGTGAGATTCATAATGTCGTATGAGTAGAGATTGGTGAAATTGTTCTCATTTTGTCAATCTTTTTCACTTCTTTATACCTCTTCCAGTAATCCCAAAAAAATGAACTTCTGAATCGTGAAATAATGAAAGTTTTTAAACTTATTCCAGCAGTACTTGTTTTATTCGCGAGATCTTAAGAACATGTATTTTAAGTAGCACTTTCATAATTTCAGTTTTTTTTTCGATTGCACATTTCGTTCAGCCATTCAGTCAATAAATCAATGCAGTCATATATTAAAATATGTACTGAAACTTGATACTCAAAATGCAGGATATACCATTCTTAATTAACGTGTTTAATATCTTAAGCCAGGATAATAAAACTAAAATTTAAAATAACACCACCAAATTGGTAATAACAACGAAATCTTAACATTTTAAAATGAATTTTTCTTAAAAATAAAACCACTTTCACGTGACTCTACCCATGAGAAATAAGTATTAAATTTGCTAGTACAAAATTTCTTACTTCGTCAAGTGGCATCCACGGTTCATGAGAATTTGTTTTTCTATTTACTTTTTTCATACAGTAAACTTATTCCATTGTGTCTCAAACTGGTATTTATATCATAATTATTCTTTCCTCTATAAACTTGCAGTACTTAGCTCTTTCAAGAGGTATAGTAACAGTTAATTTCAAGTCCAAGTGAAAGTGGACTTCTTACCTCACCACAATATCCAAAACAGCTCACGAGATAACTAAAATATTACAGTACATACATGATTGTGACAAAACAGTATTAGCAGAAATAATTATGTTACAGTAGAACTTCAATTATCCGGACTAAATGAAGATTTCCACGATCCGAATATGCAGATATACGGGTAATTGGTTCAGAAATGAAAATCATTCTAGCAACATATTAAGTTCAAGACCAGTGGCAGTTACTGGGTATGAGCATAATTGCATATGCATACCCAGAACAGTAAATAAAACGCCTTTCCTTCATTTTAAGCATTTTTTAAATGTGTACTTCATTCCGCTCCTACTTTGGTTTCCCTGAAGTGTAGTTTCATGCAACTATCTTTGCTTTCCAAACACTATAATCATATCCTCGACATTGTACATCAAAACATTCTGTAAAAATATTTTCCAAAATTGAGAAATCATGACTTTATATCGTGAATACATTCTTTTTATGATGATGTTTTATGTTAAAAATCAAGATACTTTTAGTACTCGTATATTAATCATGACATTCATAATAGAGTTATGTAAGAACTATAATTTAAAATTTCTCACCTGGCAATTCAAAGGATGCACTAACTACTAGAGTTGAACAACTATCGAGAAAACAAGACTAACAGTGCCCACAAAGCCAAAAATCCGCATGACAATATTGTATACATCGCGTCGTTGACATAAAGACTGCTTGTGAGTTGATCACTTCTGAAGTCCCGAATGTCAAGCAACCTTGAATCGCCACAGTTGTTTATACCTGACTGAACTTTTATTTACTTTGGCAACTGTTATATATATGTGTAAACAATCAAGTAGCCTATTTGAAACATCATCTCTACCTTTCAGTGTAAAATAATCCGTTCCTCAATCTTTATTTAATTACTGGGCCCTTATTAAAAGGCTAGGAGTTTTCTTTTCGTATGTTTGAGATCAAGTGTACAATCTCAAGTAAGAAAATATTAACGTTATGGTTTATGTGTCTTAGAAATGCAAATTTATTTGAGAATTGTTTTTTTTTTTTTTCTATTTATATAAACATAGGTAATATCATATAATAGAACCAGAATATTTTGATAACTAAGTTACTGTTCTGAATAATTTCAAGGGAAAAATTGTTGCGGGGCCAGATATCGATCCCGGGACCTCTGGTTGAACGTACCAGGGCTCTACCAACTGAGCTACCAGGGAACTCCACCCGACACAGTCTCAACTTTTCCCTTTATATCCACACAACTCGCGTGGGCTGACAAAACGCCAGAGACCCACATCGAGTGCACACAATCTCTGTGTGACTTGGAATTGTGGTTTTCTGTTAACGTACACAGTGACTTATATATTATGAAAATCTAGTCTTTCAGGTGAAGCTCCCTGTAAAGCTCCCTGAAAGACTAGATTCTCATAATATATAAGTCACTGTGTACGTTAACAGAAAACCACAATTCCAAGGCACACAGAGATTGTGTGCACTCAATGTGGGTCTCTGGCATTTCGTCAGCCCACGCGAGTTGTGTGGATACAAAGGGAAAAGTTGAGACGGTGTCGGGTGGAGTTCCCGGGTAGCTCAGTTGGTAGAGCGCTGGTACATTCAACCAGAGGTCCCGGGATCGATACCCGGCCCCGCAACAGTTTTTCCCTTGAAATTATTCAAATTTGCTTTACAGGGAGCTTTACCTGAAAGACTAGATTTTCAAGTTACTGTTCTGTTTTGTCTTTTTGTCTCATTTAAACATTTATAATGTTATTTATTTCAATTATGTATGTTATTCAAAGTTACGAAATCTTTCCACTCTGACCAAATGCTATTTCGATAATGATGAGTGAGACTTGAAGTGCACGAGAATGACGAGACAAGACTCAAAAGACAAATGCAACGAACACAGCAAGCGAAAGTGGCAGTTACTTTTGGTCATCTCTACTAACTACCTACTTAAAAGGCAATTTTTAGAGCTTGACTTGGTCGTAAGAATATAAACTCATTTATTTGTAATTTACAGAAAATGCTGAACCTTTTAAGGCCAAAAATTGTAAGAATCTACATAGGCTATTTTAGACCTTAGTGATGACCAGAGTCCTGCGTTTGGTTACTTTGAATACAAGTTAGGTGTACCTTGATCATACTAGCTTCATGCTGCAGTCTCTCCCCACATGCTCAGTACTGTGTGTTTACATCTATTCGTGAATCCTGTGTCTATAACTCGGTGTACAACAGAAATATTACTGATGTACAAAATATCACTTGAATTTAATAACAATAAAAACGAAATATTTATTTAACGGCAGCTTATATGCAATAAAAGATCATTTTTACCACGGTTAGACAAAACTAAAAATTTTCAGGAACCAACTCTTTATTTTTGGGACTCACCACATTTTTCCCACACATGCAATAGGAAAACCATTCGAGCTAAGATGATACAATTACTGAAACATATTTAACAATATTAAATATCTACGCAATGGAAACTCTGTGCTCTCCACTGAAACTATGCAGTGACAATATCTTGAATTGCGCAACAATATTAATCTAAGAAGCACATTCTAATTTCTTCCTTCAACCGCTTTTGTTAACATTATATATTAATCGTAGTGACATAGAAGAAATCAAAATCTTGAAAAAAAAAAAAAAATTGAACTCAATAAACAATTAGTAGTAGTAATGATGGTGTTATGACTAGCAGTAGTAATGCTAGTGGTAGATATAACTCGAAAAAGTAAAAATACAAACAAAAATATTTACTGAAATAAGATATAAAAAAATGAATAACTGAACATCTGTGCAGTGACTGTAAAGAGAAGAGAGTTCCTGCCAAGGCCCGAGATCCTGAGACAGCCAAGAGGCTGTGGGAAGTGAGTGCAGAGATGGTAGGACTGGGCAGCTGGGATCCTTTCACAGCAGCTGATGGGGCACTTCCTCCAACTACTGCTTAAAGGTCAACGAGGCTTCGATCTCTAGTATTTCACAGATACTATGAGCAACAGATGAACAAATTCGTCAGTGTAAAGCAGCACAAGTATAGCATGTTAACATTTAGCACATAAAAGAATTATAAGCCTTCAAAAACTGGCCTAAGACATTAAAAAAAAGTATTAATAAGTGCATTTATGTCAGGTAAAAAACCTGAATTTAAATATTTTAATGTTTTTCATTTGGATAGCTTTTATTTTCATAAATAATTTTTATTTAGCAGGTGTTACATTGTTTATTACACCTTCCTGCTTCCAGTGAATCTCTTCTTGTTCTTCTCGAATGTTATCTGTTACTCCAGTACTTTCTTTCACAAAATGCTTAAAACGCCATCCATCCATCTAAATTTAGATCATCCCCTTTTTTTCTTCTGTCGGATGACGTCGATTCTCTTATTCTGTTTGGAACTCTATCTTTTTCCAGCTTTTTGTTACGTGTCCATACCATTTTAACTGTGCTTTTTATGAAGTCTATTATTGAATTTCGAATATTTATCTTTTCTTTAATCACACTGTTTCTTATCCTATCTCTCATAAATTACTCCAGAATGCTGCCAGAAATCCATTCTTGTCGAAAGTTATCTTCATTTTAATTCCCATGTTCCTACACTTCTTACAGTTGTAATGCAAATTATAGCTTTTGTTTTAGGACATATTCCAATCCTAAAAATACCATTTCATTCTAATATTGTTGTTTTGCCTTTATTTATCTTCTCATTTATTTCAACTTCATGACTTCCATCTTTACTAATTTTTCATTTTTATTTAACATAATATTCCGAGATATGCGTAAGTTTCCTTAGTTCTAAGTTTCACTGTTAACTGTTTTATTTTGAAATAGATCTGAAAAATAGAGACGAAAAAATAGTACATTAAAATGCTTATTTTTTAAACCTGTTACAGAATTTTCTGAAACCGTAGACAATCAAGGTCATCAGTATTTGAAACTCTGGTAATTTAAGCATATAATGAATGTCATTAAAAAAATCCATACTTTTAATGAGTATTGTTATAAATAAACACTGTTTTTTATTGTCACGTTTACTATGTAGATTAACAAATAAAAGGCACATAACAAATAATTGATGTTATTAATATTGTTAACGTAAAAGTACAGTAAAATCCCTCGTAACTGACACCCAAATAACCGGCAATGCCAAAATAATGGCACTTTTGGCTAGGCCAAAAAAAAAAAAAAAAATTTAAATCTGCCACATTGCCACAGTCTGAGCCAATAATTTTGCCACATTAGAAAGTTCGCACGAACATACATGGTTTAATGACTGGAGCGAGGGACACCATCCCACTATCAAAACATTTGGAATCCATGACATCATTCCAAAAATAATTACTTCTAGCATTAAAGGGTCTGTGGCAATTCTGAAAAATCATTTATACGGAATATCATAATCCCCCCCCCCTTTCTATCCGTTAGTGTGTGATTGTTACAATATATGTACAAATTTATTATTTCTTAAATTTAAGCTCCTAGTTCACATTTCAATTTGACTCATCTCTTTTACTGTAATTGTTATTATTCTTATGTGTGTGTTATTCTGTGTTTTTGGCAACCCAGGATGCCTGAGCAGACTATTTCTTGGAAATAAATTATATATTTGTGTTGTGCGATGTGTTTTAATAAGGAAAATCCACACAGTTTTTATGTTTATTCAGTTATGAGCAAGTGATAGAGAAATAAGCTTCACATGTCTGCAGTTTCAACATTTGGCATAATGAAATACGAACTTTTGTTTTTGTATATACCGGTATTTATTCAATTATCTGGCAAAATCTTGTATCCAGAACTAACCTGGTCCCTTTGTTGTCGGATAAGAGGGATTCTACTGTATCTGCAATATTACTTTCTTGTACTAAATTAATAAAGAAGCTACCCAAAATCTAATTGAATTATAAAAATATACGTTGGAATTATCTTTTCCTGAAATCCTGACTCCACCAACACCATAGCCATTCCATTTCTGCTGTTTCAGAATCATATGCAACACCCATAATACATAAATGTTTAGTAGAATGAGCATTCTCTGAAGGAGTTTAGAAGACCATTGTGTAAGCTTTTATCTTCTGTGACATATGGATAAAAACAGAACATAATTGACACAAACACAACATGTCACAAATCCAGTTCCTACATACTTGATCATATTTGACACAAATCGTACTCAACTTCAAACTCAATCCTTGTTTCAAACTACACACATAGTCAAGGAACAAGAGTTCAACACTCCATAACAAAGAACTATCCCATAAACGGGGAGATACATAAGAGATCACATTTGCAATATGAAAGAATGATAAGGTTACCACATGATACATACTGGACAAGCTACCAATTTAGATGCAGAAAACTGAAAACGCAAAATGGATTTCTACAGGCAATCCAGAAACTAAACGATATACTGTATTTAATTTTAATTTAAAACCAGAAACGTTCCTATTACCTAAATCACCATTACAATATGGCAACATAAATTACAATACAAATTTAATTAAAGATTTGAAGAGAGAAGAATCGTGTACTTACTTACTTACAAATGGCTTTTAAGGAACCCGAAGGTTCACATTGCCGCCCTCACATAAGCCCGCCAGCAGTCCCTATCCTGTGCAAGATTAATCTAGGCTCTATCATCATACCCCACCTCCCTCAAATCCATTTTAATATTATCCTCCCATCTACGTCTCGGCCTCCCCAAAGGTCTTTTTCCCTCCGGTCTCCCAACTAACACTCTATATTCATTTCTGGATTCGCCCATACGTGCTACATGCCCTGCCCATCTCAAACGTCTGGATTTAATGTTCCTAATTATGTCAGGTGAAGAATACAATGCGTGCAGTTCTGTGTTGTGTAACTTTCTCCATTCTCCTGTAACTTCATCCCGCTTAGCCCCAAATATTTTCCTAAGCACCTTATTCTCAAACACCCTTAACCTATGTTCCTCTCTCAGAGTGAGAGTCCAAGTTTCACAACCATACAGAACAACCGGTAATATAACTGTTTTATAAATTCTAACTTTCAGATTTTTGGACAGCTGACTGGATGATAAGAACTTCTCAACCGAATAATAACACGCATTTCCCATATTTATTCTGCGTTTAATTTCCTCCCGAGTGTCATTTATATTTGTTACTGTTGCTCCAAGATATTTGAATTTTTCCACCTCTTCGAAGGATAAATCTCCAATTTTTATATTTCCATTTCGTACAATATTCTGGTCACGAGACATAATCATATACTTTGTCTTTTCGGGATTTACTTCCAAACCGATAGCTTTACTTGCTTCAAGTAAAATTTCCGTGTTTTCCCTAATCGTTTGTGTATTTTCTCCTAACATATTCACGTTATCCGCATAGACAAGAAGCTGATGTAACCCGTTCAATTCCAAACCCTGCCTGTTATCCTGAACTTTCCTAATGGCATATTCTAGAGCGAAGTTAAAAAGTAAAGGTGATAGTGCATCTCCCTGCTTCAGCCCGCAGTGAATTGGAAAAGCATCAGATAGAAACTGACCTATACGGACTCTGCTGTATGTTTCACTGAGACACATTTTAATTAATCAAACTAGTTTCTTGGGAATACCAAATTCAATAAGAATATCATATAATACTTCCCTCTTAACCGAGTCATATGCCTTTTTGAAATCTATGAATAACTGATGTACTGTACACCCTTATACTCCCATTTTTTCTCCATTATCTGTCGAATACAAAAAATCTGATCAATAGTCGATCTATTATGCCGAAAACCGCACTGATGATCCCCAATAATTTCATCTACGTCGTGTACACTTGAATTAAAACAGATTGGTTTTGAAAGTATAATAATAATAATAATAATAATAATAATAATAATAATAATAATAATAATAATAATAATAATAATAGAAATAAATTGCGCACAATGTGCATTGATTTATATGTCCTTTACGAGTTCACTGATGGAGCATATTCTTGCTGGACATCTCGTGATATGGTATCTGTCGCACGGTTGGGCACACAGTTTACACACGCATGTATCTCTTGGGTCATGAAAACTTGTTGTCACACACATTTTGAAATGGAAATCATGCACAGCTAATCCTGTTACTAAGTGTCTCATCTGAAAGTTTGTCTCAGTCCACTCGCGTTGCGTCATTGCCTCAGTAGTGTAGAACTCCTCCCATACTTCATCCTTCTTCCTCTGCAGCTCTTCAAGCAGCTTCTTGTAGCATTCTGTAGATGGCAGCTGCAGGTTGATCCTCCGATCCTCCACTAGATATGTCTCTCGGGCTAGTATGTAGGTCAATCTCGATGGTGCAAATTTTGAAATCCCCTTTATCCTCTTCAGGAACCTGGCCTTGAGACGCTCCATTGCCCTCATTTGACTTAAAGTTAGATGCTCCCATATAAGCTCTAGCCCATACGTGAGCGTAGGACACACTTTCGCTTCGAAAAGCCTCATAGCTGTATTTAGCAACAACAGAGTTGGAGATGTAATGTCATAAATTGCACGGACTGCTGCTATTAATCTGTTCTTCAGATGTATTCAGAACGATTTCCCCGTCGTCTGGATTGTCAGCCCCAGGTATTTGCAATGACTTCTAATGTTGAGGGTTTTCCCATTGCATGTCACTTTATCTCTCTCGGAGACTTTTCCACCTCTCCTGAACACCACAAGTTCTGTCTTATCCTCATTGATTTTGACTTCATTTTCTATTGCCCACTGTGACAGATTGTCAATTGCTTTTTGCAGGTCGTCTATACTTTCTGACCCCAGAGCCATATCGTCTGCATAAATATATATTCGTGTCTGTGTGTTCTACTTTATCTTCTGTCCTACATCGTGTGTCAATACGTTGAACAGGAGGGGGCTGAGGGGATCTCCTTGGAGTACACCATTCTTTTGTTCAATCCAATTTGTCTTCCCCATGCTATTGTCTACTTGTACATAGTTCTCTGCCAATATGTTGGACACGAGCTTTGTCACCCAGTTCATCCCCACTAGTGATTCGAGTTTTCGGAGCACAGTTTGGCTGTTTATCATGTCAAATGCTTTGGAATAGTCCACAAACACAACATATAGTTTGCTGCCTTTGACACCCTCTAGCGTCTGCTGAATGTCCGCAATGAGATTTCCTGCTGCTGTTATCGTAGATCTCTTTGGCCTAAATTCGAATTGCTCCTCAGGTAAATATGGTTCTATAATTTCACTTAATCACATCGTTAGTGTTCTTGTTAACAACTTGAGTCCTACCGTTTCCAACGCTATACCTCTGTAAGCATTGACATCACTTGTGTTTCCTTTTCCTTTGTATAAAAGTTTTATGGTGGACTTCCTCCATTCTGCAGGTATGTCTCCTGTTGTCAGGCATTTATTTAGCAGCTCTACCCACACTGGCAAGAGGTACTGCATAGACTGCTTCAGGTGTCATTTCGGATCCCATCTGGGCCAGGTGCTCTGTTGTTTTTGGCCTTTAGGATCGCCCGTCTTAGTTCTTGCTCTTGAAACTATAAATATATTCTACCTCGACACAGATTGGTTACACATTTATACAGATGGCTCCAAATATCAAAATGTTGAACCAGCTGGAGCAGGAATATATTGCAAATTATTCAATCTTTATTTGTCTACAGGGAGTCCTTCTACTCACTTTGATGGAGAAATTGCAGCTATCAATAGGGGATTAACAAAACTTATTTATCAAATTAATATGTTCAAAAATGTCATGAAGATCCATTCCCTCCTCTTCCTAATACAGTTAGAATTTTATTTTAGTAGGTTATTTTACGACGCTTTATCAACATCTTAAGTTATTAGCATCTGAATGAGATGAAGGTGGCAATGTTGGTGAAATGAGTCGGGGTCCAGCACCGATAGCTACCCAGCATTTACTCATATTGGATTGAGGGAAAAATCTCAACCAAGTAACCTGCTCCAACCGGGAATCGAACCCGAGCCACCTGGTTTTGTGGCCAGACGTGCTGCCTGTTAATCCACAGGTGCGTACCTACAGTTACAAATTCTGACAAAAGAACTGACGAGAAATACAGTGTGCAAAGATTAAACTGTAGATCACTAGAGAGGAATTTGGTAAAGTTATTCGCTGATCAAGTCTCTCAGAATTTTGATCCCAAGATAATACTTTTTTTAAGTAGGTTATTTTATGATGCTTTATCAACATCTTAGGTTATTTAGCGTCTGAATGAGATGGTGATAATGCCGGTGAAATGAGTCTGGGGTCCAGCACCGAGAGTTACCCACCATTTGCTCATATTGGGTTGAGGGAAAACCCCGGAAAAAACCTTAGCCAGGTAACTTTCCCCTACCGGTAATCAAATCCGGGCCACCTGGTTTTCCGGCCAGACACACTAACCATTATTCCACAGGTGTGGACAAGATAGATACTGTTACCATTACTGCATAAGATAAAAGTTTAAGGTAAAGTAAAAGAAACTTTTTATATACTGTAGATCCTGAGTTTCTAAATGGGATATTTCTTGTGAGGCTTTGATTTAGTCAAAGACTGTAAGAATATCCACGGACACTTCATAATAAAAGTTTTCGGAAAATGTTCCTGAAATTAAACAATTTTCTTAGTTTACTGACTTTGCTAGGTATTATAATTCATTATTGTACTATTACAATTATCACTCACATCTTATCCTGATCCGGAGATGAACTAATTACTGCTCAAATAGCCACCATATATATATTACATATTTTTTGTGTTACAAATCACACGAAAACTATACACATGCAATTTGAAACAGATCAGAATTTAAAACTAATTTAATTTGGAAATTAACTATACGAAAAAAGTGTATCAGACAATCATAGGCAATAAAACGCAGAATTTCTCACATGCTATGGATGATTGGAAGTGAATGAGTTGTGAATGTGAAGTAAAAATATAAAAGGGGGCGTCCACAGACATAACGAAGCTGGGGAATCACGAACCACACACCATATTACTGATTTCCTCAGTCAATAATAATTATTTTAAAATAACAGGCATATATCAGTTCCAAGTGGAGCAAATAGTGTTGTGATAACTTACAGACAAACAAAGTTCTCAGAAAATTATATTCATCAGCGCTCGTTTCTTAATCACTATCAATGTTATGGTAAAGAAAATGTGACAATGGTGCTTGTTTTGAAGTTAGTATTGACACAGCCATCAAAAGTTCAATGACTTACGCACTTCCATTTGATAAGCTGGTGGCTGATAAATGAGCACAATATACAGTCAACTCCGGATATAGTGAACCTCTGCGGGATTGCATATTTCATTCACTATATCCAGAATGTCTCTCCCCTAACCTTAAATGACAGAAATGAATAAAATTGTGAACAAGAAAATAAAATATTTCATTTTTTTGGAATGGATTACACTGTATACTGTTACTCACAGTTGATTTATCTAAACTATGCTGTCGACCCACGTCCCCTTGCGAAAGACCACATTCAATGTCACTTATAATATTCGCCTTATCTTCCAAAAAAAAAAACCTTTATGCTTCGACATTTTTATGCAGTACATTCACTGTTGGAACACTAGAAACAGACTGATCAGATAAAAATTACAAACGCTGTTATGGTGTGACTGCGTACTCAGCCTTGAAATTTCCCGGGTCACTTAATGGAAACTGGGAGAGGGTTGATGGAGTTTGAAAGCCATCGAAATCTTACCTTCATTTATGCTCTGAACATAATGTCCATCCCCTTTTAATAAATGAAGACAATTTCATTTTCTGTTGTTTCGATGCTATCCGTCAAAATGGAAATGTTTCTGAGAATAAAAGGCAACTCTGTGACGGTGGAGGATTAGAAATAACAGTAGAGTAGAGTGCCTGAGAACAGAATGTCAACCCTTCGATGGCGGAGTGAGGCAAGGTTGTCACGCATTACCTGGATTTACAGTATAGATCATTATCTAGGAATCCTACCTTTGTCCTTAGACTAAAGGAGTAAGAAACTTAGAATGTTGTTCTCAACACATTCTTTCAATTTTATACAAGAAGGTCCAACTTCAAATAAGAATTTGTCAGGATACAAGATTCACTATAACCGAAGCGAGTGTTCACTATAAACGGAAATATTAATGTACTTTTTAATGTATGTGGGTTGAGACCAATGATTTAGGTTCACTATAGCCGAATGTTCACTATATGTGCAACTCTCAATGCTGTAAGCAAGAGAGCAAAGAAAGCAACAATTTGATTAGAAGGAAAACTTTCTTTCTTCCATCACTAAGGACTGCATGGAGGTCAGCTTTTCCTGAAGGTTGCTAACCAATTAATCAATTTGCAGTTACAAACCTACTCGTACCTCAACATACCTCCCTCCCTCCCAATTTATAACTTCTGTTGGGCAAACCTGTGATCCAAGTAACACGGAGGTTTTCTCCAGGAACTCTGGCTCCCCTGAGTCATCCCAACATATCTGCATCAACATCTCAGCTCCTCATAAATGGTGTAAACTAGCCTCCTATGGCGCACCCTGGCCAACAACTTTATCAGTAAATTGGCCTACACAACTGACTTCATATTGGTGGATGATAAACAGTCTAATACTCTACATTAATAATATAGTAATATATATATATAAGCCACCGGCATGGCTCAGTCGGTTAAGGTGCTTGCCTGCCGGTCTGAAGTTGCGCTCGGGCGTGGGTTCGATTCCCACTTGGGCTGATTACCTTGTTGGGTTTCTTCCGAGGTTTTCCCCAACCATAAGGTGAATTCCAGATAATCTATGGCGAATCCTCGGCCTCATCTCACCATCACCAATCTCATCGATGCTAAATAACCTAGTAGTTGATACTTACTTACTTACAAATGGCTTTTAAGGAACCCGAAGGTTCATTGCCGCCCTCACATAAGCCCACCATCGGTCCCTATCCTGTGCAAGATTAATCCAGGCTCTATCATCATACCCCACCTCCCTCAAATCCATTTTAATATTATCCTCCCATCTACGTCTCGGCCTCCCTAAAGGCCTTTTTCCCTCCGGTCTCCCAACTAACACTCTATATGCATTTCTGGATTCGCCCATACATGCTACATGCCCTGCCCATCTCAAACGTCTGGATTTCAAGTTCCTAATTATGTTAGGTGAAGAATACAATGCGTGCAGTTCTGTGTTGTGTAACTTTCTCCATTCTCCTGTAACTTCATTCCGCTTAGCCCCAAATATTTTCCTAAGCACCTTACTCTCAAACACCCTTAACCTATGTTCCTCTCTCAGAGTGAGAGTCCAAGTTTCACAACCATACAGAAGAAGTAGTTGATACAGCATTGTTAAATAACCAACTAAAAAAACTATATATATAGTGAGTTTACTGGAACAAACTGGTAATTCTCATTGCTTTCCTTGATAGTTATGGACTTTTTCCAATAAACCCACGATATATTTCTGTATAGTCGGTGACTCAGGAGAAGAGTGAGGAGAAAGGGTGACAAACAAATAAAATATAGCCCATTACTTTTTTCTGGTATTGCACATGAAACCTAGTGCTGTCCAATGAGAACTTCACAAAAAAATGAATATTCTGTTATTACTAATCTATTTTATTTTTGTTAGTAAATTAATAACTTTACAGACTTAATTTACATTTTATTAATGTTTAACAGTACAATAGATTTACAAAATTCACCTGTGTTATTTAACAATATTACAAAAACTACATTTATTAACAAGAAGAAAGAACAAAGTGGGGGTGTTCAAGATCAGTACTGAGTACTACTTATAAAAAATATATAAACCACAAATTCTTTATGGATGTGAAAACTTACTTACAGCATCAACAAAAACCATTGACAAATTAGAAGTGGCACAAAATAATGCTATGAGATTAATCACTGGTGCAGTTAAATCTACTCGAATAACAGCAATGCAAATAATAACAAAGAACATCCCATAAAAGAGAGATACATAAGAGATCAAATTTGCAATATGAAAGAATGATAAGGTTACCACATGATACATACTGGACAAGCTACTAATTTAGATGCAGAAAATTGAAAACGCAAAATGGGTTTCTACAGGCAATCCAGAAACTAAAAGATATACTGTATTTAATTTTAATTTAAAATTAGAAACGTTTCTACTATCTAAATCACCATTACAATATGACAATATAAATTATAATACATATTTAATTAAGGATTTGAAGAGAGAAGAATCGTGTACACTTGAATTAAAACAGACTGCTTTTGAAACTATAAATATATTCTACCTCGACACAGATTGGTTACACATTTATACAGACGGCTCCAAATATCAAAATGTTGAACCAGCTGGAGCTGGAATATATTGCAAATTATTCAGTCTTTATTTGTCTACAGGGAGTCCTTCTACTCACTTTGATGGAGAAATTGCAGCAATCAACAGGGCATTAACAAAACTTATTTATCAAATTAATATGTTCAAAAATGACGTTATCTTTAGCAGCTCAATTTCTGCAATCCAAGCCATAGCTTCAAACAATATTCCTACAAATTCCAAAATCGCAGAAATTCAATCATTCATACACATACCGGCAAAACAAAATAAAAATCTGTATCTCCAATGGATCCCTGCCCTTTGTGGTATTATGGGCAATGAGATTGCAGATTGTTTGGCAAAGAAAGGAACTAAAATATTACAAGTATCCTTTAAAAGAGATTTCTTATCACAGTGCCAAATTGTTCATACAAACACAATTTCAAATCAAAATTTTAAAGAAATTTCAAGAAAACAGTAATAATGAATCTTGGTCAGTATTGCTTACTGAAAAAGAACATATACCTGATTCTCCTCGACATGATGCAGTAGCAAAACTTCGAATGCTAACTGGCCGTGACTGTTTAGCAGCACACCTGTTTAAAATTGGAATTTGGGATTCGCCGAAATGCATCCTGTGTAACCTAGAAGATTCTTTGACGAATCAAGAACATTTACGAAAATATCCAACTTTGGTATCAAATCTTTTGGATTCAGACTCTAAAGTATACTGGGAAGCTAGAAGGCGAATAGAGAACTTCCAAGTGCCTGAGCAATAGATACTACTACTACTACATTTATTAACAATTATAGAAAATTTATCACAACTTCAGACATTTAACTGTCTGTTCAGGCACATGACTAGACATTTTAACATGATAAAAATAGAACAATTATCTTAATAAAAACAATGTTCGGAAACCAATATACTAGAAAGTAAGTTCCGATTATGTGTCACAAAATATATAATTCGACATTTGCCTATTTGGAAGGCAGGGTAGCTCAGTTGGCAGACCAACTGGCTATGGACTGGGAAGTCCTGGTTCAATACCAAGTGATTATGGGATTTTCTCGACAAAATTTCCAAAATGGCCTCAAGGTTCAATTTCTTATCAAACAGCATAGTACTGGATCTTTCCAAGGGAGTAAACGATAGTATTGTAATTTCAGGACTATTAAGATCAACTGAAAACCTTGACAACATTTTGGTTTTGGTCACTGATGCTGCAGCCTATATGCATAAGGGAGCAGAACTGTTGCTGACGTATCATACAAAGATGATTCACAACACGTGTTTGACACATGCTATTCAGAGTTACAGAGAAATTCGTACAAATTTCTCCCATGCCAATACTGTAATTTCTTTCATAGAGAAAGTATTTGTAAATGCACCATCACAGATATCAGCATTTAGAGGAACATTCCCTAAACATCACAGTCACCATAGCCAAACCTCACCTCATAATACATGGTATTAAGATGCGATATACTATGCTCAAAGCATCAGTGATTTTGAAAAGGTATAGTTACGCTTCAGCTAATTTGTTACCTTCCATTATACTTCAAAGAAAGTACAAGTAACTCGATTCTTTCTTCATACCTCAAACTTTACAATGATTTCTGCATATAATTATTTCAAAGGCACATATTTTCTCGCCTTAAGCTTCACATAACAAAGCATATTTATAATAAAATTAATCCGTAATATCCAAGAATTTGGAGCTCAGAAGGCTTGTCCATCAAGGAGGAGATAATGACTTGTACTACTCTCAAAGTTGACCTTTCATGTACCGGTATCAGGGCTAATTTCTCTCTACTCCTTGAGAATCTCGATACACAAGAAAAGAGAGAACACACTCTCTCGAATTCTGTGAGTCATATATTAAGAGGTACAGAAGAACCTCTATAACAGAGAAAATGGTGAAGATATTGTAGTGGAATCAAGAATGGTCAATTCTTTTCAAAATTGCAATAGTTCTGCAGGAGGGGAATTGGAAAATATCCTTTCTTCAGCCAGGTGAGATGTTAACATTGAAATATTGTCCAAATTACTTCATGCAATGCTGAGAAGTCATCTTCCTGATGTAAGAACATGCTCAGTGACTGAACAACATACTTCTCAAGCAATAATTAAGTTAGAGATGCATTTACTTATGAACTGCTTTTATCAAACACAATAAATATAGCAACTACAGAGATTTCTTCCGAATAATATGTGTAACTAGGATGACTCTATGTCCTCTTTTGTCCAGACATGTTCTCCTTTTTAGGCATTTATCTGTGGTCTGGGTGGATTTTTTAAAATATCAAGAAATGTCCTCCTTTTCGTAACTTGTAGGACTATGCCTGATATTTTGAAATTATCTGATTTGACGCCCTTCTCAAGTAATTTGCCTGTAGATGGTAGCAGCAATGACGGAATATACCCTTTGCCAACGATCGTAACTCCCTTTGCTCCTATTTCTTATTGTCGTTGCTTTCATACATGTAGCTAACTGTAAAATAATTTTATATTATTGAGTTTTGCCATAAGTGAACCTATGCTGTAATAAAATACATATTGACATAATTTTAAGTATAATATAGACCTAAGCCTAAATCTAAATAGATATTATCTGTCCTCTTTAATAATTGAATCTGTTATATCGAAAACATAACATGTACTGATACTGTTCTGCGCAAACTACTTCAGTAGCATTTATTACATTAACCAAACTAAAAGTCCATTTCTATAGATGAAATATGTGACTTATTTTATGATATTTAACAACAATATGTTATAGGAAAGTAAAGAGCACTCTGGTTAAAAAAGTAACATGCACGAAAATGTCACATGTTACGTTTTCGAAATAATCGATTCAATTATAGTTCCCTTGACTTCGATATGTAGCTAACTGTAAAATCATTATTATTAAGTTTTTCATAAATATTTTGTAATAAAATAGATATTAATATACTTTTAAGTAGTATGATATAACCCTAAATCTATACTGTAAATATTTTGTAATAAAATAGATAATGACAGCATTTAAACTACACGCATAATAAGCCTAAATCTAAATACATATTTTCTGTCCTCTTTTTTTCGAATAATGTCCTCCTCCTTTAGGCTTTGTGTCCTTTTTTGTATCGATGTGAATCTGGTCACCCTAGTTTTGTTTATAGAATCTATGTGAGTGCTCATTTCATACATGTTTTAGTGCCTTCTTGCCTGCCTATTTCAAAGTTTTACCATTGAACCAAGCTCTAGGTATAAGTGAACATTTTAAGAAGAACATTTTAATTTTTCAGCCACTATATAGAGTATAATCGTTGATGTGTTTATCCAGAGAAGGCACTGGGCAGTCACAGAGTATTAGCCATTGCTTACGAGATTACACAAGCTGGCGCATAGCACGATCAAGAGTAGGTCTCTGTGAGTTATGACAATTTCTGCCGCTAGGTTCACCTCGCTGCCCTAAGAAATGATGAATAGTACCATTACAAAGCATTGTGTATCGTGAAAATAGTTCAATTAATTGTGCATTACTGATTGAGTACGAATATTATAAATATGCCAAGCATATTACAGTGTTATTTGAAGTTTGTTCAGCTAAGTTACATTCGAAAATTGGCAGTTATCTGTCAGAATTCTAATTACTTTAAATCCAATATCTTCCACTACTTTTAGGGCTTCCATAGTCAATTTTGCCAACTCATCTCCGGTTAAATTGTATGTAAAATATAATGACACTGGTATTCTGTACTTTGTAGACAGACCCTTGAACAGAATGCACAGCAATTTATTGGCCAGCTTATTTTCAATCCCAATAGCATTTTTCTCAGGGTCTGTCATTCCTATCAATATATCCAAATTTGTCATACATCAATTTCGGTTTAATACTCATTTCGTCAATAATGAGAGATCCAACTTTTTCATTTTCATGCTCCAAGGACTTTTCCTCTGCAATTAGCCGAGCCTTTATCAAAGAGGTGACACCTGTTTCTCCTTTTGAGTGACCAATATAAGTTTTTAATGTCTTTTGATGGGGTAAGTGTAAAATACCCAAGTTTCTTAGTAATCTACAGCCGGTAGATGACCTGTTAGATAGCAATATGCAGATTTTCAGTGTGTTTTCATGAAATTTACACTTTTGTTTTCCGAAAGCCTGAATTTGTTCAGTCAAAAAGCTTGCTTTCAATCTACCTTCTTTAGCAGCTTCTTTTATTTTGGTAAGTTGCTTTCCAATTCCTTGTTCTTCCTTCTCGTTTTGTTTCTGTAAACTCCAGAGCTTGCTTTTTAAATTACATATTGTCTGCCTTAGTTTTCCAATAAGCTGATTTTGTTTCCGAATTGTCCTAGTAATTTTTTTACGTTGTAATGTAATGGCTTTGGGAATTTTTTTACTTTCAATTGAGCACTGTGTGGCTATAGTATTTTTATATGCTTCATAGATTTCTTCAATTGAAACATTTGCTTCATTGAAAGCTGATGTACTATGTTCAACATTGGGTTTATTTTTCTTAGCAGGATGGATGATATTCACCACTTCTGTTATCCTTCTTTTGTTGCGTCTACTTATGTTTGAAACCTTTTGTTTATGTTTTGGAAAATCATCAAAGACGGATGGTACCACATTAGGAAGCAAACGTTTTAATGTTGTGCTAATCCTAAAATCAGCTTCTTTGAAATGTCTGCTGCAGACACGCGATTTCTTGTTTGGCGTCCAAAGAGTCCTTGGTTTGTCCCCTTCGCGAGAAATGGCTACACACCACTTCTTTCTTAGTCCTTCATCTTGTGGAAAACAATGAAACGAAAAATCACATTCTTTATTCTGGTTCGATTTGCACAATGGCACACAGCAGTAAACCATTTCAATCACACAAATTACAGGCTAACTTCCTAATTTAATAAATGCTAATTCAAAATATATTTACACGCACTAAAATACTACAGTGTTTACTATTACTATGCTCAATAGATTAATCAGTAGGCCTATAGAAATGTTTTCACCACTGCAATAAAAAATCGCGCAATAATTATACTTCTCAGTTATTGTGACGTTCGTATTTTTTTTTTAAAGAAAGGGAAAAGTTAGGCCTACTTGCAAATGCTTAATTATGAATTCAAGGAAATTAAAGATAACGCAGGGGAAATTTTTAGAACATGGATTGCACCTACCAAATTATGTCTTAAAATACTAAAAAGAGCAGATTTGTCTGCGTTTGTCGAATGTGCATCATTATATTTACGAAAAGGCACTTTTCAGTGCCAATAATTTATTTTGTGAGCACAAGGTTGGAATTTTGAAGTAAGAGGGAAAGGGTGCAATCCATGTTCTGGAGTTTATCCTAATGCAGTACCTTAATTAGTTGCAATATCTTATTTAATAACAATATTAATAATATTAGGTGAAAAGGGTGGGCTATAGTGCGTATATGTAAGATGTCAAGTTAATTTATTTCCGGAAATGTTTGGTGTATGAACTGGAGTACAGAGCAGACAGTCCCTCAGTTTATATGTAATATGTTTTAATATCAAAAATGACAGCCATTTATTGTAATATAATTGAGGAGTAGAAGTTTGGAAATTACGTCTATTGTCCATAAAATATTGTACGAAGCATTTAATAAGCAATGGTGAGTCCTTTAAATATCCCAAATGTCGATGTCATTTAAGTGTTCAGCTATGAATATTTAGGGCAGAACAGCGCTCCGAGCGGCGGAATTGGCATTACGAGGGAACCACTTCAGACTCGTTTTTCAAGCGCTATGCGCCAGCTTGCGTAATCTCGTAAGCAACGGTATTAGCAATCCAAAATGGTGACGAGCCTAGAAAGTTGGTCCAACAGTGAACTGCATACAATATTTCAACTTTCATCAGCAAAGGATCATGTATTAGTGGGAATTCTGTGAACAATTTTTGGAGGTTTATGGCTCTGATGTTAAAGAGTGTATATATCATGTCAATATGTTGTCTCAAATTTGAAACAGGATGAAAATTCACTGTCAGACAGTGAGCACCGTGGCATATCAACAACTGCAATTGACATTAATACAGTATGAAATAAGAGCTTGATCAGAAGACATTTCATTATTCGTCATGCTGCTGATTCAGTGAATGTGCCCATAGACAACACACACCAAGTTACTCTTAGAGGTGTGAAATTATAGCATTAATTTTTTACATTTATAGTAACAATGTTTCAAAAATAGTATTTTATAGCATTAATTACTTGAAGAAATGGCATTTATTAGCTAAGACATGTTTTATTATTTTATATATTTGAGAAAAGTAATTGAAAATAAACTATACGTATCAGTGACAAAGCTAAAATGTAAATACTTTGTAGGCTGAAAGAATCTGCTTACATATTTTTATAGAGCAGATGTTTATTAGGTTTTCTATCAAATGTTTTGTGACACAGACCCCACAAGAAGATAACGATCACTCATTTTCACCCCCAAACAGAATACAGGTAAAACAACACAAATTATTTGTCTCATAGCACCCTGTTAGCCAAGGATTTTCTTATACCATGAAAACTGAAAATTTCTATTTTGTCTTCCTCCATCCGCTATGTTAATATGTAAATTTGGTGTTGATCTCTTGTCTTTGTAAGCACATTTTGTTTCATACATCCAACCTGAAAATAGTTTCTCTTTTAATTCTACAAATAATGGCCTCAATGTTCTCTCATGCCTCTGATTGTGGTTCTGGCTAATATGTATCAGGCAGTATATCTCACTTGACGATATGTGTCAGAGGAAGAACAATTGTTTCTATGCATCTAAAGTCTAATTAGTGCAATAAGTAGCCAACTGGCGATGTATGCAATGGAGAGGGAAAGGAACGGGCCACCCTACCCCACTATCTTCTGGCCTAGTTGCCTCATAAGTGGTGTCTTGTTGGTATCACTTGTGAGGTTCAGACCTGTCTTTGGACAGTTAACTAAACAACAAACAATGTTCTCTCAGTATGGATCCTTTTACACAGAATGAATATGTAACACACACACGCATGCACCCTTGATTAAACTATGTAAACTTAACAACGCAGTGCATTCGAAGAACACCAATATAGTGTAATATATTATTCCGACAGAAGGCTAACCTCGTTTTGTACAGAGATGTAGCGAATCAATACCCCCTCCCCAATCCCACCTCAAGCTTGCGAGTCAAGGTCGTAGCCATGTCTTTAAAGGCTTTTGCCACAAGCCTCACACTGAACTCTCCATAATGGAATGATTACCAACGGTGAACTTAATATATGGAAGGATTGGAGTGCAACCAAGTGTTATGATACATCGTTATTCAAACTTCCAGGCCTACTGTTACAAGGTATAATAACTCAAATTTTTTGGGTTTACTAAGTCTCAAAAGTCTCTTACGAGCTTAGATACATATAGACCATATGGTAATGGACATACATTGACAACAACATAGTTTGATATAACAGGATAACACTGAATTATTTCGTATTTAAATTCAATGACAACCAGCAATCACTGTAATATTACAATCCTTTCACCACTGCCTGGATACAATATCAGTGTCCATGCCAGAGAGTATAACAAATACTCTCTGGTTCACATGCTATGTAGCAGACAAAGGTAGAGATGAATATGGCGCACGTGTAGTTCACGGTATGCCAGACTCCATAAAAATAAAGTTCCTGGCCATGCACTGAAGAACGAAATAAAATCCGAAAAACTTATTCAAACTGAAATTTAAAAAAAGGTTACGCATTCTTTGAAACTGATTGTAAAATATTTCGCTGAAAAAAAAATTATCCATTTATCCATTTATAGCATTAATTCGCAATAATGAAACTGACTTCAAAGGGTTGCAAATATAAAGGAAACTGAAAAAAGGAGCAAAAAGCATGCCACTAGTTTTCAACGAGTTTATCGCAATTGCGATATTTCCATGCCTCCAGTTATTCATTCACATCCTTCATCATAACAAGATTTGTTTGTGGGTGCCACATGACCTAATGCATGACAAATGCCAGGAAAAGCTGGCGCAACAATTTGGATATAGCCTTGGTAGTTCAGTTAACAAAGCACTGGCTTACAAGGACTGCAGACTCGGGTTCAAATCTCAGTAATTGGTTACATTTATGTTGGACAAAGCCAAGCATCCCGAGTTCCTTGTAGTTCTTCCATTTCCCTTCATCATTCTGTCTCTCCATTTCAATGTTCATAATCACCATTAAGATAGTGTTACCTAAAACAGTACCAACATGATACAGTACTGCAACTGGCATACAGATGGCATCAGTCTCAGGAGGCCATAGTATGCTTTCATGGCAGTAGGCAGTGGAGGGCACTGCAGTGGGGACTCCATCAGAACCATGAAGACATGCAAGCTCAATTGACAGATGCCACCACACAACTAAGTCATGATATCTACAAGAGCATGACCATTCAGACTTTCAACATCACTCCTATGATATGAATAGTAAGGCACAATAAGTCCACTAGAGGCTGCAGTGTTAACCTTTGGACTCTTTCTCCATAACAGAAAATAAAAACAGCATTGGTGGTAAAGTCTTCAGCATTAATCCTACAGTCTAAGTCTATGTCTAAGTTATTTTCAGCTTTTAGAACTGCTAAGGAAAATTATGAAAGGATAACGATTTCACAGCAATGATGTGTTGAAAACATCCATACATACTTTGAAACTAGATTTTTTTCGAGACAATATCAGGAGATAGGACAGAACAAAAATTGTTCTGGCAAAAAACTATTGAATCAAGGGAAGGAGAGGTCGAGGTCAGCATTCTAGTCCTATCTTCACTTTAGAAGTGTGTCACATATCCGCTGACTTGTAATAAACAAAACAATCAGCCAGAATTCAGCCAGTGTTGCAAGATTTAGTTCATTACCTATTTCGGTGAAGTACAGATGTGAAATCATTACATGGAGTAATTTCTCTTACAGTAGTTCTGAGAACTCCTGTTGCAGCAGCAGTATGAGCAGTCTACTATATACAGTCACGAAGCTCAATATGTAATAAATATGCATCCACTGATAGTTGCTAACCATTAGGATCGCTATTATCACCTCATTACAGATAATGTGAAAAAGTACCTGCACAGTCTATTGTTCCTAGCAACCTCATCAACTCAAGCTTCAGGACTGTATATACTAAACTGTAGTATGAGCTAAGATGATTCAAATTTACCATCTCCTTCTTTGAAATATTTGTCAGAATTGAAAATAATATGTGCTGCTTGTTTATGCACTTGTTTTCTAGTCCTATAGCCCAAATCTCTGTATTGTTACAGTTATAGGCAGCCGACTCATTAGCTGGTACATAATTATTGCACTATTCGATAATATTACTACCCATACTCATAATAATAATAATAATAATAATAAAAGGTAAAGGTAAAGGTAAAGGTATCCCCGTAACATGCCATGAAGGCACTTGGGGGGCATGGAGGTAGAGCCCCATGCTTTCCATGACCTCGGCACTAGAATGAGGTGGTGTGGTCGGTACCACGCTCTGACCGCCTTTTACCCCCGGGAAAGACCCGGTACTCAATTTTATAGGAGGCTGAGTGAACCTCGGGGCCGTTCTGAAAGTTTGGCAACGAGAAAAAATCCTGTCACCACCTGGGATCGAACCCCGGACCTTTCAGTCCGTAGCCAGCTGCTCTACCAACTGAGCTACCCGGCCGCCCAATAATAATAATAATAATAATAATAATAATAATAATAATAATACACCTCTGACCGAGATTCTGGCTGATATGTAAACCTATTATCAGGCAGTACATCTCACTTGACGATATATGTCAGAGGAAGAACAATTGTTGTAGCATACATCTGAAATATGATTAGTGTAATATGTAGCTAGTGGGCGATGTATGCAACGGAGGGGGAAAGGAACTGGCTACCCTACACCATTATATCCTGGCCTAGTTGCCTCATAATTTGTGCTATGTTGGTATCAGAGATTCAGACCTGTCTTTATACAGTTGACTAAACAATAATAATAATAATACTTTATTAATAGCACAGTAAAACCCTGTTTTAACATTACCATTTTTAACAAATTCTCGTTTTTAAGGAATAATCTGTTTAGTCCCAGCCAAATTACAAGGATAATGTAATTAATTCCAGCTTTTAAGGAAATCCAGTTTAAGAAAAATCCCGCTTTTAAGGAATTTTGTGATAATGAAGCCTGAAATATCAACTCGACTTTCAATAATCAATAGCACTAATTTTGATACTGCATCTCAATCGATAGTAATGTAGCGTGGTATTATTCTTTATGGTCTTGCTTTGCATTACTTTCACAGAGTAGTTGCTTTGTTCTCGGGAGTTATGTGGATCCTGTTTCCAACTTTTATCATTTTTGTTAGTTTATGCTATTTATGCATTATCATATGCCGACTAAACGAAAGAAATTAACTATCAGATAGAAAGTGAAAATAATAAGGGAGGTTATTCCTCGGCTAATGCTATAAGTAAAAGGTATCCCTTAACATGCCAGGAGGCACTTGGGGGGGCATGGAGGTAGAGAGAGCCCCATGCTTTCCATGACCTCGGCACTAGAATGAGGTGGTGTGGTCGGCACCACGCTCTGACCGCCTTTTACCCCCGGGAAGATCCGGTACTCAATTTTATAGGAGGCCGAGTGAACCTCGGGGCATGGCAAAAAAAAACATAGTTTGCCAACTACTTCATTATGGAGAATAATACAGAAGAAGAAAGAAGAAATTCTCAATGCTGAGTTTCATTGTGGTTGGGATTGAAGCAAACATTTGTCTCTCACCATTTGGATTTAATATTATAAAATTAAATTTATTGTAAATAATAATTATAGGCCTAATTAAACGATTATAATGTTCGATATATAACACACATAATAGATATTTTAGCCTTTGTACCCTTTTTTTTATCGTCAACTGTCCAACGACAGGTCTGTACCTCATAAGTGATACAACAATGCACTACTTATGATGCAACTAGGCCAGGAGATAATGGGGTAGGGTGGCCAGTTCTTTTCCCCCTCCATTGAATACATCGTTGATTAGCTATATGTTACACTAATCAGACTTCAGACCATTTTATGTAAACCCCTTTTTAAGGAAAACCTCTATTTAAGGGAAAAAAAGTATTAAAAGGGGGGATCTACTGCAATAGCAATGTTGGTATTTGTATACAGCAATGATTACACGTAAGTACTTCACAGGAATAAGTAACAAACTAAAGTCTACACTGGCTGAATTCTGGCTGACAAGTTGTAAGATCGCGACACACTTCTGAGGTGAAGATAAGACCTAAATGCTGATCTCATCCTCTTCCTTTACTAATTCAAAAGACTCTGTCTGAAGTATACTTTTTGTTTACACCAAAAAATTTTATTGTTGACTTCACAACTTGGGGATAAAACTCAGAATTGCTTTCTGAAAATGTCTTACATTAACATTAGATAAATTTTATTTACTGTTGAAGCATTGCTTACAGTCAATTCAGATCTTATCATGTATGAATTCATATTAAAGTGATCGAGGTGAAGAAGCTGGAAGACAATACACTAGAGAAGGAGATCATGGTGATGGGAGATAATGAAATTAATGGTGGTGATAAAGGAGAAGGTGATGGCACTGGTATGACAAGAAGGAAGAGGACAGAGAGGAGAAGTGGTGGATGGAGGTGCAGGTGGTAGTAAAGGAGCTGATAATAGAGGTGATAGAGTTGATGACAGAGGAGGAGGAGGAGGAGGAGGAGGAGGTGGAGATGGAAGTGGAGGTGGAGGTGATGGTAGAAATGATGGTGATTGCATAATGATGAAAATAATGACGTTGAAAGTTAGAAATTAAGGAGGATGATTGTAATGATGGTGATGATGGTAGAAATAGAGGCAATAAAAGTAGAGGTGATAGTAATGGTGATGGGAGAGAAAGACGAGGATTTACTTTCTTGAAAAGTGGTGATGAGGTGTACGACCTAGGCCTCGAATATCTATCCCTCTTGTTCAACATACTACAGTTTTTCAAGCTAAAGTGTTTGTGATATTAGCTTAAGCTCAGAAAAACCTAAATAGATCATGCCAACATTTCTTCTGACAGCCAAGCTGTACTGGGTGCACACAGAGTCGACACTAGACTGGTCGAAGAATGTTGAACTACCCTGGAAACCTTATCAAGAAGAAAAAATAAAGTATAATTCATTTAAGTTCCCAGGATATAGGGGAATGTATGTCAATAAACAAACCGACTTACTGGCCAAGCACGGAACTACCATCCAATGCTGTGGTCTGCAGTCGTATATTGGCATCTCTAAGTATAGTATAATCAAACAGGCTCTAAAGAACTTCATGAAGGGTTTATAACGAGCCTGGAGATCTACACCAGCTATGAGACAGACCTAGCTTAACTAAAAATTCTAGCTTGAAAGGAAAATCTTGAGATGGGTAACTAGACTTCTGATCGGACACTGCCATCTGAATAAGCATCCACATATATTGGATCTCAATGATGACACAACTAGTAGGAAATGTTGAGTCATCACCTCAGATTTTGCTGGATTGTCCAGGTTTAAACCTAATCAGGCATTGTTATCTTGGGAAACACATGTTGTCTCCCAAAGAATTTCAGGAAATAGAACTCAGCAGCATTGCAAAGTTGATCAAACACTGCGGTTATCTGAGTTGATTTCCTGTCTATGGGGTGCACAAAGGGCTATTAGCGTCTAAGTGCTTTAGTAAGAGTCTACACCTTGACTGAGGAGGAGGTAGAAGGAGAAGGAGATGCTGAGGTATTAACGACAATGGTGGTGGTGGTGGTGGTGGTGGTAACATGGCAGAGAAGGTAGTAATGACAGTATTGACTTACGAATATTGCACTGGAATATAACAAGAGGTGTGGTAAAAACCACAGTATAAAATGTAGAGCAATCTCTCCTAGATTAGAGCTAGAGTTCATAAGACCATTGAATCAAGATCGAGCATAGTGTGGGATGAGTTCTGCTTTCTTTCTGGTGGCTGCATTTCGCCTGTCAGATCCAAGTTGTCCAGGCAGATGATAGGTTGGAACTGTATAAGGTCACAATTTGGCACATCAGAATGAATGACATCAT
This sequence comes from Periplaneta americana, assembly GCF_040183065.1. NCBI lineage: Eukaryota > Metazoa > Arthropoda > Insecta > Blattodea > Blattidae > Periplaneta > Periplaneta americana. The sequence goes on from NC_091129.1 coordinate 94,800,366, forward strand.
TCGAAGTCATTTCCATCAGTGTGACATCAGGTGTTATCTGAACATGCGACGGCACAACATTTGTAATGTCACTGTTATTACTGTGAGTCTTACATTTACAGACGGGTGTCACATCATTCTGTGCCACCCTCACAGCGTCCATTAGATCAGCACCTCCCATTTTAAATTCAGTGCTGCCTCCACGGGGTGCAGGTCCCAGTAAAGAGAATGCCGCATTCACAAATGCAGGGAACCTGGCATCCCTGAACAGGAACCAAAGCATGGCATTCAGTTGGCGTGGCAGGAAAAACCTGCGGAAACTACGAGCCTCAGAAGGGAGATGCGTCACTTTGCAGTGGGGCAGCACTACCGCAAGGCACTGGCCACGGAAGTCGCGATCAGCTAGGTAGTTGGTGAGAAGGCGAAGTGCGGTTATGTGTGCATCACGGTACAAGCCCTCGTGCCGACAGCACGAGGGAGGCGATGCCACAACCATGACGAAGTCTGCTTCTGCCATGGCATTATTGTACCACTCATATGGGTCCTATAACAGTCACCCACCAAAATTCCAATATATATCCATAATTCATTTCCATCTTTATCACAGTAAGGTGAAACATATCACAACCCCAGAACATCAGCACCGTAAAAAGCATGTGAAGTGTAAATCTTAAGGGAAAATTGACTACCCTACACCGCCATGAGCCAATGTTAAACTTGCTTATTTAATGGCCCATTATCTTAGGACCTACAGGAGATATCATACTGACTTTTGACAGGATAAATATACAAGGTATCTAAGCAAACTGACGCAGATTTATTAGAACTAATAGTTGTAAAAAGAACATGAATTTTTTTAAATAATGATGATTTTATTTTTTTATGCAAATATCCCATTTTCTCACTAACTATAAATTATAGAAGGATGAAATTTTAAACACATAACACAATAATACAGTAATGAATTTGATGCACATTAAGTGATATAGGCCTATGTCCATTAGTTTGATCAGAAAAAAATATTTTATACAAAAATATTATTTTAAAAATCAAATCTATTTTTTTACAACTTGTACTTCTTGATAAATCTGTATCAGCTTGTTTACAAGGCTTGTATCTTTGTCCTGTAAAAATTTCAAAAACGATATCTTATGTAGTTCCTAAGATATGGCTTGTATAAGCAAATTTAACATTGGCAGTATAGGATAATATCCTCTTAAACTGACACTCATAATAACTCAAGGCATTCAATAATAAATAGGAAAAAAAAAAAGACTAAGTACTAGAAGAAGACAAAGATGAGGAGAAGGAATGAGGATAAACATCAACAGGAGAAGAAAATGAAAAGATAAAGAAGAAAACAAGAAGGAAAATGGGTAACAAAAGAAACATGACACAGTACCATGAGGAGTGGGAAAGGAAGGCAGAGGATTAAGACTTGCAAACTACCTTAGTCTCCGTTTCAGGGATGTCCAGTTGGTCGAGCATTGCTTCAATGTAGCAGTGCTTATTCAGGTACTTGGCGAACTCCTCCACAACACGAATGTGGCTCGCTGTCGATTGTGCATACACTATCAACAGCTTGGGTGGCGTGGCATCTGAAACACCGAAAAATACAAACAGTTCGACATTAAGATGTGATTTCTGTATAATTTTAACTTCCTTCAAACAACAACATGTGACAGCATAGTATATAAGACTTCGAATTTATAGCATGTAAATCCATTCTTTTATTTCTTTTCTAAGTATGCACATAAGAGAAACTTCAAACCAACTAACTTTAAACAGTGTTTATAAGTTTGAACAAAGGCATGTAATATCATTTTACAACAGCTCCTAATTCCATATCCTATAAAGAACACACCTTTTTACAAATATTTTCAAATTTATAAATATATGTCGCAAATATTTATTAAGAAACAATTGACACTGAGAAAAACAACAAAAGTTTTTAGTTTACTGTTACACTTATTTCTTGTGCTTCCATTATAAATGAACACTGTTTTTCTGTCTGTCACCTTTCCACAATCATTTAATTTAAATCCGAAATTTTTACCAAGTTTTCAATGTAACAGTTCATAAGCCATATATCGTCGGTTTAGAATGTAAACCTGCTAACCGCCAAAAAGAAAATTTTACAAGGGAAGCAAGAAACTAAGTTTAAATTAACTCTGAAACTTTAGGACCAAATCCAAAGTACAGATGGCATTTGTACCTGTATTTTGGATTTGGTCCTAAAGTTTCAAAGTTAATTTATACTCAGTTTCTTGCTTCCCTTGCAAAATTTTCTTTTTGGCAGTTAGCAGGTTTACACTCTAAGCCGAGGATATGTATAACTAAAATTCATAAATCTTTATAGATCTCTTGGATATGGAACAACAAGTTTTGATGGTGAAATCATTGCAATAAGTGAATGTCTCAGGAATCTTCTATGCCACATCAATAAATTTAGGAATGCAGTTATATTGTCAGACTCCAAAGCAGCTATTCTATCAATCGTCTCTAAACACACACCTTCATCTCAAACAGCAGAAATAACTAAAATGCTCTCTCAATTAATATCACTCAATAAAAGAATTGTATTCCAATGGATACCATCCCATTGTGGAATCCTGGGAAACGAGAATGCGGATGCTTTAGCAAAGAAGGGCAGCACTGCTACTTACAGACCTGTTACTAAATCTACATATTACTCTGTGAAGAGATTTATTAAATCTACATACTTAGACTTCAACAAACAAAATTTGATAACTCAATCCCAAGGGAAAAAATGGAACTCTCTGCATCAAAATCCACAGTTAATTCCCGATTTATCACGAAAATCGTCTGTAGCTGCATTTAGATTGGCAACAGGCCATGATTGTTTGGCCAAACACCTGCATAGAATTGGAAAATATCAGTCCCCTAACTGCCCATTGTGCAACTCAAACCAAGAAATGGATTCGGAACACCTCAAAATCTGTGCTTCAGTGGCAGGTCATGATCATATCTTTGAAAAATATTGGAGTGCAAGAGGTCAAATGACTTTATTGTCAAACGCCTGGCATTAGAAAACAACAACAACAACAAAATTCATAAATATAGATCCACAACATTGAATATACTAACCTCTAAATAACTAACAATCACGCATAATATTTGAAAGTGAACTGATAATTTTGACTCTTACAGCCACTGACCAACTATCGATAAAGTCAGGTGCATGTGGACGAAACAAATATATTCAATTTCAAGAAATACCATTACATGGACCATTCTCTTTCAACTGCAAACTTCCAGCTACCTTCGAGTGGTTACTTTGACAAAGAACAACATGTCTGCTAATGATACATTCTTTTGCCTATACTGAGTTTTCAAAAAAAAGGAAAGCTATTAAGGAGGAATTTGTGTATTAAGTTTCACTTACAATATTATTGTTTTTACCTTTCTAAAGCAAGAAGATAAGAACATACTTCACAAAGCAGTTACGTTTCCACCACAGTCATGATCATTTTAATCAGTTCAATTAATTGATTAAAACACAATTGATTGGTAACTTGATTTTAAAATTGGTCGGTTAATCGGTTCAATTAACTGATTAAATCAATGGTTCTAGTTTTATTTGTAGTGAAGTGATAGCTGAAATTCTGTAGTGAATATATTTGCACATTTTTTTAAGAAAATGTTGCGTATGAAGTTCTATCCAGCAGTTCGAGCAATTTAAATTCTGCATGCAAACTGAATGTGATACAGCCTTCACTGCTAGAAGAAGTAAGCAACATCCTTTGTGAATCAGTACGCCAATGGCTAGCATGTGGAGATGTCGCAATGGTAAGTTATGTGCATATTTGTAATGTAGTGTTCTCGAGATTCGGCAATTTCCTTCTCCTCTTAAAAAAAGCTACTACAGAAACCGATCGAATTTTTAAGGAAGAAAAACTTCTTGTGATACAAATTCTTCAAAGATGGAAGAATAGCTGTCGATAATGATAATGTTACATCTAGATCTTAAAATATATAAATGAAAGAAGTCAAGAAAGCATTTTTCTTGATTTAGATTTACTTTATAATACTTTCAATATTTAAAATATTGAAAATCATCAAAATCCACAGTTAATTCCCGATTTACCACGAAAATCGTCTGTAGCTGCATTTAGATTGGCAACAGGCCATGATTGTTTGGCCAAACACCTGCATACAATTAGAATATATCAGTCCCCTAACTGCCCACTGTGCAACTCAAACCAAGAAATGGATTCGGAACACCTCAAAATCTGTGCTTCAGTGGCTGGTCATGATAATATCTTTGAAAAATATTTGAGTGCAAGAGGTCAAATGACTTTATTGTCAAACGCCTGGCATTAGAAAACAACAACAACATATTTAAAATATGATAAATGTTTGAAACTTGAAAACTTTAAAACTTCACAGTGTTAGAATATAATAAAAAAAAGGTAACCTACAGCAGTATCTTGCAATGTTCGAACATGAGAGAGGCAACCAAGACATAACAAACTTTGTCTCATTTCGCATGAAAAACTAATCCCAAGATATGTGCTAAAATCCTTAAGTGGTTAAAACATGAAGGGATGGGAGTGAAGGATATTTTTATTGCAAGGTGGAACAAACACTACAGGCCTCATTCTGCAGGGCAAACATCGACGAAAATCGAACTTGCGTGGAAAAAAAGTTACAGGAACAGGAAGGGATGATAGAGAAGATTAGAGAAAGGAGATAAGGGTGAAGAATTTTGGCACGATGTGCTGTTAATGCATTATAAACTCTGAGTGTCTACTGAAAATGTGAACCAAAAATTACTTACTTTTTAGTTATCACACTTAATAATTACAGGTAATCATAAGCACGATGAAAAACCACTAACTACATTTCAACGACATGATCTGTCATCAGACTTGTTTCTTAAGTTCTCTGATTTTCAATTCAATTGACTTCAACTCCTCAGCTTTCTCTTCCAATAATGTTTTTGTTTTTGCAGCTCCTCCTTAGCCAAGATTAAATAAGTAAAGCAGAACAACTTGCGTAATTTCATTACCCACGATCATTTAAGCCTTTCAAATTTGTTACTTTCGTTACCAATTGCTTAAATTAGTTACTTTTTAATAACTTTTTATTACTTTCATTACCGGTAGACACCCTGAAACCAGCATTATAATAATTTTAAAATATTCAGAGGCTTTTTTTCACTGTATTGTACAATCCTGAAACCAGTATTGTAATGATTTCAAAATATTTTGAGGCTCTTATTTTACTGTCCTGTACAATGACTAATTTAAAAAGATCAATTTTGGCAAATGATTATTCCCTCTACATAATGCCACTATGATCATGTTGTATTGCACATATTATTTCTGATAAATTTCTGTTTATCACATTAATTGCTTTTTCTTTCTGCGTGAATATTCACATCATTGTCCATGTTACAAGTAAGATACCAGTAATAAAACTGTTAGAACTTACCTGACGATGGTTTGCATTTCTTCCACACGAACAGGATGATCAAAATAAGACATATCAGTAGTACACTGCCCACAATTCCAACATTAATAGCCACCTTGGAGGAGCTCCCTGTAACAATAATGGAATATAACACGTAAGAGTATAAGTCACGTCAAATTCATGTCTAATTTCCTGTAGAAAGGGAGAGCAACATTAACCATTGATCTATGTAAAGATTAATTTTTAGTTCTATAGAATTATCTGTTATGGTTACCATTTGTTATTAATGGAGAAAAATTCTGTAGGAGAAACCGTAGGAGTCCCAGGTGCCAAGTCACTCAAATGAGTGTGCTCCTTGTGTGATGACTAGAGACGAGAATTTCATGCACTATCAAACTATGAAACATGAAACTGCCCATTGTGCAATTCAAATCAAGAAATGGATTCGGAACATCTCAAAATCTGTGCTTCAGTGGCTGACCATGACAATATCTTTGAAAAATATTGGAGTGCAAGAGGTCAAATGACTTTACTGTCAAACGCCTGGCATTAGAAAACAACAACAACATTTTCATGACAAACCTAATTTCGAACAAAATTTAATTAGAACGTATAAATGAAGTTTTGTACCTCTCAGGGTTTAAAATACCATTGTATAAGTGTAAAAAATGTTGTTTTCTAATGCCAGGCATTTGACAATAAAGTCATTTGACCTCTTGCACTCCAATATTTTTCAAAGATATTATCATGGTCAGCCACTGAAGCACAGATTTTGAGGTGTTCTGAATCCATTTCTTGGTTTGAGTTGCACAATGGGCAGTTAGGGGACTGATATATTCCAATTCTATGCAGGTGTTTGGCCAAACAATCATGGCCTGTTGCCAATCTAAATGCAGCTACAGACGATTTTCGTGGTAAATCGGGAATTAACTGTGAATTATGATGCAGACAGTTTCATTTTTTTCCTTGTGATTGTGTTATCATATTTTGTTTGTTGAAGTCTAAGTATGTAGATTTAATAAATCTCTTCACAGAGTAATATGTAGATTTAGTAACAGGTCTGTAAGTAGCAGTGCTGTCCTTCTTTGCTAATGCATCCGCATTCTCGTTTCCCAGGATTTCACAATGGGATGGTATCCATTGGAATACAATTCTTTTATTGAGTGATATTAATTGAGAGAGCATTTTAGTTATTTCTGCTGTTTGAGATGAAGGTGTGTGTTTACAGACGATTGATAGAACAGCTGCTTTGGAGTCTGACAATATAACTGCATTCTTAAATTTATTGATGTGGCATAGAAGATTCCTGGACTTTCACTTATTGCAACTTAAACTCCGTCCCAAAAAATGTATAAACGGAAAATGTGTAACTGAAATAAATTAACATGGAAAGTAGAGGAATTTTGCTGGAACCTCAGAAAAGACATGTAAGTGCGAAAAATGTGTAAGTGAAAAATGTTTAAATGACGTTTTATTATATTTTGAAATTGTTCCAGTATTAAAAATACACATTCTAGAATATTTCAGGAAAAGGATAGTTTAGTCCAATACTATCTACGTGATTCCAATGTAACTTACCAACATGGATGGGTGGGGTCTCCGACTCGCCACATGTCTTTTGAGAGCTGTGTATCCTTTCAGTGCAGTCATCAGCTGGCATAACACATGTGCTGTTGGTATAATTGCGCAGCAGGCGAACCTTGAAGTAATAATTGCCATATGAAGGGAACCACTCCTGCCTGAATGAGTAGCTGAGCTCTTGGCCACCATATCCCTCCACCTCATCCTTCTGCACTAGCACGTCCTCATCACACACCTTCACCTCGAATTTCTGCTTGCCTAACAACTTTGAAGGCTGCCATTTTGCAGTGAACACAGGCTTCGAGATGTCCACGTATACAAATGGAGCCCATGAGTCTATCTCGTCCATCTCAGCAACTTGAACAAAGCGAACAGATGCGTAAGTCAGAGAGAGTTTAAAATTGATGATTAACTTAAGCTCCATCCCTTAATTAGCACATGTACGCTGAACATTCAGAGACAATAAACATTATAAATCATACTCCAACTGTAGCCTCACTATTAACAAAATACAGCTTTTAAGGAATAATCTGTTAAGTCCGAGCCAAATTACCATAAGAATAATGTAATTAATTCCTGATTTTAAGGAATAATCTGTTAAGTCCGACCCAAATTACCATAAGAATAATGTAATTTATTTCCGCTTTTAAGGAATAATCTGTTAAGTCCGAGCCAAATTACCATAAGAATAATGTAATTAATTCCTGCTTTTAAGGAATAATCTGTTAAGTCCGAGCCAAATTACCATAAGAATAATGTAATTAATTTCCGCTTTTAAGGAATAATCTGTTAAGTCCCACCAAATTACCATAAGAATAATGTAATTAATTCCTGCTTTTAAGGAATAATCTGTTAAGTCCGACCTAAATTACCATAAGAATAATGTAATTAATTCCCGCTTTTAAGGAATAATCTGTTAAGTCCGAGCCAAATTACCATAAGAATAATGTAATTAATTTCCGCTTTTAAGGAATAATCTGTTAAGTCCGACCTAAATTACCATAAGAATAATGTAATTAATTCCTGCTTTTAAGGAATAATCTGTTAAGTCCGACCCAAATTACCATAAGAATAATGTAATTAATTTCCGCTTTTAAGGAATAATCTGTTAAGTCCGACCTAAATTACCATAAGAATAATGTAATTAATTCCTGCTTTTAAGGAATAATCTGTTAAGTCCGACCCAAATTACCATAAGAATAATGTAATTAATTTCCGCTTTTAAGGAATAATCTGTTAAGTCCGACCCAAATTACCATAAGAATAATGTAATTAATTCCTGCTTTTAAGGAATAATCTGTTAAGTCCGACCCAAATTACCATATGAATAATGTAATTAATTCCCGCTTTTAAGGAATAATCTGTTAAGTCCAACCTAAATTACCATAAGAATAATGTAATTAATTCCCGCTTTTAAGGAATAATCTGTTAAGTCCGACCCAAATTACCATAAGAATAATGTAATTAATTCCTGCTTTTAAGGAATAATCTGTTAAGTCAGAGCCAAATTACCATAAGAATAATGTAATTCATTCCTGCTTTTAAGGAAACCAGTTTAAGGAAAATCCCGCTTTTAAAGAATACTTTTCAAGTGGATTTTGTGATAATGAAGCCTGAAATATCGAATCAACTTTCAATACTCAATAGTACCAGCATATTTGATAGCGCATCTCAATTGATAGTAATGCGGCACCACTTGGTGGCGTTATTCTTTACCTTTACCTTTCTTTATGGTCTTGCTTTGCGTTGCTTTCATAGAGTGGTTACTTTGCTTGCTTTGTTCTCATGAGTTGTGTGGATCCCATTAGGAGCCAGTGACCGAAATATTCGGTGAGGCCTGATGTAACTAGTTTAAGTAGGCTACCTCCCATACAAAATGTTAATTATTGATATATTAATTATGATTGTCATTATTATCATCGTCGTCGTCATCGTCATCATCATCATCATCATCATCATCATCTTGTACAAATCACTAATCCAACCTGTACTATTATATGGATCGGAAACATGGAGCTTAACTAAAAAGGAAAAAAACAAATTAATAGTTTTTTAAAAACAAAGTGTTGAGGAAAATTTTTGGTTAAATTTTTGACCCACTTGAAAACAAGTGGAAAATTCGACATAATAATGACATTCACAAACTTTATAATGAACCGTCAATTTTAGATGTAATACGGACCAGAAGATTAAATTGGGCAGGACATGTTATACATAAGGAGCACTGCAGCAGCGCAAAACAAACATATATGAACACCTTTAACAACAGAAGGCCACTGAGAAGACCTCGAAGTAGTTGGAAAGATGAAATTCAGAAGGAATGCATAGAAATGGGATATTATTATTATTATTATTATTATTGTTATTATTATTATTATTATTATTATTATTATTATTATTATTATTATTAATAATGAAAAATAATAAAATGGCACTCACGAAATAAGTTCCTATGCTGTGAGTTTGTTTCAGTAACTGTTTCAATGTGATGAAGCAATGTATATAATGCTCAGCTGAAGATGCATGTGTACAAGTTCTCCTGGAAATATTTTTCAGGTCGCTGAACAGTAGACACACTGTTCTTTTTTCTTTCTTTCGACAGCAACAAGCACGACCAACAGAAAAGTTTAATTCCCATCACACTACCAAATAACCACTTATGTTGCATATCAGGATGCATTGAAATCTTGCATTTTAAGATTACCTTTCTGAAAAATAGTCAGTGATGGCGTAAGTCTGCCTTTGTCACACTCTTGTTATTAGTTTTCAATAAGGCTTGTGTAAGTAATGTTAATTTTATTTTATATAATCACACAAATTGTTAGACTATACTTTGTCCTAGTGACAATCCTCTAATGAGGAAAGTTTGTAATGAAAAATTTAAAACTTACTTTCTTTCGATGTTATTTATTCTCGAAAAAGATTACTCTAACAATGAATTAGTAATTACATAATCATTTTTTCTCGCATCTCTTTCGGTTTCTAGACCTATTTTCCCGAAACACATAACATTGAACTACACTCACTACTGTACTAAGAAAGTGCAATAGTACAACACCCTTAAAAAATTATAACCTGAGACATAAGGAGAGAGAACAATGTGAGCTCGTGCCTCCTAGACAGAGGGGCGGGGGTGGTGTTAGTGGCAGTAGCAGTGTTGATGACAATGAACATTATTACAAAATACAGTGCTAGACCAGAGGTTCAACTAAAATATACACAGAGTGTTTCATGCAACTGTCGAAGTATGGCTGTCGACTGACATGGTATATTATTTCCACTGTACTTTTTAATTCTTAGTACAAACAAAATGAAGATCACAAATAACTTTTACATACATTTATGCTTCTTACCTAAGGAACTGCGATCCGGAAGCCTGAAGAAGTACATTCCAGTTTGTCTGTCAGATCCTCTCTCGGCTTCATACTCTAATGTGATGGAGCCTGCCCCAGGTGTCCAATTGCAATCATAGAATAATTCTGGAATGACAGACTTTGAAGTCACAGTGATCTTGCGGCAGAAAGTCTTGCTGATCTCCTCATTCCTCTTCTCCATATACCTGAATCGCAGTGCTGCAAAGACAACATACCCAATTCATGGATGATATTAAATATTCCCTTCATGGATTTATCTACTGCTATCTTACTAATTTTGTTAGCTCCAGTGAGCTGGATATTCTTACTATGCTTTGTTTTATGAAAAAATATGTTCTACATCTTCAAGCTAAGTAGGAGAGACAAGCATAGGTTCAGGAGCATGTATGGACAAGAAAAAACACATGTTGCCATGTTGCCAATTTTTTCTTCCTCACCCACCTCTTCAGCCTCCTCTTTTTACTAGTGTACCCCAAACTTGCTTTTTGATAATCAACTAAGTCATTAATTTATTAATCATTATCATAACACTTCCCATGGATTTGGACCAAATGGTTAATCTATTCCAGTCTCAATTGTCCAGTAATCATTTCAATGGTCATCCCTGACGTCTTGTTCCCCAAGGTTGGTAATTTTTCATTATTATAATTTATTAATTATAATGCAAAGGCAATAGTATAACAAACTCTACGTCTATAAGAATGCTTCCTGTATGACGAAACTTGTCAATAACTTGTAACATAACCATATATTTGGTGGTAGTTTGTGAAACATTTCATGAAAGCCATCTGAAAAGTGTTTCAAACTCGAGTCATTTCCACATCCAAGTCTGTATGAATGGAAATAATATTCTAAGGCTCAACTCATATGGACCACAACTTTACAATTATCTTGCAGTTTTTGTGTGGTTGTCTGTCAGCGGAACCGACCACATGTGGACTTCTTTTTTATAGTTGGCTTAACTTAGACGGACCACAACTCTGAAGTCCATATCAACCACAGACAACCACACCACACTGCAAGCTTAGTACCAAAATGGATTTCGAAAAGGAAGCACTATTGTGGCTTTTATTACATCATAGAAGGCGGAGGCGTTGTCAGAATAGAAATGTCCTACTATTGAAAACAAAAATGAGAACCAGTTTCACTTGCTGTATCATTTTTTGAGAATGTACTATGACAATTTTTTTTAATTACTTCAGAATGAGCAAAACTACATTTGATTATTTATTGAGTGAGTTAATGGAGAGTATAATACGAAATGACACAACAATGAGAAAAAGTATATCACCTCAGGAACGTCTCGCACTTATTATAAGGTAAGTAAAATAATTGAGGTAGTCTATGGGAGAAGGACACTTGGTCTAAAATGGTGTTTTGACAAAAAATATTTTAGAGTTTCATTCTGTATGCATATATTTTCATTTGGTCATTAAAAGTGTAGATTTTTATATATTTTTTGTTGAAATGAAATTCCTAACGTCTGTCTCACATTCAAATATGATATCTACAAGAAGAGTATGTGTCCTTTTTCCACAGATTAATTTCATTCATAAAAATATGTAATTCCTGACCACCCACAGCACAACCAGACATAACTGCGAAATTATCGCTAAGTTGTGGTCGGTGTGAGTTGAGCCTAATAAAAACTTTTTTCTCTGTTGTGAGAACCATAACTGCTGCACTAAGACAAGCAGTATTGAATCTACAATATGTCTAAATATTTTAGAAAGTATATAGAAAAATAGAGTTTACAATGGTTCAGACATGTTAAAAGGATGAGTACTAGAGAGGTTACCAAGAAGAGCATTGGAGATGAGAATAGAGAATAAGAAGAGGACAATGGGAATACCAAGAATAAGTGTGGTTGGAGCAGAGAAGGGAGAACTTAAATACAAGAGGAATGGAATGGACAACCTGATGAGTGAAAAATCTTGGAAGGATAGGGATATCTAGAGGGGGCTAACTCGGACTACCCGTATAAATGGAAATGTCCAATAGAGGAAGAGGGAGTGGAAGAAGAAGAAGAAGAAGATGATGATGATGATGATGATGATTCTAGAAAATAAATACTTGGTTGCCAGACAAACACGCACAGTAACAGAGTGATGATTTCAGGGTTTCAACTTTAAGAGGTTTGTGACTAAATACAAAAATTTTGGTAATGTCAATCTGTTGATCAATCTTTCCTGCAACTACACTCAAATAGACGTGTAGTCAGCAGTTATATTAATGAGTCATTACCTGCACTGAACTCACTATGAAGCATGATTACTAGGGCTCGGAAGTTGAGGAAAAATACTTTTTTTTTAGTGTCCGAAGATGAGACCCAACACAATATATGTTCCTTTTGGGTCATTGTAGGCCAGAAAATGGTGGGTTTTATTTGTTCTTTTTTGCCTTTTTCGGCATTTTTGGGCTTATTGGCCCTTTTTAACCTCTTTTTTACGTCTTAATGGCTTTTTTTTTGCAACTTCAGCTTCTTACGACTACATTTTTGCTGCCATTTTTACAATTCACAATGAGATCTCACTTGCTTCAAGTAGGCTATGCATCAATGACACCTGTTGATGTGGAGAGAAGTTTCTCGATGTTTCGCAACGTGCTGTCAGAAAACCGACGATCCTTTACACCTAAAAACCTGGAGATGACTATTGTGATATACTACAATCTAAATCGGTAAAGTTTCTGAAGTCCAATTTCTGTAACCCTATTGTGATTAAGTCAGATATTCTAGTTATACTAATTTTGATTTCTTTCTCCAGGATGACCATTGCGGGGTCGCTGAATTCATTCTAGGTGGCAAAATCGTTCATTCTAAATTCTCCAAGTACTTTTTTTAACAAACACGGAATTCCTTTTTCAAATTATGTTAATCTAAAAAATATGTAATGTCTGAAAGAAGAAGCATTTCATTTATATAGTGTTTTTCGCACTGTATATTGCATACCACTACAATTTTGTATTTTTGAAACATTATATTCATTAAACATGTAATTGAAACTGAAATTATTAATTAATTTGGATCGATTTTTTTACGTCCCTTTTTCCAGTCTTTAGGTCCTTTCCAGGATATCTTTAGGTATTTTTAAAGATCTTTTAAGCAATTTATAGGTCAACTTCCGAGCCCTAATGATTACAGAGAATAATTTATGAAAAACATTATAAATTTGAGAGCATGAAAAATTAATTTCCTATTTTCAATTATTATTGTTTGCAATTTACTCAAACTAAATCTTTTTTTAGAATCTACTCCTCCATATAATTGGCTAGTTGGTTTCTGGTTTTAATGTTGAATATAGAAGAGGTGGTTTTGCTTTAATTTTTTTGGCTTGTTATCATCATTATTACTATTACTACTACTATCATAATTATCATTACTATTACTATTGCCTATTATTATTATTATTATTATTATTATTATTATTATTATTATTATTATTATTATTACTTGTCTGCTCATCTGTGAGGAATGAAAAAAATTCTGATACTTCAATTGCAATTCTGTAGTTCCACCATGCCAACTAGTGGCAGGTACTTCACTGTTCGTCATTCACTCATATGAAGCCAGCTGTTAGACCAATTTACAAACACAGTCGTCCAGAGTGCACCATATGAGACTGATCTACGCTACACCGTGATGAGATGAGCTGGGAGTTTTATCGGGATGCCACAAAGGAACAGAACTCCTCGACAAAATCCCTGTTTAATCTGAACCATAGGCTTGCCCAACACAAGTCATAAACTGGGAGTACACAGGGATTGAACCCGGCTCCAGAGGATTATGAGTCAACCTCTAGCCAATTGATCACTGTGGTGGCTCAAGCTCAAATATTAATTCATTATCATCATCAGCCACATGGTTTAAGCCTTGTTTGGCTCGTTCCGGTCTCATGAAGTATATACATTTTAAAATTGTTGAAGCCATCTTTTCCTGGGTCTACCTATGTTTCTTTTACCAGTTGGTCTGTAGTCGAATATTAATTTAGGAATACGGTCTTGAGTCATTCTTTCAAAGTGTTGCTTCCATTTATTCCTATATTCTGTGAGTTTTTCAATTAAATTGAATATATTCAGGTCTAGTCTGATGTCTTCATTGCGTTTCTTGTCGAAGAGAGTATAACCTGCTATACTCCTCAAAAATCTCATTTCTATCACCTCGATTCTTTCTTCTTCGGATTTAGTAAGAGTCCAGAATTCAGAGCCGTACAGCAACATAGGGACTGCCATAACTTTATAAAATTTTAATCTTGTTTCTTTGCTAGTGTATTTTAAAGTTCTTTTTATTACCCCACAGAAATAATTAAATTTGTTTATTTTATTTTTAAAATCTTCTTTTCTTGCATATGAGATATTGCAGCCCAGATAATTAAAAGCATTAATTTGTTCTATCATTCTTCCATTCAACACAATTTTGGCTCTAATTGTTTCTAATCCTCTAAAGGCTAACACTTTTGTTTTAGTAGCCAATATAGTTAAGCTATTTTCTTTGCTAATTTTGTTTAATTTAAATATTGCCATTTGTAGGTCATCTTTGGAAGCACAAATTAAAACCTGATCATCGGCAAAAAGTATCGTATCTAAGTTTATGTTTTTTATTTTAAAATGTACTTTCAAATCCATCTGCCACTTCAGCACGATGTCGTCCATATACACGTAAATAAGTAAATATTCAAACTATAAAAATTTCCAATACAAAAAAAACTTATACTTTGACAGTAGCACTTGTGAGTTTAAAAAGTTGTTAACCTTCGAAACTCAACGCATGATTTCAAACAATAACATGAAATGCAAATTCAAATAAGTTAGTATCCTTACTTACCTGTCCATGAAATATCATGCAGGGTTAAATTCACTAATATTCTCGCAGAACGGTCTACAGGTTCCAGTCTCACCAACCCAAGTTCACTAAATGAACCACTGTCAAACTTCTGCGAGGAACAATCTAAGAGACATACAAAACCAAAAATTATGATAAACAGTGAAATGTAAAATTAATTTACAGAATTTGTAACAAATTATATGTTATACTTATTGCGGCAAATGATATCACATTATCACTGTGAAATGTACCCTCAGTGAATAATTAACACAAATTACTAACTGTAGAAATGTTTGCATTTAGTAAATTATGTAAATCTTTTGAAGCCATTAATCTTCCGTATAAGGATATTTTCTGTTATAGTCATATTTCGGCATTTAAAAATAAATAGTTGAGCTACCCGCTCTCCATGAATTCCTCTTGGCATATAATATGCGAGATAAGATAGTGTTGCGCCAGATGAGTGAGCCCTATCTACTCAAGGCAGAGGCTACTTAATTGTTCGACAATCTTTAATTAAAGCTTAAATTTCGCGGCCTTAATAATATAGTCTGGGTAGTTATTTTTTTGTATTCCACTATCTGCTGTGAGGATCCAACAATGTATTTAGTTTGAGGGGAGGTTTTGACATTAGTTCATGAACAGTTCCTCTATTAGAATCTCATTATAAATCACTAATTGGAACATGCACCATAGGGATTTCAATCCAAAATGTGTATATTTTATTTTATTTTACTCGGTTATTTTACGACGCTGTATCAACATCTCAAGTTATTTAGCATCTGAGTGAAATGAAGGTGATAATGCCAGTGAAATAAATCCGGGGTCCAGCATTGAAAGTTACCCAGCATTTACTCGTATTGGGGTGAGAGAAAACCCCAGAAAAAACCTCAACCAGGTAACTTGCCCCGACCGGGATTTGAACCCGAGCCACCTGGTTTCGCTGCCAGATGCTCTGACCGTTACTCCACAGGTGTGGACAAAATGTGTATATAGTATATATTAATGAAATATTAGCTCCCATAATGATTACACAAGAAAAAATGTTTACAGTTTTTTGAAGAGGAAAAAATGATCTGTCCATTCATACCTATGAAATTATTCTCTGCCTCTGGATGATATTAAATAAAAAATGAATACATAGTATTTGCCACTGAAACTGCACTGATCTTTAATGAATATTAATCTTGGTGGGCCATGGGTCAGTATAAAGAATTTAATGTAAAACTATTTTTGCTTATGGTTCATTTATTAATCTGAAAAACATATTCCATGAAAGATAAAGTTCGAATTATTAATATTCAACCATTCATAATTTTTTTGCCCTTTCACTCTAAACCCAGCATTCTCCAATCTTCCCTCTTTTCTGCGTTCCTCTTTGTCTCCACATATAATCCACCTAATATCTTAATGTTGCCTAGGACTCAAGTTACGGAATACGCGCTGGTTTTGGGTCCTCATGGGGAAGAAATTCTCATGAAATTCCGGTTGGTGTATGGAACCAGTGCCCACCCAGCATCATGATGCACTTGGGGAGCTACAATAGGTAGTGAAATCCGGTTAGGAAAGCCAGCTAAAAAGGTTAGGGGCTATCATTGTGCTAACCATATAATACCTCCATTCTGGTTGGATGAATGCCCACCTCTGCTTTGGCATGTGAACGTGAGGTCAGCAGTTAGCTGGTCGGTCTGGGTCCTTAAAGAGCTGTAGTGCCACAGATTAGTAATATCTTAATCCTGTCTATCATCTGTTATCTTCTTCTGCTCCGAACTTTTCTAATTTTCTTCCGTTCACTATTCCTTCCAGTGTAATTTTCAGTAGGCAGTTTCTTCTTAGCCATGACCCAGCCAATTTTTTTTTTCTCTTTCTGATCAGTTTCTAGCATTATTCTTTCTTCACCCATTCTTTATAGCACAGCTTAATTTCTTATTCTGTGCGTCCATTTCATACACTCCATTCTTCTCCATATCCACATTTCAAATGTTTCTAGTTGTTTCTCTTCACTTCATCGTAATGTCCATGTTTCTGCTCCATACAATGTCACACTCCACACCAAGCACTTCACTAGGCCTAATCTCTTCCTTAGTTCTTTTTCCAGAGGTCCACAGAAGATACTCCTTTTTCCTATTGAAAGCTAAGTTGAGTTGCGCCATGTGTCCACCAGTATCCTCTTCCCGGTCATCAGAATGGAAGAATATTTTATGTCCTTTTATCATGGAAAGACTTATTACTTCATATTTGCAGTTTTTTTGGAAAAGATAAATATGGTAGCTTCCCATTTCTTTCTCTACACCACTCTCTCTTCCGTAATCTTACAAGATCCCAGAGGGCCATAGTGTGAAAGTAAGGAAAGTGAATTTTACTAATTAGGCCCTCCAGACTTCATCAAAATTCACCGTAATTCATTTCTATCAGGGTTTTCGACCTGATCAGAGACTGGGAAATCCCAATTAGCTTTTGTCCCTGCAAATGGTATTATACTTGAAAAATGCAATAAAAGCGGAATCCAATAAGATATCAAGCATGTAGCTAGCAAGTGTCACACAAGAGCTTTGTAATACATTGAAATATTGTTAGGCTACAATAAATGCTCAAATACACCTCCATTCAATGCCAAACTTACTATGAAGTATGTAAACACTGATATTTTCATTGTTAATCAGTAAAAAATAGCCATTATCTCACATTCATTTATTTCTTCTTTATGTTTTATAGCAGCTTGCTGGATCCGAAATTATTTTGTTTTCAATACATCATAATTTCAGAGTCATGAAGGTCTACCATAATAAACATTTGTCATTAAAGATGCTTATAATTCTGCAATTCTTGAGAAAAGTGGCATAAGTCAATTTCCACAAAAAAAAATTTTATTACTTTATTGACAACTTACGGAAAATTTGCTCGCTTCGGAAAAGAGACATAAGTATTTCTCTCAGAATAATTCATACAGAAGAAAATCAAATAGACATAAATCAGTGTGAAGAAAGTTTTTTCCTTCTCCTGTAAAATTAACATTTTTGACTTTGCCACTTTTCCCGGGCACTACAGAATTATTTATTAAGTTTTATGAATTCCAACATACTCGTAATCAAAATTAATTTAACAGAACATATGGACGCAGAATTTTTTTCTCTATAAAAAACTGTAATACATTTTTCTTGCATAGTAGACTAATTAGAGGAGTTAATATTTCAATACATAAATTTCAGCATAGAAATTCCAATAGGCGTGTTCCAATTCAACCCTCTGTATATATCTAACTTTTTAAAATCAGTTTAAGTGAAGAAAAGATTAGAAATAATTACAATACTTAAATACCAGTAACTATTTTATTCGAATTATGTGCAAAATTAACACCACATACCTACTTAAAACGTAAAATTCATAAATGAAGTGAAATGTTTGATTCTTTGGAATTAAAAAAAAAATGTATAAAATCCAGAAAAATAAAGATTCTCTTATTTTCTTATTTGGGTGTATGGTAGGCTTAAATTATTGCATTTATGTTATGTTCATGAAAATTTATTTTAATATCGTGCATAAATTACTGATGTACAGTATATGCCATTTGTGCCTCTGACTACTTTATTGATGACTATGATGAAGAATCATGTTCTGAGGCTTGGGCACCTCTTAGGTCGAATTCTGTTCACACCATATGAAATGATGACATGAGTATGAAAGTAGGCAGAATGGATGAAGGTGATGATGGCAACATGAGCACAGGATCCAACGCCTAAAGTTACCCAGCATTTGCTCTTAATGGGAAACCCCAGAAAAAAATTTCAACCAGGCAACCTGTCCAAACCAAATATAAACTGAGACATCACTTGTACATCATAAAAGAACTGCAAGGTTGTAAAATATGCAAGACATATGAGGAAGTATGTGTCAGCTTCATGACTTTTTTTACTCTGCATTCTTTTTGTGGATATGTCAGAATTTCGATCCAGGTTATCAGGTTATAACATCAATACACCAGTCATTTTAAACAGTATACATATTTACGAGGGTTATACTGAAAGTCATGAGCAACCCACTGTTATAAACTTTTATTTTTATTTTACCCACCGTTCTATAAGTTTAAAAATTCCCTTGCAGCAGAAATCTGTTCCAGCTTCCCAAAGATTTTTGTTGTACCTTGTGTATCAGGGTTTATTACATTGTATCATAAATTTTTTGTTTCCCGATTACCGACGCACTGCTTTCTGGATGTCTTCCAATGTCTCATAGCATTGGCCTCGCAGTTGTTCCTTTACAGAACCAAGATGGTAGCTAGAACGTCCCAAGTCGGGACTGTAGGGATTTTGAGGAAGAGTTTCCCACCCAAATGTCATGATTTTCTCCACAGTGATATGAGCAGTGTGAGACCATGCATTATCATGTTGCAGGAAGATCTTTCCAGGGCGTTTCTTTTGCAATACACAACAGAGCTTCAAAAGTGTCTGGATATAGCGGACAACATTTATGGTCTGTTCAGGTTCAAGAAATTCAACTAGAATGCATCCCAGAATTCTTCAACACTTTCCTTGTTGCGTTCCTTGGAGATAGTTTGAGGGCAACTGCTACGAGGCTTATTTGGATGCTCTTGTTCCCATCTATGAAATGTTTCACTGCTGGCAACCATGCACACATCTCTGTATGCATGGTGAACTCTGAGGTGAATTTTAGCAGCAAATTTTTCCACTTTAGCAAGGAATTCAATGACAGTACGGTGTTGAAACAAAACATCATTGTTGGCCATTTTGAAAACATTGCCTGTGGTCACATGATAGAGGCTAAGAAAGTCACAACATGTCAATACATAGTGTAAAGTCTGTAGATTACGATCATGCAGTCGTTTTTGTTACATTATTGAAATTGAAATTATAGGTATGGGTTGCTCATGAGTCATGACTTTCAGTACGATCCTCATAATAAGGTACTGGTAAAGTGATCTTACCTTCCAATCTGTCTATCATGCAGTCCGAGCTATTTGTGAACAGCTGTGACTGCTAGAAAAAAAAAAACAAACAATATAGAAATTATCAAGATAGTTTAATGGACATACAATATGTAAAGACTCTCCATTTTTACCACAAACTGAGTTCATTATTACAGTACTGAGAGGGTAACAGCTTTCTCTTCTTCCTCATCGCAAACTGTGACGTTGCACAAAAGTAGAGATCTGTACCAAGCTACATATTAAAACAGTGAGATTCATAAAATCTAAGAATTGTTAATTAACTTATAGCAAAAATAATTGTTTGAGGGTTAAATTCTTTTACACACACGTAGAATTAAGGTGATTAGATTTTCAAATCCCGAAATCAGACACCTCACAAAGTAGGGGTAATAAATACATGGTTAAGTTTTTAAATAAATTTACGTGAGAAATATAAATACGCAATAAAAACAAACAGAATCACGATAAAAACAACACATTGCAATACATAAATACAATAACATAAAAACACAAAATAACACATCACCATATACACATTAAAATTGATTGCTTATGTTGAATAGATCTGTTCTGAATGGAATCAATTGATTTACTGCGTCCTTTAGATATTCATTACAAATTCCATCCGATCTGGTTGCTTTCGTGTCTTTAGTCTTTAGGATGAGCTCTTACTTCCACTATGCATATCAGCTCTATGTCGTATTACTATTGTTCGTTGATTTGGTAAGCTTACAAGGTATTTGGTAGGACTATCAGTCTGTTATCGCACTTGGCGAAGATTCTCTTGCGAATACTGAATCGACGTTTATATTCTAAGATAGAAGAACAGTTGGAAGAAGAGCAGTTTGACTTCAGCAAGGGAAAAGGTACGAGAGATGCAACTGAACTGGTATGAACAATCAGCGAAAGATACCTAGAGAAGAATAAAGAAGTATATGTAGTATTTGTGGACCTAGAATAGGCTTTTGACAGAGTGGATTGGAAAAAACTGATGGGGATCCTAAAGAAAATTGGTGTGACTTGGAAAGAGATAAGGTTGTTCAGTAATCTTTATATGAAACGAGTCGAAGTCAGGATAGGAGAAGAAATGTCAGAAGGAAGTGAAATTGGGAGAGGAGTCCACTGTTCAACATCTACTTAGGATTTAATAAAGAATTGTTTTCATAACGTTAAAATTGCAAAAAAAAAAAAAAAAAAAAAAAAAACTACAACCATAAATCTCAAATCTTGAGAAGTTATTTTGAAATATTCTTTAAATGATAATTTTTTTTCATAAATATAGGAGATATAACAGGCTAGGCTAGTTAATTATTTAAAACATTATCTTTGCCAAGCTTTCTAAGTCATTAGGGAAAAGTATAGGCCTAATCTGTGACATAATTACCGGTATTATTTAAAACATCTTTGTTACACTTCCAAAGTCATTGGGGAAAGTATAATCTGTGACACAAAGACTTGAATAATTTCAAGGGAAAAGTTGCTCTGGAACCGGGCATCGAACTCAGGACTTTCGGCTAAGCGCACCAACGTTCTACTGACTGAGCTACCCAAGAATTCTACCAGACACAGACTCAATTTTTCCCTAATCATAGAGACCTAATGGTGACCAACTCCAACCAGTCTCTTTGCCTCCCCCCCTTTTCTTTTTTTCAGAATTAAATTAACTCCAGCCATTCTGTATATATTACAAACAAATTAACATGCAAAAGTTGTAACAAGTTCTGCATCAAACTGGGAGATCATTTCAAACATGATACAAGGAACACATCACAGCCAAAATCAAATCACATGATACTCCACTACACAGAACATATCTCAAACACCAACCATAACTACAGTAACATAGAAACAGACATGAAATCCTACATATTGAAACGAAAAACAAGAAATTAAATACACTACACCAGTACGAAATATACAGACACAAAAAAAACATACTCACAACATATTCTCAATAGCCTACACAATTAAATTTTAGAACAACATACCATTGAAAGTCGAGAATGTTCGCGCCACTGTAAATGAGTTTTTACAATATTAGGTCTAAGATATATTTTAGTAGGTTTGGCCTATAATAATTTATATACAGAGGCCAGAATTAAAGCAAGAAAACTGCGATAAATCGGAATGTGCTAAGAGCTCCAGAAGAAAGAAGAGTCCGTAAAAAGAGTGATCACAGAAATATCTTGGTCTGCGAGTTTTGTTCACAAACATTAACTAGGGCTGTACTGTCCATTCACTGATATTTTAGCTAGGGGGTGGGGAAAGCTCTTTCCAGCAGTTAATGTTTGTAAACAAAACGCACGGACCAAGGATGCCAGGTCCTGATACAGCTGCTTTATCTGAACAGTAGTCATAACTGTTCAATAAGAAATTCAAAGGATGAGCATTGTTTACTTGGATAATTAAATTAATGGCATATTTGATTGGTGTTCAAGTCACACTCCACCCAACATGATAAAAAAACGGCTCACTTACAATATTTACACACTATGATGAAGAATTTGGAGATCCCAGGCCTACCTGACAACTGCAAGAAGCACTTTCATTACACACACATCCTAAGACGAACATGAAGTTCAACGAATATATTAAAGCAACGATTTGTAAGTCTTCTTTTCTTAATGTCATGTTACTGTATAAGCGAATTGGACACTATAAGGAAAACAGTTTTCCCTCTACAGCACTTGTCACATAAAGCCTATTTCCAGGAAATGTCGGGCGCGCTTCCGTACAGGGGCAGCGGCATTTCTCTAAGGTTAGAGCCCAGTTTAGGTGTATGTGTATTAATCGAAAATTAAGGGCTAGAAAATATTGAGAGTTTAAGCCTATATGACATTTTTTTTCGATTAATACACACACCTAAACTGTGCTCCTGCCCCTGTACGGAAATGCGCCCTATTTACACAATATGATGAAGAATTTGGTGATCCCAGGCCTACCTGACAACTGCAAGAAGCACTTTCATTACTGCAATGCAAGTCATTAGCACATCCTAAGACGAACATGAAGTTCAACGAACATATTAAAGCAACAACTTGTAGGTCTTCTTTTCTTAATGCCATGTTACGGCATAAATAAATCGGAGACTATAAGGAAAATTGTTTTTTCCCCTCTACAGCACTTGTCACATAGCCTATTTCCAGGAAATGTCTACATGAGAATAGATGAGTCAGTCGTAATCAGTTAGGCCTAGACCTATCACCTCACATTCCAAATTACTCCACTATCTTGAATCAACAATTCTTCTGTTACATCCCGTATTACGAGTTTATTCGAAGTATTTCTCTCGGGACACTTCCAATCTTTCTGCATTACCGTTAGGTCTAGGTCCTGAAAACTTCAAATTATGCACAATTTGCGTTACACACACGAATGTATGTGACGCAACGCAAGTTAGCGACAAGGAGGAAGTTTACAGCAGGAAAACGAGTGCGAACTAGTGTTTCCTATAGGCTGTGTTTCCAAGATTTCCTACACTTCAGAGATAGTCAGCGACATCTTTCGATATTTAGATGCATATGTCAATCTGCAAAGGCGATGCACCATAGATCTTACAGAATTTTATTGTATGTACACATGCAATAAAAACATCTAAAATTTTCCTACTTTCATACTTTTCCCATCTTCCCGCAATATCTGGAACACATCGAATGGGTGACATCTATTGGTTGTAGTCGATCGTATACTAGTTGTGTGTCGGTTACATCATCCAGCCACAATGGTTATGTCGGTACGGGTGATAGCTTTCTATGATTACAGTACTGCCAAACCCGGAAGGCAAACATCGGTTTTATTCGTTAAAATCATCGAATTTTAATCAAAATTGTCCTATATTCAAGGTGAAGAAGAAGATAGCAACCATAGCAACCACCTATATCATTTGTTATTAACGGAGAAAAATTCGCTCCGGCACTGAGGATCGAACCCGGGTCTCTCAGTTATACGCACTGGGCGCTCTAATCACTGAGCTACGCCGAAGTTCAACCCATCGCATCAGATCGAATCTTTCTCCTTTGGTTCTTTTCCCTTAGTGGCCTACATAAACCTCCAATATGTTCGAATTCCACATCAGCATAATCCTGTGTGAAACTGCTCATAGAGAGCCAAGATGTACCAGTCAATTGCTGGACTCACGTCCACATGACTCAACAGAGGTGAACGAACATCAATCAATATGAGGAATAACATAGCTACAACCATGATCCTCCTAGCTTTTACTCGTATAGTTGGCTCAAAGAAACCTGATTTTGCTATCTGTTGTAGCTCCTCAAATCAATCCATGTTGCTAGTTGGGAAAATTTCTTCTCTCTTGAAGACTATAATCAATGTTCATTCTGTATTGCTAGTCCAAGGCATGGCTCCTTACATCCATTGAAAAATAATATATTCACACAATCATTCACAAACTGGGCAGTGATGGTACAGCACTGACTGCACTCAAAAGTAAATTGTTTCTTAACATAGTCTTTTATTAAGTTGTTTTTTTTTAAGAATCTGCTCGCTATCTGCATTCGAATTTGAAAAACTAAAATATCTAGTAGACCTACAATAGGCCTACTTGTCAATTCAAATAATACCATACCGTACTTGAGTCCATGAAGATCTTTAAAATTCTTTCCTAATGCCAAAATCCATATGTCAGACATTACTCTGCACTGATCGCCTATATTTTGCATGACTTCATTATTACAGAGAATTACAGAAGACAAACTTGCACGTGTAAATGCCAATTTCCTTTGGAGATGTCACGAATGTGATGCAGCAGAGGGACATTATTTTCATCCCTTCTGTAGTTAAGATTAGCAAAGAATATGAACACGATACTGTAATTATAATAGCAGACTCCAGCGACTGTAGCAGACCTCGTTCACCGGAAATGACAAGTGCTGATACTGGGCCTGCTTGCTGCCGAGTGCCATGGAGAATGTCATAAACCACTCTGTACATCACCAAAATAATGTTCTCTGCAGAGAAGAAAATTCAACTCTGAACTTGCAGCACATACTAAACTGCGAAACTTTCAACATTTCAGGTGAAATTTTATGAACAACAAATAAGACAACAGGTAAACTTAGAAGCAAAGATAAATCCTGTGAATTAACCTAAAGTTTTTAGTAATGTATTTATAGTATCTTTTAGCTAACAAGTTCTAGAAAGACTAAGAGTTTGTAAGGACCATCCTTAAGCATAATAAGCATTTAAGTTGCGTTGCATTTAGAACATATAAAAAAGGATCTTCTTCCAAAGATGCAATTAGATGCATTCGTACAGATTGTCTAAACAGAAATCCGTTCTCGTATTAAGGTTGTTAGGAGAGAAAGGAGAAAGGGATAAGAAAAATGCAAAGCTTGGTGAGTGCTGTGGTAGAAATGTTAGGAAAGGTACGAAAAGTGCTCTACATCTCGACGAGATAAACGAATAAAGTGACATCGATAATCGAAACCACAGGCCTATACAATGTGCATTAAAAAAAGAGGACTGTACTCAATACACCACCTTTCTAGAACCTTTCTTTGGCATAATTTTCGCCTTATTTAATTTTATCTTTAATGTTGAAGACGATGATAAATGTCACTTTTCACATAATTTCTTCTTTAATTACGCAACGTTGTTGATGGACAAAGGGCAGAAGATACACCAAGGCAGTGCAAAGAAGAGCAGGGTTTAGGGTAGTTAATACCCCCCTCCCCCATTTGGAAAGAAATCAGCGAGTTAAAAAGTGAAATAGTTCAATATGGTAACCAAACCAGTGGTATAGGACTACATACCATTTGAAATAATTATATTGTAATTAATAAACAGTCCATTAAAAAGTTTATTATGAACTACTTTATGAAAGAAATCATGTTTCTTTAAAAATCCTGCATATGGTCCTGAACCCAACTACAAGAATGGTTAAACCATAGGCGCCAAATTTGGGGGTGGGAAGACACTTTCTGCCCTCTCAACTTATTAAGCCAGGGGCGTCGCCCCCAATAAATTAATTCAGGGGTCTCGCCCCTCCAAATAATCCGAAGCGAGAGATTCAATATATAGGCCTATATGTAGTGATGACAACATTCAAAACGGCACATCACGTAGACACAAAATTTTCACGCATCTTAATTGAACGCACATTTTAGACTTGACTTTTTCAATATTCTTCCCAGATTGCATGTGTAAATGCATGAAAAATTAAACCGTGTAGATGTAGCTTTAGTGATGCAACTCACAATGCCCCCTCCCTTTCTTTCCTCCTGTATTTGAGAATGGTGCATCTCCACACATGATGCAACTGCGACTCTACTTCTTTATCTATGATCCATATTTTTTTTCGATCAGTTCAAACCTATCAACTATTGCAATCAAACATAAGCTCATAAGTATTATCAAGTGGAAATACAGTAATACGGAATTAACAGTGTTTTGAGATGTATTTTTGTCTAATATCAGTTAACAAATTATTATTATTATTATTATTATTATTATTATTATTATTATTATTATTATTATTATTATTAATGTTCAACATTTTTCCATAAAGAATTACATTTATTACACATTTTAAAAATAAGTTATGAACATTCAGTTTTAGTGATCATTTCTTGTGATGATCATTGTTGCAGGTATGTGCTTGTTAAGTGATTAATGATTGTGATGTAACTGAGATTGGATACATTCTTAATACAGAAAACTGTTCAAAATAAAGTTGCAATGTGCGGAAACAGAACGATAAATTGGGTTGTAGTGGCAGTGAAACTAACAGCTAGTGTTCACCATCGCTACAAAGGTGAACAAACCCAAGGAAGAGTTTAAGGCCTTGGAACAAAACACTGAAAAGGAAAAGGTACCGGCAGCACATAAGAACCATTGTTTTCAGCCATTTTCGGTTATGCAATTTCCAGGGCTTTTATAATTGAAAAATCAGACGATTTTTTTTAAGGGAATATTTTAGAAACGGCAATTTCTCGGACTTTTGTGAAGAGTCCTGTCCACCGCCTAAGTATTTCAAAGAAGTCGGAGCCTATGGGTTAAACAGACATTATTTTATTGATTCAGAAAATATAGAAAAATGAAGATATTTTCCAAAGATTAAGTAAATGTCTGATTTATTTTCTCGTTACGGTATTTTAAAGTTAGCAAATGTGTGTCTGTGAAATGCATTATTTGCACACTACATACAATGCGGAGATGCAGAACTGTAATGAAATTTACCTTGTTAGGTAGTAAGGTACATTCATTTTACGTAATTTTGAAGAACTTTACAATATCAACAATTTTGAAGAGTTCCGCGAATAGATAATAGATCGAACTTGCAACCTCTGGACAATCCGTGCGTTTTTTTTAAAGCAAGACGTAAAGCGCTGCAGCAAGACCGTTCTTTTATTACATTTGCTTCACCGTCGCTGCAAGCAGCGCTGTAGCAAGCGTGCAGCAAATCAAAACTTCGCTTTACGAGTTTGCTGCACGATCCATCATGGCGGAATGTGTGTTTTGGTCTTTTGCAACGTTTATTATTGTCAAAATCGTCTAGTAATAATAATTCCATTTCATTATCATGGAAGTCGAAATTATTTAACATGTTTGGTTCTTTTAGGGTTAAATTTATTATGGCAGAAATAGAAGCCAGTATTAATTGTCCACCATTTTCCAGTCAGTTGACCTACTTACGTTTTTTTTCGACCCTCATTTTGCTGCAGCAAAGGCATGAAGCGCTTTACTGAAGCGCTTTAAAAAAAAAAGCACGGATTGTATCACTGCCATCGTGATCTAGACCAGGCCGTAATTAGAGTTGAGCTTAAACGATATTTTCAAGTATCTGTGACAACTGTGACTGTGACAATTAAATATCTGTGACTTTTATCTGTGATTTTGTCACACCGATATTTTATATCGCTAAGTAAGCACAATATGCATGAATTATACCGATATTTTGTCACACCGATAAAAATTAACAGGAAATATTGAAGAGCAGTGCAATGTGAATATGATTTCTCTATACACGCCACATTTCAGTGGTTTATATGGGAAAATCCAACAAATAAATTATGTACATGTACCATTAACAAATAAATACTAATCTAACTGAACAGTAACATGTAAAAAGTTAACCTCATATACCAAGAGGTTATATCGTAGTTGATTGTAGATACGAAATCAGTTGATAATTTTTAATGTAGTTGGGTACGGAGAAATTGAGGTTATGTGATTATCCTAATCGTTTTAAAAATTGATCCTTTTTATTGTATATAATATAATCGATAAATAATTATGGTGAATATTTTAAGTCGTGCATTAACATTATAATATTGAGTCAGAATAAAAATTAACGAAACATAAGTATTCGGAAAAACAATAGAAAATAATTACAGAACAAGACAGTTGTTCAGACAGGATTTTACACAAGATAAAGTATTGGTAACCAATGGTATTATTATTATTATTATTATTATTATTATTATTATTATTATTATTATTATTATTATTTAAATCGTGTAATCACTACATCATTTATAATAAGATGGTGAAACTAGCGCTGAAGTAGTTTCGGCAATTTCGGATGTGAAAATCATTGCATTTATAAGGAATTTTTTTGTGGAGAGACAGTTGCTCAGGTTAAACTAGCGCTGAGGTAGTTTCGGTGATTTCGGATGTGAAAATCGTCGAATTTGATTGTTTGTGGAGATGCAGTTGATCGTATATCTAAGGCATAACAAAGCCTAAACTAACCAAACCTAACCTGTCACAGATTCGTATATGCAAGGTGTATAAGGGTAATACGAAGGAAACTACCTCAAGGTTAGTTTAGCCAAATAAGTTTTATCTCGTTCGGTTTTAATTCTATAGGTGCTGTTGTCGGCTTGTGAGAAATGCTTCGAAAGTTCGGAAGAGCATAACGTTCAGTGATACGGAATGAACTAACATGATTTACGTTTGATACCCCTTATTTTCAAATGTAATTAATTATCCCATTTATGTGTAAGTGTAGGTCTATTTTAAAAGTGTGCAAGGGCAATGAGAACGATTTGTTGGAGCAGTGTCTGCTAGATGTCAGATCTTTTTGGAATTTATAAAATCGACAATTTTTGCTAATACCCCATATTATTATATTTAAAAGTTGAAAATTACTTGCAAGTTGATGATTTTAACAATATCTAGATAAATATCACTAAATGTCAAGTTTAGAACATTGATTAGGCCTATTAATTGGGTAAAATAACACCCCACACGAGTACCAATGTTAGAAAGCACTGTGCGATTTCCTAAGAGTTAATAACCATAAACAACATACCGGTAATGAACTTATTACAAATAATTTTATTTTAAGTTTAATTATTTTAATTAATACTACCCTGCACTGTTCGTGTTTGAGCTATACATTAAAACTGGATCATACATAAATTAGAGAAGTACATGTAAAGTTATTAAAATAATGTAGGCTCCTGTAACTATTCTGTTTGTAATTAATAGTATAACTTAAAAAAATATTGTTACTGCGTAAAAATTGAGTGGAAAATACTTATACATTAATATATATTCACAGTAATATGAAAATGTGAAGATCTCGGGGGAATATATAAAATATTTATAAAACATATAGACTTAATATGAAAACAAAATGTTAGATTCATGATTGTATTATTATAATGCCGCTAATAACTTTGCAACACATCATCACTTTGAAAAAAATAATATTGAACAAAATATCACGAAAAAATAATCAAATACCACCGCCCGATTGCTGTTATTGTATCATGCACAAGCGCAAACCCACGACGTAGAGGAGAAAATATCAGTCGCAGACGTTGCAACAGTCACAGAGTACTGAATACGGAGCAGATTTCGATAGAGATATTTTGTCACAGATATTTCGCATCATCAGTCACAGGTTTATCTGTGACAAAAAAATACCTGTGACAAAATATCGGTTTGTGAAATATCGGCCATCTCTAGCCGTAATGCAGGTTGTGTGACGTCACTCGATGAGTCGGGCTTTTCTATTTGAGTATACGGAGCTGAGTGAAATATATTACTTTAATGCGTGTCGGCGCTCAATTTTATTTAGTGTAATGTGTGTATAAGACCCCTTCACACTTCTTATTGCATAATATGTTGCAGAAATAATTACAAAACTGTGTTATTTTAATATGAACGGAGTTTTACATGGTAACATAACCTGGTTGCATCAACATTTTAAGTTTGGAATGGAAGCTATTTAGAGATTTAATAAAGAAGAATTATTTTTATTGTGATTTTAATTTAGCACATCTACCTTCCTTACTTGTAGGTACAAAATTTACCACAGTCCCTCCTATGAAATTAGTGTATGTACAGTTGTGTGTTAATCTGGTAGGTTAGATCAATATAATTCATTACAACCCAGCATAGTAGGGAACAAATAAATAATACAATTAAATTTTTATCCAATGTAATATGTGCATAAGTTCCATTTATGTGTTGCATAATGTGGCAGGAACAATAAATAAAACTGTGTTATTTTTAGAGAATTTACCATGTTAACATAACCTATCTGCGTCAACATTTTAAGCGTAAGTTGAGAACGAAAACGGTTTTGAGATTTAATAAAGAAGAATATATTTTTAGGATAAACTTCAGAACACGGTTACCGTCCTTACTTATAGGTAGAAAATTCACCACAGTCCCTCCTATGAAATGTACATACGTTATATTACTTAGTAGCGCTGAGGTATAGTTCCGGTAATTTCTGAACTGAAAACAGTTGAATTTATTTTTTGTGGAGATGCATTTGATCCTATAAGCAAGACATATTAAAATCCTGAACGAACCGAACTAATTTGTATATGCAAGATGTATGAATACGAAGGGAACTACCTCAGCGCTAGTTTAGCCCTAGTAACATATTAAACTAATCAGACTTCAGACTGGAGTACCGTATGAAACGAATAAATACAATTGAAGTGTAGACAAATTGCATTTATGAGTTATACGTAGCGTTATGCTTAATTATAATGCATAATTGCGAATATGGAAATAAGGCAAGTACTGATAGAATAAACATAACCTATAAATTCAACACATTAAAATATGCGTGCGATGCAACTGAAAATTGTTGAAACGTGCATAAATGAATGTGCAAGAATTTCGTAATGAAGCATGAGTGCTTTATTTCAACTAATTACAATTCCAGATACTGTAACAGTAATGGAAACTATAGGGTATAATTTTTTTCTAATATACTATATGTATCTGGAATAACTCTTCTCGGGTTCTCCTGAAGAAGATGGCAGAGCTAGCCGTCGAAAGCTTGGAAGCTAATCTCCAACTCACCTGGCTGAGAACCCGAGAAGAGTTATTCTACATCAAACGCCGGGAAAGCCTCAAGTCATATATGTATCTCGTTTTTAGTTCAAATTGTGTATATTATCAAACGTCGTATTATTTACTCGTATAATGTAGGTTATTCACAAATAAAAAGGGCGCAATAATTTAAATTTAATAAGACAAATACGGTAAACTAACAATAATGGATTAGACAAGAGTAACATCGGTAACGCTGCACTTAGGCCTAATCACAACTTACTTTACATGCCAGTCAATGTTTCACTTTCACGTATATATTATTACACATATTTAGCCTACTGTTTATAAGACCAAAATTTCACTTAACCACATAAGGGCGCAATATTTAATCGAAATAAAGGCAGGTATTACACATACGAACTTTGCCTGCAACAACGAAATTTTCACACCAAAAATAATATTATACCTTAAATTGCAAGTAAATTGTGTCTCAAGCGTCTCACAATCACTGTTTAAAATTTTACTGACGCAATTACACTGCATTTCAGAGAAATATATGTTATTCTTCATGCACTGCAACTAATTCATATGGTTGAAAGACCGCCTTTCGCGATCAGCTGTTAAGCGAGTCACGTGGTCTGCCTTACGGCCTGTATTAGATCACGATGGCAGTGATTGTATGTGCGCATAATCGAATATCTCGGAAGATTTTGATCGATTGTTCCTATCGATACAACAAACTTCAAACTTTTTTATCCTCTCAGCTTCAAACCGTTTCAAATTTGTACACGACACCAGCGCCAATTGTGTGTTTGGATATATAACTACAACGTCTTTGCTTCAAACTTTCATTGCACAGTGAGCAGCGCCAATGTGACGGAAAGGTGCGTGAGCGAAAACATCTGACACAGAAGTGCGAAAGTCAGGAATATCTCGTATAGCTACGAGAGGCTCGCGACAGGATCATCGAAAACTAGCTTACATGTTATCATTTACTGTAAGATGTTTTTTATTGTTTCGAAAGTAAACACATATTTACATCGTTTTTGTCTTTTGTTTTGGCCTAATGAGTACAACAAAGCTGAAGAACAGGATTGCCTTAGCACAGGGTGACCAGATTTCCAACAACAAAAAAGGACACTTATTAAAGTTGATATGAATCAAGATTTATCTAAACATTCATTATTACTTGTGTTTATATGTCAGTGAGCAATAAGGTCCAGTTTTATTTATTTTAAAGTTATTGGACCGTATTCATAGACATTCTTAGCGCGGGCTTTCGGTGGATGATCAGCGAACTTGCGTTTTTCGTATTCATAAACCAGTGCCAGCGATATGATATGATATGATATGATATGATATGATATGATATGATATGAATCCTGTTTAGCACGCTCGTAGCCCGGGCTAGCGAAATATCTATGAATAGCATCCATAAATACTACACTGTTTACAATAGTTAGGCTATAATAATTAATTATGCAAGTATACATTATAGCATGGATATTTGGCTAAAGACATTGTTGATAATTTTTTATATTGCAGCTAGTCTGGGTTAACGACAGATGACTAAGGAATTAGTGTGTTGTTAAGTGTAACAACTGGAAGATTACCACACTTTTATTAAGGGAACTAAATTAATATACTCTAAATTATGATGATCGCAATTATTCTTGTTGCCATGTAAATGAATATTATCAAAAACGTTGTTCATTGAATGGTTATGCTGCTACAATATTTCTGTTCTTTTGAGAGTAGAGAGAACCAACTGTATTTTAATATGTGTACTGTATAATACAATTATACATATTGTTACTATATACATAAAAAATTAAAAAAAAAAACTTGAAATCCTAAATTGACTTCTTTCTTTTCTGAGTTTGGTAACATTTCCGATATTGAATTTACATTTTCCGAAACCGAGATTAGTTTTTCCGAAATTAAGAGTTTATTTATTTTTTAAAATATAAATTAAACATTTCCGAAATTGAGGTTAGCTTTCCCGAAATTGAGATTAGCTTTTCTGAAATGAAGTTGTAAAAGTAAAGCACTCGGTCATGAAAGTATGGTGATCTACCCCTATGCGCCTTGAAGGTGTAAAGTAATGGCTGTACATTTCGTCACCTCTATGTTCATAATACAGCTGTACCATATATTCATGTATTTAATGCGTATTTCTTTACATATATCTATCTGGGTATATTTATTATGATCCACGAATTGCTGCTTCATATCATAATAAACTACGCTACTTTTTTATATACATAACACTCAACCACTGTTATCATAATAGAGTACTCCTACCGGTAGTTTTTCTCAATGCAATGGAGCATTTATTGAGTTACACACGGCCTTCTCGAAATGTCTGCCCGCAAACTATTTTTGAAGCCGACTTGTTGGCAAGAGGCCCTTGTCCGTATGGGGATTTTGTGGATTAATTCTAATATATGGTTTAAGTTTGTTTTCAGAAGAAAAATTAAGTTCAACAGTGGACGGAATAAAAAAAACACATTTGAAAGAACGCTACTTTACAGCAGAAGTTCACCGTGAAATATTCAAAAACACACATAATTACATCTCTAGTTTTTCCTAATCCAGCCTTAAAGAAAAGCAGTCTGCGAATCTGAAAATGAAAATAAAGATTACATAAAACTTGTAACATGATTTTGTTAATAAATTCTTTTGCAGAATTTGTAATACATATTAAATTGTGTTGCCGGCACTACAATAAATTATATACAAGCTCAGTTTAATGCATAGTACGTCCTAACGGGAGTACTTTAAAATGGTTGTCCACACCATTTCCTAGTTAAGTAGGAATATCTACTTTTTAAAACTCTTCATTGTGGGCATCAATAACATGTATGCAGGTCCCAACGTCCTTGTGTTAGTGACAGTGATCTCACTAGAGGTTTTGATTTATCTAGAGAAAATCAAAACTTGAGTGGGATTTAATTGACTATTACACGATTAGAAGAAATAAAGTACTCTAATACAATAAAATATTAATTGACTTACTGAAATTCTATTTCACTAATGTTAGCTTCACGAAACGTTTGAACAG
The DNA here is from genome assembly GCF_040183065.1 of Periplaneta americana. NCBI lineage: Eukaryota > Metazoa > Arthropoda > Insecta > Blattodea > Blattidae > Periplaneta > Periplaneta americana. The sequence goes on from NC_091129.1 coordinate 94,834,832, forward strand.
ATCCGCCATTTTCAGCTGACTATCCATTTGAAAAGTTGGTAAACAAAGAAACAAATGGTAGAGAGGTGATAAAAACAGAAGAAAGTGTATAAAAATTAGAAGAAATAAAGTACTCTAATACAATAAATTATATATTAATTGACTTACTAAAATTCTGTTTCACTAATGTTACCTTCACCAAAATGTTTGAACGGAGCCGCCATTTTCAGTCAACTATCTAGGCGGGAAACAAATTACGATCGCAAAGCATGGTTTTATAGTACCGTAAAGAATTTGCAGTTTTAAATGTTGGCAAACAAAGAAACAAATGCTAAGGTAGTGATAAAAACAAACAAATGCTAGGGAACCAATAACATTAAACAAATGCTAGGAAGGGATAAAATTGTGCGATATACAGCCATGATTGGTTGAAAGACGTCCTTTCGTGCCGTTTTATTGGTCAAAAGTAGTATGATGTAGTAAAAGTGTAAAAGTCAATATAGATATGAACAACAAACAATTGAGCACGTTTTAATAATTTTGATAATTCGGTTAATAAGTTCCCTGGAGTCACCTCACATAGAAATAATCTAAGGCAGTGTACTTCTTGTACCATCAATAGTAATGTGAAATAAATGTGAACAGTATTTGATTAACTTTCAATAATTTCGTATATTAGTTTCAATAAAATTAGACAAAATATCTTTTTTATTTAATTTATAAAACAGTGTGGCAAAGTTGTGACTTTCAATTAATTCTAAAATCAGGCAGGTAATTGTAACTTTCTCGATGTAGTTTTACAAAAATAGCTTTTTATTTTATGAAAGTATGGAAAGACAGTATTTCTGACCAGAAACTGACACTGAGAGTAAGTTCTAATCTACAATGAGTGCGGAAATAAATAATTTTCCGCACTCCCTTTCCACAAGCTTTCTAATAAATGCTTCTATAGAAGAACTTCTTTATAAATAACACTATAATAATAATAATAATAATAATAATAATAATAATAATAATAATAATAATAATAATAATAATAATAATAATAATAACAATAATAATAATAATCACAATAATAACATAATAACAATAATAATAATATAATAATAATAATAATGATAACAGTAATAATAATTTATTTATTTACTATTTATTTGCTAATCTTTTAGTGTGCTGTACAACAGCCAGAGGCCAATAATAGTTCAGCACAAATGGCAAAAATTACAAATAATGACAATAATTAAAAGTAACGATAATAATTACAAATAATAACAATAACTGCAATAAATGTAGATTTATCCTTCGAAGAGGTGGAAAAATTCAAATATCTTGGAGCAACAGTAACAAACATAAATGACACTCGGGAGGAAATTAAACGCAGAATAAATATGGGAAATCCATTTTAATATTATCCTCCCGAGACGTAGATGGGAGGATAATATTAAAATGGATTTGAGGGAGGTGGGATATGATGATAGAGACTGGATTAATCTTGCACAGGATAGGGACCGATGACGGGCTTATGTGAGGGCGGCAATGAACCTTCGGGTTCCTTAAAAGCCAATTGTAAGTAAGTAAGTAAATGCCTATTATTATTCGGTTGAGAAACTTTTGTCATCTAGTCTGCTGTCAAAAAATCTGAAAGTCAGAATTTATAAAACAGTTATATTACCGGTTGTTCTGTATGGTTGTGAAATTTGGACTCTCACTTTGAGAGAGGAACAGAGATTAAGGGTGTTTGAGAATAAGGTGCTTAGGAAAATATTTGGGGCTAAGAGCGATGAAGTTACAGGAGAATGGAGAAAATTACACAACACAGAGCTGCACGCATTGTATACTTCACCTGACATAATTAGGACCATAAAATCCAGACCTTTGAGATGGGCAGGACATGTAGCACGTATGGGCGAATCCAGAAATGCATATAGAGTGTTAGTTGGGAGGCCGGAGGGCAAAAGACCTTTGGGGAGGCCGAGAGGTAGATGGGAAGATAATATTAAAATGGATTTGAGGGAGGTAGGATATGATGGTAGAGACTGGATTAATCTTTCTCAGGAGAGGGACCAATGGCGGGCTTATGTGAGGGCGGCAATGAACCTCCGGGTTCCTTAAAAGCCAGTAAGTAAGTAAGTAAGTAAGTAAGTAAGTAAGTAAGTAAGTAAGTAAGTAAGTAAGTAAGTAAGTAAGTAAGTAAGTAAGTAAGTAAGTAAGTAAATGTACATGATAGATGTGAAAATGAAGAATTACTCAATTGAAACAATAATAACAAAACATGTGTTAGAGTTGAATTGGAATCCAATATTAAAACAACAACAATAAGATATTTAAACTATACATTAAAAGGATCCAATTTCATACTATACAAATTGACAAGTTTTATGCATCTGGCAACCGGTGAAAGAAATTTAGTCTTAGGCCTACTGGTATAAAAAAAGTTTTTTAAATCTTTATCCTTTAGAAGGAATACGAAGGTAGATACTACTTATGATGGATTCACAAAGAATATCACCCTTCATAGCCTTAGAAAAGAATAAGTATTCAAGATCAAGACGTCTGGCATAAAGATTAGAACAGTTAAAATAATTACAGGTTAGTTCATAATTGAAAACAGAGGAAGTTGGTAGAAATCTAAAAGAACATAAGGCAATAAATTTTCTTTGAATATTTTCCAATTTAACCGAATCAGTAGAAGTAATAGAATTCCAAACGATAGATGCATATTCAAGTTTGGATCTGACTAAAGTATTGTATAAAACTAATACAGTAGCAGGAGTAGAAAAAGAATAAGTTATAGACCTTATAAGTCCAAGCATTCTTATGGAATGATTATATAATAATAATAATAATAATAATAATAATAATAATAATAATAATAATAATAATAATAATAATAATAATAATAATAATAACAATAATAATAACAGTAATAACAACAATAGTATTAATATTACTGTCTATTATTATTATTATTATTATTATTATTATTATTATTATTATTATTATTATTATTATTATTATTATTATTATTGCAATGAAATGTTCCTAATGTGATTTACAAATTGTTATTTGTGGTTAATATTAATACTCGTACTAATCGTATATGAAGTTGGTTTCATTTTCATCGCCAGAATTCATTATTTTTTACTCAAACGGTGACAACAGAATTAAATTTCCTACTTAACTGGAACATTTATTTACATCAACAATATATTATTGTTCCCACGAGATCACTGCCTTCTGGAACAGTTATTTACGATATGAGTATCATAACGTTTCATATTACGAGTTTTATAAGCAGTCGAGTAATGTAATACGAACTTACATTTTGAACATGCCTTTTTATGGAGAAACTATTGTATTATTATTAGTTTCTTCCTGCGAGAGGCGATTCGTTTATGTTTGCTTTATTGGTTTTCAAAACAATAGGTTTTCGTTTCTAACAGATGAACGACAGTATTAGGAGAAATAAACAAACATTGTTAAAATGAGTTCAAACGAAGATTAAGATATCATTATCTAACTAGTTGCTTAATAGAAATATCATTACCTAACAAGTTGCTTAATAGAAGTATTATTACCTGACTAGTTACGTAACAGAAGTATTATATACCTAACTAGTTGCCCAATGAATGTGTTTACAGCATTTTTATTTGTTATGTAAAGTTCACATTAGGGTCCAGTAGAATTAATAATGATACAGCGAAAAAGTCGGGCAAATTTGATACAGACTTTAAAATTTACCAGTTTGAAAATGTTCAAAACTGCTATAATGGAAGTAGAGTGCATTTGCCATCTTACCCGACTATCGGGGAAAGATGCCTACAGTGCAGGCAAGAAGAAAACCTGTATCTACAAACAAGGTAATTAATTTTTTTCTGTTTTGTACCAAAAATATAGTTTCAAAATACCTTCCTGACTTCGATATTTCAATATGAAATTTAAAACTAAATGAACAGTATCTTAAAATTTCAATCAAGAAAAAGTCAGGCATCTTCCTCCGATCAACTCTATATCTTATGTTCTTTAATTACTTACAAATGTCTTTTAAGGAACCCACAGGTTTATTGCCGCCTTCACATAATCCCGCCATCGGTCCCTATTCTGTGCATGATTAATCCAGCCCTAGCATCAAATCCTACCTCCCTCTAATTCATTTTAATATTATACTCCCATCTACGTATCGTCGTTCCCAAAGATCTTGTTCCCTCCGGCCTCCCAACTAACACTCTATATCTGCAGTGCTTGGGAAAAGTGACATAAGTCAGTTTCCACAAACCTTTTTTGATAATTGACAACTTACACTAGTTTATGTCGATTTGATTTTTTTTCTGTATGAATTATTGTAATGGGAGGAATACTTAGGTATTTTTTCCAAGCGAGCAGATGTTCCGTAAGTTGTCAATAAATTATCAAAAAAGGTTTGTGGAAACTGACTTGTGTCACTTTCCCCGAGTACTACAGATATGCAATTCTGGATTGGCCCATACGATTATTATTATTATTATTATTATTATTATTATTATTAGTAGTAGTAGTAGTAGTAGTAGTAGTAGTAGTAGTAGTAGTAGTAGTAGTAGTAGTAGTAGTAGTGGTAATACCGCTGCTGTTATAGGCTACATATTACTAACCCATACTTATAAAATACTAAGTTGAGCAACAAGCAAGTAAGACAATGACTATTTGAAAAGTACAAATAAAAAAGGAGGACTCTCCCAGGCTGTAAAAAAGGTACCGGTGCGACGCATTGCTCTCAGATAAAGTGACTGTAAATACTGAATATGGACAAAATTTGTCCAATAGTTTAGGAGAAATCGTTGTACAGACAAAGATAGACACCATGTCAAAAACCACTTTTCCGATATTAGAGATTGTGAAAATCCATATTTCTGCGAAAACGTTGACGTCGACTTTTTTCAGAATCAGAAAACATTATGCAGCGAGAAAGTAAAATTATTACCTTTATTTGCTAGCAAATTTTGAATTTTGAGTACACGTTTTTAAATTACAGCGGTGTATTGCTAAATTAAGGTTTTCCTCAGTTGCGAGCGCAATGCCATATTCGCCGCACACCGCTGCTCGTACTTCGCCATCTGTCCACGCCAGGGAACACAGCACCGCTTGGAGGATTCCAACCCTTTCCGGTATCTCACCCCCGGAGACACCACCTGGAAAGCATTTCCCCCGGGTCGCTCAACAATGCACCCCGCCACTGGAGGCGGCAACAGAAGGGAACGCGAATTTAAAACGCGCCCAAAAGGCGGCCGTGTCTTACTGTTACGTAACGCACTTGGCAGGACGACCCACATACTCTGTTCTATACACTTTCTTCAGCTTGCACTCCACGCTCGACCCGCGCCAGGCTCGCACTCGGCGGTCACGTCTTGCAGGTGAGTAGGCTTCTTCAACATTGTCAATTAAGAGGTTAAAAATGTCGCCTATTTTAAGACGTTATGCTGGAGAGTTCTTAATATAAGCTGGGTCGGAAGCATGCTTTGTTCCTGCCTTGACCCACAGGAGGCTCTGCTCTGTAGTAGCGGCAGTCAGCTGGTGTTTTTTTTTTAAACAAATAAACAGGGATTCATATTTTTATTTTCAACCTTCCATCAGACGCGCCTTCATTTGTAACATGACCAAGCGCGTGTCGTACTTCCTCTTCGTGTTTGTTTTGTACATTTCGTTGTTTAGTAATGTATAATAGCCTGAGTTGGTGGAATAATTTAACGATACATAAATTAAGATTTCGATGTATTAAATGCTGAATTAAATCGCAATCTTTTCCGAAATAATAGAGGCTAGAACCTGTTTAGATTTGCAATGTTTGAATTGTGGGAACTGCTATTTCCCTATGTATTACTTTAAGTTTATATTCCCTCAAGATATGGTGTAGGCCTATTATTTCTTTTTATGCTCGACCATGCTGAAATGTAGTAATTATACACCTGGTAGCAGTCCTTTAATGCATGTCATTAAAGTACACCTACTCATTAAAGTACAGGTGTTTTCAGCCAATGACAACTCAGCTTACAGGTGTTCAGCCAATAACAAGTCAGCTTTGTACCGTTATAAAACCGCAAGTATCGATTATTCTCGGATATGCAATCGAAAGAGAATTAGCGAAAAGTCACGGAGGCTGGAAATCCAATACTGTCGCAGAAGGTTATGTTCTGTTACTATAATAATTAGCGTTAATTTTAAATAATATTCAAATAAATTCAATTTGTCATCTCGTTTTTCAATGTCGAATTCAATAATCAAGGTTATACCAAGTTTAACGGGATTACACAAGGTCAATGACATTATTGTTCCTCGGAAAAAATCAATACTTTCGCGCCTGCGCACATCTCACAATTCACGACCTAGAACAAGGTCACTTCCGATCTTGTCAGATACAAATAATTTCAAGTTAGAAATATGGTCGAGCATAAAAAGTCGTATGAAACTCGCCTATAATGGTAATTAAGAAGCTCGTATGAAAATTATGAAACTCGCTTGCGCTCGTTTCATAAACATCCATACTCGCTTCTTAATTACTGTCATTATAGGCTCGTTGCATAATGTACTATTATTGTACGGTCATTAAATATCACACAGTGTTGTGGCTAGTTATTTATTATTTCAGACTATTAGATGCAAAATTAGTCTTATCCAAAATTAAAAGAAAATGAGTTAAGCACGATATCACATACTGTCCACCTGGTTGGCTAGTTGGTATAGCGCTGGCCTTCTATGCCCAAGGTTGCGGGTTCGATCCCGGGCCAGGTCGATGGCATTTAAGTGTGCTTAAATGCGAAGGCTCATGTCAGTAGATTTACTGGCATATAAAAGAACTGCGGGACAGAATTCCGGCACACCGGTGACGCTGATATAACCTCTGCAGTTGCGAGCGTCGTTAAATAAAACATAATATTTAACATTTGTCACATACTAGATGTTGTTCACTACCGTATGGAATTTGTTTCTACAATAAAACTTGCCTATTTATAATTTTATGATGTCTCGAAAATCGTTATTAAATGCATAACTCGCCTAATCCCTTATAAAATTTGGTGCAAAACTTGCATGAGCCTTCCATGAAGTTCTGAACAAATCCATTCTTATCCCTGGTTTATGCATCTTTAATGGAAAGTCTCAAGCAAAATTATTTGTTTTGTGCTGAATTGAAATATTTTTTTCGAACTTTAGCATATTTCATCTGTTTTAGTCCAATGAAAATTTGAAATGTTCTCTGCAATCAATTTGTAGGACAATGAACCTCATTCTGTAGCTTCAATTATTGTCAAAATAATAATTACTATATTCAGACATACTATCAAATAATTAGTTTGCTTTCTTCAAAACTTGCCTCATTCATATCATTAACTAACATAACTGGTCTTATCCAAAAATAAAATTTAGTCTATCCTCATATTTTTTAGTTTTGATTTTCCACAAAATAAGAGTTTAATACTATCATACAATATAATCTAATATCATAATATAATTTCCTGTTTTAGTGACCAATAGTTTAGGTTTCAGGAATTTTTTGCGAATTGTGGAAGGCGAGTTTTACCATCTAATACCCTTATTTCTTCAAAACCATTAGTAAAGCTTTTAATCAGAACCTTATAGCAACTTTAAACTTAAGAGTATTTTTTAACGTTTTATTTAACTTCTAAACAAAGGACAGCAATCTGGTAGATTGACTAAGATTTCCGTTTTTTCTTTATCCCCTGTTTAGATTAATCGAAATTTCGAATTACTTGGGTTCGGATTGGCGAGTTTCCTATATCTTAATTCAACATAGAGCTATATTGGTATATTTCGCAATTTCGTTTATATTCTTGTGAGATCATTGCTTTAAAAATAGTTCCACTTCATTTATGTCTTTCGCGCCAACTTTCAGGTTAGGTGATGCTTTCTTGATGTTCAAGATTTTGGGTTCTGAGTTCAACTATCTTTCAAGTTAGACAGTGCTATCATGATGTTCAGGATTCTGAGTTCTGAATTCAGCACATATTCTAACTTGTATTTATTTATTTACTTATTTAGTTACTTACCTTACTTATTTACCTCATTCATTCATTCATTCATTCATTCATTCATTCATTCATTCATTCATTCATTCATTCATTAATTAATTAATTCATTCATTCATTCATTCATTCATTCACTCATTCATTCATTCATTCATCCATCTATCCATCCATCCACTAATCCATTTATTTATTTATTTACTAAGGAAGAATTATGCCATGAGGCCTTCTCTTCCACACTACCAAAAGTGACATACATGCATGCAAATAATAATAATAATAATAATAATAATAATAATAATAATAATAATAATAATAATAATAATAGTAATAATAATAATAATAGTAATAGTAATAGTAATAGTAATAATAATAATAATAATAATAATAATAATAATAATAATAATAATAATAATAATACTTAAATATAAAATAATTATTTAGCGGGTTAGTGAGCGTACAAATAATGAAATATTCACTTAACTTTTAAATTTTCCTTATACACGAGTAAATAAGTAAACCTAATTTACAGAAGGAAAAAGTTACAATAAATATATGCTGCTTTTTTTTTAAAGTAGGACTATAACCCTACAAATTCAGAGTTAGTAAGCCTAGAATATTTATATTCTAATTCTATTTTATATTAGGCCTAAATGACATTATATATAAACACACAGAATAATCTATAAAAACCGGGTTGATACAAATCAATTCCACATAGAATTTACACTATTTTCTAGAATTATCTCTACCGAAAAAGAGCTGAACACGTCTTCAAAGTTCCTCTGACTTTCAGTCTGAAATATCTTAATCAGATTTACTGCTGAAGTCCTGAATATCCTCTGTTCTCTTTTCTGGTGGGAAGATAACATTTCTTCAACAACACATGGAGCATTATTCAGCTTATTATATTAGCCGAAACTGTCGGCTTTGTGAATAATCTAAATTTAATTTATATTGGGTTAATATGTAGGAAAAGGTTAATTATAACCTCAGATCACATATATAACAGATTGCTCATCCCTATGTTAAAATCAGAGAACAACCGCCAGGATCGTCACCCGAACATGAGATGGCAGTACAGTCGCTAATGCAATTCAAATGGGAGTTATGACGTGGCTCCTTAATGTAACAACTAGATGACAGCATAGTAAACCTGACAAAAGTTTTTACCATCAAAACCTATAATGCCGAGCAATCTGGGTAGGCCTATATGTGATCTAGGTTATAACTGAAAAAAAAAGAAGAATATTACTATAGACATACGATCACATGACCTGATGCGTGTCTTGAAAAATACTACACGAATGATTTCAGTAAGAGAAAAAAACTATTGAAGAATTAGCCAATGAGTTGTTTGACCATATAAACTTGTGTAAAATAGATTTGCCGTACGTGCCGAAAAATCGGCACTGTTCCTATTGTTTAGGCTTTAAAAAGTTTACACGCCTGAAATGGAAAAAAAAAAATGAAAATCCTGATTTGTAGGAAATTAATAAACAAATTTAATAACGAAATTACATTTTTGCTTTCTTCACGAAATAAATAGGCCTACAATGTGTGTATAATACAATGCATTTCTTTTGCGCTTTCTTGATTGTATTGATTTTAGAGCAGAACAAATATATTTAAATACCAGAAACATCAAAATAAATTGAATTTTATGATATCTCAAAAGCGGAAAATTATTGAGTTATAAGTCTAGTGCAGCTGTCGGCAAAGATGGGGTTGATTCTCGAGTCAAGAAATGCCCACCAACGGTCTATAGTATCACAAAAACACGAATAATTTGATAAAAATACTCTATGGGTATTTCTTTATCGATTACAATTAAAGAAATTACGAAACACAGAATACTAGTATATAAAATAGGTGTCAATCTTTCACGTACCAACTTCTTCATGCGTTATTGGGTTATTCAAATGTCACAGAAACTTCTGTTTCAGTAGACTTACAAATTTCAATGTGCTATTGCTGACCTAGAGTACATAAAGGAAGTGATCATTGTGAGCTTTAAAAATATCTATTGTAGTTATAGTTTAAGTTCTGTATCTGCCGCCTACATCTGAGTAATTTGGTGGCCGATCTCATCACTGTGTGGCTATGGCTCAAGTCTATACTTTCTCGCATCCAATTTAAGGAGCGATGATTCCATAATTTTTATGTTTTTCCTAATTGAAGAACTTTTTCATCTTTTTATATGTAAAAATATTATTGCTGCTACAACTTAAATTCGAGATTAGTTTTTGAAAAAGACATTTTTTGGATCTAGATTTTAAAAAGAGACTACCAGGATATAGTAATTCACTAAAATGAATATACCTAAGCCATCTTTAAAGATAAATTCAAAATTTATATTACATTTTACTTCTAAAAGCACGTTATTTCAAATGAGTGTAGTACAATTTTGATTTTCGCTTTCTTAATTTTAAGATAAAAAAATTACATTTTAAAAATGGATTTTAGAGGTAGGGTACTTTTATATAAATATTCAGGCATATATTTCAAGTGCAACAAAATAATATATGTATTTCTATTACACGGAAATGTTTTCTAATAGCCTTAATGAATGTATTCCAGCGTTTACATGATGAATAACTGAAATATTTCAACTTTGATGTAACTCTTGTTTTAAGCTATTTTAATAAACATATCTACAATATACAGTAAGCGTAGTTAAGATATCAACTTAAAAAATATAGTTTTTTATTTTATCCTAGATTTTTCAAGAAATATTGATTAATATTATTTTTTAAATAAACTATACATCCCATTTCAAAGGCTTTACTGTATGTTGCTCACATGGGAGAACTATTACAATCATGCATGCAAAATTTCATTAAAATGTTTTAATACTTTTTCCTTATTGGTAAGTTTGTCGCTCGTTTTCTGAAAATTTTATTTTTACGCAGCGTTTACATGTTAACTCAAAAAGTGTTTAAGATGGTTAATGAAACTTTATAATCCTTAATTTAGAATGTATACTTTGTTTTAAAAATAATAGCCTACTGATCAATACTTTTTTTTTACATTTAGTATAAAACGTTGAAAAAAAATAGAAACACATTTTTTTTCAACTGACATGGTAGAGATTTTACTGTTTGTTGTAGATATGTTTGTTAAAATAGCTGAAAACAAGAATTACAACAAAATTAAACTATATGGTAATTTATCACGTAAATGTGAACGAAATATTCCACACATTTTCATAATAAAAAAATAAATTGTTCTAACTATTAGGTTTTCAAAAAACATTAAAATTGTTTAGTGATGTACAGATAGTGTATATTAGGGTTACATATTTTTATTTCCAAATGACTTGTAGATTGTGAGAGAAAAAATAAAGTTGAAAAAAAATTAAAGTTTATTTATACACGCTTTAACATCTTTGGTCACATCGCGTGTTTAGGATCTGTGGATATACCAGTAAACTGTTTTTCGCTATTGTTGAGTTCCTGCTTCTATTGTGTGTTGTAGATGACTGTGTTCATGTAACTGATAATAGATTTTGATTAATGTTTATGATATTGGTGATTGAGGCGGTAATGAATCATGGCATGTGAATTTCCAATCCGGAATTTGTCTTTGTGACCGAAGGAAACGTGAAAAACCCCAGTCAGATTGTTCGGCCACGAGGTTTGAACCCGGGACCTCCCGAATGCGAGTCTCAAACGCTACCGTCTGAGCCAACTCGCTCGGTTATATAAAATTATAATAGCGAAAGGTGTACCTCCCCCCATTAAGAATAAATAGTCGACCATGCACAAAGTTTAAAGGACATACTTCTGGCTACGTGAAAGTCATGATCGTGGGTTTCAATCCCATTCAAGACGTGGATAGTTATCCATTGTCAAAGTGATTACAGATGGAGTCCTGTTTTGCGTCGGCCAATTGAAGGGTTCAGAGCCATATTGGTAGCCAAGCGCCATTTATTAAAAACGTAGAAAACAAGGGTTAAAATTAAGTGATTACCATAATTTAACGAAGCATATAGCAAGTAATATAAATTATGCACATTAAAATTAAATGATATGTCACTCTTCTTTAAATTATGGTATTTACTTACCTTTAACCCTTGCTTTCTCCGTTTTTAATAAATGGCGCTTGGCCCGCTATGGCTCTGAACCCTTCAATTGTAACATCGGAAAATTCCACGTAATAGACTAGACTAAACTCCACAAAGAATAAGAAAATATTTGATGGATAGAGAGGATTTATGACAGATGACAGGTGTACAAGCATGTGCAGGCTTCCGGCGAAATAACAATAAACCGAGAGAAACTGTGCTGATGAAGCCTGTGCGTGGCGATTACGGTGTCGCTATTTCCTCCACATGCGGAGGCGTCTTGTGGCCTTCCGCTGCATTTAAAGTTTAGAAATAGAGTACGCCAAGTCGCAGAGATGAACGGTGGTTTGTGAAACAAAACACGAAATGTTTGGTTTGCTACATAAGATATACAAATCTGGAACATTTTGTATTTACTTAAGAAAATCAGGTAAAATTATAGATAATATGGAACAAAGTGTCTTCTGCTTCTTCTTCTTCTTCTTTTTCTTCTCCTTCTAAATTAAGGGTATAGACAGGGTCGGGTATTTATGGAGATCGCGAAAATGACGACATAATAAATATACAATAGATTTTAACTAATCTTTACGAATTAAGTGATTCTTATTAATAATATGCGAATAAAACAATCGCGACAAATCGCGAAATAGAGTTCTAATAGCGAAATATGAACACATTCGCGAATTATTACTATTGCGTCGTTTTATAATGAATTTCATATTCTGAGGTTTTTCGGATTTTTTTTTCACTTGAATTTGTTATATATCCAAATAGACGACATTACATGGTATTCTAGGTATTCTGACCACATTAGTGAGCTCAAAAGACGGAGAATTCAACATTTCACTGATAATTTGAAAGTGTTAATTTGAGGGCTGCAAGTTTTTTTTTTTTCGTTTTTAATAAATGTGTGTTAAATACAGTATCAATCCAACAAATACTGTCTATTGGCCATACCGCACCTTTACCAGAATCTAACGAAACTTTAATGTTAATTATTTGGAAAATAATATTCGTATTGAGTTAATACTCCATCTCCAAAATTATTGTATTTTCCAAAATTTCCATTAATCTCCTCCAAGAGTACAAATCAATCTCCAACAGTCTCCGTCGACACCAATATTAAAAAACACAAATGATAAAATTAATCTCCATAAATACCTACCCCTGGGTATAGACTACTAGTATAACACTTAGGCACAAATGACCCCTTGTGCACCCCATAAACTAGAAATCAACTCAAAAGACTGTAATATGTTACCAGCATTGCGATGCTATTGACAAGAGCTTAATTTCCTGAAATTCCAGCATGTGTTTTCCGGAATAACGATGCCTGATTTGGCTTAGACCTGGACAATCTATCAAAATGTGAGGTGATGACTCAACCTCCATCTCACATTTCCTACAAGTTGGGTCATTGGCCTAGGTGTTTATTCAGATGGCAGTGTCCAGTCAAAAGTCCGATTACCCATCTCAGGATACTCCTTTCCGAAGCCAGAAGTTGCCTAGGTGAATTAGGTTTTGGTTCTCCAATAAAGAGTTAACCTGTTAGTGTAGATCTAGCAAATCTTTCATGAGGTTCTTCTTTAGAGTCCCTTTGATTATACACTTAAAGATACCAACACAGGATTCCAGGCCACAGCATTGAATGGAAGTTCTATGTTTGGCCAGTGGATCGGTTTGTTCATTGCGTACACTCTACTGTGTTCTGAGACCAACAAAGTGTGTCAAGTATCTTTTAAAACTTCCTGTGCGTGTTCCTGAATGCAAAATAAGATAAACTGTTCCTATGAATATGGGATCGCAAATGCTTCATTGCCAAAAATAAATGGACACAAATGCAAGGTGTTTCTATAAACGAGTTTTTTTGTTTGCTGTGTCAAATTTTTCCTCATTATGTTATCAACACTTATTTACAAAATTACGCCATTTGAAGAAACATTAATCGGAGGAGTGGATCGTAGTGTTCAATTGCTATTAAGTTTATAAAAATGGTGCTTATGTGGTCACTGCTAGAAAGGAATATCGGCGTCATTTTAATCTTGACAGGCATGATCCCGTCCCATCCGAACGTGCAATCAGATTATGTGCACAACATTTTGAAACTACGGGAAGTGCTTTGAAGAAAAAGCCTACAGATAGGTATCTAAGTATTCGAACACAAGACACACAGTGAGATATATCGTCACAAGAAGCCAAAAAGTTCTGAAACTAATTTCGTCAGCAGTACAGTTCTCAAGCGCTAGTGTACATAGAATCTTATGTGACGACCTATGGGGCTACGTCGCATACAGAAAGAATTTCCATGCACGCATTATGCCAACATTTCGGCAACCGCATCATCTCCGGAATGGTGACATTGGTTGGTCTCCCATGTCACCTGACTTACTGTTTGTGATTACTTCCTGTAAGGTACCTCAACAACAAAGTATGTGCAATTCAGCCGCAGATCATTGAGGAGCTCGAAATAACATTACTATGGAAATCAGCACCATTCCTATTGGGATGATGGAACATGTCATGGTTGATCTCCATTGCAGGCTGTCTGAGTGTGAAAATTTTCAAGATTGTCACCTGCAGGACATAGTTTTCAAAACATGAACATGGCAGATTTTTTTTTCAGAAATGGAAATGTGTAAGGTTGCAATTCTTGTGTTTATAACTTTGTCTCATTAATGAAGGTATATCTTTCGTTTCATTTAAAACTTCCATTTTATTGAGACATCTTGCACTTCTACATTAACAATATTATTTCGTAGTATTTGGCCAGGATATTTTTGGCATATAACAGATGGTCAAAATATTCTCCAAACACGACACATTTAAGACTTTCGAATTCGTATTATAGTATATACATACAGTGCTGGAGTTGAAAAAAAATACTGGAACTCTGCTACTTCAGAAGCTCCTAAACTGTGCTATATAAGTCGTTTCCTGTATTATTTATACTGGAACTGTGGAACTCTAATATTTTTACTGGAACTGCGTTCCGGTGAGTTACGGCCCAACTACAACGCTTCATACACACCATAATGACATCGGGTCATCTAGAGTTCATTCTAAACACATTCCCGCATGTTTCTTGGACTATGTTTTATACACTCCGAAAGTTCAATAGATTGAGGTTCGGCGACCTCGAAGGCCATGCCATTGCCACCACATCCAACACATAGTTGAGAGAACTGTTCATCTTTGACACGATGGGAGAAGATTGATGGGTTTCGTCGTGCAAACTCTAAATCTATCTCCTTTCATTTTGTGGTACATCCTCAAGGAGACGTGGCAAGTATGTTTTTAAAAACTAATATAAAATTCATTTCAGGCTATTTAAAACAATGTGTAGGTAAAATGAACTTGCCACCAATTAATAGGTTCCAGGATAATAGGCTATGAGAATTAATGTTTGCGCAGATTAATTAATTAATTAATTAATTCATTCATTCATTTATTACTTTCTTTCTTACTTTTCATTCATTCATTTGCTTACTTATTATTTTATTTTATGACCTATATGAAAGTACACAGGCTAGATGCCCATCAAAGCACTTTCTTCACATTAATATAAATGAACAATATTTAACTTATAATTTTATTATTGATAGTGACTTACATGAGTGGCAGTTATAAAGTAAGAATATGCATCTCATTAACAACAGAAATAAAGATAATGAAAACATAAAAGTTGAGAGATGTGGTTTATAATGAATCAGTATTAACAAAAAATTAGAACTGTAAATAAATCGATAATAAAGTGTAGCAGACCTTAATGTTTAGCTGGACCAAAATAAGGAAGAAATTGAAAAATTCCAGGAAAGAATAAAGCTGAATGTGCTATGACTGACATAAATGAGTTTTTCTAAATTGTCTTTCTAAATATCCTTTCTGTAGCAGAAAATATATCAATTTCCTCACTTAATTCAAGTTGCTTAACATTTAAATTAATTGTGAGTTCGTATGAAATACGATACGCTTCTCGGTCTTGGGATATTAAATACATTTATTTTAGATCAAACTAGAGGGATATCAAATGGAATCAGTCTGGGTATTTCAGCAGTATCATACTATTTGTGAAGTTTTCATGGAGACATCATCGAGCACCGGAAGGTGATTTTTCTGTGCCTGAGAGTACGCAAAGTTAAATAAATATTCTCTCGTAAATGATGCCACATCTGCATATAGCACACGCGGGATGAACACAAGCTCTATTGCCAGTGTTAGGCCTATGTTCTTTTCATTATTTTTCGTTGATTCGTGTATTACAAAAAGTATTATGTTTTTCAGTACTTTAGCATGACGTATTTACACTTTGAACTTCTATTGTAGTCTAGTTTTACGCAGTGCAATCTTAGTTATAAACAGCGAGGGTGTATAGCCTTAGCGACGTCACTGAGAGTGCGGGAGTGAGATTAGCTAATTTCGGCAAGAGGTGTGGGAGGCAGTGTTTTGTTCCTAGCAACTTAAGCTATTGTAGAAGAGCTCTTCCTGACCGAAGTTCAAATATAGGCCAAAATGCTGAACTAAAAACAGAACTATTTATGTGATTTAAGCTTACCGGAGGTGGCAGGAATGTGAAATAATGATTGTAATAATGCTACTAGTAGGTTAACAAACAACGGCGCCCTGGCTACTAAACTGTAGAGGTATATCACTAGACCTCGGATTTTTAGGTTCTAAAATCTTACTTCAGTATCGTACCTAAAGTAGGTTCTATCTCAATGCAAAATAAATTCTAACCTGACAAACTGCGTTACGGAAAATGAACAAATGTCCAAACCAACTTCATACCTATGTAACTGAAAAAGTTACTGCATTTTAACGCGAAAATCATACGTACAAGGTGCAATCAATATATTTCTGAACTGTACTTGTATTTATTGTACCGTTAAACATACATGCGCGTGCCACTGAAGATCACTGCTTCCATTCCTGCTGAGTCAGTCTATCAAACAGCATCAGATTGTCTTAAGGAACTGAGCTTCTACACGTGATTTTGTGCAAACATCTCAAGGACCAATTGCGATGTAATCTCTCCATATACTCCTTATGGATAGTCTTCTTCTTTATCTTTCAAACGATGCGTTTAGTATAAATTGCAGGCGATTCCCTCATTCTAGAACACTTCAGGGCAGTCCGGAAACTTATTGATTGCCCTTTCTATAATGTGGAGGCTTAGCACTTTTTTAAATCTTGGACAAACAGCGTTTTGAAATCCACTCTTCAATTATTATTTGTTTTCTAATTAAATTATCAACAGTAACATCACAAGTGTTGATAATTTTCCGGTAATTTTATTGGGCTTAACAAATTTTTAAAAGCGAAATTAAATTACTGGTGAAAACTATTTTGCACGTACGAAATTCGGCTACATAATTCCTATGCGAAAAACTAGATTCTACTGCATAAGCGCAACAAGGGGAAAGACAGTGAAAGTATTGTCATTTTCATTTCAAAATTCACAATTTTGTTTTTGTTTGTTTGTTTTTTTTATGTAAAAAATGAATCAGTATTCTTATTAAATTTATATGCTGGGCAAGTTTCAATGCTCTGCGGTCCTTGGAAGCATAAAAATTACATTATATTTAAATGGCTGTACCTTTGAATTTGAATATCATGCAAAATTTACAAGCTGTTTTCTCAAAATTTCTTTCCAGCAAATTTCATCATGTTCAAAGTGTAAAGGCACTTAAAATTTTGATGCTAGGAACATGACATATTTACTTCACGATCTGTATAATATGACTAAAGAAGCACAGAATCTGTGTTTTTGATAAACTAAATACTTTCGAAATTATAAAAATAAAACACATTTAGTGGACTTTAAAAACACGAGAATTTTACTTGAAGCAAGTAAAGAGATAGGTTTGGAAGTAAATCCTGAAAAGACAAAGTATATGATTATGTTTCGTGACCAAAACAAGGTACGAAATGGAAATATAAAAATTGGAAACTAAGAAGAAAATTAAACCCAGAATAAATATGGGAAATGCCTGTTATTATTTGGTTGAGAAGCTTTTCTCATCCAGTCTGCTCTCAAAAAACCTTAAAGTTAGAATTTATAAAACGGTTATATTACCGGTTGTCCTGTATGGTTGTGAAACGTGGACTCTCACTTTGAGAGAGATACAGAGGTTAAGGGTGTTCGAGAATAAGGTGCTTAGAAAAAATATTTGAAACTAAGAGGGATGAAGTTACAGGAGAGTGGAGGAAGTTACACAACGTAGAACTGCACGTATTGTATTCTTCACCTGACAATATTAGGAATATTAAATTCAGATGTTTTAGATAGACAAGGCGTGTAGCACGTATGGACTAATCCATAAATGCATATAGAGTGCTAGTTGGGAGGCAGGAGGGAAGAAGACCTTTGGTGAGACCGAGACGTAGATGGGAGGATAATATAAAAATGGATTTGAGGGAGGTAGGATATGATGGTAGAGACTGAATTAATCTTGCTGATAGGGTCCGATGAGGGCGACAGTGAACCTCCAGGTTTTTTAAAAGCCATTTGTAAGTAAGGAAGTGGACTTTAAAAATTTGAATCTTTAAGTTGCATAAAAAAAAATCTCTCCATTTATAGATGTAAATATAACATTCTGGATGCTTAGTTTTTTCGAACCGTATCAGACATGCCGTAAAAAGAGTCACGCTTCGTAAGAGGAGAGAGATTTTGAAAATATGCAAATTTATTTTTTAATTTTAAAAACTCAAAAACCATTCATCTAATCACAATCAAACTAACATACAAAAATACTTAAGTTATAGGAAGGGAATGAAGTGTACAAAATATGATGTCTCTAACTTAAAAATTATAGAAAGCAGAAAGAATATTTTTCCTATGAAAACAGCTAGTATAAATATGTACCGGCGTCCTGCAAATATTGAAGGTAAACATTTGAGGTTATAATATCATAACACATTTCTTTTAGTGTTCGCTGATGTTAAACCCCATACATTGCGTTTCAAATGTGACGCATATTTTCTGCTACAGCTGAATGGAAATGTTTTTTTTCTAAAAACGCTCGGACACGTCAAACAGTATATTTTAAAACACACTCTTTCATAAAAACAAACCATTCTTGATATCATTGTTATGCGAGTTGTGACGTCATCGGAATCATTTTTAAATGACACCCGGTATTTTTTCTGTATACCATCTGAAACACTTTACTATTTTCCATGGTTACACAAGCTATCAAATGTTTTATACAACAAACGTTGCTATGATTACAAAATAAATAGTTGGATTTCCTGGTGTTATGGAAGCAGTTTATTTGTATAAATTAACAGAAAATAACACAGTAATAAATTGATGAAAGGTGTAGCATTTATAATAATAATAATAATAATAATAATAATAATAATAATAATAATAATAATAATAATAATAATAATAATAATAATCAAAGGAAGAAGCTGAAGAAGAGAAACGAACAAAAGAGACCCTTTCAGAGGGCACGTGCCTCTTCATCCCTTAATGCTGATCTCCCATGTTTTGTACCTTTTGTAATTGTCGATGGAATTGGTGACAGCGAGATGATATTTGGCGAGGATTCGCCATGTAATTATCTGTCATTAGCCGTACAATTGGAAAAAAAACCTCAGAAAAAATTTAAACTGTTAATCAGTCCAAGCGGAAATCGAACCCATGCCCGAACGCAACCCGGATCAACAATAAAGCGCGCCTACCGGCTGAACTACACAGGTCGCCGTACACGATATTCAGTGCTGCCACACTGTACGAACATTACTAATACAGTGCTGCCAGTAATCGAACCTAAATCTGCTGGACTTGTAGTCTGAAACCTGTCACTCAAAGACTGTTACACAATACACGCATTTTTTGTCGCCGTAATTGAGAGTAGCGCGATGCATTCGCAAATCGCAGCCATATTTGGAGGCCGATGCTTGCTGCAGCAAGTTGCGCGGGCGTCTGTTGTTACACGAGGAGTCGTGACGCAGCTACCATCTCTGCCTGAGTTAAATCTCGAGTATACTGCAGGACAATGTTCCTCAAACGGGGCGTACACAAGAATATAAGGATTCTGTCGGCCATCAACGACAAAATTAGGGGGCGGGGCACGAAATCACGTGACCAAAACTTCGTCCTGGGGCCTCCCCTCCAGAGAAGATTCAGTGGTTTAAACTGTAAACATTTAAAACGCTACTAAATGAAAGTATTAACTTCATCAAGGCATATTTTATTGCATAATAGTTTATAGCAGTGGTATTCAATCTATAGTACGCGTGGGGTATGCATCGCACTGACTACGTGTGTACTCGTAAAATTGTTGACACATTTATTTTATTATACTTGCTGATTATTATTGCAGTTTACATGTTTCATTGTCATGGTTCATATGTCACTGTCAGACAAGAGAATGAGTGCAGCCATCATCATAGAACTAAGTTTGTTTCCTTTCTTGTTTTCTTTCTAATATCTCTATTGTGCCACACATTATTCGATATGTTATTATTATTATTATTATTATCGTAATCACAGTAAAAACTAATACTTTTGCCAAGGTAGATGAAATGAATGACTTGTTTCTATTATTCTGTCGAGTATTGACAATTATTATTATTCTTATTGGTCCTTTCCCACAAAAGTCATAATTTTCGTTTTTGATATTGATATAGTCATATTATATTCTTTCCAGACCAAATAAAGTTAAAAAATTTATCTTAGAAAAGCATTTGCATTATTTTAATTATTATACCATTTATAATAATATAGAGAAGAATAAAGAAGTGCATATATTGTGTGCTTAGAAAAGGCGTTTGACATAGTGGAT
Organism: Periplaneta americana; assembly: GCF_040183065.1. NCBI lineage: Eukaryota > Metazoa > Arthropoda > Insecta > Blattodea > Blattidae > Periplaneta > Periplaneta americana. The sequence continues at coordinate 94,855,681 of NC_091129.1, forward strand.
TGGAATAAACTGCTGGGGATCCTAAAGAAAATTGGCGTGGATTGGAAAGAGAGGAGGCTGTTCAGTAACCTATGTGAAACAACGAGTCAAAGTCAGGATAGGAGAATGGCGTTGTTAGCAGAAGAGGAGATGATACTAAGAAATATGCTACTGAAGTTAAATGACAGCTGTGAGCAATATGGAATGAAGACAAGTGCCAACAAGACGAAGACCATGGTCATAGGAAGAAAAGTAAAGAAGGTAAACTTGCGAATTCAAAATGAGGCAGTAGAGCAAGTGGACAGTTTCAAATATTTGGGGTGTACTATAAGCTGTAACATGAGCTGCTGCCAAGAAGTCAAAAGGAGAATCGCAATGGCAAAGGAAGCTTTTAATAGAAAAGGAAGCATCTTCAGCGGACCTCTCGAGAAGGAACTAACGAAGAGACTAGTGAAGTACTTTGTGTGGAGTGTAGCATTGTATAGGGTCAGAAACATGGACATTACGACTAAGTGAAGAGAAGCGAATAGAAGCATTTGAAAAGTGGATATGGAAAAGGATGGAGCGTGTGAAATGGATAGACAGAGTAAAAAACGAAGCTATGTTGGAAAGAGTGCATGAAGAAAGAATGATGCTGAAACTGATCAGAAAGAGGAAAAGGAATTGGCTGAGTCACTGGTTGAGAAGAAACTGCCTACTGAAGGATACACTGGAAGGAATGGTGAACGGGAGAAGATTTCGGGGCAGAAGAAGATATCGGATCATGATAATTATATGCGGAGACGAAGAGGAAGGCAGAAAATAGGAAAGATTGGAGAAAGCTGGGTTTACAGTGAAAGACCTGCCCTTGGGGAGAACACTAATAATAATAATAATAATAATAATAATAATAATAATAATAATAATAATAATAATAATAATTATGTCATCATCATATTACAGGCACGAAATTAGGCCATTGTTGGCCTGTTTCGGTTCCAGCTACACAGGATCCAATAGACGTTTCTGTGGACGTCCAGGTCGTCGTCGTCCTGAGGGTGTTATTTTAGCATTTCTTGGGGTGTCCGGCCAGCTTCCATACGAGAAATGTGTTCAAGCCATCTATTTCTGTATTCTATAATTTTTTCTTCTAATGGTTGCATGTTGAGTTCCTGCAGTATATCCTCGTTCCTCTTGTGGTCCAGAAGTGTGTATCCTGCAGTTCGTCGCAGATATTTCATTTCAGCTGCTCTTAATCTGCTGATATCTCTTTGTTTCAGAACCCAAATTTCGCTTCCATAGAGGAGAGTTGGTAGTGCAAGGGTTTTATATAGCTTTATTCTGGAATGTTTCTGTACTAAACTTGGTTTTAGGGTATGGTTTAGCTGTCCTAATATTTGTAAAAATTTGTTAATTTTTCTGCTTACCTCATTCTCTCCTTCGTATGATATATTAGATCCTAAGTATGAAAAGGAATTTATCTGTTCTAAAACCACATTTTCAACAACAATTTTGCTTCGGATTCGTTTTGTACCTTCAAATGCCATTATTTTGGTTTTTTTCTGGTGAAATCTTCATGCCATGTTCTTCTATGGTTTTATTTAGTTTAAAATAATAATAATAATAATAATAATAATAATAATAATAATAATAATAATAATAATAATAATGAAAAGAAGAAGCAGAAGAAGAGAAACGAATATTAAAAGACCCTTTCAGAGGGCACGTGCCTCTGCATCTCTTAATGTTGATCGCTCATGTTTTTTACCCATTGTAATAATTATTATAAAGAAATGTTGCAAATAGCACAAAATGTATTATAATGAAAAAGTATCTATTATTTTCGTGATACCAATGTTATTCATGTGCGGTTTACTCAGCTCCATTTATAAAGAATACGCAAAGGTAACATGGTGACGTGTAGCTGATGGAGACCTAACTGTGGACCGCATGGTTGTCTGGAACATGGCTGGAGACGGTGTGCCCAGCCTTGGATGGAATCTGATGCTATCGGCGCAATGTGGATCCAGGTCGCGCGCAAGGAGTGTTGCATTAGCTCAAGTTTGTTCGGGTCTCTTGCCAAAACTTTATTTTCGTCCCTGTGACCTCATTCTCTTTACGGCCTGTTCGTTTAACGACGCACAGCCGGGAAGACTGTGATCGTTGACTCACGCCTGGCGCCACTCTTCAGGTTTCGCGCGAACTTCAACCGGACGTGGTCGACAATTATTGTTCACGTGATGACAATTGCATAGCGTTCACGTGTCAATGTATGTTGCTTCAAATAATGACCACTTGAAGGAGGGAGAAATTTGGTCACCGCTAGGGAAAATCCATTTCTCTCGGAGGTAATTATAACGATACATGGTCAAATACAGTCGAACGTCCAGTGGCATAGCGTCAATGTAAGCTAAAAAGCTCAGCTTCCCCAGTTAACAATAATTTCATAATAAACCTGGAGTTTATGAATAAAATTATTTATTAATTTTAATACAATTTACAGTAGAACCTCTATTATCCGTGGTAATGAAGGGGATGGAGTGAACGGTTAATCGAAAAGTCGGATAATCCGTACCATGAAAGATTTTGTAATTTCCTCCATAGTCTTGTATTTAACTCTCTAGGTAGCGGATAAAAACTTCACTAATTTAAGTCTGATTGTCGACGGCTTTTTTTTAGGGGCGAGGAAATCTCATGTAATGAATGTCTCAGAAAAGATAGGAATAAAGAAGGTCTCATGTTGTAGATTTACATACTTTTTATACTTTATCCTTGTTTTTTTTATTAAATCGCGCAGTTGTAACTCCAATCTCGTATTCTGATGCGAGATGAGCCACAGTTTCTCTTTCTCAAACCATTCAATTATTTCCATTTTTTTCGATACTTAGCACAACACGTTTTCTGTTAACACCCGTGGAAGACATTTTATATACAAGTTATATTATAGAACGGCAATTCGAACAGTAGACAATGCTGTGTAACGATAAAGATTTATAATAACACTCTCTAGCAATAAACGTATGTAGAACCTACTAATAATAATGATTTAATTTAGCTGGCAGAGTTAAGGCCGTAAGGCCTTCTCTTCCACTCAACCAGCAAAAAGTATACATATATATGTATGAACTTACAAAGAATTCAACATATAATATGATGTACAAAACAATACTTCGTATAAGTTATTTATTTCTGAAGAAAAAAAAAAAGAGTAAGATATACACAGTCGGATAATCCGCCACTCGGTTAATAGGGTGACGGATAATCGGGGTTCTACTGTATATTTACGCGTTAAATATTGTGATGCAGCAGCTCAGGATGATTTGTGATGCAGCAGTAAACATGAAGCCTACACTCACCAGCTTCCAATCCCCTCTACTGAATTACAAGTAGACTGGTTTCTTTCATGCATTCTCCTGTGTAACCTACCCCGCAGATTTTCCATCCCTTTCTAACTAAACTACCCTGATCGCAATACTCGCAAGAAGCTAGCTTTGATATTGAAAAGAATTTAGTTTCCGAGTTGTCCCTTTCGTGAGTTGTGTTCAGTTGAATTGTTAGTGTGCATTGTGGCTGATATAATAAATAATGAGTGAATAACAGTTCCTGACACTAATTTACTTGAATTTTTTTAGAACAATTCCATTATCAAGACTGACGAAAAAAAAGTGTGATTTAAAAACCAAACGACCGACTCCCTTGCTGTCAATGAAGGACACAACCAAAAGACAGACGCATAGTTACGTAATTATACTAATACCGTACCTATTGATCGTTAATATTGTGATTTCTCTAAATATGACAAGGATTGAGCTAATGTTGTACGTTTACGTTTCTATTTGTTAGAGATATGTATAAACCGTGAAATCATATTTTACTACGTCCCATTTGAAGTGATGCCTTATTGGTGTTACGAGTTTACAACCAATCTTCGGACTGCTGACTTGACATTGACTACTATTTATTTTAAGACTATATTTTTGCAATACGTTTTCTTATAATATGTACAAGAAAGACAACTTGAGTTAGCTTCCCCTGCTCAAAATTTCATACTACGTCACTGCGTACGATCAAGTCAAACTTCTATAACTCGATTTTTCGATACCCCGAAGTAGTTTTAATTTTCCGAGGAATAATATACCGGTATATTTTGCATGTAATATTATTTCTATATTTTGAAGTTCTATTACTCGATTTTTTTCGATACCACGATTAATATTGTGAATTTTATTAGTAACAACAATGTAATTTATTCGCCACAACAATAATTCCTTTCTACAATTCGCCTTAAACGCTCTCGTCAACAATTGGATTTTCACTTAACACAGTATTCGTTATAGCACTCCACCGACGACAATGACAATTTACTTGGGCTAGTACGAACAACAATGAACTGTTAATCTTAACTAATATTTACACAGTACTATTTACAAATCAGAACTACCAGTTCTCAGTTCACAGTTCTTCTATCTCAGTCACTCGAGTTCACAGTATCTCGAACCACAGACCTTCAGAGACAGTTCACTGTACTCGAACTCGGGTCCCTCCAACTGCGGTCCACTGCACTCGAACTCAGGTCCCTCCAACTGCGGTCCACTGCACTCGAACTCAGGCCTTCGGATGCTGACGCAGATGCGGACGCACACTCGAGTCGAACTCCGGCACACAAGTCTGGCTTGCTTGCTCTGGCTTACTCACTGACTGAATAACTGAAAACTCTGCTCGAGTTCGCTGTCGCTTCTTCTTTTATAGCAAAATCATAGTTGCGAGAAATTTCTACAGGTGTGTAGAGAATTATCTCGATATCTCCACTTCGACGGACTTCTGGAATAGTCGGGAAGGTCGTTCCACATTCACTGCGTTGAGTAGCAGCTGCGCGCGCAGCCTCCCCTCGCGTGTAGGCCCCTTTCCCCTTTCCCCGTGAAGCCCGCGCGATATGCTCTCTCGCGGGACGCTGGTCGTGAGTTCGAATCTCACGTCGCTGTCACAATATTTTTCTTCCCAGTAGGAAATGCATATTCTTTAACTCGATTTTAAGGTGAAAATGAAGTTTATGTACACATGTGTAAGTAGAATTTAATTAATGTGATGAAATACCATTACTTCAAGAAGCATTTGCACATTAGTATTTTCCTTTCTTTGAAAATGTCCTTCTCCAGGAATCAATCCATTAGTACTAATCATACCCCTGTCAATCATTACAGGCAGGTATCTCTGTCGTAACGGTATAGTACGAGTATAATGAGCACCACTGCGAGAACCTAATGCCATGCATTACTTTAACATTATCCTTATCTAACTTCGTTATGAATTGCTAAATTCGCCGTCCTGAAAGCAAAGAAAGAGTCAATGAACAACCTTGACTTGTCTTTGTTGAAAGTTAAGCGGTAATACTGGCCATCAATAATAATTTAAGGCATGGAAATTTTTTCACATTTTCTATATCTCGAATTTTCGATAACTCGAAGCATTACCACTTTCCGGAAGCACTTCGAGATATCGAAGTTCGATTGTAGTACTTCTTACAGTGTATAGAAGGGACATTATTATTTTGTAAGCAAAATTAATCTTCGTAATGTGCAATTATAGTAGCCACGGGAGGACTGATCGTTGACTCACGCCTGATGTCACTATTCAGGTTTCGCGCGAACTTCAATCGGACGTGGTCGGCAATTTTTAACGTGATGACAATTGAATGGCTTTCGCGCGACTTCAAATGATAACCAAATGAAGAAGAAAGGAATTTTGCCACCACTAGGGAAAATTAATTTCCTTCGGAGGTAATTACAACGATATATGATCAAATATTAGTTTTTACCGAATTTATAAAGGATATTATTATTTTGTAACTGCAAAATTAATCACCGTAAATTGGAGGTATAGTAGCCTTGATTTAATCGCATCCATCGGTTGTACAAAGTTTTCGTCTATAAACATATCCTACTTTATGTAACTGCGGGATTTATTCGACACATATCGTACCGGAATCTAGCCAATAACGAATTCGTATCGGCCAATTAGAGGTCAGTACACAATATGACAGCAATTAATCAAGTACATATGGACACATACAGTGCTACCAATCCTTACTTTCACTGAAAAATCTACAGAGATACTACTCGCGGACAAGATCATTCCACCAAGATCATTCCCTGGTCTGTGTAATCTTCTAGTCTATAAGCTAAAACTAATTTTGATAAGTCTATCTTCCTCCATCCTTTATAGAAGGTTCTTCCACTGCAGTTGATAATTTTGAATTTATTCTGTTAAACAAGATATTTTATGCTCGACCATGCCGAAATGTAGTAATTATACACCTGGTAGCAGTCCTTTAATGCATGTCATTAAAGTACACCTACTCATTAAAGTACAGGTGTTTTCAGCCAATGACAACTCAGCTTACAGGTGTTCAGCCAATGACAAGTCAGCTTTGTACCGTTATAAAACCGCAAGTATCGATTATTCTCGGATATGCAATCGAAAGAGAATTAGCGAAAAGTCACGGAGGTTGGAAATCCAATACTGTCGCAGAAGGTTATGTTCTGTTACTATAATAATTAGCGTTAATTGTAAATAATATTCAAATAAATTCAATTTGTCATCTCGTTTTTCAATGTCGAATTCAATAATCAAGGTTATACCAAGTTTAACGGGATTACATCAAGGTCAATGACATTATTGTTCCTCGGAAAAAATCAATACTTTCGCGTCTGCGCACATCTCACAATTCACGACCTAGAACAAGGTCACTTCCGATCTTGTCAGATACAAATAAAATGCATACCTCTGAATAATTTCAAGTTAGAAATATGGTCGAGCATAAAAAGTCCTATGAAACTCGCCTACAATGGTAATTAAAAAGCTCGTATGAAAATTATGAAACTCGCTTGCGCTCGTTTCATAAACATCCATACTCGCTTCTTAATTACTATCATTATAGGCTCGTTGCATAATGTACCATTATTGGATAACTATATTTCTTTAATGGTCCAATCTCATTATCCACAATAGTGGAATCAAAAAGAACGTCTGATCTGCATCTAGTTTCTGTGAATTTCGTTGCTTAAAATCAAGATTTAAATATTTTTGTAGTAATACACGGATCAATGCATTGAAATAAATTATGGCTTATTTAACGACGCTCGCAACTGCAGAGGTTATATCAGCGTCGCTAGTGTGCCGGAATTTTGTTCCGCAGGAGTTCTTTTACATGCCAGTAAATCTACTGACGTGAGTTTGTCGCATTTAAGCACACTTAAATGCCATCGACCTGGGCCGGGATCGAAACCGCAACCTCGAGCACAGAAGCCAGCGCTATACCAACTGCATTACCGAGGCCGACCAATGCAATGCAATGAATATCGGTACCGGTATCAATATATAAAAAAGAAATTGACAAATTATGATTAAAATATAGGAAAAAGACCTCTACACCAGGTCGTAGAAGAGGATCGACTAAGTAAGTAAGTATATAGGAAAAAAGTTTCAGTAATAATGCTATTTAAAAACTAGTACATAAGATTAAGTTTAGAGTCTGGCTGAAACACCGTAGAGTGTTAAATATTAATTGAGACATGGAGAAAATGTATGTTTGGTTATGAAAGTATTAACTTCATGCGAAAGCTGAGCCTGTTTTCGTTAATTAATGTGATCCATTCTGTCTTAATTGCACTTATATGAGAATATTGGCCAATTTTTTGTTTAATCAAATTGAATTATAGTTCGGCCAGAAAAATAATTCGCAAAATGTAATCGGTGAAGATTTAGGCCAAAGCAATGATTTACCTCGTTTTAGGCTGAGACATTACTACAGTGATGTGAAATCAAGCGCATTTTTCTGACCTTGACGTCGTGCGCGGGCATCAAGCGCTAGGTACGCTAGGAGGAATAAGCAGCCTGTTGGATTAAGAAAACAGTGGTGCACAAACTTCAAATGGAACGTGAAATTTTATGTCGTTATTTTTATATGGCTTTTTTTCTGTTTGTTATTTTCTATATTGTATGTAAAACAAAAGTACTAACACCTATTTCTTAGCCTAATATTGCAATTGTGTTTTAAACGTTAATAACATAATAAAGAGTAAAGAAGGAATATTCACACAAATTCCATAATAACTACAAATATACTGTACTAAGTGAATTAAACACATCATTCATAAAGAAAGTATTATCCCAAAGAAAGACACTGAATATAACATGATAAGTTGAAATTGATATTGATGGTATTTTCAGCCTTATAAAAGTAATCAAAACAATATTATAGTACAAAGCAAAGTTGCCTAGGTATATGTTTTAACTGTGACTAATGTTATATAATAAAACTCTTATCGCATTATGCTTTTAGATGATATTGGTGTGCAACTTTCTGTTATCAGAATATTAAATTATCTCGAAATCTGCTGAAGCTATAGAGATGACGTTTTACCAACATATATGCACGTATCTTTTGTTTTTGATGTGACAGTATTTGCTTTGTTAATTCATTTCCTTACAAACATTTTCCATGCGAATATTTTGAAACATTTTAATACACTTACTTACTTACTTACTTACTTACTTACTTACTTACTTACTTACTTACTTACTTACTTACTGGCTTTTAAGGAACCCGGAGGCTCATTGCCGCCCTCACACAAGCCCGCCATTGGTCCCTATCCTGAGAAAGATTAATCCAGTCTCTACCATCATATCCCACCTCCCTCAAATCCATTTTAATATTATCTTCCCACCTACGTCTCGGCCTCTCCAAAGGTCTTTTCCCCTCCGGCCTCCCAACTAACACTCTATATGCATTTCTGGATTCTCCCATACGTGCTACATGTCCTGCCCATCTCAAACGTCTGGATTTTATGTTCCTAATTATGTCAGATGAAGAATACAATGCGTGAAGCTCTCCGTTGTGTAACTTTCTCCATTCTCCTGTAACTTCATCCCTCTTAGTCCCAAATATTTTCCTAAGAACCTTATTCTCAAACACCCTTAATCTCTGTTCCTCTCTCAAAGTGAGAGTCCAAGTTTCACAACCATACAGAACAGCCGGTAATATAACTGTTTTATAAATTCTAACTTTCAGATTTTTTGACAGAAGACTAGATGACAAAAGCTTCTCAACCGAATAATAACACGCATTTCCCATATTTATTCTGCGTTTTATTTCTTCCCAAGTGTCATTTATATTTGTTACTGTTGCTCCAAGATATTTGAATTTTTCCACGTCTTCGAAAGATAAATCTCCAATTTTTATAGTTCCATTTCGTACAATATTCTGGTCACGAGACATAATCATATACTTAGTCTTTTCGGGATTTACTTCCAACCCTTTTAATACACTAACTTCAGTAATACGGATACAATATATTAGATTTACGAAAACATTGTTTAGTGCCTGTAAGGCTACCGGTACTAAACAAACATATCTGAAAATTTCACTTTTGTGTAAAAAAGTTGAGAAAATATTCATTTTGAATAAAAAAGCAAACTTGTGAAAAATGAGCATTAAAATTAAAACTTACATTCTTATAATGCACTTATACTTCTCAGACAAATCTAAAAATTAACATGGATACAGTTTTAATAAGTTCTCTTTCCTTTATCCATTGAATCAGTGCTGGCCATCCCTGTATATAGCTCGACCAAGCGGCATATACTACCTCTTTCGTCTGTCTCTTTCCTTTCCGCTGTAAAGCGCTCAGATTTTCCTGGGCTCTAAAGCGCGAGCTTGCTCCTATGGGCATCAGTTGACATCACTGCATTACTAAGTCATTTTTTAGATTGAATAAAATTTACATAGTCCCGCGCCGTAACTATGTGGTCTGAAACATTACGTCTTGGACTAGCGTTATGGAATGCGCGTTGGTTCGAGTCTTCGTGGGGAAACAAATGGTCATATGTTAAACAGTTCATTTTCTTATCTTTGATTTTAATGAGACAAGAAATGTTCCAAAATATCCTCATTTGTTCAGAACAGATTCACAAGTTCTACCTGAAGGATTACGAATAGTTTTTACCTGCATTGTGAGTTGAAGGATTACGTAAAAGAAATAGAGCGTTACGCCTTTGCTTGTAATGAATCGGAACTTATTGTGATTCCAGGATGAAATCAAGAACTGAAAGGTTGTCCATACTCGGTGCGAGAAAATACGTACTCCACGAAAAAAATTATATCCTCTTAATCCACTCCCAATATTCTTAGGGGTACGAGTATCACTGATTGAAAAACAGATATAGACAACAATTTAATTGTTTAAGTTACGGAAAAATCATTTTAATGTGTGTATATGACAATATCTAATTTTTCCACGAACTACAGCTACACGGATTACATTAAATAATCTAATTTAATTGTTACTTAATTTTTACTTTAGTTTATTTTATTTACTTTATTACATTATTTTATTTTATTTCATTTTATTGCATTATTTCATTTCATTATTTTATTTTACTTCACTTTATTTCATGTAATTTAATTTAATTTCAATTTATGCGAATAAATGAAGTACAATACAATCCGTGGGCTTGGAGATTGACGGAATGCCTGAAGAAGAAAATTATAGACAATTCATTTGCCACCAACTTCATTTAAAAGTAGTAGGCCTACTTATTTCAGTTACTGTGTAAAACGTTTCGTGGGGAATATATTTAATATTGCAGTGTTTAATTTTAGTGTAATTTCTTCTGGTTCCTAGGAACGGTGATTGTATACGCTTGTCTAGATAATGGTGACTTCGCACTGTGTAGGACTTAGTTTAAATGTAGGCATGACTCTTCTGTAGAGCTCTTATTTCAAGAAAACTAAAATTGGCACAACGCATTTTCATTGTCCTACATTCACTATATTGCACGCGCTACAGCTGTGCCTCTCAGACTGCCTACCTCGTACAGCCCCCGTGTTCCTCATTCATGTTTTACAATTCTGCAGCATCGTTATAGTTTCTGGGGCAGTAACAGATTAAAACTGGAATGAAGATGGTAGAATTAACGATAGAGGAGGAAACATTGTACAAACTCTATTTTGTACAATAAACACAAATGGCAAACTGGCACTGTTTTATAATTAAAAAAAAATAATGTACCTTATTTCGCATCCGAATTTCGCCACCGATTTTTCGTCACCCGGTGATTTAGTCATACATTACATTTTGCCACTGCAACATTTTGTCACCGATTCGCTTTTGTCACCAAATCATTTTTGTCACTACCATATTTTGTCACCAATTTAATTTCTTCATCACTATTCGCCACCACAATTTTTCCCCAATTCGTGTCGCTTCCCTTGATGATACCTATATAAAATAATACGCACATGGAATTGTTACATTCGTACCAGGGAAAACCTGCCCAGAACAACAAATACTTGCGAAGGGTGGCATAGACGTCTCAATACTTTAACGGGCAAAGCAAATCCCTCCTTTTACCATGTCCTTCAGTTGCTACAGGAGGAGACTGCAAGGATACATCAGTTTTTTAAGTAGGTTATTTTACGACGCTTTATCAACATCTTAGGTTATTTAGCGTCTGAATGAGATGGTGACAATGCCGGTGAAATGAGTCCGGGGTCCAGCACCGATAGTTACCCAGCATTTGCTCATATTGGGTTGAGGGAAAACCCCGGAAAAAACCTCAACCAGGTATTTTTCCCCGATCGGAAATCGAACCCGGGCCACCTGGTTTCGCGGCCAGACGAGTTAACCGTTACTCCACAGGTATGGACGGAAAATTTCTTTTCATAGTAAAAATTAGGTAGGAAAAGACAATAAAAGAGCAAGGCGAAGGCTGAGTGGGATGGATAGAGAATCCTTCACTCTACAAAAGCTATTAGTAAAGAAGGAATAAGTATACAAACTAGTAATCTGTAAGAAGTGGGGGAAAATAAAGGGAATGATAAAATAGAATAACGTAGGCCTATTTAAAAATAGGAATAGTATATGTGTTCAATAGTGAGTGTATTACATTAATGTACAGAATTATATTTGTTTTATAGAATAAGAATAAGGATAGGAGCAGAACATTATGTAAAGTGTGATATCATTGGTATTGGCATAAGGAAGAAAGAATAATTCAAAATGTCAGTGTTAAACTACTACTTTCTTAGTAGGTAAAAATAAGAAGAAATCCAAATTACTAGTAAAATTGTGTTTTATATTATTTGTATTTGAGTTGGGAATGGCAGATTGGTACTGGAACGTATCTAATAATCTGTCAGGACCCGACAATGGTTTGATGAGAAACAAAAATAAAATATTGTTCCTAAACATTACCTGTAAATCTGTAATGATCTATTTTAGATAAACAAAAATTCATAAAACGAACGTTTAGCTAAAAATCTGGGTCCTATATTTATGCCAACATAAAGACGAGTGGAAACCTAGCGACATTCGAAACTAATGTAGTGGCGTATCAATACGTTAACAAAAAACCTGTACAGTCACATTCCCTCTCAGTTGACCTGACCGCACAGTTAGCAACGGTTCGCAAGGCTATAGAGTTATTTATGAACAAGCTGCTCTCGTTGAAATCAAGAGCAACAAGATTTGAAAGTAAAAATAAGTCTTGTATACAAATCATTCGCTTGAGTTCCTGCAGAAGTCAGCTGTTTTAGAATTGATAAACAAAAGCAAAAGCTGCTCAATAATGACTAGAATAGATGTTGCATCGTAGTCTTTTATGTATTCATAAAATCCATTTTACTGTTAATTCAAATCCATGCGTGGTCTAAGATGTTATGCTTCTAGTCTTTATGGGGATATATTTTTTTTCTGGGATTTCGGCCAATGTACACCAAGCTTCGAGATGAATTTGGGAAGCTACGCTGGGAAGCGAAATTCGGTTTTGAGAACTAGCTAATACGACTGGGGGGGGGGGACAGAGTGCTGACCACGCGTTACCCCTGCACTGGATGAATGTTCGCTCGTCTTTCCTAAGGCATGTGGACGTGAGACCAGCAGTCGGCTGGTCGATCTTGGCCCTTCATTGGCTGTCGAACCACGTATTAATTATTGTTGGTTACTCACGAAATGACGAGAGAAAGGAATGATGACCTTCATCACTGAGGATGCTGATTATGACAAACATCACTCACATAAGCAACCCAATAGCCATGTTATTACTCATGCCAAAAACATTAGTTGTAATAAGCATATGGAAATTAATGGATAATTTAATTTTAATAAAGTAACTTTATACTTTTATAGTTTTCTGCCCAAGGGTGGGTCGTTCACTGCAAATCCAGCATTCTCCGATCTTTTCTCTTTTCTACCTTCCTATTCGTCACGATAAGGATCAATATATTTTATAATGTTGTCTATCATCTAATATCTACCTCTACCCAAAACTCTTTTCTATAGGTATCCTACAAGCAAAACTCAGCTCGAACTCCTCGCGGCGCGCATGCTATACCCCTCTTACCCCCCTGCAGTAGGAGTGAGAGCATGCTGGGAACGGGAGCATACGTCATCTGCGCGAGACAGTCACGCCCGCTGGTTTCTGCGCACTGAGTTTTCCTTGTTGGATGCCTATAGTTCACCATTTCTTCCAGTGCAGTGGTCGTCAGCGCTCGCTGAAATGGGTATCGGGTAAGGAGTGTATCGGAATATGCACTGTCGTGCAGAAGGGAGAGGAAGAAAGCAACCGTAGCTTTTGCTGGAGATCAATAACTGTAGACGAGGACGCTATTTGTCGCAACTTTAAATATTATCATGTCGTAGCTCCTATTATAGTCAATCAATCGCGGTGTAATTTTAAAGATTCATAGACGAATGTCTAAGAAAAGTATAGAAAAAATCTAAATCAAAATGTTCTTTCGGAAAGCGAGGAAAAAAAAGACTAAGTAGATAGATACAGCTAATGTGGAAGAAAGGGTCTTTTCAAGAAATTTAATTCGTGTTTTAGACTTTGAAAATCACATTTGAGGTACTGGCCATAGCTTGCAACTCTGTATAGTGGCAACTTGGAGATGGAGAGGGGGTAAAAACTACCTTTTTTCTTGCAGCTCCATGTAGTCTGGCTTGAGCTTTCTCAGTGATAAGACTGATTAAAGGAACGTTCTTTCAAAATGAATATAAAGTGAAAGAATCACCCAGGCCGATTTTTCTGAATTTGTGGTAAAGTGACCATGCCAGATCGAAAGTTTAAAATCACTCATATTGTGAGGAAAATGTGTCATGCCTACTTTGGTGTTAAAATTGGTGATCATGACAAGTCTTTCGCATCTCATGTCTGCTGCACTATGTTCAAAGCATCTGAGAACTAAGACCTAGTCTGAAACCAGGTTCACACAACGTTCTGTCAGAAGCTCTCGTGGATCCTCAAAGAATTCTACCTCCGCCACTGCACATCAAATTTGGCCTAATGAAAAATTTTGTCAAGACAGTCAAACAAAGAAAGTAGAGCTCTTGCTTTCCTAAGTCAGAAGTTTTCACGTGTGAGTAAGAAAAACTAATAGCAGGTATTTTTTATGGTCCCCAAATCAGGGAGCTTATGAATGATGCTAAATTCAATAATAATAAAGAGGACAAAGAGAATTCCTGGCTCGCATTGAAGTCTATTATTGAGAACTTTCTGGGCAACCATAGGAAGCCAGAGTACGAACATGCTGTTGAGGAACTTCTGTTTAGCTATCAGCTCTCGGTGTACTAAGTCCATAAAGATGCACTTCATCAGCTCGTATTTAGATTACTTTCCTGGAAACTGTGGGGAATACAGAGAGGAGCAAAGCGGGCGCTTTCATAGAGACATTCGAGTGAAGGAAGAGAGGTACCAAAGTCGCTGGGATGTGAGCATGCCTGCAGACTATTGCTCGTACCTCAAGAGGGATGTTCCACACCCTAAACACTCACGGAAGTCCTTGAAAAGTCCTTTCTTTCACAATAATGGTGTTCGTGTTTCATTCTGTATACATATTTTATCATTTATGCAAATGTAAATCTGGTTTGAATTCAGTATATTTTCATAACTATAGTATAAGACATAATTAATTACTAAAATACCATCTTTTTAGAAAATGCAGTAGCAAGAAAATCTAACCTGACTGAGCAAAATGAACTATATTTCCGAATGTAGTATGCATTAAATATAAAAGAACAGCTAGAAAATTGCTGACCTCAGATATGAGGTTCTAAGGACAACTGTAGAAATGTGATAGCTTCATAAATAAAATGTATACATTTGCAAAATCATTCCATTGTGAAACAGAACACTTTTAAAGTAAGCAAAATTTCATTTGTGAGGATTTGACTTCTTATGTAGAGTTTAATTTTACAAACTCAGTTGCACAAACAAAATTTAAAATTTACAAGAATTATAACCGCTGTGAAACAAGTCCCAGTCGGAGAACCTAACACATTTATTGATGTTCCTAGTTTTGTCTCCCAGGGCCTCTTCTTGGCACAGTACCTGTGGAACTGTTATTTACGCCTTCGAATGGAAATTACTGGAGAAAGTCCTCTAATACTTACATCGCTTTATAACTTTTAAGTGTGCGAAGGTAACTGTTCCCAGAATGTCGTGTCGTGTTGAATAATTCTTGTGCTCCTTATATGGTAAGGCCAGCAGGCCTGATCCTTGCCTCTTCTCGTAAATAAGATTCGTATCTGTTTGCCTCTACTGAAGTATATGCAACGGTTAACGTTTATAGAGAGCGCGGTCTTGGTTCAGATCTCGTCAATAGCATGATTGTTTGTTCGTTGTGAGTGTTACGTCTTGGATTGCTTTAGACAAGAGATTTCCAATAAGCTGTGGAATTCCTTATTGATTTGTATGAACACATTTTAAATTACCATTGCATTCTAGTAATACTTACGTAATCTAGCCTAAGAAGCAGCATCAACAGCAACGAGACAAAAGTAACAACATAAAATCGACAACATTGTAGGGATAGATGGCTCTGAGTGGTTAAAATATGACGAATCCTTGCACTCCGTTGGTGAATTGGTACATGAGCGAAATCGTCTTAAGAAATAATTTCTTCTTTGATATAAACTGTACCATTTAATTTGCAGTTTATTCTACGTAATATAAAAATCACAAAGAAAATCGCTGGCTTTGATTTCTACCGGTTCCTCATTATGTGTTTTCCATTACAAGAAACTTCAGTTTTAAAGTAAAACTTTCATTCGCTTGACAGGCTTGCAGAACTGGGCGCCAATTGTGGCGTACGTCACAAGCCGGAATACGTCATTTATCCTTTCCTTCCACCCCCGCGTCATTGACTTGGTAGGGGAGGGGATTTGTATACGGTTCACAGAGGCGTCATTCAACGCCGGTGGACTGTGGACGGGGAACCAATGCTTTCCCCATGCTTCCATCCCTCTCTTGCCAGTTCTGCATCCCTGCGCTTCACAATCGAGAAATCTGGTCACACTTTCTATTAATACTGTGACGTCATCTATGCGCACTAAGTCACGCAAGCTATAAGACCCGCGCTGTGCCGCTCAGATGGGAATATGTATAGTAAAATGTAAAAGCTTAAGACAATTATATTCAACTTAATTTAAATCTAATAAAAATATTATTATTCGTTCACGTATCAGATCAGCCTTATATCGCACTCGGCGAAGATTCTCCTGTGAATACTGAATCGACATTTATATTCTAAGATGGCAGGTCAGTTGGAAGAAGAGCAGTTTGACTTCAGGAAAGGAAAGGGTACAAAGGATTCAATTAGACTACTACGAACAATCGGCGAAAGATACCTAGAGAAGAATAAAGAAGTATATATAGTATTTGTGAACTTTGAAAGGCGTTTAACAGAATGGATTGGAACAAACTGATGAACATCCTGAAGAAAAGACAGGAGGCTGTTCAGTAACCTATAGCCTATATGAAACAACGAATCAAAAGTCAGGATAGGAGAAGAAATGTTTGACGGAAATAAAATAGGGAGAGGAGTACGACAAGATGCCCTTTATCACCTACCCTGTTCAACATCTACTTGGAGGATTTGGTGAAGAATTGTTTTCAGAACATGGAAGGAGTGATAGTAGGAGGAAGAAGAATAAAGTGTGTAAGATTTGCTGATAATATGGCGTTAGCAGAAGAGGAGATTATGCTAAGGGCTATGCTACTGAAGCTAAATGACAGCTGTGAGCAATATGGAATGAAAATAATTGCCAACAAGACGAAGAGCATGGGCATAGGAAGAAGAGTAAAGAAAGTAAACTTGCGAATTCTAAATGAGGCAGTAGAGCAA
Organism: Periplaneta americana; assembly: GCF_040183065.1. Taxonomy (NCBI): domain Eukaryota; kingdom Metazoa; phylum Arthropoda; class Insecta; order Blattodea; family Blattidae; genus Periplaneta; species Periplaneta americana. The sequence goes on from NC_091129.1 coordinate 94,872,821, forward strand.
GTGGACAGCTTCAGATACTTGGGATGTACTGTAAGCAGTAACATGAGCTGCAGTCAAGAAGTCAAAAGGAGGATAACAATGGCCAAGGAAGCTTTTAATAGAAAGAGGAGCATCTTCTGCAATGCTCTGGAAAAAGAACTAAGGAAGATAGTAGTGAAGTACTTTGTGTGGAGTGCGGCTTTGTATGGAGCAGAAACATGAACATTACGACGAAATGAAGAGAAATGTATAGAAGTATTTGAAGTGTGGATATGGAGAAGAATGGAGCGTGTGAAGTGGACAGATATAATAGGAAATTAAGTTGTGTTGCTAAGAGTAGGCGAAGAAAGAATGGTGCTGAAACTAATCAGAAAGAGAAAAAAAGGAATTGGTTGGGTCACTGGCTGAGGCCTACTGAAGGATGCACTGGAAGGAATGGTGAACAGGAGAAGAGTTCGGGGCAGAAGAAGATATCAGATGATAGGTGACATTATATGTGGATTATATGCGAAGACTAAGAGGAAGGCAGAAAATAGGAAATATTGGAGAATGCTAGGTTTGCAGGGAAAGACCTGTCCATGGTCAGAACATGTATGTATGTGTGTATGTATGTATGTATGTATGTATGTATGTATGTATGTATGTATGTATGTATGTATGTATGTATGTATGTATGTATGTATGTATGTATGTATGTATGTATGTATGTATGTATTCGTTCATAAATGGGTATGATTAATAAATGCGATGGTATAAAGACAGAAATAGTTCATTTAACATAGTCTAATTCTAAAGTATACTTAATTGTGGTTTTAATATCCAAACGGTTCCAATTCCTTATAAGGACATGTTATTTTATTCTTCATTACAATTTCAAACAATTCATTCGAGCCATATCGATGTGTGAATCGTTTCGACTATCAATTGCATTGTTGTCTTGAGACTAGGCCTCATGGAATGAGGAAGCAATTATGAAGTAATTAACGAGAAGGCTCAGCCTTGTTAAATTTAAATACTTACGGTCTCAATAATAAACCGTTTATACAGGGACATCATTTTATTTTTACTTCAATTTTTATTGTACCTGAGTTTTTGAATGTACTTCACTCCCACCCCGTCTACTAATGAAGTTCCAACTCCACACAGAACCAAGATCGCAGATAGTAAGCAGTACTGAGTTACTGAGTATAGTACGTTCCAGAAATATGTTCACGTTTTCCAGTGACGAAAGAGCTTTCAATATTGAATCATATTTTCGCACAGGTACTGTCCGTTTGCCTACGTCGCATCCCGATTTCCCCCACCTGCTTCTGCTCGTCCCTCTGTAAAAGCTGGGCTGTCTTAGCTCTTTTCTGAAAACATTAATTTCTCTTAGGAATTGGACGTTTACGTAATATTATACAGCTGTTTAATTTAACTTAAATAAAAGGGCCTCGTTAAGTAATTAACTGTCACGTGATTTCCTCCCTTTCTACAATCCTGCGGCATAACCACTTGGACGGACAGTAGATAGCATGTCTGAGTAATTTTATATTTTCGGGTCGGGCAGAAGTGAAGATTGAATTTACAGTACGTAGAGTAGGTACAGAATTATTTCAACATGAGTTACTAGTACGAAGGACGAAACTGGCAATTGGAATTAGATGCAATAGTCTATAGTGCTATAATATGCACAAAAGAACTGAAGCCTGTATCAAAATGAACGGCCACCACTTTCAAAATTGTGTTTAAATATTCATATTATGATTATTTTTCAATTTAACTTCTTTCTCTATATTGTACGCTAATGTGCTGTAGACAGTATAATATACACCGCATAATGAATACGTTCGCATGGATAACTCACTTCGTGAGTAAAAACACTTATTCTTAATACAGTACTGTACTTTGGTTAAAGAAAAACCTAATGCAAATTATCAAACTGAAAATCGCCAAATTTCCTAGTTTACGTAAATGGATTAACTACTTCTCTTCCTTCCTATACCTAGTAGAGTGATTTGTGTTTTACGCCAGTATCATCGAACTCCAGTCTTGGAGGGGGGAGCAAGCGGTGTTTCCGGTTCTCTAAAGGTATAGACAGGTTAATATTAAAAATGTTAGTAAAAATAAAATGATGTCCCTGTACTTTTATGCCATATTTTATACGATACTTATGAAGAGTTGGAATAGAAAATGTTACTAATAAACCATGCATAAGCGATGGATGTATAGGGAATTATACATGGGAATTACTTTGCTGTAGTTATACACACGAAATCCCCTGTTTAAACGTTGTATACAGAGAAAAAATGGCCACATCTCTAACAGCTGTTCGTATCGATTGCCATTTTATGATAACGGTTGCCTTGTAACCACAGAACAACAAATCAAAGAGCACAGAATAATTATAATAATATTGCTGTAGCTGTACCGTAGTAATCGTTCATGCCTAGTTGTACAATCGACACTTAGCGCGGCCACTAGCGCACATTTAAAGGGTGTAATTGATATTTTGTTATTGAAGTGTTGTATCAGTGAAGAATTATGTTGTGTCACTGAAGTGTGTTGTGTCAGTGAAGTGTGTTGTGTAAGTGAAACGTGTTCCTGTCAGTGAAGCTTTATAGTTTGTAGTGGCAGTGCAAAGTATTTGAACAGTGAAATGTTTTTGAAGTGTTAGTGAAATCAGGATAGAATCAGTGAAATGTGTTGTAGTTCCAGTGCAGTGAATGAGTTGACAGCGAAATGAGTGTAGTGTTGAAAGGTACTTGTGCAGATATGAACATATCATACTCGTGGGTTTTAGTTCGAACTTAGGTTTAAGATACAAATTAGATTTACTTTAAATGTTATTTTAAGTGATCGTGCTTCATTTAATTTAGGATGTTCCCTGTAATTATTATAATTATTATTATTATTATTATTATTATTATTATTATTATTATTATTATTATTATTATTATTATTATAAATTATTGTTAGTATTAATTATTAGTATTATTATTAATTGTATTTTTTATTTTGTGTTTATTATTGTCATTATTGAGTGTAATTAGTTACCACTGCCACCGGGTATATACCCATTGTAGTGCGAATAAATACATGCGTACGTACTATCGAATGAAATAAAGAATCTAAGTTATTCTGTTACCTTTCATAATAAAATAATGACGAAACTAAGACGAAGCTTTGTAACAATTTTATTGTTATACACGGCGTATATAGTGCCGTAGAAGAGTTTTTATTAGTAATACCTTTAGAGTATAAAGACAGAAATGAAAAGAAATATCAAAACTTTATTTAAAATCACGAACATCCTTACAATCCCAACCATGCTCGCAGTAACAATCACGAACAGCGTAAACGTTTCACGCAATTATGGGGATTCCCCTGTCAGTGTTTACTAAATTATATTTCATGTGCGTCATATTTTAGTAGTGATATTTTGTTTTGTTAATGCAAGAGCGGCTCAGAAAATAAACTTAAATAGATGTAATAAATGTATAGATTTGAAAGTTAAATTCCCCTGCGAGAGAGGGCTGGCACATCATTAGTTACGTCACTGTCCACTGCTATTACTATTTAAACGAGGGAGTGTGGGTTGAGTCCCACAGCTTCCTCTGTTATCATGCCGCGGTCAAGACGGAGATTTTCACTTGCATCACACGACCCTGACATACCAACCTACTACGCGCCTGACACTTTACTAATATGGCTACCTCTTGAAAACTGTTCGAATTTACTACGAATCTACGGCATCGTGCGTGAAACAGATGGTGGCACACAGAGACCACCCGTTGGCAATGATACTACTACTAATCTCTGAATGATCAGTCTTTCGCGCCAAAAATCCTGGTATAAGTTAGAGATAGGCAAAATTAGAAAATATTTAAGACTCTCACGGTATTTCACATGGGGAAATATATTTATGTATGGTAATTATACAGTAAGCATCGACCATGCTGCCATCTTCCAGTACTTTCCCTTTAGAGTGTAGAGAGGCTGATAATAAGTTGATCATAAGAAAACGTTGAAAATGTAATTAAAATATATGCACATATTTGGTAACATACGTGCCATTTGTTGTTGGAAGATGGCTTGGCCAATGATTACTACATAATTACCTTGTATATTTTTACAGGATATTAGCTAAATTAGTTCGTTTACAACGGCCCAGAGATAATAGAGGAGGTAAAGAGGAAATGTTTTCGTACGTGACAACAGCTGGCAGATGCGTCGTTTTTCCGCTATGGCGCTTACAGGTAGGGTAACACAGAGTTCCTGTGTAATAATAAGGGCTACAGCTAAGACAATGATATACTCTTCATGACTCTAACCTCGCCGTCCTCTTTTGAAAAATGTGTAATCAATGACTTTCCCGGTATAGCTCAGATGGTAAGAGCACTCAGCGCGCCAAGCTGAGGACCCTTGATTCGATTCCTTTTGCCGAAATGAATTTTTCTCCATTAATAAGTATCTACGTGATTCTAATAAGAATATAATATCAGTGTTAACAGTGATCTAAAACTGTTGTCGAAATGGTCATAAAGTCATTAAAATATGCGCTCCTTCATATGTGACATATGTCTAAAATGCAGGCAGTAGGCCATTGACGATACAAATGGAGAAGTGTTCGGCTGGCACTGTGGATCGTATTCCGGCATAGCTCAGATGGTAAGAGCACTCAGCGTACCAAGCCAAGGGTCCTGAGTTCGATTCCCGGTGCCATTAATAAGTATCCTTATGATTGGTTGGAACCAGTTATTCTGCATAATTCAGTAAATACATACAATAGCACTGGCTAGTAAATGCAAAGTACCGGTAATAGTTTTTTTTATTCCTCACTGATAAAGTAGCTCGGAGTTATCGAGTTGGTTCCGAAGCCGAAATTACGAAAATCATGCTGGTTCCCGTAAAATTTTGTCCTTAAATTCAACATTACCTGATTTGGTTCCTGATCATAGATGCATATTATTTCTTTTATTTTTGCGCTTTAGCGAGTAGGTAGTATTGGTTCAGGTCAAAACTATATAGTTATATCGAGAACCAGTGTTACCAACCAAGGAACAAGACATTTCCCTATATCATATTAAAAATCTCCCTAAAATTCAGAGAAAGTCCCTAATTTTTTTTTAATCTGTACTTGAAGAAACGCAACACAAATATTAGCAAATGTGGTTATACATACACAATTGAATAGAAAAAATATTCACACATCGTGCACACTGACATGCATAGAATAGAATACTCACAGTATGTACAATAATTATGTCCTTGCACTGGAAAACGATTTCTTGAAAATTTGGATTTTGCACACTGTGTTCAAATATGGCATTCAAGGAAAAAAGGAAAATATTTTCAAAAATATTCAAAACTCTGGGAGACAAATCCATTGTTGAAAGGTAAATTAATATTTTATATCGACTTATGTTACAGAGTTGATATTTATACGTGGTAGTACAAAAATATTTATTGTAATAATACGAATAATAAAGACAGCAAGTGAGAAAACATGCTTGCAAGATGCGATATCGACCGAAGAGAGGATTCATGATCATTATTCATTGCTCAATTACACAACACAGTAGTTCCACTATAATTAATTTTAAAAATACATCGTAATGGCGTACTATAGAAAAACACCTCTAAAAACCCTCTAAAATGTATCTTTCCTTTGAAAATCCCCATAACATTTTTATCTCCCCAAACCTCCACCTGGAAAAGTGTTTCCCCCCAAATTTGGGGGAAAACCCCCAAGTTGCCAACACTGTCGAGAACTGTCACATGAGATATTTCTACGTTACGTACAATAATGATCGTCAAATTATAAACACTAATGCCTAATAAATTAGTTTCATCTAAAACACTCACACGCGTACATCACACACTTTTAAATTAGTTTCTTAGTTGGACATGTTGGTGACGTTGAAACACTTTTTAGAACGACCCATACCTATCATACTCTGAAGAAACTTGAAGAAAAGCAGACACACACATTGTTTACGAACTCAAGCCAACGGAAATATGGCACTATGTTTCAGTGATATCAATATAAAGCATGCCAAATTCGTTACAGAAAGAGGGTCCTTTAATAAATGCAGCTTCAGTAGTTTGAAATTCTGGCTTCTAAATTTAAATTTAGGCTGCAGAGGGATGCAGTAGCAGTAGACAGTCCTTTGTCTGTGAAAAATACAAAGAAAAAAGTTGTTTACTTGGGAACCACTCCACATGTACTGACCCTTCAACACTATGGGGACCAACTCGAGTGATCCCTCGAAAATGACTGGAAACTTACCAACAGATTTGAGAACCAACTTAGTACAGTCTAGTAGCTGTAAAGGAAATAACCTCCACTTATACAGTTGTTAAGTCATCTTTCCTGAGACAGGTTTGAATCGCATAAGTGACACCAATAAAGCATCACTCATAAGTAGGCAGCTCATTTTCGATTTTCGTTCCCAAACGTACAGCGATTGAGTAGTTTCTTCTGGTAGCTACATCTATCAAGACCCTTGATCTCAATCCCTTGGAATTTTCTCTTGTTAGGCCACTTGAAGTGGAGGTTCCACTAGAACCGACCAGGAAGAGTTAAAACGATCCACTGCTGTGGAGTAACGGTTAGCATGTCTGACCATGAAACAAGCGGGCCTGGGTTGCAATTCTGGTTGGGACAAGTGACCTAGTCGAGGTTTTTCCGGGGTATTCCCTCAACCCATTAAGAGCAAATGCTGGGTAACTTTCGGCGCTGGATCCTGGTCTCATTTCGCTGATATAATCATCTTCATTTCATTCAGACGCTGAATAACTATAGCAGTTGATAAAGCGTCATAACCTAAACCAATTGAAAAGAGTTAAAACGAAGAAGTAGGGATGATGTTTTTTTTATTTCGTAAGATATGAAAGATATGATAGCTGAAAAATCCAAAAACGAAAAGTCAGTATGTGGTGCCATTAGAAATAAGACCCCTTAGCACACACTGTATAAATAAAAGAAAAAAAACAGTTTTGTACACATGATCAAAATATTCATTTTCTCAACTATTATAGCTTTTGTAGGTCGAAAGTGTTTCTGCATAAAAATTAAAAATAGGAAAACTACAAGCAGTTTTCCATACTTTTTAATTCACCTTATACAGGGTGATTCATGAGAACTTACCTTCCCTTATGGAGCTTATTTCCAAAGACATTCTGAGCAAAAAATGTCATATAAACATTTGACCTAATCTCAATATTTTCAGAGTTACAGTAGGCTAATTTGAAATTGTTTGTAAAATACCATTATTCTTTAATTTTAAGGGTAAAAGAAGATTACAGATAAAGAATGAACTAATCATGGGTATCATTTCTTTAATTAGCTAGTATTCTGGAGCTAAAAATGTGTTGTAAATTCCATAGTTGCTACGTACAGATTTTTTTTTTTTTTTTTTTTTAGATTTTTAACTACAAAATTGCATTTTCTTACGCATTTATCACAACAATTGTTACAAATCACACCACTCTTGTAAATTCTTCAAGACTCTACATTAGAATGCATAATTAAACTTAAAGAATCAAATTCCTAAAGTCGTATGACTTGTAACAATTTTTATGATAAGTGCGTAAGAATGATATCATTTTTAGTTAAAAATTGAAAAACAAAATCTGTACAAAGCAACTAACAACACATTTTTAGCTTCAGAACACTAGCCAATTAAAGAACTGATACTTCTGAATAGTTCATCTCTATTTGTAATATTCTTTTACCTTTAAAACTGAGAAAAAATTGTATTTTGCAAACAACTTCAAATTAGTGTAACTCTGAAAATATTGAGATTAAGGCAAATGTTAATATGATTTTTTTTTTTTTTGCTCAGAATGTCTTCGGAAATAAGCTCCGTAAGTGACGGTAAATCCGCGTGAATCACTCTGTATAAGCATTGAATCAAAGTCTCTACTTTTCGCCATTTTGTTGTTATATTTTCAAAATATATGAAATTCGAATTAGTAGTTGTTAGTATTTTTTTTTACAACGTCATATGATCCCACATCATCACCATACACAATCAGCCTAATCATCTTCCCAGAAGCCGTATTATGAGATCTAACGGTGAAAGTCTCATAGAATGAGTAACCGTACGATCCCTAGAGTTGGCTTCGACACCTGAATCTGAGTAATAGGGAATAGCGTTAACAAGAAGAATTATCCTACATTGGCTAATTCTACTTTGTATGAGTCGGTCTGACACTAACCTCAGAAATACAAGTACTTACTATATTGCTATAGGTGAAAATGCAAATTATACGCAGAAAAACCAACGGAAGTTACCAATCATTATTTCCATCACGACACGCAAGAATAATACTAAAAACTACTGCATATACTTTTCACAATAATGAAATAAGAATTAAACACATTTCTTTATTAAATTGTTTATAAAAATTTAATTTGCGTCATAGGATCTGCTCCTCTTAAGCTCATGTTTGTTATGATCTCTCGATCGATTTTTCACACTTTTTGGTAAGTTCTTAGCATAATATAGAAAAAGTTGCTGTATCTCAAAACAAAATTTTATTTATTCAACATAATCACTTTCTAACTCTATACAGTTAGTAAAATGTTCATAAAGTAATCATAATTCTTAAAAAATTGTCTTGGTCTGCAAACCTCTCTTCCACAGTACTTACTACTGCTCTATTTCATGAAAACTTCTTTCCTTTCAAGGTCTTTCAGTTTGGTAAATAGCTGACAGTCTGAGGGGTCTAAATTTGGCGAATGTGAAGGACGGTCAAACAATTCAAGACCATCGATGTGTATAACTAAGCTGGATGGCTTGCCATGTATTCGGAATGCGAGGCGTTGTCTGCAGTGGTCCGACATGTTCGTGGATGTGTAAACATGTGAATACGATTGTATACTATGTGGTAATATAAATCAGTCTAGATAGACCTACACATTGCGCCCAATATGGGCGTAATAATAAAAGAAACAACTGCAGACTTCCAAAAAGTGAATTACATCGTATTCCATATTTTAATGTAAATACGAGATACAAAAAGTCCGCTTCACCGTTTTTGGCGTGTGAAATAAGTAACAGGAAAGTTAAGTACGAGTGTTTTACCTTTGCCGCAGTCAATCTGACAACTGTGTTTGACAAATGGCTGATGTGACGTGTATAGGAAGTGGTACTATTCTCAGCTGCACTAGCAACATGATTACAAACTGGACACTATACTCTAGGACATACGCCAAAAACGCTGACGCCATCTATACCCTTTTTGGTAACATTTTCCAGAATTGCTTTACTAAAAAGAAAAAAAAAATCCACTCTTCAAAAGTGGCTCAAGCCTGAAGCCAAAGGGAACCCGGAACCTCCAGTTTTAGTGTGTAGTTTAAAATATCATTAAAGTTCCTAAATATTATTAAATACGTAATTTACATTAGATAAAACTAGTTCATTCGCCCTTAATAGATATCACATTTGATTACACTTTTCCTTTCTTATATGAATAATACCATGACCCAAATAAACTGTTCTAATCTCCCCCCAGATTTTAGTCGATAGACCAGTCAGTGCTACAACCATAAATCTTCTATTCAATTATTTTTCAGGGTATAAATGTCGTTAGGGCTAAATAAAACTGCTAAATAAATTTTCTAAGTTTATTTCACACATGACATTGTAAAAAGTTATTAAGACAATAAATGGATTTATATTACCGTATTTGCTCGCGTAATTTGCGCCCCCGCGTATTTTTCGCACCCTAATTTTTAAGGGATTATTTTGAACTTTACTTTTGCTCCGTGTATTTTGCGCACACATTTTACGTTCCTATTTTTTTCAGTGTAAGTTAGTAGGGATTACGTACATATTTTTTTCAGTGTAGTAGGGATTTTCCTTCCCTACAGTCCATCGTAGGTCATTCACCAGCAACTGAAGTACCTTCTTCAGAAAGAAACCCCAAAGTCCCGCTACTTTAACAATGCTTGTCCTTGGTAGAGACAAGTTACCAGTATAGAAAATTAGCCCTACCGTAAATACTTACCTATACATATACTAATTGAGATAAACTCATAACAGGACCTCTTATTTGAAAAATCCGCATATTTTACGCACCCCAATTTTTCAGTGACCAAAGTTAATTAAAAAGTGCGCAAATTACGCGAGCAAATACGGTACGTCCACAAGGTATACAATCGTATCGTGTGTTTACACATCCAGCAACATGGCGGACGACGACTCGCTTTTCGTAATCGAGTTGTTATTCAGCGCTCTCTCCAGGATTGTATATAACTCGATGTTCAAGACAAACTTGATCAATGTTTGCAGCGTAATCAGGTACTTTTGAGCACGTGCATTGTCTTGCAGGAGCAGTACACCTTCGGAAATTTTACCACGTCTACTTTTTCCGAAGCTTTGTTAATAATGAAGAATAACACGCTCCTATCACAGTTTTCCCTTATTCTCAGTAATATGTCATAATTATTTCGCCTTTATCCAGAAAACTGATGCGAAAACCTTCCTGATGTATTTTCGAACGCGAAAATATTTTGGGCGTAGAGAACCAGAGTTATTCCATCCTTCTGATTGGTTTTTTGTGTCTGGATCATAAATATAGATCCAAGTTTCGTCCACAGTTAAAATACGAACTAAAAACATTAGAAGAATCCTCCTCGGAATGGCGGAGAGGGACTTGAAAATTATGACTCATTTCGCATCATCGTTCTGGCATTTAGGGATCAATTTGACACATAATTATTTTATCATATCCGAATCATAATGTACGACGTGAAAACCACGTTCAAAGTCAAAAGCTCTGATATACATTTGCGCCCGAATTCTCAAAAATAATTTGTGATGCATGGCATCGATATTTTCTGGAGTGGTCACAGAATCTGGTCTTCCAGATTTTACCTCCGCTCTTTCTCTTTTAAATTTCGTAACCCAGTTTATAGTGTGGTGTATGAAGAACAATAATCCCTCAAGACTCAAAGCATCCATCATATTCGCATAAATTTCCTTGCCGTACAATCCCTTCGAAAACAAGTACTTTATTTCTTATCAAACTTTATTTATAAATTGCAATACAGAATTGGCTAACTTTTTAGTATCAAACATGGAGTAACTACTTATGAAACAACACACCCCTTTCCATGTTAGCCGTTTTCATTTTTCTCTATAACGAAGGTCCAAGGCTAACCACAATATCAATACCTCTTAGTGCAATGAGTTTCATATTCTCTGCGTCCGAGGACGCAAAGAATGTACTCTCCGCCAATACAAGATCAACAGCCGAAGTTTCCTAAAGTAAGATTTTGTCATTAAAAGTGCGTAAAAATTTAATTATCAGCGGTGTCGATAAGCTTCAGAAACTAAGATTTTGTCGACAAATTTCGTGATAATTTCATGTCATTTACAAGTTTCTAGGATTTAAGGGATAAAGGTGAAAAGCTGATTTTTTTTTTCTGTTACGAGTAAACTTGGATTTTGTCAATAAAAGTTTCGTAAACTTGAGCGAGTAGATGTAAAGTTACTTTATTCGGGAAAGAAGATTATAAAGAGAGCTTTTGCACAGACGAATAAACGCAAATAAATAAGTAAAATTTTGAAGTTAGTTCAGAAATCTCGGAGCGCTGAACTACGCCCTCGCACGCCGTACAGTCACCTGTAGTGTAATTTTATTTCCAAGAACAATGGTATGAAGGCGGAATCGTCACCTCCGTGCCAGCTCCTCGGGTAGGAGGAGAGTCGTGCCAGAGAGATGGGCCCGAAGACACCACACCTGTCTGCCCACACATCTCGCGTGACGTCGCCTGGCGCAAGGTAACCCACTCGTGACGTCACGGACAACTCTTGGAGCAAAAGGGATTTAACCGCATTTGGTAACTAGTCGGTGTGTACGGCATTCTTCTCGATGCTCAAATTTCATTCAGAATTCCAGTCGAATTGAAGAGGACTTCGTTGACAAATATCCTCGAAGATATTTTAAGCTAGGTATTTATAGATTCAAAACAATTTGTATCTCATTTTGGCCTAGGAAGGAAATCGGGACAATGAACATTACAATATGTAAAATCATAAAGGTAAAGAGTAACATAATATCAAGACAATAACTTCGTCAAAATTTAAGTGAATTAAGAGCATTAAAGAATTGCAGAGATATGACAACTATATGGGAGCAGGAGGAATACCTAAGAACCAACTAACCAAGACAAGAGAGCTGGCATGGTGTGGTAGAGATTGGTTATATGGAAATTAAGGAACAAGAGGGGAACATGGAAATGTATATCTGCCGAGTGCATACTAATTCGGTACCATCAGATACATATCTGAAATAAACAGTACTACTGTAATTCAGAATGGTACAGTATTAAGTCGGTCCGATATAGACAAGTATTATATATATATATATATATATATATATATATATATATATATATATATATATATCAAAGAGACATTATATATCAAAGAGACTAACGACTCGATGAGCATTCAATCCAAAAATCAAGGAGTAAAGAAATTTGCCGATTATGTGCTAGAGGAGTACATCCGATAAATAACTACAACATAATTGAGTGCATCAAGCTTATGCTATTTTCCCGCCAGAATTACGGACCGAATTCGTAGCTACGACAGAAAGAACGACAAACAGTTGTGAATCTTTCCATCCAAAGTTAAATGGCTTATTCTACATCGCTCACCCTAACATCTTTCAATTAACATATGTTCTAAAACGAATTCAAATTGATACTTACATACAAATTAGAAGTCCAGTAATAAAAAGGAAGATCAAACCAATTAAAGAAAAAACAATATATTAGAGACAAAATGGCAGAATTTGTATCTAAATCAATAAACAGACTCCAATATATAAAAACACTGTGCTACAAATTTCTCCCAAAAACATAGCTCCCAGTATCACTGACTATTCTGAAGTTTAAGAAGTTTTGACTAAAGTTTACACTACTATGTACAGTAGTGGCAAAAAAAAAATCGGATCGACCCTTCCAACTGATTTCAGAGTCTTGTTCATTCCAGAGCACGATAGACTGGTAACTAAGACTTTCGTGGTTCGAATCCTGCCTGTGAAGGAAACATTTTTTTTCTTATTCAAATTTATTCCCAATACTTTTCGATTGCTGGTAAAATTCATGTTCTGGGAATAATAAGTTAATTAAGTAGTAAAATATCGCTGCAATCGAAAAGTATTGGGAATAAATTTGAATAAGGAACAAAAAAAAGTTTCTTTCCCAGGCAGGATTCGAACCACGAAAGTCTTAGTTACCAGTCTATCGTGTTCTGGAGTGAACAAGGCTCTGAAATCAGCTACAAGGGTCGGTCCGGTTTTTTTGCCACTACTGTACATGATAATCAACATTTTTAACCATACCTTAAGGAAGGGGCAGGCAATTTTGTAGTTTGCTGTCTCGAGTCACGAATTTACCCGTCCCTGCCTTATGACAGTCCTAAGCCTGCATAGAATGGGAAGAAAAATGTTGATTTACAACCAGTACTGATCCGGGACCGAAGTAGTATTGTTTACTTCTCGACCGAACTAATAAACTCCGTTTCTGCCTCCTATGTGGGCAGAAGAGAGATGCAAAATATATGGTTTTAATCTTCCAACATGAGAATTTAATAAAATTATGGATTGATAGAAGTTTTTTGAACATTAATGTTAATATAGAATTTATATAACTATGTAATTCCCTTAATAATGCATCCCAAAGAATAGGTCCAAAAGAAAATATCAAATACATAAATTGTTTATATTAGAAAGTCCAGTTATATATTGGTCCAGGAAATTTTGTCCACGAATAAAAGGTCTAGTAAATATAAATTTCCAAACTTAAAATGTCCAACAGGCAAAAATGCCCAATGTGTAAAAATGTTTAATGGGCTGAATGGTCCGAAACGAAAATGGCCAATCGTTGAAAAGGGTATGTGTTAAATAACACAATGAGGTCCCATGTTTAAAGAGATAAAATCCAGACAGAAATGTTTCCGAGGTGACAGAGTCAAGTGAGGAACTCAAGAACACATTGTTTTTGTTGATATGGTAATGTCAAATCTGTTTTGTGTAGTCAAATTTTCAAGCAAATCATAAAGACTGAAATAGTACAGTGCGCCAGGGAAGTCTCTCCGCACTGGAGACAGCGGAATGCTTGCGCTGTAATGTAATTAGACGGAACCATACACAAATATTATTTTGTTTTATTTTACTGATACCGTTAGTTAAGCAACCCCCACTCAAGGGTGTGGCAATGACTCCGTCCGGCTGATGCTACCAACGTAATTGCAGTTGCGAACGCATACACTCCGCTGTCTCCAGTGCGGAGAGACTTTCCTGTCGCTCTGTAGTATGCTCACAGAAGAATAAACTTGTACCTCTATATAGAAACAACCTCTACCACGAAATATAAGTCGAAGTACCTGCAAATGCAAATACTAAACACAGTCTGAGCAGAAGACACCTTCAGAACCAACAAGTTGGAAATTCTCGTGGTCGGATACAAACAATTCGAGGACGATAATGATAACCCTAGCCAATTAAGAGCAATTTCCTACTATCTGATCCAAAACAACATAAAGATGAAAAATGTCCTCCAGTTCCCGGCTGTAACAATTCTGAATTAACTTAATGAACACAGTTAATACTATACATAAATTGATAATATATTTTTAGTAAGTCGGATATTTTCCATATTATTATTTGCAAAGTGGATTATATTCAATTAAGCGTTGCACCTTTTGAAGTCCGAACGCCGTCCAATTTGGACATTTTAACTTTGGACTTCATGAAACTGGACATTCTCTCCGCCTCTTCTTCCTCTTCCTTCTTCCTTCTTACATTGCTGTTATTCTCGTCCTCTTCATCGCCATACTCCTTTCATTTGTCTCTTTTCATTATTCTGCGACTTTTTTCGTCATTTAAGTGAAACAAATTTTAGACGTCTCTCTAATTATGTTTCATTAGTGTGACGCACTCCTGGATCGAGGAAGGACATACAGTATCTCACACACTAAAACAGTGCAAATTATTTTACTTACCTAAATGTTATAGTATTACCACAGTCTAGTATATACAGTCACGAAGCTCAATATGTAATAAAAATTCATCCATAGATAGTTGCTAACCACTAGGATCGCTACTATTGCCTCATTACAGACAATGCGAAATAGTACCTGCACAGTCTATTGTTTCTAGCAACCTCACATCTCAAGCTTCGTGACTGTATATACTAGACTGTGGTATTACTGCCTGCATTATTTAATAAACTGCAAATGATTTACTATTCCGTTTATTTTTTTTTCAGTGATTCATCACGAACTGATACACGTCGCCTGAACTCAATCGAGGTGAGTGAAATATTACCACAAGATTGATACTATATTTCATTTGCAACTTCAATGATTTATACTGTTATAGTAAAACAGTGACGGGATTAATAGAATCTCTATACTTACTGCATGAAATGTTTATATTGGTGTTGTGCTGTGATAATTAGTTTATACATATAGCCTACCTATCGTCAAGACTGTTACATTTCCATGCATGATGGGTTCGTTCATTTTACACGTTACTTCACTTTATAAATCGTCATTGTTTCTGCAATAATACCTATGTGACATATTTCTCTATTTTCAGATTTTTGCTCTATTAAATAACTTAAATAGTGATACAGCAAATAATAAAATCTCCTATATGTAATTACATTTCTTTCTTTCGAAAATGTAAGAATTCACAATCTCCTATGCACGGCTGCCATAGAATGAATAAATGTGTTTTTCCTTCCTACTGAAAAATGTTATATTTTGCACATAGGAGTTATTGCAGGAACAATGACGAAGTGCTTAAAATAATCGTTCTGTTTACTTCCATACTCCCCTCCAATAATTGTTATAGTATGACGTCACTCTGTACTTGTCGTTCCTAAGTAATGACAACAAGTGACGTCAAATGTTGAAAATGTTTAATAACAATTATTAATAATGTTTTCTCTTCGGTCCGCACCTATGCAGATTTTGATGTCAGCATATTAACAGACCCAAAATAAATGGGTCACGAATCCAATCACTTTCTTCAAAATTTTTCTTTAAAGTTTCTTAATAAACTTTCTAAAATTGTCGTTTACTCCTCGATGGGTTCTTACTTCTTCGGGCACTGGTTCTTCGTCACCATGAATCTTGTTGTCTGCTTGGCTAAACCTCTCAGGACTCTTACGTGTGCCACCAATAAAATGTAAACTTAAAATTGCATTAAAAGTGATTAACATTGTGCTAATTCATTTATGATGCAGTAACACATTGAAATGGGGACTGATCTGCACCTGCTTTCATTAAATCTACACTTTATACGTTGTTTCTCTTTTTAATAAAATGTAAATATTTTACAGGGGAAATACATAAACTGTTAGTTCAATAGGTTAACGGGGCTTCGGCAGCTGAGTACCTGGTTCTAATGAGTGCATTGATTGTTTAATTAACATGGAGGCATGAGATAATTATTTTGCCTGCCGTTATAATTCACTCTGGCTCCACCCTTATCAACTGATTATTTTCTTAATGCCAGAAAGTATGACCAGATTCCTATGTGGTAGCTATTAGGTTACGTCCATTTACTTTTTTCCTCTTCAAAATCTCTAAATGTTCCTTCGACGGAACAGCGAAATTGGAGTGAGACAAGTGGCCAACAGATTTGGAGCTCACATAGACACTTCTCAGCCTCAATTTCTCTTGCAAGAACGCATTTTCACGTACTTTTTAAATGTTTCTTTCATTAATTAATTATTATTCATTCATTCATTCATTCATTCATTCATTCATTCGCAGATTTTTTAACGTCAAGCACATAAACGATTCACGTTAAAATAGCCTCTATCAGGTATTAAATATTCTTATGAAACATAACGTTTTGTAACAGGATAAACATCTGGAACTGCGTAATATATCATTGATTCAAAATGTCGTTCAAGGATAATTTTCATTCCAGAAAATTCTATAATTCTTGTTTAGCGTAAATATTTATTTCTTGGATGAGAGCCTGGGAGGAACTCCTTCATTTTACCCTAGCTAGAATATCAAGAGATTGGGAGTTTTATGTTCAAGAAGGTCAGAATCTTTAAATATCTAGGTAGCATAATAAGAAATAAAAATTAAAAAAGCGAAGAAATAATGTGAGGATTAGTGCAAAAAATTTATGTTTAAATAGAATTGAAAAGTTCAGAGCAACACTTAGAATATTTACGTAAACATATGTAGAAGAATATTAAAACTAATTGTGATATATGGATGTGCATTCTGGACCACATCAGGGAAGAAAAATAGTGTACTAAATATATGGGAGAGAGAAATTATTAGTAATATATGTGCCAGTAATGAAACGGGGACTATGAAGAACATGAAGAAACGGTGAACTGAACAGATTATATAGACCGGCCGAAAGAAAGTGATTTAGTGACAAGATATGAAAAGGGGAATATTGCAATGGGCGGACAATGTGGAATGAATGGATCAAATGAGACTAGTAAAGAAAATATTTAAAGGAAACCAGAAAGGAAAAGCGTGTGGGAGTAGCATGTAAAAGGCATAGAAGATGGCCTTAACTGAGTGAAGGTCAAAAAGTGTAGGCTGAAATTATTAATGTAAGGAAAGAAGAGAATGTGCTGATATTCCAATGGAGGTCAGGGTTCTGAAAGAATCACAGACCATGTAGGCCTAAACGTAATAGCAGCAGCAGTAGTAGTAGTAGTAGTAGTAGTAGTAGTAGTAGTAGTAGTAGTAGTAGTAGTAGTAGTAGTAGTAGCAGCAGCAGCAGCTTTTATTGTTTCTTCATTCATATTAACAACGTCCGAGAATAACAACAAATTGACACCAATTCGATGCACAACAGCCCATGAAGGATCATGACCGACCAGTCGGCTGCTGGCCTCACGTCCACATGCCGAAGCAGAGGTGGACGATCATCCAACCAAAATGGAAGTATCGTGTGGTTAACACAATGATACCCCACCCGTTATAGCTGGCTTTCGTAACCGGATTTCGCTACCTATCGTAGCTCTACAAGTGCTTCACGATGCTGGGTGGGCATCGGTCCCATACCCTGGCCGAAATTTCATGAGAAAATTTCTTTCCTCATGAGGACCCGAACCAGTCCGCATTCCGTAACACGAGTCCTTAGACCACGACGCCACGGCGCGAGACACCAATATGCTTTGTTATGGGCAAGAGTTCAAGATTTCCAAAAACATTTTTACAAGTCTCTCCTTCATTTTACAGTTCTTAATTGTACAGTAACGGGATCCGAAAATGTTTCATAATATTGTTTTTTTCAAATAGGGTATTATTAATTTTTGCTCATTGTCCAAGTTTCGCAAGCTTGTGTTAAGACAATTTATGCATGAATATATTTGAACGTGTGAAGTTGAATTTACTGTTGACGATAATGTATGACATAACTTTTATTAATATGTTGTATTCTGACATTAATATTCTGATACAAATTCCTTCTTGTACATTATTTTCTTAATTTACAAATATTTCAGGACAGTTAACTAATTTAGTTTGTCTGCTCAAAAACATGAAAAAGAATATTTCAAAGTATCGAAATATAAAGCGCTTAAATGTGAAATTTTTAAAATTTAAACAAAAAGACATTACAGTGGTTGCATTTAATTTTATCAGCAAAGTTAATCACATGAAAATCTCGTGAAAAGAACGCTCAAATTTGCCCTTGAAAATGTTCTATATTTTTCACTCTTGTCTGAAAGTCTACATGGTCCGCTATAGCCTATACACAGACAGTATCGGGAGAGAAATAGAAGGGATTTAAAGATATAACAATAACAACAATGAATGCAAGTTCGCTGTAATGCCTTTAGTTAATAGGTCTGTGGAAGACAGACCATTCCTGATATAAGATCTGTACAATGTTTCTCTTGTGTCATTCATAATACTTCGAAATTTTATCACTAGGTAGTCAATAATAATAATAATAATAATAATAATAATAATAATAATAATAATAATTTTAGCTTTAGTGCAATCATTAATACAATATGGTATAATAAATTGGGGTGGAGTAGCATCATCTGTACTTAATCCATTTTATTACACAGGAAATTAATAAAAATTTGTCTAACCAAATATATGGATTACCCAACAAATTTAATTTATACAGATTTTAAAGTATTAACTATTGAAGAAATTTATAAATATAGTTTACTAACTTACTACCACAGAAATCAAATAAAACATAAATCTAATCGACATGAATATCGTACTCGAAGATAAAAGTATACCGGTACTTTCCCATTAATTGAGCTTAAATGTCATACACGTGCAGCTCTTAAACATGGTGCTAGTTTCGGCCCAAAACTTTATAATAAAATTACAAACCATTTTCCAAATTTGAAATATTTGAAAATTGAAGCTTTTAAAAAAGAAATTTATAAAATTATTCATGATATATAATATTAACAAATGTGTGTACTTTTTTACCTTTTATTTCTGTCGACTATATTCATGTTTTTATTGAATATCACTGGCTTCTGTCTGATTGTCAATTTATATTAAATGTGTTTTTCTCTCTTTTTTTTGCTCTTGAGTGTTATTTATTGGTTTGAATTAAGTTACTTACTGTATTTAGTAAACTGTCCTTGTAAATTTTATGTTATATTATTGACTAAGACCACATCGTACACGAGCCTGGCTCTTACGGTAGTGGCTAGAAATATTATTGTTTTATAATTTTAATTTGTACTCACTAGCTAGCTAGTTAAATAAATAAAATAAAATAAAATAAAATAAAATAAATTAATCGTGCAAATGTGAAAAATGTTACCTCAAATGTTTACTCTAAGTCTAAACGTCTCTGATAATAGGCCTATATATAATTACATGAATTTCTGCTGCGTATGTAGGCAATAATTTCCTTTCAAAACAATTCAAAAGTCCCAATTTATCAAGAAAAATAAAGTTTAGTAACATATTTCAAAGGTTTGAAATAGTGGAGCATAGCCGAGATACAGGCATGTCCAGCGCGGGCATTTCTAGCCTTTAAACGACGTGCAACAGTGACGTAGAATATCTTTCAAGCATGTGCCTAAATGCGATTTTACGTCACTGTTGCACCTCACTTAAAGGCTAGAAATGGCCGCGCTGAACATGCCTTGCTGAGAACTTCCCATACTCTACTGATGGCGATGTGCGTCTTTGAACTCTACTGTAGTAGAGCAGATAACATATGTTTCAGGCGTCAACAGTACCAAGGCACGGGATTGCATAGAGGAGCCTGTGTACTCCGTAACGTAAGAGAGAACAGACCAACAAATGGATCGTATGATAGGGTTTCCAACTCTGGAGGACAGAAATTCGGGACACATTAAAAATATAAGAACGCACATAAACCGACAATGCATTTCAATGTAAATACACTTGTATTTAACCAATTAGAATTGCCTTCGTGTTATTATTTGGTTGTAGCGGTGTAGCCCTATATTAAAGAACATGCTTTAAGTCTGTACACATTGAAAAGCACACGGGTTGATAAGTATATATATATATATATATATATATATATATATATATATATATATATATATATATATATATATCTACACTCACTACATTAACAGTCCATCATCATCATCCTTCATGCATTAGGAAATTGATTCCTGTAGCAGCTACTGAAATTGGTCCATCCATCTTTTGGCTGGTCTTCCAACTATATCTGCACAGCCCTCGTAAGGCGGTCAGATGAAATCTCAATTACTGGTAAGCTACAGAATAATGGACCCGGTCACTACATTAACAGTGTTTGAAAGAATACTTGTTGCTTCCTTTGTTTTTGTTTATTAGTTCTTCGTTTGTTGAAATATAATAAAAATATTATCTACACGACATATTAAAGTTCGTCTTTACCAAGAGTTCTGATTTCACAAGTTCTGGTCTCACCCGGTTCCTCTTGTCAGTTCAGAGATTCTTCATTAAAAAAAACTCGCTTCACATGAGTATTAGTAATTGGAAGAGTATGTATGTGGTCAGCAATTTTCTTTAAGTTTGGCACACTACGTGTCTTCAAAACAGTGTCCCAGCATTCTTGAGGAGTTGATAGATCTTTCAGTATCGGCATCATCTCTTTCAATAGGCAATTCTCTTGGTACAATGCATCACAATTTTCAAATTCCAATTCTGTATTAACATGCAATATATTTACAATTTCAGTAAGGACACTGAATGTGAAGGTATCATTAAAGCTTAGAAAAGTGATTTTCTTAAGAAGTGAAGAATAGTAATCAAACCATTTTTGCAAATAGTCAATGGCCTTCTGATAAACATTCAGTGCTTCTTTCTTAAAGAGACATCAGAATCACTCAAGTTATTCAAATGCTGATTTACTACCAAGCCATGACACCAATGAGCGCCACGAACTCGCTTCTGTATTCTATTCAAAGAGCTTATAATACTTGCAAACTCTTTGCTTCTATTCATCAAAAAGTATATCGTATAATATCAATATAGGCCTATATCAATATGAAATTTCAGAATATAATATTGCAATGAACAAAATTCTGGACATTAAGCGTTCTGAAAAGAATTTAATTTTTTCCCTGCATAGAGGACTGATTTTCTGGCAATCCGGAAAAATTCCGGACGGTTGGCAACCCTATTGCATGATAGTCCATGGAGAACCAAAGGCCTACCAACCAAGTGCTGGTTCCACGTCCACATACCTCGATCTAATCGCGATCATGGTTATAGTGTGTCCACGTTTCTATCACGATCAGGAGCGTAATCCTGTTTCCAGAACTAGGTAATCGCGCTGAGGTACGGTCTAGTGGATGAATGTAAGATTTTAGTAATTCTGATTTTATACTGAGAATTACTTCCTCATGTTTTCGGGCGGAGCGATTATAATCATTGCTAGTACGGAGCCTGTAAGCTTTTTCCGATTTTAAACATGACATTGTATAACACTATTCCGAGGAAAAATTAATAGAGACATACAACTGGGACTTCATAATGTGATACAAAATCCACTTTAATTTATCGGTAGGCTACGGAAATAAATCTTGGATTCTGTTCACCTAAGAAAATGTAATAAAAATAAGAATGTAATATTAAAAAAAAGGGATATGTATTATATGACTTTCTCGTGTTACATTTTACTGTACCTGTTGACATGTTTCGGCCTTCTATTGGCCTTCTTCAGAACTGGTTGTTGCCGGTCTTGGTGTCTTTTGTTTTGTTTCCTGTCGGGGTGTGTTTATGTAGTGTAATGTGGAGTCAAAGAGTGTGTGTGTTCTGAAATTGAATTGTGTGTTGAGAATTTCATTTGGATGTGTTTTTGTGTATCTGTATATTTCGTACTGTTCCTAGTGTGTTTAGTTTCTGGCTTTTTGGTTGGATGTGTAGAATTTCCATGTCTGTGTTTATGTCTCTGTAGGTGTGGTTAGTATTTGTAATGTGTTCTCATATGTGGAAGTATTCTGTAATTTTGTTATGGCTGTGATGTGTTCTTTGTAACGTGTTTGAAATGATCTGCTTGTCTGTCCTATGTAGAAGTTGTTGCAGGTGTTACATTTGAGTTTGTATACGCCTGTGTGGTTGTATTTGTTTGTGTTGTTTGTGTGTTGAGAACATCTCAACACACAAACAACACAAACAAACAAGTACAATCACACAAGCGTATACAAACTCAAATGTAACATCTGCAAAAACTTCTACATAGGACAGACAGGCAGATCATTCTGAAACACGTTACAAAGAACACATTACAGCCATAAAAAATTACAAAACACTTCCACATATGCAGAACACATTACAAACGCTAACCACACCTACAGAGACATCAACACAGACATAGAAATTCTACACATCCAACCAAAAAGCTAGAAACTAAACATACTAGAACAATACGAATTATACAGACACACAAAAACACATCCAAATGAAATTCTCAACACACAACTCAATTTCAGAACACACACACTCTTTGACTCCACATTACACTACGTAAAGACACCCCCACAGGAAACAAAACAAAAGGCGCCAAGACCAGCAACAACCAGTTCTGAAGAAGGCCAATAGCAGGCCGAAACATGTCAACCAGGTACTGTAAAATTTGACACGAGAAAGTCATATAGGCCTAATACATATTCCGAAGTGATATAGTGTTAAACGTTGTGTAATCAAGATGTATATAACCATTAGATATGGAATTAGAAGCGTTCATTTAATTTAAGCAAGAGTTATACACGAAATATATTTCAATGTAGCCTACATTGTAAAGTACAGGAAAGTATAGAAAATTTCTTTACGGTAACGAGTGATATGACACACTGTGTTAAGCAACCATGTGGTGTGTTTACTTATGACACTATAAAACTTTGAACTGTTGCAGGACGTAATTTCTTGTATATCAATAGTCACTAAAACACTATTTTCTTAATTTTATATCAGAGGGTATTTTCAAGAGAAACGACGCCAATTTTGCACCAAAATTGTAAATTAAACAGCAGAGATTGATGCGCTCACAAATTTCGACATATCCTCTCATGAATGCTGCTTCTGCATATAACAAAATTCATTCCATCCATCACTGGTTTATAGTAAATTAGGTTTTTCATACAGAGTAATTCACTCGCGCTTTAGAAATCAGTTCTAGAGGCCATTTTGAGCATAAAATGCCATATGACATGGGTTCAATTATCATTAGTTTGAAAGTTATTTGTAAAAATCCAAACGTCAGACTGTGACTCAGGCTTTGGAGTTGCTTGCATCGTAATGCAAATATTGGAAAGTGAACTAAACGCAGATAGTTCTGCCCGTATTGGGCACGTTGCTGCGCTCATCAGGGACAGTCATACCGAGGTACGGAACGCTACGCGCGCCATTCACATCCGTGCGGCCAAGTGCATTTTAAGTGGAAAGAGGGATATTTGAAAATTTGCTTCCAAATTGAGGTATGTTTATTTTATTATTAATACAGTATTTTAAATTAATATTTCTGTGTATTTTAAGTGAATAATTCTTAGCTCTGCTCAAAACCACTGCTACTTTCGTAGAATTTATTCAGCTGTAATTCCTTAACGGTTGACAATCGGATCCATGCTCATATGACATTTTATGCTCAAAATGGCCTATAGAACTGATTCGTAAAATGCGGTTCAGTGGTTTTGAATCAATCTGTATATCACCCTCAGTAGAAGTTCTGACCTCATTGGCCAGAACATAGGTCACCGCGTAAAATTCAGCGATCGCCATGCTATAGTGCTAGTACATCGTTTACATCAGTGATGAGCATATTCCTGCACTTTGCAATACTGAAATGGCGTCCATATTTCATGAACGCAGAATCGGTTCTCAGCCAAAGTGGCACCATAACACGTGTGGATGGCTAAAGGATGAGCGAATTTTTTGGATGGTGCAAACAAAAGCAAAATCACGTAAAATGGCTTTAATAGTTCAAACAATGAAATTATTCATATTGTACCCATATTTCTTCAATTTTAAACACTTTAACTGGAGCGAAAAAGGTAACACATTTATAAAGTAAAAAAGCGCTCATTTGAAAAGGAAATAAAAAAAAACATTTTTTTTTTCTAGAAGAAAATGGTTTATATTATGCATTATTAGGGAACTGCATATAGAATGTTAGTTGGGAGGCCGGAGGGAAAAAGACCTTTGGGGAAGCCAAGACGTAGATGGGAAGATAATATTAAAATGGATTTGAGGGAGATGGAATATGATGATAGAGACTGGATTGATCTTGCTGAGGATAGGGACCGATGGCGGGCTTATGTGAGGGCGGCAATGAACCTCCGGGTTCCTTAAAAGCCAGTAAGTAAGTAAGTATTATTAGGGAATTAGTCTGATGAGTGAACTGTGTTACTGTGTGAAATGAAGGGGAAAAGGAACTGGCCACCCTACACCATTATCCCCTGGCTTAGTTACATAATGAGTGATGCCTTATTGGTAACACTTATGAAGTTCCAACCAGTCTTCGGACTGCTGACTAAACGTACATGCATGCATACATACATCCTCACATCATCCTGAAGGTAAATTATGTCGAAAATGCCGTGATGAACGATTTTGGAAATAATCTCCAAGATATCCATTATTTTCAGATTGAAAACCTGGTAACCCTAGTGTGGGATGTCCAAGAAAGAGCTCGAGAGAGCCACCAGCGTAGCTCGGTCGGCTGAGGC
Organism: Periplaneta americana; assembly: GCF_040183065.1. NCBI lineage: Eukaryota > Metazoa > Arthropoda > Insecta > Blattodea > Blattidae > Periplaneta > Periplaneta americana. The sequence goes on from NC_091129.1 coordinate 94,897,971, forward strand.
ACCTGCCTACTGATCCAGAATTACGCTCGGGCGTGGGTTCGATTCCCTTTGGGCTGATACCTGGTTGGGTTTTTCCGAGGTTTTCCCCAACCGTAAGGCAAATGTCAGATAATCTATGGTGAATCCTTGGCCTCATCCCGCCAAATACCATCTGGCTATCAGTAGTTTATACAGCAACGTTAAATAAAGTAAAAAATAAGTGCTGTAGAGAGCAGTTTCACATAACTTAAACACAATAACAGACCCTAGAGACCTAATCCTATATTGACATACAAAGAAGAGAGAGAAGTGGAACAAGAAGATTTTAAAATGACAAGTTAATTCGAATTAAGGAGGCGGTGCACTGAAAACCAGCTTCAACGAAGAGACAGGCGTGTCGCAACTCTACGTCACGGGCTGCCTAATAAGGCGAACCGAGCGAGGAGGAGATGCGTGCGGGCGAGAGTGGCTCAAAGTATGATGCGACCTTGAGGATGGGAGCAACATGGGCATTAACCTCGTGCTTCAAATTACATAACCCCAGAACCAAAAATCCGATGCAATGTTTGCTCATGTCTTCACATACGGACCTAAAATATGTTTCATTTGTAGCGTCACACCACTACTACCACTGCAACCACCACTACTACTACTACAGAGGTCACACTGAAAGTTGCTTCTATAAAGTATAGCAATAAACTAGTTTGTCTTTTGTTCGATAAATAATAAAAGCAGTTCAGCTTCGAAGACAACTCCTGTTTATAAATCCAAAAAATATTGCCTCTTCATTCTTCAATCTTGATTACAAAGTCCGGATTCTTAGGTTCGAACCTATTCTGTTGATATTTCGTTACTCTCGAAATATCGCTTTTCTTTTTCGTTTTATGTACCAATGAATATGGCCTAAAAAGTCCTCATTCTTAGGCTATACTTGTCAGAACCTAATATGACCTAATTCGTTGCATTTAACGCACTGTATATACCAGGCCTGCAGAACTCGCAAAGTAGGGGAACTATAACGTCAGCCTCACTCCACTTCTATTGGGGATGATCGACTTCCGCCCCGAGAATGAATGTTGATGCAGCCGAGCATAACTGGAACGCCGTGACCGCACAGTTTGGAAAGGTGGGTGGGGGTAAGAAAGGGGAGGAAAGCAGTCGCTCTCAAGAACTACAGTTCTGCAGGCCTAGTATATACCTACATCTTTATTTATTTTCAAGTAACAGTGGAACTCGCTGACAGTGTTGCTAAGTCAGAAGAATGAAAATCCGCTAACGTACCCTCGAAAAACCGCAGAATCTAAATAAAAACCGCCAGATTTTAAAATGAACCGTAAATAACTGAGTACTAACTGATGCGGCATATACATACAGGATGCTTCGTAATAAATAATTTTAATACGTTTACATCTATTACAAACCCTCCTCCCATTCACAATAGTTTTTTCTTTGAACAGTGCCTCTTGAGCAATGACTCCAAATGAATTGCGTAATTCTACGCAAAATTTTTGCACAAGTACGCAGATATATTTATGATCCTGTTCAAAAGGGCGTGAAGTTTCAGATTTCTGGTTCATATCCAGAATTTTATTTTATCACCATTTTCTGATAATGTAAAACATATACACTTTGTTATTACTGAATACTCGTCTGTTAGACGACATTGCATTGGCATCTTATTAAAGATTCAGTCATTTTCAAATATAATCACAGCGACATCCTTTTAATGTAGATTAATAAAGGTACTAAAACTGGCGTACGTCTCGCGTAACCAGAAATATCTTAAATTAGCAATGTTGCTAACCTGAATAGCCTGTCAGGAGAATTATTGGTAAGCTAGGGTTTGCACAGGATAGGGACCGATAGCGGGCTTATATAGTGAAGGCGGCAATGAACCTCCGGGTTCCTTAAAAGCCGTAACTAAGTCAAGTTGTTAATTTTAAACTAAATAACTTAATAGTTCTTCAGTTAAATATTTCTTAGTGTAGCTCCTAGGTCTATATATTTTTGAAGTTAACAGCTTATCAAATTAATGTACTTCAGTCGAAAAGAATTTCGGACTACAATTTTTTATGATTTGAAATTGTCATTGATGCCAAAAGAATGCAAATAATACATCCATCGCCTTCAAAATGCTTTTGGAGATGAAACACCATCAACAAGAACTGTGCATGATTGGTTTGCGGAATTCAAACGTGGGCGTACTTACTACCCGTTTCAGTTCACGTTACCGTGATGTCCTCATACACTAAACAATCTACGTATAGTTTGTATTCTGCGGGTGTATCAGTGAGTCTTGGCTACGGTTGTATTGCATGTTTACAATTTGTTCAGGAATCTTATGTTGTGTCACTGATTAATTTAGTTATAACAGAAAATGTACTGTGCATTGAATCAAGTTTAGTATAATTTTAATACAGACAAATCGGTAATATAATTTACAATATGAGAGTGGAATTGTTACACAGAAAATAGTGTGGAACTGAGAGTGGAATAAGTGATACAATAATAAAGAAACTCCTCCAAAGAAGAATCCAGTCCACACCTGTGGAGTAACGGTTATTGTGTCTGGCCGCGAAACTAGGTGGTTCGGGTTCGATTATCGATCGGGACAAGTTACTTGGTTTTTTTCCGGGGTTTTCCCTCAACCCTATATGAGCAAATGCTAGGTAACTTTCGGTGCTGGACCCCGGATTCATTTCACCGGCATTATCACCTTCATCTCATTCAGACGCTAAATAACCTAAGATGTTGATAAAGCGTCGTAAAATAACCTACTAAAAAAAGAAGAATCCATGTCCTAAAGAATGTACCGAAATTCTGTAGAGATGAAAAAGGGCAGTCTCGTTCTTCCATTAGTAAAAAAACAGTAAATAGAGCAGCAAAAGCAGTTAAAATATTTTATAATACACTTACTTCAAATGGCTTTTAAGGAACCCGCAGGTTCATTGCCGCCCTCACATAAGCCCGCCATCGGTCCCTATCCTGTGCAAGATTAATCCAGTCTCTATCATCATATCCCACCTTCCTCAAATCTATTTTAATATTATCTTCCCATCTGCGCCTCGTCCTCTCCAAAGGTTTTTTTCCCTCAGATCTCCCAACTAACACTCTATATGCATTTCTGGATTCGCCCATACGTGTTACATATCCTGCCCATCTCAAACGTCTGGATTTAATGTTCCTAATTAAGCCAGGTGAAGAAAACAATGCGTGCAGTTCTGTGTTGTGTAACTTTCTCCATTCTCCTGTAACTTCATCCCTCTCAGCCCCAAATATTTTCCTAAGCACCTTATTCTCAAACATCCTTAGCCTCTGTTTCTCTCTCAAAGTGAGAGTCCAAGTTTCACAACTATACAGAACAACCGGTAATATAACTGTTTTATAAATTCTAACTTTCAGATTTTTTCACAGCAGGCTAAATGACAAAAGCTTCTCAACTGAATAATAATAGGCATTTCCCATATTTATTCTGCGTTTAATTTCCTCCCGAGTGTCATTATATTTGAAGAGTCCACTGCAAGAATGATGGATGTCATTTGGAATACATTTTGCAAGAAAAGCAATTGAAAGTTTGAAATGCTTAGCGCTCGAAGCTTAACTGTGATTTTCCGATCATTACTGGACAATGACTATCAGTGTTAATGCCATATAACTCTCTATGTACATTCTATATGTCTTAAGCTATGCATTGACAGTCTTGGTTCATTTCCGACAAGAAAGTGACATCCATCATTCTTGCAGTGGACTCTTCATTTGTTACTATTGCTCCAAGATATTTTAATTTTTCCACCTCTTCCAAGGATTTATAATACACTACTGATATATAATACACAAGTAATATTATTAGTAGTAATTATTACCATTGCAATTAAGACAAATATAATACTTTTATTGTAGGTGCTAAAAACTTCAAGGAATCCTGTTCGACTTAGTACAGTCGGTTGCATTGTTGTTCAAATAATATCACCTTCATCTGAAGCAGTCTTAATATTCTTCCATGTCACCGGCGTAGCTCAGGCGACAGCGCGTTTGCCTACTGATCTGGAGTTGTACTCGAGAGTGAGTTCGATTCCCGCTTGGACTGATTACATGGTTGAGTTTTTCCGAGGTTTTCCCCAAACGTAAGGCGAATGTCATGTAATCTATGGCAAATCCTCGGCCTCATCTCGCCAAATACCATCTCGCTATCACCAATTTAATCTACGCTAAATAAACCAGTAGTTGATACAGCGTCGTCAAATAACCAAGCAAGAAATAATATTCTTCCATATACCTACCACTGTATACAGCATTCAGACACGAACTATACAATGTTTTGTACTCCGCAACTCGTCTTGCATCCCGCAGTGACTCAAGTTCTCATGTAAACGTCGACAGTGGCGGCCTCACTCTAAATGGTAAGCTTAGCTGAAATGAATAGTACATCAGCGACGATTTGCGAGGTGTTCAACCTGCTACAGGGATCATTGACAGAAATATCAACACTGTGCGTGAAAGAAAGATAATCGAACCACCTACACCGAGATTCTAGTAAATTTGGGGATTGGTATGAGTGTAATACGAAAAATCCTCCATAATCATCTTCCTGTGAGGAAGCTGTATGCTTTGTGGATTCCACACAATTTGACAGAAGCTGAGGAACAAATATGTGTTGATTGGTGCACGGAAATGCTTAAAAATTCATTCAAAGCCTGTCAAATTATATTTTTAACATCATAACAGGTGATGAAACATGGATTTACTGTTATGAACCAGAAAATAAACGATAATCGGCACAGTGGATCTTCCCAAACGTAGATAAGACATCGTTGGATTGAACGTGCTACCACCACTGATCTCACCTATCGTCCTTGGCCTCCTAGATCACCAGACTTAACACCATGCGAATTTTTTCTTGGGGATATATATAAAGGATTCAGTTTATTTGGCTTTCTACCCTAAAACCTTAAAGTAGTAACACGTCGAATCATTGCTGCGATTTCATCCATAAACAAAGAAGTTGGAGAGAGTGAGGCAAGAATTTTACTTTCGTGTTGATGTTTACCATGTAAGAAGAGGTTCTCACAACGAGTGTTTATAAAGTACTGTTAAAACTTTTAGAATTTCTTGAAGAAGTTATATGCACCAAGTTATTGTATCATCAATACTTACTTAATAATAATCGTATGAAAGTATTGCCATAATTTTAAAACACGCTGTATATATTACCAATGTATTAATTGTGTTTAACACAACAATAAGGTTACAAATGTAAAACTATCATTATTGATTACATCGAACATAGACAAGCCTTAATGGAATCATCTGTGACTGATGTATGTTATACCAGTTCTTGTCTTCATGATAAACATGTAAACAGTTTATGGATTATGAGAATAACAATTCTTAAAATGATAAGTCTTGCTCTTACGAGAAAACTCTGCGATGTTTGTAAATAGGTTATTTAAGCACCAAAAATAAAATTGGAAGAAATAAGCAATTTGATTATCATAGCAGTGCTTAGGATGATGTCATGACAGCAGAAATATGTGACATCAGATAATGTTAGAGGAAATGCACAGAGTGACGCAAGAATCTTCTGTAATGCGATGAGGTCGCGGAGAGTAATTTGGGTCGTTGCGGTTGGCTACTGTAATGGGTGGGGCGAAAGAATGGGGATCTGCAATTAGAATATTCTGTATTAACGTAGAGAAATTTGCATTTTAAACAAATTTTTAAGGCAAAGAAATACATATATCAGGTTATAGGCATAGTATACTCAATACAGGACTTTTTAAAATTAATGCTTAATTAGAATAATTGAAATCCAATGAAGAGATTTTGGACAAAAAGTCCAGACACATCAAAGCTTGTATTTAGAAAGAATTTTTTTATTAATATGGAAACGAAGCATTTTTGCGACTAGCGTTGTAGAAACTATGACGTCATCGAGAACATTTGGAATGCAAACCTAACGGATGTGATGCGATGTTTTCGGGTTTTGCATAGTTTCATAGATACAGAAATATCTAACGTTTAGAAGCTAAATCATCAGGAAAGAAAGGAAAAACGAACTGTCTTCTGAATCCGTTACCGATATCCATTTTTCAGCTCTTCTCTCTTAATTGAGCCGATATTTTAGCTGCTGTTTGTACAGTTACAGCATGACGCATAGACCCAAACATTTCGCACCGAAGGCCTTAAATCAGTCCTGACGTAGTATTTTTAAGAATGTAACAAGTCGAGTTTTGCTAAGAAATTGTTCGTTATTTCCCCGACTTTTCATATGAAGTTATGCAAGAATTGTACAGTAGTCGCAAAAAAGACCGGACCGACTCTTGTAGCTGATTTCATAGCCTTGTTCACTCAGAGCACGATAGACTAAGACTTTCGTGGTTCGAATGTTGTTGTTGTTTTGTTGTTATCCAAATATTGAAACCCTATTTTACCCTTTGGTATATTAGGGTTGTAGTTTGTTACATGTGAAATACATTATGTAGAGATAATACACAATTTTAAAGAAGTAGTATTAGGCATGAGTCATAGTTACAATATAAATACATTAATTAATAGACAGTAAACAATACTAAATACATTATGCAATAATTACATTCAGTTAAAACAAAATTAAATAAAATTAGAAATTATAATCGAAGGTGTAGAGAGATTGCAAGAATATGACATAAATTTGCGATTTTACACATAATTTTAAGTAATAGCAAAGAGATAATGCACAAAATTGGCTTAGTTACAAATTAAACACCTAATATATAGGTGGTTTGCGATAGTAAATAAATAAAAACAAAATTACTTACGGTTATAAACTGTCATCAAATACTGAACATTAGTAAAATCGATAATACAAATATAGTTATTGTTGTTATTACTATTATTATTACGTCCCAAAGAGAGACAACTTGTTTTAGATAGTGCATTAGGATTTTATATCATCATTAATTTACATACACTTAATAGTTACAGTCTTGCGTAGATGTGGTGCATAAACTCTATGAATTGTTTATAACAACATTTTTTCCTAAGTAAATGTTAAAGGGTTGTGCAGTAATTTAAATTACAGTCCGAGATAGTATACCTTAAAAAGTGTCTTTTTCTTTCGAACACTGGACAGTGAAAAATCAAATGTTCAACAGTCTGATTGTCTTTGCATATACACAGAGATTCTTATGCACTTTTGATCCTAAATCTTTCAAAGTAGGAACCGAATTTTCCATGGCCGGTCATAAACTGAGTGAAAAAGAAGTCGGGTGAGAACTGACTGCAACATAGTCTGTCTTGTACATTGGGAAAGAATAATTTCTTGGTCACAGCAGAGCCTTTAACACTATAGTTTCAGTATGTATTCCATTTCAGTGCACTCGTGGTTCGAATCCTGCCTGAGAAAGAAACTTTTTTTTGTTCCTTATTCAAATTTATTCCCAATACTTTTCGATTGCAGCGATATTTTACTACTTAATTAACTTATTATTCCCAGAACATGAATTTTACCAGCAATCGAAAAGTATTGGGAATAAATTTGAATAAGGAACAAAAAAAAAAAGTTTCCTTCCCAGGCAGGATTCGAACCACGAAAGTCTTAGTTAGCAGTTTATCGTGCTCTGGAGTGAACAAGGCTCTGAAATCAGATACAAGGGTCGGTCCGGTTTTTTTTTGCCACTACTGTACTTTGCATTCACTTTGATTATCGCACAGACAAGAGAGCTACGAACCTCGGACTGCCAAGTCGATGACGGAGGCGATTATTTTAGAGTCGGCGTACAGAGCTTCAAGGCTGTTTGTGGGCAGAACAGGTTCTGCGGTTCCAGCTACTTCACAATTCCACAAACTCGATGAATAACATATAATGACATTTAGAATAATCGTTCAAGTATTTCGCTATAGAAAGGCGTTGAGAACATTTGAAAGTATAAAGAACAGCACTAACCAATAATGAATCAGAACTCAATGAATTATCAGATGTGATGAGAAAAATTAAATCACGACAAATTAAATGTATTGGAGTATCGCTTGGCCACTGGCTAAGAAGAAACTGAAAGGAATGGTGAATGGGGAAAAAAGTTCGGGGCAGAAGAAGATATCAGATGGTACACAACATTAAGATATATGGATCGTACGCGGAGACTAAGAAGAAGGCGGAAAATAGGGAAGATTGGGTTTGCAGTGGAAGACCTGGTCTTGGACAAAAAGTTATCAATGAATATCAACAAAATTATACAATATTTTAGGAGAAACTGCTGCAAAGACTGATAAACAGATGGCATTATTACAAAATCGCGTTTTTTTTTTTTTTCGGTTTGAGGGATGTTAAATATGTGTATTTTTGTGAGCATAGACAAATCCACTTTTTACAGCAACACAATGTTATCTAATACTTCGTATAATGAGGAAAAAGTAGCAACACACAAATAACCCGCAAGCCAATATCTACCTACGAATAATCCAAGTTTATTACACTCAAAATGCACGACACAATCCTGAACTGCAGAGTAGGCTTCTGGCAGCTATTAGGTTATGTCCATTTTCGGCTTCCCCTTCAAAATTATCTGAACAGCGAAACTCGGAGTGAGAAAAGTGGTCAACAGGCTTGGAGCTCACACTTTTAGTTTCTCTCAACCTCAAACTCCTTGCAAGAAAACTCGTTTTCGCGTACCTTTTAAATGTTTTTCCTCCCATTTCCGCCATTGACATTGACTCTGAGCTGCAAAGTCATCTCCTCTCTTACATCGAAATGAAAATACTTTTTCGCTTTTCATAAATTCAGAACTCCAAAGCAAATTCCAAAAATCTATATGGTTTCTAAATGAAACGTATTCTAGGATTTAATTCCCGTCAAATCTTGGGCCCACTATTCTTCCTGATTTATACATACTAACGATTTGTCTAAAGTAATTGGACGTAGTTATGCAGCAATAGACTAACCGACAATTTGAAAAAATTGAGATATTTCGACAAATCTGTTGTTGGCTGGATCGCTTAACTCGGAAAAGATCAAGAATGCGAAATCTGCATTCTGATGTTATTTATAAGAAAAATTCGTTTAATGCATAAAATTCATTTATTTATTTTGCTTTGCAATATTAAATAAACTGCTGGTTTGTTATTAAAAATCAGTTAGCCTTTTTTATTATTATTTGTGCTACTTTTTGTAATATCATGAATGTTACAATACTGCTTGCATAAAATGTTTAATAAATAACCAGATTTACTTCAATTGTCAGTATCTTGAAAACAAGTTTTTGGCGGTTGGTCTCTTATTGCGTAACTCCGTTCATTTATATATTCAAAATGTTTACTTTATGCTAATAACCTAAACATTTTCAAATTAACAGAAAATATTTATAATTTAGGATTTCTGCAAATTTGTACTAAGGGGTTAGGTACAGCTTACAGCAGTAAAGTGGAGCAACGGTTAGCGCGTCTAGCCGCGAAACCAGGTGGCCCGGGTTCGATTACCGTTGGGGCAAGTTACCTGGTTGAGGTTTTTTCCGGGGTTTTCCCTTAACCCAATATGAGCAAATGCTGGGTAACTTTCGGTGTTGGACCCTGGACCCATTTCACCGGCATTATCACCTTCATCTCATTCAGACGCTAAATAACCTGAGATCTTGATAAAGCGTCGTAAAATAACATACTAAAACATACAGCAGTAAAAGTTTTGGAGATATTCAAATTTTTTTTCCTCCTTTACTGTACCTTGTACAACAATGAAAATTAGTATGTGTAAAACACAGTCCTTCTGCTATATGAAAAGAATATTTTTACGATTAAAAAATTTTTTTTTTTTTTCAAAATTAAAAACCGTGGCAGTTCACTGTGCAGTGATGAAGCATTTCCCTCATAACTCATAAATTTGTTAACTTTTTCATGTTCTCACTCTTTTATTTTATTGCTGAAACTCACGTTTACAATATCATGCTCTTTCAACTACATTCCTTAATAAATAATATATATATTTTTTTATTTTGTGTTACAAGAAAATACTGATATTTGACCATTTTTTAAAATAAATTTATTTTTTATCGGACAATCTATCAAAAGATAGAGAAGTGATTTTGCATCATATTGTAGAAATTTTTTTTATTTTAGTAGGTTATTTTACGACGCTTTATCAACATCTTAGGTTATTTAGCGTCTGAATGAGATGAAGATGATAATGCCGGTGAAATGAGTCCAGGGTCCAACACCGAAAGTTACCCAGCATTTGCTCATATTGGGTTGAGAGAAAACCCCGGAAAAAACCTCAATCATGTAACTTGCCCCAACGGGAATCGAACCCGGGCCACCTGGTTTCGCGGCTAGACGCGCTAACCGTTACTCCACAGGTGTGGACCATATTGTAGATATGACATGCATAAACGCACACGAAAAAATTCATAACAGAATGTGGATACTTTTTGAGTTATGAGGGAAACGCTTCATTAGTGCACAGTAAATTTTGAATTAAAAAACTAAATATAAATATTTTTTAATCGTAAAAATATATTTATCATATAGCAGAAGGACAGTGTTTCACACGTACTAATTTTCATTATTGTACACGGTACAATAATGGAGGAAAAAAATGTTGAATATTTCCAAAATTTTACTCCTTTAAGCTGTATCTAACCCCTTAATGATGTTTATTAATGATATTACATAATGGATTAAATTTTATTATTAAAAAATGTTGTCGACTAATACAAGGAATACATATTTTTTAAGAGCTAATTACACAATGAATGATGAACCATTATAACGAATATATTGTGTAAAAGAACTAGGTGTAACTATTGATCATAATTTGACTTTTCATAATCACATATTTAATATAACAAATAATGCTTACAAAATCTGGGATTTATTATGAGAAACTCAAAAAATATTACCAAACATTTCAACTTTGACACTTCTTTTTAATTGTCATGCACGCGCTAAATTGGAATATGTCTCAGTAATTTGGTCACCCACTTGTAAATCAAACAGTAATCACATAGAAAAATTCAAAAACGATTTTGAAGGTAGGTTTAGCTTTATTTTTAAAACTATCATTATTCGGCCTACCGTAACAAACATTTTTTACAATAGTAGGCTTATACTGTACTTAATTTAATGTCTCTTGCCAGTCGTAGATTACTTGGTTAGCAATTTCTATTGTATAAAATATTCGACGGTCTGGATAGTAGCGTAATATTATCACAAATCCAGCTTAACGTTCCAACATCAAATTTAAGAAATTGACAATTATTACACTCTAAAAAAACAACATATCACATAAACTTTCACCACTGTTCAAAATATGTTCTAAATTAAAAAAATTATGTAAAATATGGGATCTAGATTTCAGCGCTTCCTATATTAAATACAACCTCTTACTTATTGAAATATTGAGGACAATCAATTTTAAAATAATATTGCTATCTATTTGTTAATCTCCAATTTTATAAAAGTTAATCTTGTATTTATATCTAGATGTACTGCATCTCTTTTTTTTTTACTCTTTTTATTTTTTCATTTTTACGGCATAAGTAACTAGAATTTGTATTGTCCATTATAACTGAGGCTTTTCCCTATTATAGGCAGGCAGGTAGGCAGGCAAGCAGGCAGGCAGGCAGGTAGGTAGATAGACAGACAGACAGACAGACAGACAGACAGACAGACAGACAGACATACATACAGAAGAGACAGAGATAGAGATAGAGGTAGACAGACAGATTAGATAGATAGATAGATAGATAGATAGATAGATAGATAGATAGATAGATAGATAGATAGATAGATAGATAGATAGATAGATAGATAGATAGATAGATAGATAGATAGATAGATAGATAGATAGATAGATAGATAGATAGATAGATAGATAGATAGATAGATAGATAGATAGATAGATAGATAGATAGATAGATAGATAGATAGATAGATAGATAGATAGATAGATAGATAGATAGATAGATAGATAGATAGATAGATAGATAGATAGATAGATAGATAGATAGATAGATAGATAGATAGATAGATAGATAGATAGATAGATAGATAGATAGATAGATAGATAGATAGATAGATAGATATATAGATATATAGATAGATAGATAGATAGATAGATAGATAGATAGATAGATAGATAGATAGATAGATAGATAGATAGATAGATAGATAGATAGATAGATAGATGGATGGATGGATGGATGGATGGATGGATGGATGGATGGATGGATGGATGGATGGATGGATGGATGGATGGATGGATGGATGGATGGATGGATGGATGGATGGATGGATGGATGGATGGATGGATGGATGGATGGATGGATGGATGGATCGATAGATAGATAGATAGATAGATAGATAGATAGATAGATAGATAGATAGATAGATAGATAGATAGATAGATAGATAGATAGATAGATAGATAGATAGATAGATAGATAGATAGATAGATAGATAGATAGATAGATAGATAGATAGATAGATAGATAGATAGATAGATAGATAGATAGATAGATAGATAGATAGATAGATAGATAGATAGATAGATAGATAGATAGATAGATAGATAGATAGATAGATAGATAGATAGATAGATAGATAGATAGATAGATAGATAGATAGATAGATAGATAGATAGATAGATAGATAGATAGATAGATAGATAGATAGATAGATAGATAGATAGATAGATAGATAGATAGATAGATAGATAGATAGATAGATAGATAGATAGATAGATAGATAGATAGATAGATAGATAGATAGATAGATAGATAGATAGATAGATAGATAGATAGATAGATAGATAGATAGATAGATAGATAGATAGATAGATAGATAGATAGATAGATAGATAGATAGATAGATAGATAGATAGATAGATAGATAGATAGATAGATAGATAGATAGATAGATAGATAGATAGATAGATAGATAGATAGATAGATAGATAGATAGATAGATAGATAGATAGATAGATAGATAGATAGATAGATAGATAGATAGATAGATAGATAGATAGATAGATAGATAGATAGATAGATAGATAGATAGATAGATAGATAGATAGATAGATAGATTAAGTAAGTAAGTAAATAAATAAATAAATACATTTAAGATTCATTGTGGACAATGTAGTTTTGGGCTCGTTTCCTCAAGAGTAGTCAGTTATCTTGGTTTCCTCTCTCTTCTTCCCCAGTTATCCTGATCATCTTTGAATAAATGCATGTACTGTAATTCAATTTAAATTCATGGAAGCATGTTGCTTGCTTCTTGCATAAACCAGCTAGATCATGTAGGCTACATACTGTATGTAGCTCATGCAGTGACTTGTAACCTGCTCGTTACGTCATGATGACGAGACTATGAGCGATGACTTTCTTATCAGTGGTCGCGCGTCGCCAAGACCTTCCCGTGGGTTCACCGCAATGATGTCTTGTGGTTTCCATACAGCAATTTTCAGACAATAGCAGAGCACTAACCATGAAATAATCACTTCTTGTTGCTATTGCAATAGACGGATAACTGTTAACAAGGTGACCAAGTTCTTAGTAGTACAATAAGTGGTTCTCAAAATCAGATAACATTGCTAATGAACGTAATCTCACTTCTTCTTCTTTTTTTTCTTCTATTCATTACAATCTTGTCTTTTTCAGGCGAGACAATCAGTGTTTGTTTTTATTACCGGTACTGTGACTAAGGGCGGAGGATGACGCAGACAAACTGGGATCGAGTCCCGATGAAAAATCTGTAGGAAGATATGGTAGTTTCGGTCACTATACAAATTTGTATATATAATTAATTTTAATTTGATTATAATTTTATTATTTTCTTTAGTCCCTTTATTTAAACTACACATGATAATATTACACTAAACTAGAGATTTCCAAAATGCATATCACTACCTCCGGGGGGGAGGGGGTAGTGCAAAGAGCTGAGGGGGTGTCGCGAAATTATTTATAAAACAAAACAAAAATCGCTTTATTAAGATACATTTAGTTTGTATTTAGAAACATAAACATAGGCAACGTTAAACATAAAAATAAAGACTGTTTCAGTAAGGTAGTTATAAAGTAAAAAATATAATTATTGTAATAAATGTGCTTGTTTTTCAGAAAGTAGCTTCTCAAACCTGGACTAAGTATTCAATACACAGAGTGATTTAATTGACAAGTTTAAAGATATTTCTCGCTTTTGTTTTCATGGCAATCATAGACGAGAAACTTATTTTGTATAAATACGAAGTTTCAAAGGTTATCAACAATTTAAGAGTTAGCTCGAGATATTCTTTTGATACAAAACTGATCTACGCTCTGTGGAAAAAGGTCTAGTTTCAACATTCCATCAGTAGGTATACATTTCAATTAACTTTTCCTCTGATATTTTTTGGAACTTCAGCCAGTTGAAGGCAACTGTCTGGAAATGGATTCAGTATTCGACTTGTAATTGTTTTGAGTGTCTTCTGGAAAAATTCAGTTTTGAGTTTCTTCCGAAAAATACTAACAAAAACTGTTGTTTAAATCTACTTTGGATGCTATCCACGGGTTTTGAGTGAAATTATAGCTCTTTGCAGTTTTACAGGATTTGTATTTTTCGAATGGGATCAAAAACCGGTACAGTAATTCAGGGGTCTCAAACAGAAATCTCACCCAAAAGTGGGCCGCGCCTATAAAAAGTTTGGGAATCACTGCACTGAACTAAAATATTAAAATTTATCTTTCATATAAAAATTTCAATGACTTAAAGAAAATCAGCTGAATATATCCTACAATGGAAACTGGGGAGGGGGCAGTTTCAACCATTACTTTTAAAATCATATATATATATATATATATATATATATATATATAGCTCCTAAAAAAAACAAAGAAAATCATTTTATTATCAGGAAATGTTGTGCAAATTGGGTCTACCAAACAAAAACATACAATCTTACTCAACAACTAACCCTGTGAAGTTGTATGAAAATTAAAATTATGATGTTCGGGCAGTTCCCGACTTTGAAGGTTGTTGCAGCTCTGAAATAACATCATCAACATTTTCTACGTCATCTAATGATGGATAATAAAGCGTAGTAGAAATACCCTTTTTTTTCAAAAACTTTATTTTGGCAATGAAATTTCAATTTCAAGCATTTGACCAATAAAATGAAAGGTGATAAATTATTTTTCACTGAAATACGAACCAATACGAAGTCACCCGTAGTCTACTTAAAATTTAATTCTTTTAGTTTTTCTAGCTCTTTCAATTTGTCACTTAAGTCATCTGAGTAATTGCTTTCAGTACATCCTTCTCTTAGTACTATTTTTATTGTTGCTGTATTTTCAAAATTCTGTTGATTTATAGTCTTTATTTTCTTTGCCGCTTCTGTTCTCTTCTACTCTTTTTGTTGTTCCTTCTTTCCGGCCTTTGAATAAGCTCCTAATATATCGGAGTAACAATCAACTTCTTCGTCTTTTCTCCTGTAACTGCAATACGGCGTATCTCCCTTCAGGTATTAATGATGGCGAGGTGCTGACGACATTTTGTTTATTTTTAGAAAAGTCTGAATCTAGTGTTATTGATCTTTAAACTTTAATCACGCACAGGAGAATGTTAAATGTCAGAAATGCAATGTTTACAGTTTATCCGCTAATAATGATGTTATGGACCTGCCTTCTTCCCATCAACATGCTTTTGGATTTTGAATGCAGATTCTACAGTCTTGTTTACTGCCAACCGTCAGGACTGGTATATAAAAGTTACTTCTGGTAGTTTTCAAGCTTTTCTACGGTTAATAGCGTCGATAGACGATGAATTCATTACTGATGAATTGAATCGGATTTCTGGAGGAAGAAACTACGACCCAGCACTGCGACCTTTCAAAATCTATTGCACTAACCCTCAAGCTAGGCGCATTCCCAAACCCACAACGGCTGACTACACTAAGGTTTGCTGTGTACCCAGATTTCGACCAGATAACCCTACTCGTTCCTGAGTTCAGAGAATACTACGGGATGATGACGAAATGGAGAAATTTTGAAGTAAAGACATAGATGCCTAATATGGGGGAACGGAAGAATCCCGAGGAAAATCTCAACTGCGACCTAGTCCGTCACAAATAATACTACTATTAATGTTTCGATAAAAAAAAGTCCAGGCCTGACAGGGACTCGAGCTCGGACTGCCTGTTGAAGGTCTGACCACTCATCTATCACAGGGGTCGCCACTGAAGAAAGTTTACGATTTGTGAAGTTTGCGATAGAGTAGGATGCACAATGTCTCAGCTCCTACATACCTACAATACGCACGTAGTGCCTACGCCTACACAGTGAAAACAAACAGCTGTACCCGTCTAAGAAGCAAGTGCTTTTAACTCAGGCAAAATAACCTTCGATTTTCAGAAGTGGATTTTTCTAGGAATAAGTGTGGTGTCACTGTCGCTGTAAACATTCCGTGGTACAAACTTCAAATGTCCAACTTCCGTATCTTTCAAAATAAATTCATGAATTCAAACTGTTAAAGCCCACTATTAATAACACTCTATTGATTTATTTAGTGGCATTTGAATTAATTTATTTGTAACTAGCCGTACCCGTGCGCTCCGCTGCACCCGGTAGAAATAAATATAAAGTAATTACATAATTAAAATAGGACATTTTATCCAGGGAACATTCGTGTTTGATAGAATGATAAATCGTTTAATATGTTACTTAATTTAAATTGCATCCAAATAATTAAAATGCGATCATTTTGGTCCAGAGACCACTCATTGGTGCAATGACAATTCCTTTAACATGTTTCTAATTTTTATTACATGCAACCATAGTTTAATGAACATTGACATCATTTAGATTTAATGTGTATACTTTATTTTACTTGTTATAGGTTTCCATTGAATTATGGTAATAACTTAATTTTAACCCTTGTTTTCTACGTATTCAGTAAATGGTGCTTGGCCCACTATGATTCTGAACCCTTCAAATAACTTAAATTATATTATATAATATTACATTACATATATTATATTATATTATATTATATTATATTATATTATATTATATTATATTATATTATATTATATTATATTATATTATATTGTATTATATTATATTATATTATATTATATTATATTATATTATATTATATTATATTATATTATATTATATTATATTACATTACATTATATTATATCAGAAGTTACTGTAGTAACATTATAGCATTTTGTTCATCTAGACAAACTACACTTTCCAATGGTGAAATAATAATTAATTATACAAATCGGTTAATTTAGCTTCCGATATTACTTCATACAAACACAGAAACATTCTCTTTAGGCTATCTTTCATAGCTTTCGATTGTTGCTGTCCAAGGCCCCTTATAGACGAAGTCATTTGTTTTTTATTTCATTATACGGCCTTAGATGGCAGTTATTTTAATTTTAAAACTCATTTATCTCATTAAATATCAGTCCTATTAAAATGTTTCAAGGAATAAAATTTATCGCAAATTATTTTTAAAGAAACTTTCGTTATGTAATATTTTTCACAAAAATCAATAATAAGCGAGATATTTCGATTTATTTAATTCAGGCCCCCTTATAATCCCCCTTTTAAATAATGTATTTTGAATGCCATATAGCCTAAAATCTAAGTTACAACGAACATAATTTATACTCCAATTTTCATCGAAATCCGTTCATCCATTATCGCGTGAAAAGGTAACAAACATACAGACAGACAGACAGACATACAAACAAAATAAAAAAAAAGCGATTTTCGGTTTCAGGGTGGTTAATTATATATGTTAGGACCAATTATTTTTGGAAAATCGAAAATTACCAGAAATATTTCGGCTGCAGATTTATTATTAGTATAGATACGCATCCCTTAATGTAGAATTAAACTAATTCGATTCTATAAAATTGCATATAAAAATAACAAAACTTTTCGTGACAGTAGTTTACACCCTACTTCATTTCATATTCAGAGTGTATCAAAACTCGACGACAAAACTTCAGGAATGGATTCCTCATACAGAAAAAAAGAAAAAAATTATTACAACAAGGGTCCGGAAATGCATAATTAATTACAGAATTATTCGAGCTTTTATAAATACGGTAGGCGCCAAAATATACAGTACTGGATTTCGCGCAGCCCGCATGCGCATGCATATGCGTCTGCGTGTTGTTGCATCACCATTATGTATTGCTAGTTGTGTAACGAACGTTGTGCTGTGCGGTTGGAATTGACAATGGGTCTCGCGACGGAGGAAAAAGTGTTTATAGTGGAATATTATTTTTGCTAGTACGGAAATGGTTATCAAGGCGGGCCGAGTTTAAAGTTAGTGGCCTAACAATATCGTGAACACTTTAATCAGCTGGCACTAAGCAACACAGTTATGCTGTCTATCGTTACAAAATTTCGTCGTACGGGTAGTGTATTGTGTCAACGGAAGGGAAGGTCTGATAGGCCAATAACTATGTCCACAAATGACAATCATGGACGTGTCCTCAATCAGGTGTTGCAGTCACCAAAGCGAAGTCTTCGACGAACATCCCTGAAATTAAACATCAGCAATACGTCACTTCGATAGTTGTTTAAAGACTTAGGTGGATTTCCGTACCGAATACAGGTTGGACAACGATTGACGGAGCAAGGTAGGCATGTCAGGATTGAATATTATGCAAGATTTTTGGCCATGGTGTACGAGAATCCAGATTTCTGCTCAATGTGTGGTTCTCCGGCGAAAGTCACATTCACTTGGACGGTTTTATCAATCGCCAAACAAATGAGAACATTTTCTACTGTAATGATTCACCCACAACTGTGCCTGCATTACGTCAGAAGATCGTCTCGTTTTTCAGGACTCTGCAGCAACCTATTTTCCAGAATATGTTTCAAAATCTGCGTGATCGTTATGAACACTGTCTACAGCGGAATGGAGAACATTTTGAACATTTATATTATCATACCGATAACTAAAAACAACAAATAACAGTAACATACTGTTCCAGTATTGTATATATTGGCGCATACTGTATTAGTGCATGCCAACATTCCTCGATCACTGGATTAAAATGGGAGACTCTGGTTACAATTGTTACATGAGTAACCATGTTGCGAATTAAATTGATGTTGACCTGAATACCTCTTAGCAACCACAAATAATCCCGTAGTATCAATTTAAGTACCTATATTTGATAGGTTTGTAAGTTTGTATGAAGTCTGCAACTTTCCTCAAAACAATATTGTGGTTGTCATTGTTTCTTGATCATTACTTACAGATTTCGACACGGTGGACATGAATCTGATAATGGTTTTATCATAATGTCAATATTGTGGATTATATCGGGATATTTTATTTCTGAGAATACTTGTTTAGCAGTACATACATGTAAGTATTTACGTCAATATCCGCTAGGTGACAACATGGCTCTTGCGTATAAATATCTGCTGGTGACGCTCAGTCACGATAGTAGGTTCGTTATCTTTGCAGTCGTGTGTATGTTTGTGTTTAGTAGTTCTTTACACCATGTCTACAGGGCGGAAGTGCAAATTACAGGCAGACTTTTTCTGCCATGTATGTGGATATTACAGTGGACCAAAGCAAATTAAATGCACCATTGTGCCTGGAACGAAGTTATATGAGGCATACAAAGCTCACTTTGGTGTGCCCGTGGGTGACCTTGACAAGGCGTGGGCTCCACACGTGTCCTGTGGTAACTGCCGGGCTTCACTAGAACATTGGCTACGTGGTAGTAGGAAAAGCATGAAATTTGCCATTCCTCGAATTTGGAGGGAACCTGGAAACCACCACGACGACTGCTGCTTTTGTATGGTCAACTTGAAAAATTTCAAGAAGGGCAAGAACAGAATACAGCTGCAGTACCCCGACATACCGTCCTCCAGAGCGCCTGTTCCACACAGCGAAGATCTGCCTATTCCTTCACCTCCTGCTCAAACGATACCTGTTGCATAAGCAAGTGACACACATAGTTCAAATGACTGTTTTATGGAGAGGGATAGACACGAACATCATTTACTAAATCAGAATGAGCTAGATAACCTCATTAGGGATGTACAATTACCAAAACGTAAGTCAGAACTTTTAGCATGACGACTAAAGGATTGGAACTTTCTACTTCCTTCCTGTAAAATATCGAAGTACAGAAGCAGACACAAGCAGTTTTCATGTTATTTTACATCCGAAGAATCGTTGTGCTACTGTTTCAACATAAGTGGACTGTTTAATGCCATTATCTTTCCGTATGAACCGCAGGAATGGCGTTTGTTCATGGACAGTTCCAAAAATAGCCTGAAGGGTGTCCTCCTGCACGTTGGAAATCAGCATCCTTCAATTCAAGTCGCATACTCTGTACACCTGAAGGAGAGTTATCCAAGTGTGAAGCTGATGTTGAATAAAATCAAGTACGAAGATCACCAATGGGATATATGTGGAGATTTCAAAATGCTTGGATTTCTTACTGGTTTACAAAGTGGATTCACGAAGTACATGTACTTTCTTTGTCTCTGGGACAGCCGGGCAACTAGCAAGCACTACGTGCAAACCGTGTGGCCTGAAAGAAAAGAGCTATTTCCAGGAACTCAAAATGTAATAAACGTGGCTCTGGTATCTGGAGAAAAGATTCTCCTGCCTACACTGCATATTAAACTTGGATTGGTAAAACAGTTTGTGAAAGCATTGGATTAAGAGTCAGCTGCTCTACAATTTATAAAACAAATGTTTCCTAATTTATCAGAAGCCAAAACTGTGGGTGGTATTTTCACAGGACCACAGATTCGAATGATGCTAGGTAGTGACGAACTGAAATAAAAAATGACTGAATTGGAAAGAAATGCTTGGTAGGTATTTCACGTGTTGGTGACTGGATTTCTCGAGCACAACAGAAGTGAGGCATATGATGAATAGGTGACAACTCTCATTGAACGGTACAGAGAACTTGGCTGTAGAATGTCTCTAAAATTGCATATGCTTCATTCGCACCTGGATTTCTTCAGGCAGAATTTGGGAGACATAAGTGAAAAGCACTGGGAACGATTTCACAAAAGACATTGAGACCATGGAGAGTAGTTATCAGGGACGATAGGACTGTGCGATGATGGGTGACTACATATGGGGGCTAGTACACGATTAAGAGATGGATTCCCACAAATGAAGAACAACAAATCTTCACTTTTGAATGTGGTTTGTCCAATCAATGAACACTTTCTTTCAGTTTTATTGTAAGTGGTTTTATATGTTCATTATAAATATTTTAATATGGTACATAATTTAATTTTTGCATTTCTTATCATAACATGTGTATTGCGTTGCATTTTCTGTATCATAACAAGTGCATTGAGTCTGAAATTACTTCACGAGTTAAGCAAGGAAAAAGTTCTAAATGACAGTTATATATTTTCTAGGTCATTCTAGGTCATAGAAGTTAACTATTTTGCATTCCCGTATGCTACTTGTGTATTTACATGTCACTCATGATTTTATTTAAATAGTGTTAATGACTGTCCTAGGTTTGAAACAGTTTTCTTACAATGTTACAAATAAATATAATTTACTGTGTTAATCAAATTTAAATTGCTTGCATGATCCAAACTGTTGAAACTACAAAAAAAAAACTGATGTGATATTCGTGATCAGCGGGTCAGAATTATTAATAAACCCTTACAAAATCAACATAAGCAAAAAGTTTATTGGAATTTTTATAGATTACAAATTAATTTATTTACCGTTTTAATCAAATATAAATTGCTTATATCATCCAAACCGTCGACACTATGAAAAAACTGATCTGATATGCGTGATCAGCGGGTCAGAGTTATTAATATACCCCTAAAAATCAACATAAGCAGAAAGTTGATTAAAATTTGTTTACCAGTGAACACCTAGGCAGGCATTGTTTGTGATTGCTTGTTGAGACCTTACCACAGTATAAAGAGGAATTTATACTGTGACCCTACGTTCTTCCGAAAAGGCTTATTGAACAGAACTACACATATTTCTTGCGCAATACTTTACCTGATTACTTGGAAGAGATGCCACTAGCATCCCGTCGATAGCTGTACTTCATGCATGATAGTGCTCCTGCACATTTCAATCTTTTTTGCCAGCAGGCACTATAATGCACATTACATTGGACGCTGGATTGGTAGAGGTGGACCAATTGTCTAACCACCACGCTCTCCCGATTTAAATCTCCTGTACTTTTACCTTTGGGGAAACTTAAAGTCTTTGGTGTATTAAACTGATGTGCATTATGAACTCACTCTCCGTGAACGCATTGTGGTAGCCTGTCAGTACGCACTATACCAAACATTTCTGATTGTACTCGACACTCAATGCGAAGACGAGCGGAGGCCTGATTCAGGAGAAGGTCACTTTGAACATTTCATCTGATACTCGTACATGAACAGAGCGCTCAAACTGTTAGGTCTTATAACTATGTAATTATGCATTTCCGGACCTATATTGTAATACACTTTTTTCCTTCTTTCTGTATGAGGAATCCATTTCTGAAGTTTTGATACACCCTTTATAATAATTATGTTTTACATAAATGTGTACTTAGTTTGTCAATACAGTATTACATAAAACTCCCATATGTAGTTAATGTCTACGCTCGACGTATAATTCATTCATTTATTTAAGTTACAAACAACTGAAAGTAAATATTTAGTTAATTTCTGTGCTATGGAATTAGCAGCAGTAGCTGTAATAGCAGTATCAATTGCAGTAGCGACGATGCAGTAGCAGTAACAGCAGCAGTAGTAACAGTAGTAGTAGTTAGCACGCTGATCTTTCATCCAGGCGGTGCGGTTCGATCCTCCATCTGCCCCTCATAGAATTCGTAGTGGACAAAGCAGTTTCAGAAAGCTTTCCTCGGGGCATTTCCATTCCCGCTTTCATTCCACCAACACTCTCCACCTTTCGCTCATTTTGTCTATCATCATTTGCAATAGTTAAAAATAGGTTCCGATGCTGGTATAGGAAGGGTTTAGGGCTTCGAGTCTTGGAGCTTATTAGGTACTCGTCTAGGAATAGAACCTGCCTCTATCAGGGCTGACGCAGAATGGCCCCCCTGTCAGCAGCGGAATAACGAATGCCATCAAAAGCATCTGGACTAGAACAATCATGGCGCACAATAGCACAAATGCAAGGCGAATTTATTAATGCTTGCTATAGAACGAATAGGGCAATAAACTAAAATTTAAACATGCTTAATAAACAGGTAATTATTCAGAAGTTTTTTAAAAATAAGTTATTTCAAGACGCGGCATTGCGTCACCATGACGAAAGTCCCAAGAATAATGAGAAGTGTGCATAAAGTGTTATCATAGAAAAAGATTTTCCAAAATTCAGAAATATTGACCCTTCTTATTAGTATAATCTTTCCCTGGTGATGTTTTTTTTTTTTTTTTTTTTTTTTGTTTTTTTGTTTATTCTCAAGATAATTTTAGAAGTACTCAAGACATTCATAATTTTAATACAAAATACATATCAGATCCCTATATACGCTGTGTTAGCTTCAGACTTTACTAAGAACTGAAGTTCATTATTCATGCGCTGCCTAATTATTTTAAAGATTTGAAGAGCCAAGGAAAACAGTTTAGAACAGAATGAACTAAATTTCTCCATAGTCACACCTTCCACTCAACTGATAAATTGTTTATGCTTGTAAATTTAATTCATTTGCTTACTATATTATCCAGAATGATTCAGCAAAAGCGTGCAAAAGTTAAACAGGAAATAGAGGTTACTCTACGGAACATTTCGAGAAGGGAACTTCGGATCTGTAAAGTCAGATTAAGGGGATATGAGTTGAAACATGTTTATCGCTATCGTTTACTGTTTTCCATGTTATCTACATTTATTATTTACACTTATTGTTTACCATTATTATACACATTTACACGTATTATTTACATTTATTTGCATTTTTATTATTTCCATATCCTTTACAAATTGACTTAACAACGTACTATTTTGTATCTCACAACAGGTGACGAAAAGACGGCCATTAACATTTAGTAATTACATTTATTATTTATACTTAATATCTACATTTTTTATTTATATGTAGGCAATCCATCGTGTTTTATTTCTTGGCCTATCGTTCACAAGGTGGTTCTGTCTATCGTATTTATATTGTCACATTACAGACCATGATATGAGTCAACGACAGACAGGTCCGGACATAGATACCAAGGGCCCCTAGGCAGTTAACAGATTCGGGTCCCCTTTCCTTTTGTAATTTAGCCAAAGACAAACTTTACTTTTATTTTTTTATTTATTTAGGGTACTTCGACTTTAGAAAATATACAAGCAGACTTAGAAATAAAATAGACAAGTACCAACATATAGGCTATATGTATATATATATATATATATATATATATATATATATATATATATATATATATATATAGTGAACGTTTCAGTGTACTAACAAACACCATTACTATTTTTTCTGGTCGGGACCCTGCAAGATTAGGGCCCTAGGCAGCTGTCCAGTTTGTGTAGCAGAAGTTGCCGCTGACGACAGACCCTTTCATATCATACAAAGAGCTAATCACAGTACGTCCAGTACATTGTTAATTCAGGTTTGTAAATTATATTAAAATAATTTTAAAATATAAATAATAGGTGTAATAAATGTAAATAACAAGTGTAAATGAATGCAAATAGTAAGTGTAGATTATATAGGAAACAGCAAGCGATAGCAGACCTCCAGTTCCCTATCTCAAATCGTTCTGTAGAGAATTCCCCATGTCCTCTTTAACTTGTGTACGCTTTTACTGAATCACCCTGTATATTTTTGTATAATTTTTTACTTCGTCCACATCTCAAAGGTATAATGTCGATGTCTACTATAGATTTGAAATAACGCAAGACCTAAGGCAGAAATAATCAAAGGGAAAAACGATGCCTATAAAGATGATAAAGAAGTCTTCATTGATTAATATATATATTTTTAGTAGGTTATTTTACGACGCTTTATCAACAGCTTTGGTTATTTAGCGTCTGAATGAGATGAAGGTGATAATGCCGGTGAAATGAGTCCGGGGTCCAACACCGTAAGTTACCCAGCATTTGCTCAT
Organism: Periplaneta americana; assembly: GCF_040183065.1. Taxonomy (NCBI): domain Eukaryota; kingdom Metazoa; phylum Arthropoda; class Insecta; order Blattodea; family Blattidae; genus Periplaneta; species Periplaneta americana. Next base: position 94,923,017 of record NC_091129.1, read on the forward strand.
ATTGGGTTGAGGGAAAACCCCGGAAAAAACCTCAACCAGGTAACTTGTCCCAACCGGGAATCGAACCCGGGCCACCTGGTTTCGCGGCTAGACGTGCTAACCGTTACTCCACAGGAGTGGACTTGATTAATATACATCAACTAGAGCTACTGTAAGAAAAAGTTAAACCTTCCTGTACGTCACAAGTCTGCGGAAACAACATTAAATATTAATCACTTGGCTGGCGGGTTTGAAGTACCAAGTGACCCGCGGTGTGAAGATCGCCGGCCTCTGCTCTAAGATAATATACAGCTTTGCATATGAAAAAATATGCATTTTTGCGGTGATTTCATCGCATGTAACCGACTGCCTGTTAGTACTTTAGAATGAGGACGAGTCATATATCAGCAAGTCTCATTATTCATGAAGCTGACCTCTACATGTACCTCATTTGCGTTACAAAGTGTCATGCAGCGTCGCCATGAAGGCGCTTTCAGATGACGTAACGTGTTTACAGGTCGCTGAACATTCATCAGTAGACCACGGAACTTTATGCACTAAAAACCCTGAAAATATTAATGAAATTACGCAGTAAAAGTGTTGCAATATGAGCTAAAAATTGAAATATATGCAGTAATAATACATGTTAGAGTTTTAATAGTAGGATATAAATGAAAGTAATTTAAAGTAATAAATATTATGAAGTCATATTGCACATGAGACGGTTTTTCCATCAGTAGAAAAACGTTTATCTTCAGAAACCCATGGGTGCGTCTGAAGGAACGAAGAACAATACATTCACTGTCTCTTCTGTTTAGAATCATGCATACTTCTACTCCTAATTATCTGTTATCGCGCTTTCAATTTCTTACAACTCTTCGAAACCGACATCAACCACTTCTTTCTATCCCTCATCATAGGACGTGTTTATACTCATCTTCCTATACTGTAAAAATACCTCGCCTCTGGAATTCGTTACCTAATGACGTCAGGGACTGCCAGACTTTATCACAATTCAAAATTAAATTGGAAAATTTTCTTAGTTAATGTTTTTTAGGTATTGCTAGAAGTATTGATTTGTGTTTTTTTTCTTTTTCTTTTTTAATCTAGATTAAGATTTCAAGTTTCTTGTTTGTGTTAGTTAATTAGTTAAGATACAATTAATTATGATACTTAATCACTCATTTAAAGTTTGTGTATATTTTTGTGTGGCTTTACTTTTTTTATAGTGTTTTTTTTCTTTCTCTTTATTTCTCGTGTAGCTTTTCTTTGTATATAGTGTATTTTTTTCTGTTTATTTCTATTATTGTATTTGTATTCCTGGTGTTGTGGAAGAGAAGGCCTGATGGCCTTAACTACACCAGAATAAATAAATAAATAAATAAATAAATAAATAAATAAATAAATAAATAAATAAATAAATAAATAAATAAATAAATAAATAAATAAATAAATTTCTTCAATAAATCTTTTCTGCTACTTTTTTCGGCACGTCGGAGGTTAAACTTGTAAGCAAAGCTATTCTGGTCTTCGCTTGATTGTGCAATGAAACTTGTTGAAATGAAAATTTACACTCCTCGAGACTTCATTGTCGCAGGTGTTTAAATACATTAAGTATCGTTACTATGAAATCAGAGCGCACTAGCAGCATTGTCTTCACAGTAATTTTATGTTCTCAACAATACATGACTTTACTGTCGCAGATATCTAAATACATTTTTGGTTCTACGAAATCAGAGTAAAAGGTAATTAAATTCTGAATGACATCTAGGCGACGCGTATTTTCGCTATTGCTCCTGAAAAATTACACTTACACCACTAGAATGTACACAAAGCAGCAGCTAGCCTCATGTTAAAGTGCAAAACGACACGACTTATACACCAGGCACAAGTATCAAATGTCATCGCAGCAATTTCATGTCCTCAACAGTAATTAAATGATTTTATTTCTGACTTATTTTTATATTTATTGGGAATTATTCTTATTTTTGTTAGCGATAAATTTTAAAATTAAATAATAAATTGGGCAAAACAAGGAAGGATATGAATATATGCATTTAAATATCAAAATAAAACTACAGAGAGAGACAGCGAAAAGTTACCGCACTATGCAGGGATCCATTGCTCGACTCACCGGTAAGCTGTAGCAGCGCGGGCGGGCATTCAGTTTCATTACGGTAGGCCTAAAATTCCCGAGTGGTGGAGATGGAGTGCAAGGACAGAGGAAAGCGTGCGGAGTGTTTAGTTGACGAGTGGAGTCACAAATAACAGAAATAATGTTCAATAACAAGTGTAGCAATTCAACACTACGTAATAACGTGCGCTCAACAAACACGTTCCCAGCATAGTGCGGTAACTTTTCGTTGCCTCTCTATGTATATATGCATTTTAAACAGAAAACCCTCGAAATATGCATTTATGTAAAATAAAGTTGGTTTCATTCAAATGTAAAAACCGTGATCGGCAAAGATCCACTTTTACTTTTTCAATAAGCCAAATCAATAAAAACATGCAATTGTATGAAATTGTATGAAGTTCCGTGCTATACTAGTCAGTCATCAGCACGGAAGTTGCGAAATATTTTAGCTAAGATATCAGTATTACCATCATTGTTACTATCTTTATATCACTACCACACACAGACGAAGAAAAAATAACATATCAATGCTTTCGGAACAGTACCAAAAAAGAACAGCAGTTCGGAACACGCTCCAGGCCATACAGACCATTACTGTTCTAGCCGAAGTGTTCTAGATGTAGTTTCTTCTAGTGTTGTAGGTTCTTAGTTAAGAAAATCCCTCCATACGTCTTAAAAATCCTCATATCTAGGAACATGCATACGCTTTTAAATGATCCTAAAAAGACGTCGAACTTTTGTTCTTTTAAGTTTTATACCACGTGCTATTTTGGCAAAGTACTTGGTTGTAACTCAGTGGTGTGAAAAAATTAAAGTTCCTGTTGTCCGACAACAAACGTTTCAAAATGCATAGAAACCAAGTGTTCCTCCGGTCATACTGAAGTGGGGATTAAGTCTTTGGTTTGAATCTCTTTAAGATTAGGGTTCTGCTCCTGTGAAATGTGGTTTATTCCAGATCAGTGGTTCCCAAACTTTTCGAAGGCTCAACCCACTTTTGGGCAAGACTTCTGTATGCGACCCCCACAAGATCTGGTAGAGTACCGGTACTTAACTAGTACTTTCCTGGAATCGGAATACGCGGAAATCCAGGAAAATGAACGACTTTTTCTACTATCACAGAAGTTCCAACATTTCAAGTGGATTATCAGTGATCCCATACTGCACGTATTCACAATTCTGGGAGTCAGATGTAAAGCATATTCCTATATAATTGCCCATTATCTATCATTTCTTCTGCGAAAAAATACTTTGTAGCAGCTTTTCTGCAAATTTCTTCTTGAAGCATATCTCTTTGTGAAGTCATCTTGATCTGAATTATGTGATTTCAGTGTTGGTGTGTTCATTGTAGATCTGATTCTGTCTCATTTTTTTCTCATAAACCCGAAGACTTTTACTACAGGCTAGAGGTCTGACCACTTAGCCACCGCAGATGATGATGATGATGATGATGTTGATGATGATGATAATAATAATAATAATAATAATAATAATAATAATAATAATAATAATAATAATAATCACCATCGTCGTCTACTTCCAAAGAATGGTGTTCTTTTAACTTATCAGTCGTCATCTTGCGAGGGTATGAACACACATAAGCCATTACACATGGCTCAAAGCTTCGTCCTTAGGTTTATCACGATATGAAGCCACATGTTTAAAACAAATACCAGATATTTTCAATTCGTATAGAAGAGAGAAAAATTTGAATATCCTAGCCGAGAATCAATCCAGGTTCCACAGAGTTTACGGTTACAAACGCTTCCAATACATATTCCGTCCGTTTACCTAGAGCGCTGCTGCTCCCTTTGTCCTTCGACTCCACACTTTTTCTGTCGACTCTTCTTCCACCTCTGATTAGTGCAATTACGTCGCATTAGCACTGTACAGACCCTGCAGCAACTGAACGTTCGCATTCTGCAAGCAGCTGTGTTTACTGGTATTCTTTTATCTTGGCAACAACAATTATTTATTTTCAAGTTCGAACAAGATTCATGTCGTTCCGTTCTTTCTCTTTCTACTGCCCAGTTTTGGATATGGGGCTTTTCTGTGAACTTAGGTGAAAATATCTCATATTTGAATATATATTTGGGTGAAAATCTCTATAAATCACTGCTTTTCTTCTGGATGCGTTAAAATTCCCGCTTTCAAAGAAACCTATACTGAGTGTGTCTTTTTGTGATAGATGAAATATACCTACGCTTATTGACCAAGTTAACGAATATTTATCACGGATGGCTGGTGTTCCAGATTAAAATTAATAATCAAATAAAAATTATAATTCTCTATAATTATTGCAAAACACACAATAAACATATCGATGGCTAAGAAGTGATATTCATGTAAATTTGTAGATGAATAAGAAAACTGTTTTAAAAAGTAATGTTCCTAAAAATAAATATACCTTTTATTTATGTTTCTGCTTTGCAAGATTTTTTTAAAATTTAGTTATTTAACGACGCTGTATCAACTACGAGGTTATTTAGCGTCGATGGGATTGGTGATAGCGAGATGATATTTGGTGAGGATTCGCCATACATTACCTAACATTTGCCTTACGATTGGAGAAAACCTCAGAAAAAAACCAACCATATGATCAACTCAAGCGGGAATCTAACCCACGCCTGAGCGCAACTCCGGATCGGCAGGCAAGCGCCTTCTACTCGAGGACAAAATATTAGTTAACTTTCCAATTTTGTGAACATAATAATAATGATGCAGTTAGTCTAAATAATAATGTAGTTAAGCTAAATGATAATTTATGTAGATACGAGGTATCACTTCTTAGCCATCGATATGTTGCATTAATGCTTAATGTTACGGTTAGCTTTCATTAAAGAAGAGCGAAATGCATTACTTAGGATTGTACAAATGATTACGTGAAATACTCAAGGAGTTTTAAAGAACTTGTAAGAGCATATCTTAAATGACTGATAAGTCCAAATTTCCTGAACACCGAGACAGCAAAACTGAAAATCGAAAATCGTTCCACGAGCACCAAAAAGAATTCCGATGACTTTCCAGGACTGAATTCCGTATTTTTCTGCTATGTAGGCGGAGCAAGACTGATAATGTTGTTTCTTTTCTATACAAACATCCTTTATTTGGTTTACAGATTTTTCGAATGGTAACGTTGGGTCAATATAGTTTATTCTCTTCAGCTTATCGATTACTATGATATCCGTTCTTTTTATAGAACCTGCACCTGAAATACAAACGACTATTTTACATACCTCATACATTTTAGCATTTCTAAAATAGCTTGCAACGGAACTGCAAACTTTATGGTGCCTGTTATTGCGGAGAATTTCACCGTTTTTGCAGTAGCCAAGCACATGAACCAAGGTTTCAGTCTCGCTGCAAGCTCGACAGCGCTTTACTTGACTCCTGCTAAGTTTTATAATGTATAATATTTAAGAACAGCTACCTACGCAATAACAGCGTTAACCGGCTAAAGCTCTTATTGTACTCCGCTCAATTTCATATTTGCGCTTCGTCGAATTTGAACCTGTCTAGTAACTCATTCGACGACACTGGTGAAGAAATTAGAACGGAATGCAATGAATTTCATTCTTGACCGCTGATATCATCCTCCTTTTAAGAAGTCTTGTGCCATGTTGATTGATAATCTCCAGTTCTCTCTCAATTCTGGACTCGGTGAAATTGCAAGCCATGAATTCAGAATCAAACGCTAATTCGGAGAAGTAATGATCTATCTCATTCTTACACTGCCTGCAACTCTTCCATCGCCTACGCGCCCTCTACTCGTCTGCCCACGTTACCTAATAACGCCGACATACCACTTAAGTAATAATTAAAGAGGAGGGTATTAAAAAGTAACTTAACTAAGAAAGTGGGGGAAAAGAACAGCGAAATGAGAGAGAAATAAAGAGAGGGAGAAAGAGAGAGGAAGGGACGGACAGACAGGTAGATAGGCAGGCAGACATATCAATAATATAATATTTCAGGCTTTCATGACGTAACATTGTTGAATTGTTAAAAGACTGAAGACTGTGTAATCTTTGACAACCATAGGAATCTCCAAACAAACTTCTCCAACTTCGCAATATATATATATATATATATGTGTACATATATATTAGTGTTTGTACTTAATTCGTATTGGTTGGGGTTTCCACACGTCAGTATTTAGCAGGAGGTATCCATATGTTGAAGGTCTATTCTGCCATCCGTATTTATTATTTTTAAATTTGTTAAATTTCGTAGTTTTATGAAGAAGTCCTAATCATCAAAACACAATTCTCAACTGCGAATAAAACTTCAATTTTTTGTTCATATATTTTATGTTTTTTTTAATTGATTTGGAATATAATTTGTATAGAACCTAATAATTACCTCGAAAATTTAGAAACACTTCAACAAGTTAGCAAATTAGAAGTAATCTTTGAATTTTCAGAGGTAAAACAACATTGGCTTTCGAACTCTAAGTTAGACACTTTTGACTACATGCCACTCGATTAACCCTTTTATTACCAGAGTTGATATCGGCCAACATTTAAATTTGTTTTTGTCTGAAAATCAGCATGAATGAAACTGTGAACATATAAATTTACTCTTACATATAATGTAATGAAGGATTGAGAATTTGTTCAGTCATCCGTTCATCCGTCAGCAAAAGTATGTTGAGCAGGAGTGTAATTTTTTGGTAGGCCTATTAACAAAATGTGCAAAATGTTTGGAAACTTAAGTAGTGTATTCACAAACAAAAAAAAATCTCACGAAGGTAATCTAGAAAAGGAATTACATTTAACCGCGAATATCGCAAAATCTAACGGTTTCAACGAAATAGACTCACGAAATTTGTATTTTGAAACATGTTTTCTTTCATGAAATACCCACGAAAACAAAATCCTTACAAATAAAATAAACTTAAAATTTTCTGTTTTATGAAGCTTTGCGTCAGCTGTAAAGAACGATCCTACAACGTCTTTTCAGTGTTTACACACTAGTTCTAATTTACAGACTCTTTGAATCAGGCGAGGATAACAATAGTTTTGCTTCAACATGTCTTCTAGTGCTGTGCTCGATATATAAAGATATTTTATCTGAGATTGAAAATATGTAACACCCTTACAATACCGACACGCTTATATGGATGCGAAATCTGGACAATTAAAGAAGCTGATACTTCAATAATCACCACAGCAGAAATAAGAATTTTTTAAAAACGGAAAACTATACTTGGTAAGATTATAAAACCAATGAGGAAATTGTAACAGAATTCAACGTCAGAACCAGTCACTAACAAAATTTAAAAATACAGAGAAAATTGGACTCGCATGGACAGAAACAGGCAGCAAGCATGTAGAACTGATATTCCTACTGTTACTACTCTTGATTGTCTACAAAGATGCGAGCTTTAACCTTCCGTTACCTTTAGGCTTCCATGACCTGTGACAGTGATAGTCAGATAACTTTGTAACTTTACCGTAACTTCAACTACAGCGGACATGTGTTGTGTTGCAGGATGTCGAGCAGTACCAGTGCGGTCAGACAGACCGTGACCACCACCGTGCAGCAGAGTTCATCTCTGGACAACAATCTGGGTGAGTGCCATATCTGGCAACTTATTTTCTTTTGAGTGTTCCAGATGTGTCTGAACACCTCATAACATGTTGCAGATTGAAACTGCCCTTGTATGAGAACAAACACACATAATTACTCGAATTAATTCATGCCGTTTATTCGATATTGTACTCATAAATAGAGTAACCAGACGTCCTCTTTTGTCCGGACATGTCCTCCTTTTTAGGCCTTTGTCCGGGGTCCCGGTGGATTTTTAAAAAATCAAGAAATGTCCTCCTTTTCGTAACTTGTAGGACTATGCCTGATATTTTGAAATTATCTGATTTGACGTCTTTCTCAAGTAATTTGCGTGTAGATGGTAGCAGTAACGACGGAATATACTCTTTGCCAATGATCGTAACTCTCTTTGCTCCTATTTCTTATTGTCGTTGCTTTCATACATGTAGCTAACTGTAAAATCATTTCATATTATTAAGTTTTGTCATAAGTAGACCTATGCTGTAATAAAATATATATATTGACATAAGCTTAAATCTAAATAGATATTATCTGTCCTCTTCAATAATTGAATATGTTATATCGAAAACATGTACGTTCTGCGCAAACTACTTCAGTAGCATTTATTACATTAACCAACGTCCATTTTTATAGATGAAATATGTGACTTAATTTATGATTTTTAACAATAATATGTTATAGGAAAGAGTAAAGAGCACTCTGGTTAAAAAAAGTAACATGCGCGAAAATGTCACATGTTACGTTTTCGAAATTATAGATTCAATTATAGTTCCCTTGACTTTGATATGTAGCTAACTGTAAAATAATAATAATTATTAAGTTTTTCATAATTATTTTGTAATAAAATAGATATTAATATAGTACTTTTAAGTAGTATGATATATCCCTAAATCTATACTGTAAATATTTTGTAATAAAATAGATACTGACGGAATTTAAACTACATGTATAATAAGCCTAAATCTAAATACATATTTTCTGTCCTCTTTTTTCGAACAATGTCCTCCTTTTTTAAGCTGTGTGTCCTCTTTCTTATAGATGTAAATCTGGTCACCCTACTCATAAACGACTGAGAAACTTCCCCCTTTAAAACTCAAAGTCTGATGCAGTCTTTAATTTTGCCTCACTTTCACTATTGTAATGTTATTTAACAGTGAGTGGTCCCAGAAATTTAGTATGTACAGAATGCTTGTGTTCGCTTCATTTTTTACTTTCGTCTTAATAATTATGTCTCATTCTGTTTTCCTCAACTCTCATGGCTTTGCTTAGAAGACAAACGCCTGCTCCACCCTCTTTGTCTATTATGTCAAATTATAAACGTTTCAATGCTTAATTATTCAGCTTCTCGTTTCAGTCTGCAATCGCCTCATCATAATATATCTACGCGACCACAAAAAAAACAATTATTACCTATACCTCACTTTCAGACATCTTTGTATTCAGCTTCGTTAACAATAGTCACCGCTCTGATCTGGAATTAATTCCCTTCCACAATAAGCGATAGTCGCAACTGCTAGTCTTTCAGATCTTTGATTTTCTATTTTGCAATCCGATCCAATACACAGAGTGAACGAGAAGTAAGTCATTAATTTCAGGAGGTTATTCTTTGAGATATTTCAAACAAAGTTTAACGCAATTTTGCTCGTTTTTGCTTCTTTTTCGAAAGAAAAATTGTTTTATATGAAACTTTTCATAGCGTGTTTTGGGAAAGCCACTCATTTAATTCCCAATATGCTCGATCAATTTAAGAGAGCAGTGCGTTATGATAATAAATGATTGAAATAATTTTAGTTTTGCCCTTTGAATGTACAAAACTTTAATCCGAACAAATGTAACATTACAACATTATTTTGTAGAACGAAAAGTTACATTTGTTCGGATCAAATTTCTGCACATTTAAAGGACAAAATCAAAATTCAGTGGAAGAGAAGGCATAATGGCCTTAACTCTGCCAAGTTAAATAAAACACTATCATCATCATCTTCATCATCATTATTAGAGCTTTGTGCTTACATCCTCTTTTTTTAGGTAACAGGTTACATTTTTTTCGACTTTTCCCTGGTCAATTTGACAAGTTCCTTCAGTGGAACAGTTTTATCTGAAGTGAGACAAATAGCTAACTGGCTTGGAGATCACATAGTTACCTGTTGTCCCGATAACTTCTTTCAAATACTCGTTTTTCTTAGATTCTCTCTGCCAGGATTAAATAAACACCACTTGCAATAACGATCCCTAATTTCCAATAAGAATGACTTTTCTTAAAATAATAAAATCTTTGTTATCTTCAACGAGTTAAACAAGGACATATGAAACAAATATTGCCATTTAGACTATTTCTCCACGTAATGTAATTTCCTTCATGTGTATTGCTAGCAATATCTTAAATTTAACATCTGTGCACGTGTCTCGTTGATATTAATAAATAAACACCGAATTGGTTTTAATGAAGTCAGATTTGTTAATTGTACACTGCGGTTCTTTTTCCTGGCATAAAGAATGCCTCTTAAGTTTTCCCCTTCGACTGTCCGTTGACTTAGCTTCTGGGTAAAATGCATTGAATAATTAATTTTACATTTCGATTCTTTGATTTGTATGTTTTTCGAGTTGCAAAAATTCTGACATATTCTGCAGGGACTTCCGATAACCTTCTGTGAAGATAAATTCCTGCTTGGCCAGCTTTAGGATGATCTCATCGTGTGCGTCATAACAGGTTTACAACTCTTTTTACTTTCTCCTTTCAGCTGTTGAAGAAAGTGATAATGAAGAATAGGTATTACCTATGTTCAATTTTATTATTCACGTCTGCAGCATATCTAATGCTCTGTGTTATCTATAGCTGGTTTTATTATCGGAACGCAGTAATTTAGTACGACATTTCTCGCACTGGATACCAAGCAGTTTATAACAGCTGTAATGCAAGTCCTAGAAGTGGGATAGTTACGATTATTTACATATTGGTACTGACAAGAAATATCAAATTAATGTATAAACATAAAACCCAATAAAGGATTTAAGCAAGGTTGCAGTCACCATAAAGGTATTAAAAAAACAAGGCAAGAAATTAGTTTTGAAAATAACAGTATGAAAAAATCTTGTACGCCGATGACCATATAATATTAAGAATAGCTGAAGACGAACTGCTAAGAAATATTTTATATAAAATAAATGTACAGAGCTATTAAAAAGAATATCATTTCTTAGTACGTGAATAATGAAGATATTTATAAAGTAACATATCTGGATTGCAATAGAACATAGAAAAGCCTCCAAGTTTCGTATGTACGCCATATCTCAATTGTTCGAAAAAAATTGTTATTGTTTCAAGGAAAGGCAATGAAACAAACGACTATTCTCCGCTGAAAGAATAGTTTTGTGTGTTGAAATTTACAAGCTAGCATTCTATAATAAAAGTGCAATGTGCATTCCATTCAGTAAGAATATTCGCCTTTGTTATCAGCAGTTCTCAGGTGAAGGAGATATCTGCAAGGGGAAGAACCCTGGCTGACTACGAGTGTCGGAAAGCAACATTCACTAAATTAGAATCTATCCAGCGGAGCCCGTAAAATCAACAACAAAATACACCAATAGATCTGTTCATATAGCAACAAATAAAAGAGTCACCGCCAATCCAGAGATCTGAAGACCACGTGCATGTGTTTACACCACTGGACATCCGTTGGACGAACTTTAGATCCTAGGCAACAAATTTGATTCTTTTAAGTTCTATTAAATTCTCATATTTTGTTCATTGGAACATGAAGAGCAAAGGAAATTTGAAATTTCCGAGATTGAAAGAATGGAAATGAAACACATTTGAACCAAAAAATACAGAATTTACTTGTTATTAAAAATATTCAGTTTAACTCAGAGAAAAATTCTACCGTATTAAGTAACCGTACCTTAAACTTATATTTCTTCTCTTTAAACGAAACTACATGAGATCTAGTACTGTTCCTTTGTTACGCTTTGAATTTAATAAAGTGACTGCAAAACTATACCAACATTAAAATAATAAATTAAGCATAATACTGAAGACAGAACGCATCTCACTTTTCCTGCAATTCACTATCTTCTTATTGTCGATCATTTAAGAAGGTACAGCTGTCAAAAAAAAAAAAAGGTGGCCGCACTCGTGAACAGCGAATATTTTCTAAGTCCACTTCGGATCATGGTGATGTTACACGATGCTCGCGCTTGTAGAAGCTGTTTCGGAACTATGGAGTCATTCGACATTTACGTCTCGTAGAGTAACGGTAGAGTGCTCACTTACGGATTCGAAGGTTGTGAGTTCGAGCCTTGTTCAAGTTATCATTTTATTTTATCATTCTTTACAGATATAAATAACATCCAAGTTATCATTTGTATTCTGCTATCATTCTTTAGCGATATAAATAATATTCAAGCTATCATTTATATTGTTATCGTTTTTTAGCTATATAAATAATATTCAAGTCATCATTTATATTTTTGTTATAGTTCTTTAGCGTTATAAATAATATTTAAGTTATCATTTATATTCTATTATCGTTATTTAGCGATATAAATAATATTCAAGCTATCATTTATATTCTGTTATCGTTCTTTAGCGATATAAATAATATTCAAGTTACCACTTATATTCTGTTATCTTCTTTAGCGATATAAATAATATTCAAGTTATCATTTATATTCTGTTACGTTCTTTAGCGATATAAATAATATAAATTTAATGTTAGATTTGGAAAAATACAGTTGCATAATACTAGTGTTAGTTTTTTTCTTTTTATATTATTACATTATACTATCCTGTAACATAATAAAATGAAAAGGAACGCCGAGGATTTGAGCATGAAACGTTGACATCTGAATTCAGACGTTCTTCCAACTGAGCCATGGAGGCACAAGTAAAGAAGCATAATAATATGAGGAAAAATTGGACCAATTCCCCTCCAAGTCTCTTCATGACTTGTGGAAGCTCGTCCAGGACATGTCCACTCGATTGCAAAATCTCATCAAGATTGGAGGAAGATGGAGTAAATACTGCATCGTGGCTTTTGTTTTCGTTTTTAACGTTTAATTGTTTTAATTTTCTAAGGCAGACGCCAGTATGCTTGTTTTGTTTATGCCACAAAATATATATTTTTTGTTGAGTATAAAATGTTTCTTTTCTTTCGATTTGCAGCCACAATTTCATAATAAATAATAATAGAGTCATAGCATAATGCATTCATGAACCTGATGTTAATTAGACCTACTAAAACAGTCATAAAAGAGACAGCAGCAATTATATTTTCTCTCTATCTTAAAAACAAAACAAGAAAAACATAAAAAAACACTCGTTGGTGTTCGAACGCACGACCTCACGAATACCAGCCTAGAACGCTACCATTACGCTACAAGTGTAACACTTAACAATACTTCAATTATAATTGTATATAGCGGCATCGTGGTCCAACAACATGTAACATCGCCTGTCTCCGAATTGTAGCGGAGATACCCGAAGGGAACTTAGTATCTAGAGAAAGGCCACTTTTTCTTTTGACAGCCGTACATACTCGAGAAAAATATCCGTAACCATTTCTGCAAATACTCTACGTGCATCTTGCTCCTTAGCGGATGCAACCTGCAACATATCTTTGCTCCTTAGAGGCAGCGGGTCTATGCAACCCGCAAAATATTACTGGAAAAATTAATGAAGTCCGAATATCATTGTAGAGGCCTATGTATTACATTCTAGATATTACTAGTGGCTTGAACAGCGAATGTTGCGTTTATTTTCTTGCACTGGTTACGATATCCATTACAAGTCTGAGTTCATTATTTTATGTTTATTATGCTAAGAAGATTCTCGTCAAGCGGTGATCTACGATTATTTGAAATCATACAACCATCAACCACGTATACGTTCCATGCAATTACAGAGATCCTACGAATTCCCTGCCTTCTTTCTTCTCCTCCTCGTAACTGGCGTTGTAATTCTGCCATCATTCTCTATATGCGCGTTCCAATTCTCTGGGTCTTATTTTAGATTTCAAACGTTTAATTTATATTCTGACGGGCCAGCGTAGTTATCGAGTCTAACGTTTTATTTCTTAGGTCTTTTTTTACATAACTCGAATTCCTAATGCATTGAATTCTATCAGCTATAAGCATAAACTGCAAATTTAAACCTTTGCATATGATTGGTGGTCCGCAGGTCGCTAAGCAATGCACTGAAAGTCCGCAGATAATTCCTATAAACAAAATAAGTTACTTAAATTATCATAACGAAGTCACAATAACAAATAAACTGTTAATAAGCTGATGTTGGAAAACTGTGAACACCATTAGATCTCTATAACAGATAAACAAATACTAAAGATTAGCTGCCCACACTAACTACAAGGTTGCGTAATTAAAAACAACTTTAATATAAGTATTAGAGTCCCTGTATAATACAAATACGAAGTTCAAACAATTGATAGACTTCTTCTGATTGGTTGGAACCAGTTGTCATGAACGCCTTTAATAATTGATTAATACAGAGTGTTCCAAATTGATGTAAGCTATACACTCTTTGAAATACCTTTTCACAGTAAAGAAATGAGACAGAAATACAATTTTTGCTGTATGATTCAGAAGGCAGTGGAAAGTTAATTGTTATGCTTTATTTAACGACGCTTGCAACTGCAGAGGTTATATCAGCGTCGCCGGATGTGCCGAAATTTTGTCCTGCAGGAGTTCTTTTACATGCCAGTAAATCTACTGACATCAGCCTGTCGCATTTAAGCACACTTAAATGCCATCACCCGGGATCGAACCCGCAACCTTGGGAATAGAAGGCCAGCGCTATACCAACTCGCCAACCAGGTCGACGCAGTGGAAAGCATAGAAACATATTCATCTGTTTATAAATAAACATGGCGGTGCAATCATCGTTAGATGAACGTAAGTAGATACTGAAATGTTGTTGGAAAGTGGAGAATGTTAAGGTTCAACGACTTTGGAGGGTTGAATTTGTAACACAACCACCAACAAGGTTAACTATCATAAGAATCCAAGACAAGTTTGAAGTCGACGGAACGGTGCAAGATGTGTTGAAAGGGGCGGTGCGGAAGAAAGAGAAGTTCCACCGATAACGAGTATGTTGATGCAGTCATGCAGGCTTTTTCACAATCCCAAAAGAAGTCAACCAGGCAATGTTCTCATGAGATTGGTATCAGAGAATCAAGTGTTCATCGAATTTTGCGAGCTCAGAAATGGAAGCCTAAATGAGGATGACCAGAGATGGAAAGGACGAAGAGGAAGTGCTGCGGAGATCCCGTCTCGATTTCCGGATTTAACCCCTCCAGACTTATACCTATGGGGAGCGACAAAAAACACAGTGTACGCCAAAAAAAAACCACAAGCACTGGAGGGACTGAGAGTTCAGATTGAACATACCTGTAATGATATTCCATTAGTAACAATCCAGTTGGTATGTCGCTCTGTTGTACGTCGTTGTTGGGAATTTACTGTGGTGGAAGGGGGACTTTTTGAACATATATGGGCTTAAGGAATACAAAACCACAAAAATCGTATTTCTGTCTCATATCGTTGCTGAGAAATAGTGTTTCAAAATGTGTATACAACAATTTGGGACGCTATGTATGTAAATACAATAAATACAAACACACATAGGCCTAATCACATACAAATAATAGTAATAACTGGTTAAATGAAACAATAAATACTTTTTTGTCTAACAAAATTAGGCTATATCGATTTTAAACCTAATATGGTAGGCCTAAATGATAAAAGTAGAACCAGATATTTCTATTCTACTATAAACTCAAAACAAGAGAAAATGTAACATAGATTCTAATTCGGGTGCATGCTTTAAATAAAGGAAACATTTCGCTAAAGCAACTCAAGATGGCTTGTTGGCAACTGCCTGATTTGTCTGCCTCAGCACGCGTTCTTTATTATGCACAAGGTGGAAGAATGGGATTTTTCTCTTCGTCATACAACTGAGGCTCTTCTGAGGATTACTCATGCACTGAAGCGAATGAGCAGTAACTTTTTACAACATGAATTATAGGGAGAAAGAATTGTGATGCTGTGTTAGTTATATTTTGAAATTTTTACGTAAATATACATTTTCAGTATGCATTATATCTACATGCTTCTGTACAGCATTCTTTTTTTGTAAAACTATGGATCGGATTTTCTTCATACCGGTATTCAATGTCTTTAAATCAATTTATCCGGAATGTATCGATACCATATAACTAAAAAATAAATGCAATCATTACCGGTAAGCCATATGTAACGCTTCTTACGCCTAACATTAAAAAAGCTGTATCTCCACATCCACTGAAAATTGGAAACTTGTTTGTATGAACTTTTTTTTTTACTGAAAATAGTCAACACCATCACCCCTTAAATATTTGATATTCCTCCTGGATCACTCTGTATGTTCACCAGAACAAATCAAATTGATTCATAGTGGTCTGCCCAAAGACAGATCTTTTACTGCAAACCCAGCACTCTCCAATCTTTCCTATTTTCCTCATTCCTCTTAGTCTCCGCAAATGATCCCTATATCTTAATGTTGTCTATCGTCTGATATCTTCCTCTGCCCCGAACTTTTCTCCCGTTCACCATTCCTTCCCGTGCATCCTTGATTAGGCAGTTTCTTCTTAGCCAGTGACTCAGCCAATACCTTTTTCTCTTCCTGTTCAGTTTCAGCATTATTCTTTCTTCACCCACTATTTCTAGCACAGTTTTGATTCTTATTCTGTCTGTTCATTTCACACGTTCCATCCTTCTCCATATCAACATTTCAAATTCTTCTAATTGTTTCTCTTCACTTCGTCGTAATGTCTATGTTTCTGCCTATACAATGCCATACTCCACACAAAGCACTTCACTAGTCTCTTCTTTAGTTCGCTTTCCAGAGGTCCGTTGAAGCTTTTCTTCTATTAAAAGCTTCCTTTGCCATTGCTATCCTCCTTTTGACGTCCTGGCAGCAGCTCATGTTACTGCTTATAGTATACTCACAAACAACTTACTTACAAATGGCTTTTAAGGAATCCGCAGGTTCATAGCCGCCCTCACATAAGCTCGCCATCGGTCCCTATCCTGTGCAAGATAACCTTATTCCTTTGCTGTGGTCGTGCCAGAGAATCAGTCATATTCCGAGGCTTATTGTATGGATTCGTAACAAGCTGTTTTTTTTTACGGTGATGGGTTGTTAGCCCTTCGCCCAACCCCCAAGCTGGAGGACCACCCCTTATCGGCTGTCCACGACTGCTTATTCAATATATTCGCAGCTACCCTCCATATCTGGAGGCCGTCTCCTCTATCCGCAACCTGAGGACGCGCCATGCCGTGGTGATAGGGACCCACAATACATGGTTATAGTATACCATAATTATATTTGAAGCTGTCCACTTGTTCTACTGCCTCATTTCGAATTCGCATGTTCACCTTCTTTAATTTTCTTCCAATAACCATGGTCTTCGTCTTGTTACTAAATTATGTAACAATCTTAATTAAATATATTCGTATTAGCTTTACCATGAATAAGATTTATGTTATTCGATTGAATAAACAAAACCCAACATGTAACTAGCCTATTTGTCCTTACTGTACAAGAAACTGCACCATTCCGGAGCCGATGTTAAGTGGAGGAAAATCCAGACATTAAATGAGAAATTCTAGTGAAGGTAAAGAGAGATTTTTCCATCGCTAGAAATAAGTTACCTATTATAAATCCAACTTGGATTGTACGGATAAATTTCCGTAATATCTTTCTCGTAGTAGCGGAACTGTTCTTGCAGACGGATAGACTAAACATGACATAACGTGATTTTTACAAACTCGAGAAAGCACCTCAAGGCAACGAGGAGGAAAGTACGGTAGTAGAAAGTTGTAAGAAGAAGAACAACGCCTTGCAGTCTGGTTGTTCAAGAAATAAGAGTTTGGTACACGGTTCGAGGGAGAACTGGAGGATTGCCAGCCCCAGCGCCAAGAGAACGAACAGTCATTCAGAAATCTCGCTATTTCCAACTACACTAGGTGAGACGGGCTTTGTACGTGTGACGCAGCTGCGGTCAGACAGTGTCCCAGAGGACGCCGAGACAGCACATGGGAATTACTGATGCCCACACTCCTTAAGGAGCGTGGACAAAGGTCAACTGTAACAAGGCCAGCATCCCTGGAGACATCATATCGGAGCAATTCTGTACCAGTTTTGAATCAATCATGGCCGACAACCGAGCTTTGATGGAGTCCGTGCAGGAACTGCAGACATCTATGCGTATGTAGCCTACAGTGAATACGTTCTGTGATGCATGCTTGCTAGAGATGGGAAAAGTTACCTTTATTGAAATAGTAATATGCGTTACAAGAGCGGAATGTTGAAGTTTTCATGTTCGAGGAAAAGTTTGAAAAAGCGAAACATAGTTGAGCTTTTTTAATTTCCGAGAATTGAAAGAAAACATACCGCTCGTGTATCGTACATTATTTTGTTCGAAGATCGTTTATTACATACCTGAAAGAGGAATTTCTAATTAGTTGCAATGAAATCTCCATCTTGGTTTCTGTTCAATGACGGCAAATTTGCAAAACAAAAATATCTATCTTCAACATTGTTGCTCTAAAATGTTTTCTGTGTTTACTATACTCCAGCAGGCCGTGATATACGTCTGTCTTTTTTTCCCCCAGTCTATAAATGCGAACTTAAAACAAACAGTAAGGTTATGTAATGATTTAGAGTTTACTTAATTTTTGCAAATATTTAAAAACAATCATTAACAGTGCAATTTAGGTGAAATTGCAGTGGTAAGTTTCCAATTTATAATTATTACTATATTGAATGTCTCTAAAAATAATATGTTAAAAGCCTAAAGCAGTAAAATCAATATGTCACTTAAGCGGTAAGAAGAGGGAAATTGTTATGTGTGTTAGGTTGGAAATACTGAATGTGGAATTTTAGACTTTCCGCGTATTGGTTTTGTGCGGAAACCAAGCAAATACGCACGATCTCGCACAAAAACATTTTTTTTTATTGAAATAACAACTTGACAAATCAACCGCGAGATGGTACTCTCAGATTCTGCTGAAATATTCAAGCGGATTCCATTTTATATCCCTCGAGTTGTATCTCGAAGAAATGTATTTATTATTTAATATCCCAAGATCTATAAACATTATTTCATATGAGCTCAATATTAATTTAAATTTTAAACAACTTTAATCTATTAAGAGAGGAAAACTGATCTATTTTCCGGTACAGAAAAGTTATTCAGAAATCAAATTAAAAAAAAAACATTATCTTTATCATTCATGTCATGTCACATTCAGCTTTATTTTTTCCTCGCATAACTAATTTTTTTTCCTCGCTTTGGTCTGCTAGAAATTAAAGGCCTCCCACAATTTATTATAAATTTATTAAACATACCGTACGATTTTTTTCCTGATACATTATAAGCCACATATTTCTTTCATATTTCATTTTCTTTTACTTCTATTATCAATAAGTTGCATGTTCTTACTTTATAACTGCCTCTCATGTTAGTAATTATAAGTTAAATTATTAATTTATATTTATGTGAAGAAGGTGTTTTTATGGGCATCTAACCTGTGTAACGTAAAAACCCGTCATTAAATGCCCAGTTGTGGATACTTTCTAACTAGACACGCCCAGTTTCAATATTTTTTCCAACAGAATCTTGAGAATTCTGCAAATTCTAAGAAGTGTGTTTCTATGAAGTTCAAAATATAGAGATCTGTTATACATTGACACTTTCTGTCGAAAACCGGGCACATGTCACGCCCATTAAAAAAATCATAGTAATTCATCTCTTGGACCTTCAAGTCTCTTATTAAAATTGTGTGTAAAGAGATATGAGGCTACATAGCCAAATTTCTTAAATACTCAGTAATCTCAATTATTCAATTTTGGGCATCCGTGCCCGGTTTTGGATTCCTTTGACAAATGCTTAAAAACACACTTCAAGTCTTAAAGTTTCATTATTTTGTTGGAAAACGATGTTGACCTGTTAGATGTGATTTGCACAATGAATAATTTTTGTAATCTTAATAAAACTCAATTTACTCAATTAAAAAAACTATCCAAAACCGAGCTTTTACTTTACTGTCCTGTAAAAATAAATAAATAAATAAATAAATAAATAAACGAATGAATTAATAAATAAATAAAGTAAACAAGTAAATAAATAAAAATAAGTAAATAAATATTGGTGCATAATTGAGGGAAAGTTTTACGAAAGTGTATGATGTAACATGATTCCTATTTATACTCGCAAATTGGTTATTTAACGAAGTTGTACAAATTGCTGTATCTAGTATTGCTGGAGTTAGTGATAGGAAGATGTTTATTCTTGACGAGATAAACCAGAAGATTTGCCATGACATTACGTGACATTCTCCTTACAGTTCAGAATACATCGGAGAAAAACCAATCTATAATCAGTCTAACCGGGATTCCAACTCACGACTAAAGGCTGGTTCACAATAAACCGAGAACGGAAACGAGAATTAGAACGGAAATATTCTTAAAATAAACTAACTTTCACGTTCCCGTTCCCGGGCTCCTGCAAGCTTCTCGTTAATTGTGAATGATCACATTTAAATAAATATATTTTAACAATATTTTCGTTCTCATTGCCGTTTCCGTTTCCGGTTTATAGTGAACCATTACGCTCGGTCGCTTAACCGTACACCAAGCGACTGGCATTGTAACACGCTATAGCAATAGACTGTATCTAGAACGAAATTAGTGAATTCACAGTGTACGAATTGTGTATGAAACAAGGGAGCATTTCACTGTTTATTATTCAACACAAAACATATATCCTAACTTAAGATTTAGAAAATACAATTCGGTCTGTAGGGATGCATAGGGCCTATATGCGGAAAGTATACGAAATAAGAATGGCAAAATTTATACAATCTAAGTTACAATATGCTGTGAGCTTTTCTTGAGATTCTCTCGCTGTTAAAGTGTTGGCAGAGGACGTAATTGCTCAGCAGACCAAAAATAAATACAAGCGACGTATTACTTTAATGTCATATCTGTTGTTATTGCCACTTCTTATTTACAATATATCATAGGCTACGTGGTTATCGGGAGAGCGCGATTAAGGAATTGCGCTGGAAGCAGAAGTGTTTCGAGTTCGATTTCCGACGGAGTCATGGATTTTCTCCATTGATCTAATGATTAGACTAATCATTTCGGTAGCATTACGTCACTGGGGTTCACTCAGCCTCGTATAAACAAGTGGCAGGGCTACGTGGTGTCTGTGCATTCTCAGGACGGCTAGTGGCAACGGCGTTGGAACATAATAATATTTATTTCATCACAAAATGTGGCATTCAGATAGCTAATTAGATACAATGGCTTAGTTTTCCCTCCAGTTGCTCATACCTAGAGTCCGGATTTTTAGGCATTTATAACAGTTAAAATAGGCACGTAAAAAGGCAATAAAACGTAAAAAAAAACACAATAAATTTTCAAAAACTCAATAATTTTAAAAAGGCATAATATATTTTAGCAATAAATTTAAATTACATCGGCATAACTCACATTTTTATTTCGTAGTTGACTTATAAAATACTTTTTTCGTGAATAACTGTCTTTTAATAATAATAATAATAATAATAATAATAATAATAATAATAATAATAATAATAATAATAATAATAGCCTAATAATAGTTATTTATTTATACTGGCAGAGTTAAGGCCATAGGGTTTTCTCTTACACTCTACCAAGTGGCAAAGTATACAAGGAATGAAAATTTAACAAAAAGTTAAAGAACAGGATACTAACATATTACAAAAAATAATAGTATAACAAAATCGACACTAAACAATATGAAAATAATACCATAATAGAAAAAAGAAAGTAAAACACAGATTTGTTCTGTCTCCATGGGCACCACTGAGACCTGGTGACCATCTTACCCCGTCCAGTGTTCTGTAGTACCCTGATTCAGTGTTTGAGCCGATGTGGACGGCTGCGATGACACGTCTCGCCGTTCTACAGCCAGAGTATCTACGAAGTTCGCGTTAGTCGGCGCTTCCTTGCCTTCCTACAGGCAATGTTTGAATTTCGAGGCATTTTAAAAGTCCAGAAATGTTCACGACTACTTCTTTAAAGTTGAAGGTTATATTTATCCATTATTATTATTACTATTATTATTATTATTATTATTATTATTATTATTATTATTATTATTATTATTATTATTATTATTATTATTATTTTGGATTCAGTCGATATCATTGCGACCGATCGATCGACGCTTCAAAGATCCGAATCGGTTCAGATTTCACGAAATTATGAGCATAAAATGGCCGCTGGAGTGCAGTTTTCGAAGCATGTTTTGCATCAACCGTCTCGCAGGCCTTGAGAATCCGAGTGATCACGTGCAGATGTTTACGGTTACGGGAGTCTTTATTTACATGGCGGCATACTTTTCGATTCGCTATGTTTATTTCTTCAAAAGTTATAATCGATTCCAATGTAACGCTTTTTTGCACATCATTACCGAGCGGCTTGAGTCGTACCATGTCGAATACAAAGAAGTGGTTCTACAGTCTGATCCGTTTGGGTATGGATGATATTAATTTATTATTTTAAAACTATTATGATATTTGGAAAAATTTCTTCCTGGTCATATTATGATTAAAAGTTTGGAGTTTCCATAATATGACAATCAACAATGCATAATCTGAATGGACAAATTTAATGAAAATCGTAGGTGATTAAAATGGCTACTACAAATCAACAGCGGGCACAATGTGTTCTTTGGTATGCTAAATCTGAGAGTGTTAGAAGAGTTCAAAGGGAATTTCGAAGTGAGTATGGTGTGCGTAATGTACTAAATACAATTCCATAATGTTGTGGTATCGAACATTTGTAGAAACAGATTCTGTGTTAAAAAAAAAAAAAAAAAAAAAAAAAAAAAAACATGCAGGAGATCGCAGGCGAAACTCAGTACGAGAAGCAGCTATCTCTTGGCTTGGTCCCCAAATTCCTCAGATATAACTCCTTCTGACTTCTTCGTGTAGGGGTTTGTTAAAGACATTGTCTATTCACAGAAACTCAGCAACAGTGATGATTTAAGAGTAGAAATTACTCAAGCTTTTCAACAAATCACCCCTCTTATGTTACAACGGACATGGGCTGAATCGCATCACCGTTATGAGTGTGCAGGGTGCGCAATGGGGTTCATGTTGAGCTCTGAGGAATGTCCCATCTTTCAGCGTTGTACGCACAAAGTTTCAACAAATAAAGTTCAGTAGTAAATATTTTACGGTGTTTTTATTTTATCCATACCCAAACGGATCACATTAAAAATGCTTCTTGTACTAAATTGAAAGGGTATGAAAACTTACTTGTAATATTGTATTAAGAAATAACAACTCGTATTCGAAGAGAATAGGTAGTTCAGTTGCTATCATCTGTGACTCACTATTCTGTCAGATGACATACGATTTAAGCTCCTTCACTCAATGTGAATTTTAAGTTCAGTTAGCTACTTAAGTCGGGGTACAACACCATTTTTCAGTAATATTTCATTCAAGCTTTATTTTAGGAACCTTATAGTTAGTACAGACCATTCGTTATCTAGTGAAAACAACTTGCGCGTGAGGGGAAGAAGAAAATGTACAGGAAAGCTTTCCTCCCTCGCTATGCTTCCACTTGCAACTCGCTAGCAAGCCAATTCCCACCATAAGGTTCTTACTATGAGATATGGCCCACGCATTCATTTGGTTTCACGAGATAACGAATGATCTATACGAACTGTTATTATTTTTTCTTATGTATGTCAATCGGCTGCGGAGATCTAATAGTAACCGCAATATGAGGAGAAGTTACAACGTAAGTCTTTAACAGTTACCTTAGTCGAAAATGCAAAATAAAAACATTATTTTCTTCTTTTACACTCTTGGTTTTAGAGCTCATAATAATTAACGTCATCAGAACTTTCAGGAGTTGGGAAAATAAGTGAGTTATTTGTGCAAGAATCTGGTGCAACTCGGGGACATGCAAGGGCCCGTTTCACAATGCTGACAAATTATAAATTAACAATTTACAAATCACAAGTAAAAAGTTACAAATTCTTCGAAATTAACAGCAATATGCAAAATTTTCACTAATGGACTCTTAAAATTTTGCATTACTATGAGTCATTGAAATTAATTTAGTAAAAAAAAAAAAAAACAAATAATTCAATGTGAAATACTGATTCAAGTAAGAGAAAAATTTCAGGACAATCTTTCGGATAAATTTCTGTTCCACATTGCTATGAATGGTTTCTTATATACAGAAACTTCTTAAGCTTAAAAGAATTCCTCAGCATTATGTTCTCAAGAGTGAAGCACTTTTGTAGCCTGCAAACATTCGCGGACTTTGGAATTACTGACATTTCAAGGCAAAAAAATTGCACACAAACACTTAATATTTCTTTGTAAAACAAAGATGATTTATTTGTTTATGGTAATGGGTTTTTTGCTGACAACTTAACCTTTTTCCGGCCGCATATTCAAACGACCGGATATTACATCAAATGGAAAGCGGAATTCTCATCACTGGAACACTCGTTATTGTACCACCTAGACACTGCAATTTTGTTACCCAGTGTTTGGTCGCTCGATATTTGTCACCAATACACATTTTCTTATAAATAATAATTCATTTTGATAAGTAAAATATCCATAGGCACACTGTATAAAATGTTACATGATTTATGTTTCAAAATTGCCACCCAAATTATGTCCGATGGCTCTGAGGTATGTAAGAACATCACCATCTTTATAATCAGGGTGTCGTTCTGAGATCCCACTAATCCTTCTGTCTAAATCCTCCACTTTCTTCTTTTTACGAAGTGGGGAGTGACCTTCGCAATAACCCTGAATTCCCTAATACTTCGAGTTAATCGAAATTCCCCTTCGTGATGTTACATCAATACAATAAATTTGATAATAACTAAAATAAGTAAGAACGTCACCTTACACTTAAAATATGTTCGCCAAATACTTAGCCAATATGCGTAACCACGGAAACAATCTTACAATGACGACATTTAAATCTCATTATACTTATATGCGTAACCACTGAAACAACCTTACAATGACATTAAAATCTCATTATACTTATATGCGTAACTACGGAAACAACCTTATAATGACATTTAAATATCATTATATTTATATGCGTAACCACGGAAACAACCTTGCAATGATATTTAAATCTCATTATACTTATATGCGTAACTACGGAAACAACCATATAATGACATTTCAAACTCGTTACACTTATATGCGTAACCACGGAAACAACCTTACAATGACATTTAAATCTCATTATATTTATATGCGTAACCACGGAAACAACCTTGCAATGATATTTAAATCTCATTATACTTATATGCGTAACCATGGAAACAACCTTACAATGATATTTAAATCTCATTATACTTATATGCGTAACCACTGAAACAACCTTGCAATGACATTTCAAACTCATTACACTTATATGCGTAACCACGGAAACAACCTTACAATGACATTTAAATCTCATTATATTTATATGCGTAACTACAGAAACAACCTTACAATGATATTTAAATCTCATTATACTTATATGCGTAACCACGGAAACAACCTTACAATGACATTTAAATCTCATTATACTTATATGCGTAACCACTGAAACAACCTTGCAATGATATTTAAATCTCATTATATTTATATGCGTAACCACTGAAACAACCTTACAATGACATTTAAATCTCATTATACGTATATGCGTAACCACGGAAACAACCTTACAATGACATTTAAATCTCATTATATTTATATGCGTAACCACGGAAACAACCTTGCAATGATATTTAAATCTCATTATACTTATATGCGTAACTACGGAAACAACCTTACAATGATATTTAAATCTCATTATACTTATATGCGTAACCACTGAAACAACCTTACAATGACATTAAAATCTCATTATACTTACATGCGTAACTACGGAAACAACCATATAATGACATTTAAAACTCATTACACTTATATGCGTAACCACGGAAACAACCTTAAAATAACATTTAAATCTCATTATACTTATATGCGTAACTAGGAAACAACCTTACAATGGCATTTAAATCTCATTATACTTATATGCGTAACTACGGAAACAACCTTACAATGACATTTAAATCTCATTATACTTATATGCGTAACCACTGAAACAACCTTACAATGACATTAAAATCTCATTATACTTATATGCGTAACTACGGAAACAACCATATAATGACATTTAAAACTCATTACACTTATATGCGTAACCACGGAAACAACCTTAAAATAACATTTAAATCTCATTATACTTATATGCGTAACTAGGAAACAACCTTACAATGGCATTTAAATCTCATTATACTTATATGCGTAACTACGGAAACAACCTTACAATGACATTTAAATCTCATTATACTTATATGCGTAACCACTGAAACAACCTTACAGTGACATTTAAATCTCATTATACTTATATGCGTAACTACGGAAACAACCATATAATGACATTTAAAACTCATTACACTTATATGCGTAACCACGGAAACAACCTTAAAATGACATTTAAATCTCATTATACTTATATGCGTAACCACGGAAACAACCTTACAATGACATTTAAATCTCATTATACTTATATGCGAAACCACGGAAACAACCTTACAATGACATTTAAATCTCATTATACTTATATGCGTAACTACGGAAACAATCTTACAATGACATTTAAATCTCATTATACTTATATGCGTAACTACGGAAACAACCTTACAATGACATTTAAATCTCATTATACTTATATGCGTAACTACGGAAACAACCTTACAATGACATTTAAATCTCATTATACTTATATGCGTAACTACGGAAACAACCTTACAATGACATTTAAATCTCATTATACTTATATGCGAAACCACGGAAACAACCTTACAATGACATTTAAATCTCATTATACTTATATGCGTAACCACGGAAACAACCTTACAATGACATTTAAATCTCATTATACTTATATGCGTAACCACGGAAACAACCTTACAATGACATTTAAATCTCATTATACTTATATGCGTAACCACGGAAACAACCTTACAATGACATTTAAATCTCATTATACTTATATGCGTAACCACGGAAACAATCTTACAATGACATTTAAATCTCATTATACTTATATGCGTAACCACGGAAACAATCTTACAATGACATTTAAATCTCATTATACTTATATGCGTAACCACGGAAACAATCTTACAATGACATTTAAATCTCATTATACTTATATGCGTAACCACGGAAACAATCTTACAATGACATTTAAATCTCATTATACTTATATGCGTAACCACGGAAACAATCTTACAGTGACATTTAAATCTCATTATACTTATATGCGTAACCACGGAAACAATCTTACAATGACATTTAAATCTCATTATACTTATATGCGTAACCACGGAAACAATCTTACAATGACATTTAAATCTCGTTAAATTTTTCCAATAAAACATTAATAAAGTAAATTGGTAAAGTAAATATCTAAAATTAGTTCCTGTTGCAGTGATGTTTCCCCCTTTCCACTTGCTACATCAATATGATAACATAAATACTGGATAATGATAATTTTAGTATGAAAATTTGGACGTCTTATTCTTATATAATTGTTTTACAAGGTGTTTTAGAATAACTGTTCCTAATTTGTAGATGTGATGGAGGGCATGTTATTAGCCTAAATATTTATTCTTAATAATGTCCGGAAATCCTTTCGTATCCCGGTAACACAGCAAAAATCAAAACTCTTCATTGATCTTATTATCGTTCTCGGCTGTTTTTAATTAACTGTGTTTTTTGTACCCCAGTATTATAAAAATATTTAACGCTAGTGAAAATCGTACATAATATTCCACATTGGGCCACCGGCGTAGCTCAGTCAGCTGAGGCTCTTGTATGCTGAACCGAAGTTGCGCTCGGGCGTGGGTTCGATTCCCGCTCCGGCTGATTACATAGTTGGGTTTTTCCGAGGTTTTCCTCAATCGTAAGGCAAGTGTAAGGTAATATATGGCGAATCCTCGGCCTCATCTCGCCAAATACCATCTCGTTATCACCAATTTCATTGACGCTAAATAACACAGTAGTTGATACAGCGTAGTTAAATAACCAACTAAAAAATGTACCGTAATATTACCATGTCAACTAAAGCGTCATGTCTTCTATTAGCCTATGACGGCATAACATGTGGCATAAAGTTTATATATATATATATATATATATATATTTTAATGGGCTATTTTACGATGCTTCATCAACTGCGATGGTTATTCTGCGTCTGAGTAAAGGTGATAATGCTAATGATATGTGTCTAAGGTTCAGCGCCGAAAGTTACCCAGCATTTGTTCTTAATAGTTTGAGGGAAAATCAAAAAAACCTCAACGAAATAACTTGTCCTAACCAGGATTTGAACCCGAGCCCCATGCTAACCGTTACTCCACAGCGGTGGGCAAGTTAATATTATGAAACGATTTGCCGTGCTATAATATTTAACACATCATTGTTGTCATAGCAACCTCCTTCTTTATACACCATGATATCAAACTATTCATGATTACAAGTTGTATAAGGAGTTTAGAGCACAAGGGATATATGTAACATAAACCTAATGTCGAGAAAAAATGAGTTTATAGTTAAGTGACAATGGAAAATAACATGCGAAATCTGCGATATCTGTTTCGTGCTTCCATATTGAGTCTTAGTTATATGAAGTAGTTCACTGCAGATTTTGAAGATATTTTAACATTGACATTAACACTATTTTATGATAAGACGATGCACTTTTGTTCCTTGTGTTCCAAACTATTTTGCAGATTTAAGAAGGGTACAAACTGAATGTAAAAAATGTAATGCGTAAATTAAACAATGCATTCTAAATTCAAACATATTTACGCGTATGAAAAAAAGTTGAAGTTTTCAACTTACAGAATGTCCATTTATATTGGTCACCCAATTCTTTTTCTCAGGCGCCAAATGGAAAATTGTTTTAAACAAATGAAGAGTCCACTGCAAGAATGATGGATGTCATTTGGAATACATTTTGCAGGAGAAGCAATTGAAAGTTTGAAATGCTTAGCGCTCAAAGCTTAACTGTGATTTTCCGATCATTACTGACAATGACTATCAGTGTTAATGCCATATAACTCTGTATGTACATTCTATAACTTATGTCTTAAGCTATGTATTGACAGTCTTGGTTCATTTTCGACAAGAAAGTGACATCCATCATTCTTGCAGTGGACTCTTCAAATAATACTATGGGTACATCTTTCGTGTAACCATGTTCATTAAGGAGATACAAGTAATAACTTGATTTTAAAGGCATTATGGAGTTATTATTCGATTAATCATTTAACCCTTTCAAGGCCTGTTAAAATATACACATTGTACCATTCTAATAAACAAAACACTGAGGGGTGTAAAAACGTGGAACTCATAATGTAGAACCTACTGTAAGCCCAAAATAAAATGACAATTTGTAGCACTTTGTAGCATTGCAATACCATTGTTGGGAGTTGTTTCATAAATGGTACTCTAAACGGCAGATGGTATGTAAGATTCTTAAGAACCTTTGAGGAACGGAGTGGTTATGCGGTACGAGCATAACATATGACAACACATAACGCCTTATGAGTCCGTCGTGATCTGGTCCAAAACGTAGTAAGTGGATTGAACGTGATAAATCAGTTAGTTGGCCTATTCGTTCTCCTGACATTACGCCACTAGATTTTTTTCTTTGGGGAGCGGTCAAGGATGCTGTCTGTCGAAATGTTCCACCACCACCACCAGAGGACATACACCAATGTTTTATTGATGCCTTACGTTCATTTAGTAGGCAACACTACGACGATTTAGGGCATCATTCATCCAAAGACTGTAATTATACATTAATCTAATGGTCACTACTTTGAGCAAGATATGTAAATGTTCTGTTTTAATAGAAGTACTAAAGTGCTATAAAGTGTAATTTTACTTCGACCGTGGAGTAAGTACGTACAGTAGTCTATGTGTTATGGAAGGAACACCTTCCAGTCACTATTCTTCTTAGCACGTTCTCTTATTATAAAATTCAGGTCACACTCCCTGAATCAGTTACAGAAATGATTAATTTGTGATTTACAGTGTGAATATTGGTGTTATGGATAACAGAGTCAGAATGGACAATGAAATCTGCAATCATGTAAAATCCTAATGGAAAGACTGGAACACAATGAATATAACTGCAACATATACCTTGTGTTCCAAACCAAAGAGTTGACTGGTGAAGTAGTTTTTCTCTACATGTCTATATTGCAGCACCTATTTGAGTAGCACAGATCGCACACTTAGTAATGTACTGTAGTATGTCGAAACTCGCATATTACTTTCATAAATTATTTCCAACGCCGTTTTACTAGTTGGAGGTATGAAATTCTAATAATAAATTAGTAAATTATCAAAGGTACGAAATTATAATAATAAAATAGTAAATTATCAAAATTTATTAAAATATTTTCACAGCAGTATTTTATTATACAATTGCATTCTTGTACAAATCACAATTTTCGAGTTACGATACTATTTTACTGGGAATACGACATATCCTTTGCGCACTGAATGAAGGGAAACTTTAGATTCACTTTCTTATTTTTAACTAAAATGTTTTAAAATGTGCACTTATACCTTCTGTGGTTTATCCATAGATCCTTCATATGTTATTTTTTAATTAATTTTTACAACGATGTTGTACAATAAATAACGTATTAAGCAAATTTGTAACGTTATACAGATTGCACTCGTCAGAATTAGGAAACTCGCTTCACTCGTTCCCTAAACATTGACTTGTACAACATTATAAACTTGTTTCATAATATACTATTAACACAGTCTAGTAGGCCTATATACAGTCACGAAGCTCAATACGTAGTAAATATGCATCCATAGACAGTTGCTAACCACTAGGATCGCTAATATCGCCTCATTACAGACAATGCGAAATAGTACCAGCACAGTCTATTGTTCCTAGCACCCTCACAACTCAAGCTTCGTGACTGTATATACTAGACTGTGCTATTAAGTTATTCCCGTTACCATGGACACAATTGAAATTGAGTTGTTTTCATTGTGTATAAAAAAATACTTCTGTTAGGAGACTTAGTTACTTTTTATGATCTTTGTAATAGTACTCAGACATTTCGAAGAATTTATCATCAATCATACTTGTGCTTTGTGTGTCGACAATGGCGGCCGTGATTTTGAAGAGTTTTTATATTTTTTTCAGTGTCATTTTCACAATATTCAAATAATTTACTTATAACCATCAAAATTAAATAAATAATTTGCTTTTCAGTATTAGATTCTTCGAAATCCTCACTTCTTTCAGACCATTATATCTCGAAACGGAAGTATTTTCGGACACTACTTTATTCAGATGTTTCATTGTCTACCCTCTATCACAGTGGTTCTCAAAATGGGTCCCCTAAGTGGGTCCGCGAATATTCTGGATAAAGAATTTTTTCTCCTTTCAGAAGGATTTTTATTTATTTTTTAACGTGACATGAATGTCAAAATCGCAATTAGTCTTCGTGGAACAATTTAAAAGTTCATTCATTTGTTCCCGACGGTCTTCGTGTGTTATTAAACGATGTAGTAAAAGAATTTTTTTGTGTAGCAATAAGATCTCAAATGCATTGGCCATTGTTGGTACAACTTATAAATTCGGTAGCTTGTTGTTGACAGCCTTCATGTGTTATTAAAGTTACTAAACAGTGTAAGACTGTAAATTTAAACACAATAACCATAAGCATTTTGTAAGTTTTGTCTATAATGGATAGTTGCTTAAACGTCATCATAATACGGACGAAGATAAATTTGATTGTTTTCCGGTTCCTATTTCTAACACAGACCTATAAGCTTACGAATTCAATCTCCCAAAAAGGAGGAAGATCAGCTTGTTGAGTTATCATGTGACACTACTTAGCTGAAAGTTCATGTGGAACATACAGAACTCTCGAATGAGCATTGAAAATGCCGTTTCCCACGACTCACTTGTGTGAGCAGGCAGTTTATGCTCTTTCCTGATCAAAAATGTTAAATGAAACCAAGTAAATGTGATGGCAGACTTGAGATTTGGTTTTGGAAAATATATGCAGAAATGTCACTACTCATATTATTTAATATTAATCCCAAAATCAAATCTACCCATCATTCCATTGTCGACTTTGAAGGGGTTCGCGAAAATACTGATTTATGGAAAGGGGATCCTCAGTGCTAATAAGTTTGAGAACCAGTGTTCAATCACATCTGAAAATTAAGAATAGCTGTTCTGAAACACCCTGTATAGACTAAATAAAAAATACAATAATAATAATAATAATAATAATAATAATAATAATAATAATAATAATAATAATAATAATAATAATAATAATAATACTTTCTTTTTCATTTCATTTCATTTATTGTATTCCATAGATCTCACATTAGCAATGAAGCTTTAAGATGTGGCACAAGTCAAAATTTTACAAGATTACAATTACAATTTTTTCAATTTTTGTACAATTTCAATTTCAATTTTTTACAATTTTTAGCAAGATGTAGTGAGATGAGGTGAGGCCGAGGATTCGCCAACAGATTACCTGGCATTTTCCTTATATTTGGGGAAAACTCGGAAAAATCCAACCAGGTAATCAGACCAAACGGGGAAATCAGACCAAATAATAATAATAATAATAATAATAATAATAATAATAATAATAATAATAATAATAATAATAATAACAATAATAATAATAATAATAATAATAATAACAATAATAATAATAATAATAATAATAATAATTATTATTATTATTATTATTATTATTATTATTATTATTATTATTATTATTATTATTATTATTATTATTAGAGTCCGGATTTTCATGCAAAAGCATGTTTTTATATAAGCCAGTTAAATTTCACAAACTTCGCAAATATTCGTTTTATGACATCGATTCCAAATAACCGTACTTTTTCCGTGCATGTTTGTATGTTTTGGTGTCTTTTAGGGTAAATTGATACATAATCCATATTTGGAATATTTTAGATTTAGTAGCACATATTTAAATTTTTATATTTGCATATTATGTTTTTTCTGGCTTTAGTGCGTATATTGTGTTAACTTGCATTAAGTAGCTACCTTTTATGAATTCGTAGAATCTGGTATTTTCATGTCATTTGTCTAGTGAGAAAAATAAATATAAAAAACTACCGGTAATACAATTTCGTCACATTCTACCTGACAGCTAGTCTCCGGATTTTCCACTAAGTGCTCCCTTTTTTTAAACTGGAATTTCCAAACCCCATCTCTCGCTCGTTACAAGCCAGAAGTCAAAATATTGAAAGAAAGGAAGGCAGAAGCAGCATGCTTGCGAATTGCAATTTGGTGTACTTTTGTATCGAATTGTGAAGTGTTGCTATAGGTCCTGTTAGAACTGCAAGAAGAAATCGTGTCAAAATGCGATTACGAAAAGGAATTTCTAAAGACGGACGGTGATGTAGTTTATTGTGATCGTTGTAATAAAGACGTAAGCACTTTTGTATTTTTGGGAGCCCATAGCGTCGCGGTTAAGGCGTAGCGCTGCAAAGTCAGAAGATCGCGTGTTCGATTCCCGATGGGGACATGATCATACGGAAATAAAAAAGACTTACAATTCGACCTCACTTTGTCCCAAATTTCTTCTCTGAAGTACGCAACTATCGCTACTTGTAACGTAGAAAGATCATTTCTGTGTTCAAGAACGTGCTTCAGATATAGGCCTACACATGAGCTTAAGTGAAGAAAATTTTGAGAAATTAGTTGTAGTACGTTATTTCAAAAGAAAATAGAAAATTTAACATAATGTAGAACTCAATTTTGATAATGCATATTTTTACGGTGTCCTAGCTTCATTATGCATGTTTTGTCACATGATACTACATATGCATGTTTTAAGATTTGATAGTGCATGGATATCCGGTTTAAAATAATAATAATAATAATAATAATAATAATAATAATAATAATAATAATAATAGTAATAATAATAATCTATTCCGTAACTATGACAGAGGTAGACAGTCATAGCTCTACTACCGTAGTACACATAGTGGCGTTCAGCTTTTTGCAGATTTACGCTATTGCTATTTGCAGTCCTGCATACGTGATAATACAAGCTGCGGAACTGACTCTGACGACGCAAATAAGAACATGTCCTGCCTGACCTATCCACACACGAAACGAAGTAACTGAAATTAAAATGTTTCATTGTAATCAGAGTGGAGAGTGGCTTGCATTACGTCATTTCCGCTGCAGATACAAGTCGCACGCGCAGTCTTCTTTGTAATATTGCATCACTGAACTATTAACCAAACTAAGTCAAGACCGCTCTGGCCTTGTGCTCTGCGGGTGGTATAAGGGCGACAATAAAATCCAGTTGCTTTCTCTTTTACGAGAAATGAAAAGAATTATTGTGGCATTGTAAGAAATTGATTCCGAGATACGATAAAACATGCTTTAATCTATAAGTACCTATAAGTTTGGTTTGCATATCGCAAAACATTAAAAATAATGATTCACATGGATTAAATGAGTGCAATGCAGAAATGTTCTGTAACAATACTCTGAAGTACAACTTTGCACCGCGATCTTCTTAATAGCATTTACAAAACCACACATTGCGTACAAGTGAATCACGTTAATAGTCAACTGCAGTATATATTAGAATAAAATAGCTTTAGAATACGCATTCTTCACTAGTTACTAAGGCATTAGACTATTCCATTCCAGTGAGCATGACTCCATATCTCATTTGAGGAACTACAGGAGACATCAAGAAAAACAGAAACAGAAGAAGAACCTCTCTAAAAAGTCAGCAAAGAGGATGAATATTGCAGAAAATCTAATGTCATTTTGGATGATGAAACTGATGTCAGCATTGTGTCTTCTAAGTGTCAAAGCCGACCAAGTGCTGCAAAAAAAAATAGTGACAAGATCTGAACCCAGAGGTGTCAAACCAGGGATACTTTAGTGTTCCAGAGATTTCAAAATATTTGAAGTGATTAAAAAACAGGAACTATACTATATGGTGATGTAGCATGATCTAATTGTATCATTATTGTTAGGATTCATTATTTTAAAATACTATTGTACTAATAAACATAGTCCCTACGATGTGAAAGTGAAACTGCAATGTTGTAATTTTGCACCAGTTGAGTGTAGTAGGGAAATATGACAAGAAGAATCGTTTTGTGCAAAGATTTCCCGCATTGCTGTACAACATTGCATCACTTTCGAAAAGCTTTTCTTAATATATTTATTGTTCCAAAGATCTGAATTTAGAATAAATGTTTAGGTCGTAATCATAGTACAATATTGAAATATATTTTTTAAGAAACACAGAAATATTTTTTTGTCGAGTTATTCTACGAAAACCTTAAAATTTGGTGCAAAGTTGTCCACTTTTTACGGTAGGTCGAAGACGTGTTGTCCAGTATCCAGCACGGTCCCCAGACCTAACATCTACCTATGGGGGACCTAAAGGACGTGGTTCATCGGAAAACGCCAGCTACACTGGATGTGCTACGAGAACAATTCGAAATTTAACGTCATGTGCAGCTATCACACTGGACATGTTACAGAACTTAGTTCGTGGAGCAGTTCGGTCGCATCGACAGTGTTTGGATGCTGATGGTGGCCACTTTGAACATCTAGGCCTACATTAAGCTACAATTACCCCACAAACGAGAATTGTATCTCCATTTCTTCCAAAGTTATTGACGAACAAACAGTGTAACCTATACATTTTTTGAGCTCCTCTGTATAATGTTCTTCAGATATGCTGCATGTAAGTTACAGGCCTATGCAATTTTGTGATGAAAGATGAGTGGAACGGAGAAAAATTCTCTCCGGCACCGGGATTTGAACCCGGGTTTTCAGCTCTACGTGCTGAGGCTCTATCCACTAAGCCACACCGGATTCCCATCCCGATGTCGGATTGAATCCTTTCAGTTTAAGTTCCACCTCTTGGGTTCCCTCTAGTGGCCTACCCTCATGCACTGCGTCATAGATGTATAACAGTGGCACTATGTCCACACATGTGCAGGTGTGCACTCGTTGTGAGTGACTAAGTGGCCGGGATCCGACGGAATAAGCGCCGCCTTAAATCACTAAATGATTATCTTTCGCATATCATATATTATTATGATGTACCGAAGTTCCACTCAGCTTTCATCATATGATGACGCAGAATTTCTGCACGGAAATATCATATGTACTTCGGTACATCATAATAATCTATGCAATTTTGCCAAGTGATGTTCCCAAAATTTGCCCCCTCATCTTAAAATCCTGGCTATGCTATTAGCATCCTTGATATCGAAAAATTTTGTATATACAGTCTGCTTTTCTATGTAGGTATTATTATTATTATTATTATTATTTTGTTCGCGGCTCCCATTAACCGCTCTTTGGCCCTCCAGAGGATCTCGGCCCCCCGGTTGAGAATCACTGGTCCAAGGCACTCGTACACTTGTTCTGCTTATGTTACTGTCAACAACAAATACGTGAAGTTTACATTGTAAATGTAGCCTAACCATCTTAATGTGTTCCATGAATATCAACAATTCGCCGATACTCTCTTGTTGTGACGCTGACATTTTGCTGAAAATCACACGTAATACCCTTCACGTCTATGTTTATAAATGTCCCACTTCTGTGAAGACTGTTAATGACAGAGCTGAGCAACTTCCTGCCCACTGAGTGGGTTCCTGTGACTAACCCCTCTCCGCATCACTTGCAGACGCCCTGCTCGAGGACTTGCAGACCAGTGTGTCGCGGCCTCCATCATCTGCTGCAGTGAACGGACTCGCGTCTCCGGGAGGCACGCGGACCTATCGTGAAGTGACCACGCGGACCGTCCAGCACGACGGCACTCCGGGATACCAGGTCCAGTACCTGTCTGCGGCCAACCCGACCACGGTCGTCTCCGAGAGAGCTTCCAGTCCTGGAGTCATCACCATGGTAAGCTCAACCAGCTTCGTTATTAGCAGTTTTCGTCTGTTGCAGTTACATTTAATCACTCTTGAGTTTTCAACTTTATTTATTATCCCAGTGGAACTATATTTCCAAATTTGGTTTGCTAATGGAGAATTATTCATTCTGGTTATATCATTTATCAATATCTATCTACAGGGCGTTTCAAAATTCGGCCGAAGAAATTTATCTGGTTATAGAGGGGTTGTAGACAAGCAATTTGATATAAGGAAAAATATCTGAGTTATCAGTTATAAAAACTGTTTATATTTGATACTCATATTCCAGCATTAAAATGAAATAGAGGTGTGGAATGGTATGCGATGGCTTCAGACCTTATTAGGGGTTGTATGCAGTGACGTCGCCAGGATCAAAGCAAGGGAGGTGCGGATGGGGTGCGAGATTTAAAAATGGGGTGCCAGCTGTAAAAACGTGGTACATAAAAAATCCAAAATGTTCCTTCATGCACTTGCGCGCATACTATACATCTGTTTATTAATATTTAATTGACGCACCATTATCATTTTTCTTTTTCATTCTTAGCTTTCATTGATTCTTTACTTGATTTTTTTTCTTCTGCAAACTGCCATTGTTTGTTTGTGTATTTGTTTGCCTTTTTTTTCTTACTCTTTTAGCTCTCATATTCTATTTGTTCTTGCATTGTTTTGTATGCTTTGTCTAATGGCAGCCTCTAATTTGAGGAAGCTTTGATAAATAAATAAAAAAATATTATTATTATTATTATTATTATTATTATTATTATTATTATTATTATTATTATTATTATTGCTCATCACATCCATTACGATACACTAAGGGACGTAGTTTTTTCACATCCAAGAAAATGTTTGTTTTTGTTTTTCAAAATAATTTATGTCTAGTATTTTGTTAATAAATTTCCTTTTGGGGTGCAGAAAGGGGTGCTCCGATTTTTATGGGGTGCTTGCGCACCCTTTCGCAACCCCCTAGCGACGTCCCTGATTGTATGAAGCCCAAGTGTTAAGAATTAATCAACCGCGTCTCCAAATTTAGCCTTCACAAAATCTGTAAAATTGCCGGCAAATAATGAAACAGCACGTCACTGCACTGCTTGTTTCACCCTCATTTGTTTTCGTTACTGTACCTATTCTAGAATGGCTTAACGACATGAGGTTCTGGAGTAACGGACAACGCGTCAGGTCTCAGGCCGAAAGGTAGTATGTTCGATTTTCATTATGGTAGTTTTTTTTTAATCTCAATATCTTTCGTTTTATTGATGAGACATCTGAATTTTTTCTTTTCTGAATCACCGAAATACGTATTGTAGTATTTATTTATTATGCTTTCGGCAAGAGTATACTGTATAGTACCAGCCAATGGATCATTACAGTTCACTTGAGATCAAGTCAGTTGTATTGGACTTCTATGGAGCTCAGTTTTGTTAGAAACGCGCTGGCTTTTGGTTGCAAACGCGACGATGGCATGATCCTTTTGTGCATCATCAGTTAGGTACGCAGAATTTTGTAAAGGGGGGGGGGTAATTATTAAAATTGTTTACAATTTACATTATCGGTAGGGCCTATTTTAAATTTGGTGTATTATTAATATTATTATTAATATTAATATTATTATTAATATTATTATTATTAATATTATTATTATTATTATTATTATTATTATTATTATTATTATTATTATTATTATTATTATTATTATGTTACGGTATAAATATTAGTATTATACTATGTTCTAATACAACATATTCATGAATATCCTTATAAAATCTTCGAAACAGCATTTTTACAGCCATCCAATTTTCAACAAACAAGTTAAATTCCATATCGTTTCGGCTTCATTTTATTACAAGGTCGGTACTAGGCGGTAGGTCTGTCTGTAACAAAGATAGCATTGTTATAATTTGAACATGCCGCAGCACTAAGCACAGGGATTATGTTGAAGAAGGGATAGGAGGACTATGCCTTAAGGGGTTAGGTACAGCTTACAGAAGTACATTTTTTGGAAATATTCAACATTTTTTTCCTCCAATATTGTATCTTGTACAACAATGAAAATTGGTAAATGTAAAACACTCTCCTTCTGCTACATGAAAAAATATATATATATATTTTTGCGATTTATTTATTTATTTTTTTTTCAAAATTCAAATTGTGCAGTTTACTGTGCAGTGATGAAGCGTTTCCCTCTTAACTCATAAACCTGTTAACTTTTTCATTTATTGCTGAAACTCATGTTTACAATATCATGCTCTTTCAATTGCATTCCTTAAAAAATATATTTTTTTTATTTTGTGTTAGAAGATAATACTGATATTTGAACATTTTGTAAAATGAATTTATTTTTCATCAGACGATCTATCAAAGATGATAGAGAAGTGATCTTTTATCATATTGTTGATATGACATGCATTAATACTAATACACACAAGAAATTCCATCACAGAATGTTGGATAGTTTTTTTTGAGTTATGCGGGGAACGCTTCATCACTGCACAGTGAACTGAATTTTGAAAAAAGAAAATTTAAATACATTTTTTAAACCGTAAAAATATTTTTTTTTCATATAGCAGAAGGACAGTGTTTTAAACATACTAATTTTGATTACTGTACAAGATATAGTAATGGAGGAAAAAATGTTGAATATTTCCAAAATTTCACTGCTGTAAGCTGTACCTAACAGCTTAAGTCGATGTAGATTTTGTTACTCTGACAATGAAAATTAGAGAAGGAAAAACAATTATGTGTAAAAAAAATACTCAATTCTAAATATGTCATTTCTTTTTAGTTTCGGAGAGAGGATCAAACCTGTTAAGTCCCCCTTGCGTACGCCACTGTTTTTTATTATTTTCATGCATATTTGTCCCATTTTAATGTTGAACTTCTGTAAAATTCGTTATATGTAATTTGTAATGGCTAAGTCAGAATAATTAATGAACTTCAGAGGAAGTACTTCGATTTTTTTTTTTCAGGAAACTACTGTACTTAAGGCGGAGTTCGTTACTTTGAACAATTCTTGTAACTTGTTTTCCAACTGACAGTGAATATTGAAAGAATAATTTTTTTTATTTATTACAGTATAGGTATGTACTGTACTGTAGACTAATTCCTGAATATTGCTTATTTCCTCCGCTACGGAAAACGAAAAGGGAAATTTCTTTGTTTCCATATTAATCCATTTTATTAAGGTATTCTCTATTAAACAATAAAATGTATTGGTTATTAATGGAGAAAAATTCGCTCCGGCGCCGGGAATCGAACCCGGGATCCCTCGATCTGGAGCTGGTGATTGAGACTCGGCGTAGTTCAGTGGTTAGAGCTCCCAGTGCATAGAACTCCCGGGTTCGATTCCCGGCGCCACGCCGAAGCAAATTTTTCTCCATTAATAACCAATGGTAACCATAACAGATAATTCTGTAAGACAAAAAATTAATCTTTACGTAAATAAAATTTATGTTCATTACAAGTTAATTGATAAACATACTGTGACTTATCCAGAGTAATGGATATGAATTTCTCAAACTTCATTCCTTCTTCACCCTCTAAACAATAAATTATTGTCATTATTAAGTACATTACAAAATAACTAAAGCTGACTTTTTAATGTTACAATATTAGTTTAAAATTACATACCTTGGGTTAAAAAAAAGTGTCTGCTGCAGTCTAAACTTTGGGCCGCATCCTCTGGCAGAAACCATCTCCAATGTTCACCGATTATGCCACATAGACATAGCAATATTGTATCCGACACATTTGAAAATGTATCGTCATGCCGCGTGCAGGTTCAATCAGAGACGTACTGGTCAAAAAAATTTTTCACGCCATTATGTGCAAGTTTGAACCCGAAATCCCTAGTTCCCTATCCCAAAATGCTTATCTAGGGTATCTCTACAACATCTTAAATTTCTTCGGCTGAATTCTGAAACACACTGTATAATTCTTCATTTTGTAATTTATATAGTAAGACTATATTTTTAATGTTTTTCATTCTTGCAGCAACAGCAACAGAGTGGAAACTGTGTGGCAACGTGTAAGACCATGTCCTACCAATACAACACTACCAACAGCACCTCTCAACCAAGTGAGTATACAAAACAGCAAACTGACAACTGACTCCAAAGATGTCAGTCAAAAGACGGCTTCGCTAATGAAGTGACACAATTTTCAATCATATTTTCCATTTCAAGCTTTAGTGAACAAACGAAGAATATAAAATTAACTAATTTGACGATTATGACATAAAAATCATTATCTAGTAAGTAATTAAAACTTTTAAAATCCCCATTTATATATTAGTTTAGTTTTACTACACAGTTTGTATTTCACTGTTTAATTAATAATTTATTGTATTTTACTGTTTAATCAACTTAGTAACTCTTGTATACACGTAACTCTTATCGAACTGAATTTGTTGTGATCTTTGTAACTTTTAAGTTCTTTCATATGTTTGTATATTTTTTACTGGTTGAGTGGAAGAGAAGGCCTTACTCTGCCAACTGGAATAATAATAATAATAATAATAATAATAATAATAATAATAATAATAATAATGATTATGGCGACAATATTATTATTATTATTATTATTATTATTATTATTATTATTATTATTACTAGTACTACTACTTGGTTTTTATTTCGCTGTTTATGTACCTATTTATTTTCTGGAAGGAATATCTATTTGTAACGGTAATGAATAAACCTACATACTATTTAAGTAAATAAAGCGACATAATATTATTATATCTACTTTCCAATCACAGATAATATTTAACAATTGTATAAATTTTTATCCTTAGCATGAAATGTACTGTCATATGAATTTTAACAATGTTTGTTTATTTCTCCTTTTAGCGTTGAAATATTTATCTACCTCTGATTGAGGTTCTGGTTGATATGTGCAGATACGGAATTAAAATTTGGAGCGAGTCTTGATGGGAGTCCATCTGTATATTCGTACGACTGTCCACAAGTAGCAT
This sequence comes from Periplaneta americana, assembly GCF_040183065.1. NCBI lineage: Eukaryota > Metazoa > Arthropoda > Insecta > Blattodea > Blattidae > Periplaneta > Periplaneta americana. Next base: position 94,964,812 of record NC_091129.1, read on the forward strand.
ATATACAGGAGCTCTTGTTTACTGCACATTCGCAGTGTGTTGGAAGAGAAACTTATACAGTAAGGGAGCTCCAAATTTTATTTCCCTAGTTGTACATTCATTAATAGATTATCAGGCATTAAATCTCACTTGACGGTATGTGTCAGAGGAAGAAAAACTTTGTTTGTATAATAATCTGAAGTCTGACTAGTGTAATATGTTACTAGTCAGCGATGTATGTAAATGTAGGGGGAAAGTAACTGGCCACTCTACTCCATTATCTCCTGGCATAGTTGTCCTATAAGTGGTACCTTACTGATATCACTTGTGAGATTCAGACCTGTCTTCGGACAGTTGTACGAACAACAATGTTATTATTGTATTCTTGAAATTGCAGTCTCGGGATTAATTGTAGATGGAAGCTCTGTCACATCAGACCCTACATCCGATGTCCGCCTGCAACAGAATCTGAACGAGTTGGACAACCTGTTGGTGGATTTGCACCAGGCACAAAAGGCAGGGTTCGGCACAGAACAAGGTAAAGCTACAATATAAAACGCTACCCATACTGTTTCTCTTCCTGTCAATCTCACATTCCTCTTCAGAATTGTTTCTTACAATTGAAGAGTCCAGAACCATAGTGGGCCAAGCACCATTTACTAAAACAGTAGAAAACAAGGATTAAAATGAAGTTATTACCACAATTCAATGGAAACATATAGCAAGTAATATAAAGTGTCGCAAACCCATTTATCAATAAGAACTCTCAAAAACGATTACGCTGTTATCCCTAAGGTAATTTAATCTTATAATCAACAAATTTGGATCAACTATTCATAAATAAATGTATACTACACAAAAAGAGTTAATTAATTCTTCCCATCACCCCAACAAAATATATTAAATACTAAATGAAATAACCATATACATTAAATCTAAATGATATGTCAATCTTCATTAAACTATGGTATTCACTTAACTTTAACCCTTGCTTTCTCCGTTCTTAATAAATGGCGCTTGGACCACTATGGCTCTGAACCCTTCAAATTTTCTTTTCATTTCAATCCATGGTTTAGTTTCCTCACACTATTTTCTTATCTTCGCTCACACTCATTCCTTCCTTTTATTTTCTTTTCTCTTCTCTTCTCTGTGTTGTAGCCAGGGTCATACTCTGTCTATTATTTTCTCTATATTGTAGTCAGATCGATCACACTATTTTATTCTCTTTATATTATAGTCAGGTCACACACTATTTTACTCTGTTTATATTGGAGTGAGGTTAACTATTTTATTCTCTGTACATTGTAGTCAGGTCACATTCTATATTTTTCAGTATATATTGTAATCAGGTCACAATGTCTCTATTCTAGTCTATTCTCTCTCTCTTTTTTAGATCAAAGCTCTATATTATAGCCAGGTCACACTGTTTCATTCTTCCTCTATCGTAGTAAGATCATACTGTTTTCTCCTACATATATTGTGTTCCGATCACATAATTTTCTTTTCCCTGTATCGCAGTCTGGTCACCTTATTTTCTTCTCTCTACATTGTAGTCAGAGTCAATCTCTTTCTAGTCTCTTCTCTGTATGTTGTAGTCAGGTCACATTATTTTCTTCTGTCTATATTCTAGTCAGGGTAACACTTTTTCTAGTCTCTTTTCTCTATATTGTAGTCAGGCCACATTATTTTCTTCCGTCTATATTCTAATCAGAGTTACACTCACACTAATCTCTTTCCTCTATATTATAGTCAGATCACATTACTTTTTTTTCTGTCTATATTCTAGTCAGGGTCAATTTTTTTCTCTTTTCTCTATAATGTAGTCAGATTACATTATTTTCTTCTCTCTATAATCTAGTCAATGTCACACTTTTTCTAATATCTTCTCTCTATATTGTAGTTAGGTCACATTATTATCTTCTCTCTATATTCTAGTCAGGGTCAAACTTCTTCTGTTCTCTTTTCTCTATAATGTAGTCAGATCAATTGTTTTCTTCTGTCTATATTCTAGTCAGGGTCACACTTTTTCTAGTCTCTTTTCCCTATATTGTAGTCAGGTCACATTATTTTCTTCTGTCTATATTCTAATCAGGGTTATACTCACTCTAATCTCTTTCCTCTATATTGTAGTCAGATCACATTATTTTCTTCTGTCTATATTCTAGTCAGGGTCACACTTTTTTCGAGTCTCCTTTCTCTATATTGTAGTCAGGTCACATTATTTTCTTCTGTCTATATTCTAATCAGGGTTACACGCACTCTAATCTCTTTCCTCTATATTGTAGTCAGATCACATTATTTTCTTCTGTCTATATTCTAGTCAGGGTCAAACTTTTTCTATTCTCTTTTCTCTATAATGTAGTCAGATTACATTATTTTATTCTCTCTATAATCTAGTCAGTGTAACACTTTTTCTAATATCTTCTCTCTATGTTGTAGTTAGGTCACATTATTATCTTCTCTCTATATTCTAGTCAGGGTCAAACTTTTTCTGTTCTCTTTCTCTATAATGTAGTCAGATCACATTGTTTTCTTCTGTCTATATTCTAGTCAGAGTCACACTTTTTCTAGTCTCTTTTCTCTATATTGTAGTCAAGTCACATTATTTTCTCCTCTCTATATTGTAATCAAGGTTACTCTCACTCTAATCTCTTTTCTCTATATTGTAGTCAGATCACATTATTTCCTTCGGTCTATATTCTAGTCAGAGTCACACTTTTTCTAGTCTCTTTTCTCTATATTGTAGTCAAGTCACATTATTTTCTCCTCTCTATATTGTAATCAAGGTTACTCTCACTCTAATCTCTTTTCTCTATATTGTAGTCAGATCACATTATTTCCTTCGGTCTATATTCTAGTCAGGGTCACACTTTTTCTAGTCTCTTTTCTCTATATTGTAGTCAGGCCACGCTATTTTCTTTTCTCTAGATTGTAGTTATGTCATTTTTTTCGTTTACGAGACAAACGAAATGAAATAAACTCGGATAATATTTTTTTCCATATCCATTTCCTTCTATAGGAACGGCCATGAAGCACTCTGTTACATAACCACAAAAATCAGTCTGGTTATATTCATTTACTGACGTACAGGGATGACTGTTACATCGTCAAAACGACGAAGAATTATTGAAAACATAACAATGATGTTAAAATTCGTAAATGAGGCAATAACACTCAAACACAGAAAGAAGTTCAATGCAGGAATTCTAACGAAAACGAAGTGGTTATACAGCAAGCGTATAAATTGGAGAGACTAATTTATATTAAACAACGTTCTCTCACGCTGCGCGTTATGTGTGGCTGCGCAGTAACTAATTCCTTCCTCGCACACTGAATTGTTTGTCCCGTATCTGGCATCTTGTTTTAAAGAGGTTCCTGGAGACTATCCAACGCTTTACGAAATTTTTATTAGACATTTTTTTCTTTTATTACATTTTTATTAGACAAGCAGCGGAAAGTATTGGCGCTACCTCCTTCGTTTTTATACATAGATTCCATTTTATAAAAATATATTTTGAATTGTGTAAACATTTTACAACATTTTTATTTAAATAAACTACAAAAGTATTTGTATGTCTAATGTTCTTTCTTCTTACTTTAGGTAGTGTTACAACTGGGGTCGCTACCACAAGAGATATTAACCCAATATTTTTGTAAGTAAAAATCCTTTCGCTCTTAGCTTGAACTTTCATAACAATTATCTTCACAAAATGCAAGTAAAAATTAATATCCTCTTGCCAGTGAAAACAATTATTTTGTATAATTATGCAAAATTAATAAAGTTGTAACCTTCACAATAAATTTATTCAAATGTGCAAATACACACGAGGAGCACATAATCTAACAGTGTTTTCTCCTTCAGATAAAAGTGTTCAGGAGGTTAAGAAAACAATTTTCTCCTTATGAAATTGTGATAGAACAATAATTCTATGTTGCAATCATCTTTCCAAACTAAAACGTTAGAAATAAGCTATTCAAATGCAGAGATGAATGTTTATGATATTTCAAATTTAAGTTCGGAGAAAGCAACTCTTGCTTGAAATTCTTGAAAGGGACATATTTTGATTGAAATCACTTTGGATAAAATATCTTTTGCACAGTGAACAACAATCACAAGACAATTGATAATCATAATATGGCAGACCAAAAACGTAGTTTGATTGAAAACATGCCTAGAAGAAAACTATTTTTAATTGAACTGTTAAATGCATATTTATACAGGCAGAAATAATGTTTAGAATGAAACTAAATTCACGGATTGGAAGGCCCATGTAAGTAAAAAATAATGATGTGCATAACTCATTTTTAATTCTTTTTGGAGAAAATACGGTTTAAATGTTTGCGTTACGCAAAAGGAAATGACTGTATATCTATTGCAGCACTTTATTATTAAGGTTATGTACTCTGCATTTGTAATATACAGTACGTAATTAGATTCATTAATAATTGAATCTCGTAACAATCAGCAAGTAAACGCTCCTTTTCACATATGAATTCTCAGTATCATAGTTACAATGTCAACAAGCAAAAGTAAATTCATGCATTCTGAAAAATGAAATGTTTTCTTTTGTTTTTGGTAGAACGTTTGAAGTCTTATGTAAGCTTTTGTATGTCGTAACAGACAACCCGTGGACCAGAGCACACCGTCACACTCGCAGGTACAGCAAGTAACGCGCGTTGTAGAACAGCGCCGCTATATCGATGGAGGTGGAACCAGCCCGTCGCCAATCCGCTACCAGAACGAGCCGCCTTCCAGCCCTCGTCTGCAGCCAAAGCGCTCCTCGTCTGCACAGCGGGAGTTGATGTATGGAACCATCGACTCCCAGCGTCACACCACACGCTCCCCATCTCCCATGAGGCACCCCGAGCCGTCCCCAAGAGTACCTCAACGCACCGTCGTGCAGAAGGAGACCTACTATGAGACCAAGAGCAATACGGTACCGAAGCCGGAGCGTTATAGAGACAAGTCGCCTTCCAACCGTCGTCTGCAGAAGGAGATGCTTCAGGAGTCCTCCAAGTCGTCAACATCCATCCCTCCTTCGCCTCAATTCGATCGCTACTATGATGCTTCTCCGCCGTCTCAGAGAAGAGGCACGTCCCCACTGAGGCCGGTGAATGATTCATATTCAGTCCAGCCGGGATCGGCCACCAGGATTACCACGGTGCGCACCTACAACTACAACACCAGCGGAAGCTCGGGGCCTTCTCCAGTGCCACCCGGCAGTCACTCCGGAGTCCCCTCGGCTTCGCATTCACCCTACCCGGATCACAATACCCATGTGATAGAGTTGACGCCTTCACCTTCACCTGTCATCCCTGTGGGTTCTCCTCCACAGCTTCCGACTCCATCAGGAACGAAGGTTACGACGACAGTGAGAACCTACAGCTACGAGTTGCCAGGCCAGACCGGATCCAAGCAGTATCCGCCAGGCACAAATCAACCTTACCCACCAGGCACAAATCAACCTTACCCGCCAGGCTCAGTTCAACCGTATCCGCCAAGCACAGTTCAACCGTATCCGCCAAGCACAGTTCAACCGTATCCGCCAACCACAGTTCAACCGTATCCGCCAGGTGCGAACCAGCCGTACCCTCCCAACTACAGCCCCACAGAGCCGTCCGGCGAATGCACGCTCACGTATCAGGTGTCGCCCCGTGATAAGGAGCCGTTGATTGAGACGCCGCCCCCAACTGTCATCACCTACAAGTACTCCAGCCACTCGTCACACAGCACCAGCTCCAAGTTCCCCGTCCAGCCCGAGGAGCAGGAACCCTTGTTGCCTCGACCGTTCCCCACGTCTTCGCCTACTCCTCCTCCGGGAGCAAACAGTCAGCCACCCAAGAGGCTCGATGACCTCATGGCCTCCTTCTCGGACACAGAGGTGAGTCAAATGCAGTGATGTCGGCAGCATTTTTAATGTGGGAGAGGGCTAACCACAATTTCTTGAGAGAAGAAAGCACGGCGAAGGAGGGAAATATTTTAAAATACTGAGGAATTGACAAAAACCTTTCCTTTGATAAAAGTAAACTTACAATAGTTGCTATTCTTGACAGAAAACGTCTGATGAAGAAAGGTATTGAATTTACAATAGTTATTCTTGATAGAAAAAAAACCTTTAAGTTGATGTGGAGGAGGACTGCATTTCACTACTCTCATACCGTAAGTATTTTTTATCGATTATCTTACTTCACTAAAATTTCCGTCTTTCAGTAATTTGACATAAAACTTACTACATTCCATCCCACAATTTTGTCTTACAAATAACATAGCTCTTATTTCTTCACCACTTATCACGATTTTTTATTCCACCTTAATGTGCTCTTATTCTTTGCACGGACGCTGCACTTCCTGGCAGACAAAGAATAAACTTCATGACTCTATCAACGATTATAAGAAGCCGCTATTCTCGCTCTCAGTACAAGAATTATTGGTATATATAAAAACAGACAAATGCAAGCTTGATTTAAGTTTCGATTGACTAATATTTCATCACTAAAGACAGGATTTTCATACAAATGCATGTTTTTATATACGTTTGCTACACTTCTCAAAAGCCGTCAATATCCATTTCATGGCTTAGTGAGTCGAAGTATACTTCTTCCGTACATAATTGCACGTTTTGATCTTCTTGTTGTTAAATTCATGCTTAATCCATTGAATCCTGAGAGTATAGTGTACTATACCATACTTCATACGTGATTGTGACATACTCGTAAGATGTATGTGCAGATATCCGAAGTATAGTATAATATACCTGCATTTGTGCCCTAACTGTAACCTGCAGAATTTTTTCAGCATTTTTCCTCATGTCAGTGACTTTTTTTAAGTGTAAAATTATATTGAACTTTAAAAATAAAACAAAAAATGTCTTAGAATTGAGGAGGATAATCCATATTTTTAAGATATTAGTTTTGCTAATAGTTTTAGTGCGTAGTTTATGTTAAATCGTATAATATTGCATTTCATAAAATATTGTCTCATACATATTATAGGCCTATATTGCATATGTTCTGCAAACCCAGCATTCTCCAATCTTTCCTATTTTCTGTCTTTCTCTTAGTCTCCGAATATATGATCCATGTATCTTAATTGCCTCATATAGGGCTTGATATTTCTGAGCTTACAATATTTGAGTGTATATTGAAAAATATAAATGAAAGGATTATAATGGTTTGCAGGGCTTCTACCTGAGAATTCTGGAACCTTACCAGCCAATTCCCTCATTGTATTGTCACACTGGAATTTCAAACCCCCAACTCTTGTTTTATACAGGCCTCACCATTAGGCTAAATTTATTATTAGAAGAATGCCTCTCATGCATCCCTCCCATACTTAGTACCGATAATTTGGAGGCAACAGCGCTAACATACTTCCCCTTGCATGACTTTAATTTCAACAGGAGCAGGTCTGTAGTACATGTAGAGTTACTTCATTAGTTGCACCTGTCACTTCTTGCCACGTAGAAAGGTCATTTTCTCCCTAAAAATTTTGACAGATAAACGCATGAACTTGACTATTGAAAATTTGGAAAGACTATTAGTAGCTCATTGTGCCATTCGAAGATTCTTGTAGGTGTCCCCCCCCCTTTCTTTGTACACATCTGGTTATTTGATAGTGCATGGATGCATGCATATTTTACGATTTGATAGCGAATGAAAATTCTGTCTCTGTTAATCACATTTTAAAATTGTAATAAGAAAACGGGATAAAAATGACATTTTTACTAAAACGACAGAATGGCCGGATAATAGGAAAATAACAATATACTGCATCGTTCAAAACGGTACGCATGATCATGCTATAATATGAGAGGATTTATTCGGGTGGAAAGAACGTAACCAACGTGGACAATCGTACTTTCTCGTACCCCTTACCATGTGGTTGATTAGGAGTCTATTATTGGCCAAGACGAATATCTTTAATATTAATGACTGATAGTAGAGACCGAACTTCTACGTATTAAAATTAAGAAAGACACAGAATATACTTGAGTGGATGTGATGTAGATTTTGAGGTATTGTTCACAACACTCAGACATCTAACAAAAGATAGCTCGGTCATAGAAATTGGAGAAATAATCTAATGAAGTGTCTCCCAGTTTGTATCTACCGGTTGAGATCGCTCGGCTCAACTTACATTTGAAAATCGATCACCAGCCATTGAATCTATCCATAATTCCACGGTAAATTAAACTGGTTTTCAGATCACTTATACTAACAATTCAAATTATGGCTGTGCTGTAACTTAAATGCAAAGAGCCTGGATCCTCCGATTGAGAACCACTGATATACTGTACATATTAGGCCAGTGACCGCAAAAAAATAAAGTGAGGAAAAGGGGACCTCATCATCAAAAAAGTTGAAAAACACTGTTAAAAACAATGTCCCCAGTTTCATCAAGTGTTTTACCGCAGGCATCGCCGCGCCACTACGAGCCCCAGAAGCACACGCTGCACCCACAACAGCCTTATCCGGGGGATAACACGGGAGTGGCAGTCGTGGCTCCGACGCCGAACGCCAAGGCGGCAGCCGCAGCAGGAGCTTCAGCATCAGCGTCAGCAGCTGCCACCGCGTCCACAGCTGCGAAGGACAGACCCAAGACCAAGAACATTGCCGGCCCACCCGTCTACTACCCGCCAGGGGTAGAGCTGTTTGCAAAGAAAGAGGAATCCATGATGATGCAGGTAGGGCATCTCAGGTGAAGTTATGTGAGCCTGAACGTTCAAAGAGGACATCTCAGGTGAAGGTATTGGAGCCTGGATGTTCAAATATGGCATCTCAGGTGAAGGTATGTGCACCTGAACGTTCAAATAGGGCATCTCAGGTGAAGGTATTTGAACCTGAACTTCAAATAGGACATCTCAGGTGAAGTTATGTGAGCCTGAACGTTCAAAGAGGGTATCTCAAGTGAAGGTACTGGAGCTTCGATGTTCAAATAGGGCATCTGAGATTAAGGTATTTGGGTCTGAATGTTCAAAGAGAGCATCTCTGGCGAAGGTGTTGGAGCCTGAACGTTCAAAAAGGGCATTTCAATTGGGCTTAAACGTTCAAATAAAGCATCTCAGGTGAGCCTTAACATTGAAATAGGGTATCTCAGGTGAAGGTATTTGAACCTGAACGTTCAAATAGGACATCTCAGGTGAAGTTATGTGAGCCTGAACGTTCAAAGAGGGTATCTCAAGTGAAGGTATTGGAGCTTCGACGTTCAAATAGGGCATCTGAGATTAAAATATTTGGGCTTGAACGTTCAAAGAGGGAATCTCTGGCGAAGGTGTTGGAGCCTGGACGTTCAAAAAGGGCATTTCATGTGAAGGTATTTGGGCTTGAACGTTCAAATGAAGCATCTCAGATGAAGGTATTTTAGCCTGGACATTGAAATAGGGCATCTCGGGTGAAGGTATTTGGGCATGAACTTTCGAATACTATCTACACGAACTTCCAGAAGACTAGAGTAAATCAATGTACAGTTTCAGAAAAAATGGCTCGCCTGAATTTTCTCAGTGATCCAAAGCAGTGATACATACTTCGGCAGTTATTGAAATTCATTTTACTTCAGTTGTAACCCGATACGCATTTGAAAAGATGCGATGAAAATTGATCTATTTTTAATATTACGTGAATATTTGAAGACCTACCCGGAAAAAGAACAAAGGATGTAACATTAAATTAATGAAATATGTGACTTCGGTGGAAAAAAGTAATTTTGAAGCATACATTTGTAACAATAAATTATTGCATCCAATACCTTAATAAACTTGTATCTTTGATCAGTCAAATTGTTCTGCTAGTAAATATAGGCCTAACAAAATATATCTGTGAACATATTTTCCTTTCTCATGAAACATGTGCTATATATTTGTTGGGTACACCTTTATTCCAGGAAGGTCTTCATTTATAAATGGTGCAGTAAAATAGAATGATGGTAAGCGAAAAATAACCCGCATAATTAATTTAAAAAACTCTTTCCTAAACAGTAACCCTGAACTTTGTAGTCGTCCTTTTGTATTAGTCGTGAAGTACCTTCCTGTAATACTATTCAAATAATACTGGGTTGAAAACCGTTGTTAAATCTTTGTGGTTGAATCGTGCTCTGTAGGGATCTTCAAGAGTTGGGCCTTTTTTTCCTGAAACTGTAAATTTTGGCGAGATATCATGCAGAATGGCATCGCATACTCATAAACCCGGAACATTATTAACTCCAGTATGCAGACTTATAATGCAATGATCTTTTACAGGGGAAGAAAGGGAGTGGCAGATACGAATACGAGTATGCGAAGGAAAGCAAGAGTAAAAGCAGCAGCTCAGGTGGAGCGGCTGTGGTGCCTGTATGTCTTCCACTGTGCTGTGCCATGCCATGTGTCATCATGTGATCCAAGAAAGTGCATCAAAAGAATAAAGCTTTAACTCAGCTGTTGACCACTGAAGTTTTCAGCTTCACGGTACTGTAATGCAAAATCGTGGTGAAGCCACAAACTGAGTTGCAAAGCAGAAGGACCTGTTCTTTTATTACGAAGGCGTCAAGGTGTTCTTTGTGCTCAACGTTTCATGAACCGTCCTTAATAAAAGAAAACACGAGTATCACATAAAATAAATGCATACTCAACATAAAAATTTTGCTTTTAATATTTCAATTTTATCTGTGCTTAATACAATTATACGAAAAGATGAGACCATATTATTTGTGATTTATTTTAATACAGAATCAAATTCACTTGCTCGTTACTTATTTTGAAAAATGTAAGACATAATGTTTGTAGGTACACTTACAAGATTATGCACAAAGTTCATGAAATAAGGTTCACCAATCAGACACCGTGTTCACAGAAATCACCATACTTGGTCAGTATTGATGATATTCACCTTCAGATTTTGTTTTCATATCGATATTTACCTGTAAACAAATAACAAATGTTTGACAAGTTGTACTCCTGGACGAGAGAGAACGATATAATTGTTAAGAAAGCAGATTTAATTATAATAATGCAATAACATATTTGCTCTAAATGTCTGATAATATATTTATTTCCTAATGAGGAATGACTGCAGTAACACGGAGTTTGCGTAAGTAAAAATCACTCATTATGAAATTATGAAATAAGTCTTCATTTGTAAGTAATATTACAGACAAATGACAGCTGTCAAACTAACAGATTAGAGACGATAAAGTTTGCTATATAAACGCAAACACACGCTGCTATAACACTCACGATATATCTTGAGCTACAGCGACAGTTAGATTAGAAGTGGGTGATACCTACTGCGCATGTGTTACACTGATATCTACATTCAAGCTACAACACATCAGTTGTATTATATGAGGTACGGTATGTGATGTTTGTAATTTGACATATAGGAACTCCCATGCTTATTAATTCTAATATCCAGTGACTTCTTCCAGTGCTCAAGATATACCCTGAGATGTGTACGCTACATTTAACTCTGTGTTACTAATCTATGTACTACAGGTGTCTAGTTAAAACTATAATGTAGTATCAAAGCCTAAAAATCACAGAGGAAGTTCGTGTATTCTCTATGCATAAACGTAAATGTGATTACCAAACAAATTACGAAAATGTGCTCGATTTAAGCAGTCAATAGTGCTATTCACCAAAACGTCAGTACCCCGGGGGATAGGAGAGCTTAGAGTTGTTCTAGATCAGCGTTGTCAGACACAGCCTAAAGGGAGCGGAGCGCTCCACTATAACTCGTTGCGTGCTCCGGTGCTTCCACAGACATAAGCAAGTTCACGCTCTAGCATCACAACCGGTTTCGGAGCTTACAACTCTGACATTACTGTTCTAGATATTAGTTATGGCAATTGGAAATGTTTTATAAACATCCGGAAATGAACCCATATCCTTCCAAGTTCCCTTGCTTTTTTATGTTTTGGATTCGTCATCGTGTTACCTAGCAACGTCACTTCGTATGAGTTGGAGTAAACAACGAAGAATAGATGAGTGTGAATGAGGTTCAAATCATTCAGAGTATTACCACAGTCTAACATATACAGTCACGAAGCTCAATACGTAGGGAATATGCATCCATAGATAGTTGCTAACCACTAGGATCGCTACCATCGCCTCATCACAGACAATGTGAAATAGTACCGGCACAGACTATTGTTTCTAGTACCCTCAACAACTCAAGCTTCGTGACTGTATATACTAGACTGTGGTATTACGTAAAGAGCAAAACAATTGCATTAATACTTAAGTTACGTAATTTTGTATCCTTAACACTGACTTTAACAGGGCAAATGGTAAATTGCTATCTGCTATTGTGCCATACTAAACTTAAAATACAGTTATAGCAGGACTAGTCAGAAGTGGCGGGTAATCGTAGGGTTTCCCCAACTATAGTCTGTGCGAAAAGAGAAAGTACCTGAAAAGACATTAGCTTCTGCTATCTACACCATCCTCCCTCGCTGCACCCTGATTAAAGATCAAAATCAGCAAATATTCCCGCAGCTTATTCTTAGAAACAATAAATGCAACGCATTCTTTTAGGTTGTCATGAAACGAAAATAGTTGTAGACTCTTTTGTAAAAACTCCACGTGTACACTTCGCTGTATCAGGGTGATATAGACGGAGCGGCAACGCTATTCTCAATGCAATTGACATCAAGCATTTTCTCTTGCCGCAAGGACTTCAACTTTGTCTTCAGCTGTGCACCCAGTCAAAATTCATCTCTATTTCTCCATATCACGCGTGGCTACGGACAACGCACCAGGAGTCTTCTATTCAAGTGTTGCCATGTAACAACGCGCGGACAAATAAATGTTCGCGGAAGAAATCTTTGACGGTTGTAAAATAAAATAAATTAAAGAATATCTAAGCGTAAAAGAAGAATTATTTTCTTCCGTCTTCCCGCTCTTCTGGTTATTCCTGGTATATTCAACTCACTATAGATTCATTTCAAATATATAATAAGTAACAACTGTATTTTATCTTTAAAAATAACAGTGGAGATATTAAAACCTTAGAATTCTATGAATACGTAGGCCTACTTGAAAACTGCATATCTGTTGTATGTATGTGTTGAGTATTTTAATTGTTACTATTGTTTTATTCTGCCAATTGTGTGATCACTACATTGAAATTATTTCTGTTAAAGTGGTATATTATAAGCAGTTTTGATAACAGATTTATGTGATGTAAGAAAAGAACCTAGAATTCATTTCTGATCATTTTACTATGATATATGCCAGAATCAGCCGTAATATGCTAATAAACCAGCAATACTAAATTATATGTTTTCTGTACATATTTGTATAATGTTTGTGAGAAGTTTGATTGTAATATAAACAAGTCTGTGGTTGTGACAAACATGTGTTAGCTTCTTTTTTTAACAAATAAGGTGCTTCTATATTTATTGTAATAAATATTGTCTTCTTTACGGAAGGCAGACGATTATACACCAATCTATCATTTTACAAGATGTGAGAGATATAAAGTCATATTTTAATGTCCTTTATCTTCATGGTTTCATATTGTACATTGATAATGAATTTTCAACTGTGCAGCAAATAAATAATGCTTTGAAACAAGTGAAACATTACTGTGGTTCATAAACCTATATTAATGCAGCTTGTTCATTGCTTATGATACTGAAAATCAGTAGAGATTTTATTGCCGAAAGCTGGCATGATGAATCGCCACTAAGTCGGGTGTTACTTGCCCATGTCACTCTTTGAACGACGCTATACTAAGCGAAACTTGTACCCCGGCGAATTCCCGTTATACAGGGTGATTCAGTGACTATGTTACAAAGTCTTAAGGATGATAGAGGAGACTATTATGAACAACTTTGATATAGGAATCTACATCCGGAAACATTCCATTTGATAGTTACATACCTAGATATGTTAGTCAGTGCAACCAGCTAGAATCGAACTCAAAGCCATCCTTTTCAAGTTTGGTTGCAGACGACGTGTTCCTGCAAACTTTGCTGATTTCTCATAAATATGGTATAAGCTAGTTGGTATCGTAAATTATATTTTAACTGATTAAACCTTTGCAACTTTCCTTCATTGCTTTTTGCTCTTCCATAAATGAAATGGATGAGCAAGTTGCCAAGTTGTGAGGAGAACATTTCAAGCAATTGCTATGGGAGGAGCGAGTATTGTTGTTAATGTATATCACCTCAACCTTCTAACCTTACAGGCTTTAGTACCGAGAGTTGTGGTGGTCTTTGTCGATAAGCAAGCTGCATATAAGCTGTTGCGTAGCTTAGTAAGAATAACAGACTTTGAGAAAGAAATGTGTTTGATCATATAAAGTACTTAATACGATTATCCAAGATTTTTCGTTTCTTCTCCCTACTTATTACATGTTTGCATTTCCAAACATGGAAACTATTTCACGATGTTCACAGTATAGTAAAATTATTTAACAAAGTGAGGTAAGAAATGTATTTAATAAAACAAAAATAAAAATAGCTATACAACAGTGCTACACAGGAGACCGGCAATAATTTGAAAAATAAATTGTGACTACTCACCATTAAGAATTTCTAGTAGATGCCTGCAAATGCAGAACAGAGTTGTGGATGATATTGTACTGGCGGAGGGTCATTTGTTCGTCCAGAAGAGGCAGTGAGACGATGGACAGGCAGCGAGACAGAATCACATAATCTCGGCTGCCCTCCTCCCCGTTGGAAGATCGCATCTGATTCAGTAAATTGTACAACATGCCAACGGTGTCGTCCGGGGACATGTGCACGAAATAGATCTCACTACCTGTAAGTAAGTAGAGTACGATTATTTAGTCCCGACAGTCGCCGAGGATGTGCGCCTAGGACAGGCGAGTCCATTTAATTACGTCAAGGGGTGTTTGGGTTATTCACTCGCTTGCCTTTACGGAGAGCTTGCCCCATCTCTACTCCGGAACTCTTCCCACTCCTCCTATTACTTCCCCTCTTTCGCGTCACTGAACTGTCAGGACTAAATAATCGGTCTGTACAGCACCATCTAAACAGTTATATTAACATTGCATAGCGTGCTTTGAGTCTTCAAGGTCGGTTTACACATACAGTATTGTGCAGTGACTTTATGGGATCTATTCGAGGACTGTGTCGTGTCGTTCACACGAGGGACTGTGCACGATTTTACTTGGAAATCAACTTGCAAATAAAGGAACAAAACTTTTAGAACAACTCAGCAAAACAGCATCATTACATAGCCTAAACCAAATAATAAAGTCAGAAAACTAGGTAGCCAATACACCACAAAACAAAAGCAATATATCATGAGAAGAAGTGGATCAATATCGACAGAGATGGAATGGACTATCACTACTACCAAGAAAAGGAGCAACAGCAAAATGAATGCCTGGCATACCACCTGCATCGCATCAACATAGTAAACTCTTAAAGCTGCCCACTCTGTAAAGATAAAAACTCCACAATGGACGCCGCCCACCTCCTAACATTCACAGAACTAAGAGGAAAATAGAAATCAAATGACCAGATAAACCTCCACTGGCAAGCAAGAAGGAAGATTACGTTAAGTCAAGATCCAGCCATTGGAAACTGACTATAAATAATTGGATGGATGGATGGATGGATGGATGGATGGATGGATGGATGGATGGGATTGATTGATTGATTGAATAAGTAAGTAGATAAATACACTTCAGAAATGTAAACCAACAGGTAAGACAATGGAATATATTTCCAAGAGACGTTATATGGATGGAGTTATGCAATAAGAGACCAAGCGCCAAAAACCTGTTTCGAGATATTGGCCACTGAAATAAATCTGTTTTTTATAAAACATTATATGCAAAAAGTACAGTATTATAACATTCATAGTATTACAAAAAATATCACAATACCAAAAAAGGTTAACCGATATTTAATAAGAGACCAGCAGTTGAATTAATATTTAAAAGAAAAATAAATGCATGAATTTTATGCAATAAACGAATTTTTGCTTATAAATAGCAGCAAAATTCAGATACAGCATTCTTCATTTTTCTGAGTTAAATCAGCGTGCCATCAACAGATTTGTGCAAATACCTCATTTTTTTCCAAATTGTCGGTTGGTCTATTATTGCGTAACTCCTTCCATATTATACGTAGGTACTGCATAAAAATTAAATTACAGACAAATAAAAATTAATAATAATAATAATAATAATAATAATAATAATAATAATAATAATAATAATAATAATAATAATGTTACTCCTGATATAACACAAATCTACGTGAACTACACCTTCAGCGAGTTACTGGGAAATCAAAGTGTACTATGGAATGGATGTTGATGCTATTTACAGTTAATTTTTAAGAAAAATAGGCCTATTCATATTAATTTTTAGAATTTTTCTAGCAAATAATGTAATTTCATTTTAAGCCTTAAAGTAAAAAGACACACGTACGATATTTAATAAAATGATGTTAACACGTTTCAATGCAATTATATAAAACAGTACATAACGCGTATTTTTATAAACTTTCAGCAAAAATAAAAAGTTTAAAAATTCAATGTTACTTTGAAAACTTCTTCAGATATATGTTTTAGGACGTAAAAAGGTATGTAATCCACTTAGCACATATTAACATTAGACGTTATAGATGTAGATGAAGATCATATGAAATAGACCCTATTTCGTGATTGGAAAGTTATTGTAATAAACAAACTTTACTTTACAGTGATTCTTGTAAATTCGATATATTATTTACTTAAAAGATTGTTTCACGCAAATTTCGACTAAATAACTGTTTACTTACTGGAAGAATGTCTAATTATAAATTATTTTATTCCTATTAAACAGTTTTATGGCAATAATTTTAATCAGCATGTATTTTGCCAATAAAATTTTGTGAAACAACTAAATAAATCATGCTTACAAAAAGCTTCCAAGTAGTAGCGAAATTGTTAAGTCAAGGCACAAAATAAAGAACAAATGTAAAACATGACCATATGAACATTGTTCTATGGGTCAATTCAATTCAAATCTAGTCAAACTTACCATCTTCTGATCGAATCTTCAAAGACACTTTATTAGGCACTGCGCTGAGATAATCAGAAGTTACAATAGTCTTGATGACAGGAGCAGTCTCCTGTAAAGAGAATTTCGTGTTTGCTGAAATGTTTAAATTTTAATAACTTTCGTTTTATTTAATTCTTTGAAAAGTTAAATTTACTCATACTCTAACGAAGCAACAATATATTATATTGATTCAAAACTCATTATCTGCACTTACAATGTTTAATGCTTGATATCTAAATAAACCAAAAGTTTTATGTGATTGTTTATTATGCGCTTTCGGTTGTCACAGTAACACACATTTCTTTTGTTTTTTATGAGGTTTGAATATTATTGAGTTAAAAATGTATAGACTAAAATATTGTGATTCATCTGCTTTTTCATCATTATTGAGTACTAAAGCATGTTACGAAAGAATAATAATTCTAAAAATTAAAATGAAGAAATCGTGCATATAAATACTGCAATGATTTTATTCAAGCGTTGCAATGGAGGTTGGAGCGATCACCTCGCGTTTATGACGGGGCTCTGAGAACTTTATTGGAAGAAAAATCACTATGAAGAAAAAAAAAAAGAAAAAGCACTGATTCAATGTGAAAAAACTTATCAGATTACCAGGAAACAATTGGCATTCATACAGTCCTCTCTGTAGATTGAAAACTCAAAAAAGTTTCATATCCATTGTTCAAGAATTAAAACAGAAAATCAATATCCCGAATTTAAAAAAAAGCTTACAAATTAAACCAAACCCTTTAACTCTATTAAATATAGAATATAATCTAAATTTAAGAGAAGAAATACTGAAATCAGAAGTAAACAATGAAATACTGAAACAATTATCTTTAGAGACAATTAATATTAGGTACCCTCCACAAAACTGGCTTCATTTATACACCGATGGATCCTTGATCTCCAGAGAACAAGGTGCCGGTGCAGGTGTTACGTGCTGTCTCTTCTCACTTTATAGATCACTTGGATATGGAACAACAAGTTTTGATGATGAAATCATTGCAATAAGTGAATGTCTCAGGAATCCTCTATGCCACATCATTAAATTTAGGAATGCAGTTATATTGTCAGACTCCAAAGCAGCTATTCTATCAATAGTCTCTAAACACACACCTTCATCTCAAACAGCAGAAATAACTTAAATGCTCTCTCAATTAATATCACTCAATAAAAGAATTGTATTCCAATGGATACCATCCCATTGTGGAATCCTGGGAAACGAGAATGCGGATGCTTTAGCAAAGAAGGGCAGCACTGCTACTTACAGACCTGTTACTAAATCTACGTATTACTCTGTGAAGAGATTTATTAAATCTACATACTTAGACTTCAACAAACAAAATTTGATAACACAATCCCAAGGGAAAAAATGGAACTCTCTGCATCAAAATCTACAGTTAATTCCCGATTTACCACGAAAATCGTCTGTAGCTGCATTTAGATTGGCAACAGGCCATGATTGTTTGGCTAAACACCTGCATAGAATTGGAATATATCAGTCTCCTAACTGCCCATTGTGCAACTCAAACAAAGAAATGGATTCGGAACACATCAAAATCTGTGCTCCATTGGCTGGTCATGATCATATCTTTGAAAAATATTGGAGTGCAAGAGGTCAAATGACTTTGTCAAACGCCTGGCATTAGAAAACAACAAA
Source organism: Periplaneta americana (assembly GCF_040183065.1). Taxonomy (NCBI): domain Eukaryota; kingdom Metazoa; phylum Arthropoda; class Insecta; order Blattodea; family Blattidae; genus Periplaneta; species Periplaneta americana. The sequence continues at coordinate 94,983,452 of NC_091129.1, forward strand.
AACAACTATGAAGAACTCAAAAACTTTTTACAACACTTGGCTTTTCAAAATGAACTGTTTTCAGTTACTTTAGAGGAGGAAGAGGGAAGAACCTAGAGACGGAGAGAAGAATCTAGAGGAGGAAGAAAGAAGGACCATAAGGTGGAAGAGAAAAGTGTCTAAAGGAAGAGAGAAGAATCTGGAGGAGAAAGAAAGACGTACCTAGAAAAAGAAGAAAGAAGTACCTATAGGAGGAAGAAAGGTATACTTATAGGGAGAAGTACCAAGAGGGGAAGAAAGAAGTGCTTAGAGGAGGAAGAAAGAAGTAGGTATCTAAAAGAAAAAGAGAAAAGGACCTAGAGGAGGAAGAAAGACGTAGATATTTATCGGAGGAAGAGAGAAGTGCCTAGGAAAGGAAGAAATAAGTACCTAGAAGAGAAAGAAATAAGTACCTACAGGAGGAAGAAAGAAGGAACATAAGGTGAAAGGGAGAAGTGCCTAAAGAAGAAAGAGAGAAGAATCTAGAAGAGAAAGAGGTACCTAGAAGAGGAAAAAATAAATACCTAGAGGAGGAAAGGAGTACCCAGAGGAAGAAGAAAGAAGTAACTAGAGGGGAAGAAAAAAGTACCTAGAGGAGGGAGAAAGAAGTAGGAATTTATAGGAAATAGAGAAAAGTACCTCGAGAAGGAACAAAGAAGTAGGTATTTATAGAAGGAAGAGGGAAGTACCTAGAGGGGGAAGAAAGAAGGACTTAGAGAAGAAAGAAAGAAATAAGGCTATTCAGAGGAAGAAGAGAGAAGAATCTACAGAAGGAAGAGAAAAGAACGTAAAGGAGGAATATAGAAGTGCCTAGAAGAAGAAAAGGGAAAAACATAAATGAGAAAGAGGGAAGGCCATAGAGGAGGAGGAGAGAAGCACCTAGATGAGGATTAGAGAAGGACCTAGAGAAAACAGAGAAAATAACTTGGAGGAGGAAGAATTGCCTGGAAGAGGAAGAGAGAAGTACCTGGAGGATGAAGACAGAAGTACCTGAGGAGAAAGAGAGAAGTACCTGGAGGATGAAGAGAGAAGTACCTGGAGGATGAAGAGAGAAGTACCTGGAGGAGGAAGAGAGAAGTACCTGGAGGATGAAGAGAGAAGTAGCTGGAGGAGGAAGAGAGAAGCACCTGGAGGAAGAGAGAAGTACCTGGAGGATGAAGAGAGAAGTACCTGGAGGAGGAAGAGAGAAGCACCTGGAGGAGGAAGAGAGAAATCCCTGGAGGATGAAGAGAGAAGTACCTGGAGGAGGAAGAGAGAAGCACCTGGAGGAGGAAGAGAGAAGTACCTGGAGGAGGAAGAGAGAAGCACCTGGAGGATGAAGAGAGAAGTACCTGGGGGAGGAAGAGAGAAGTACCTGGAGGAAGAGAGAAGCATCTGGAGGAGGAAGAGAGAAGTACCTGGATGATAAAGAGAGAAGTACCTGGAGGAGGAAGAGAGAAGTACCTGGAGGATGAAGAGAGAAGTACCTGGAGGAGGAAGAGAGAAGCACCTGGGGGATGAAGAGAGAAGTATCTGGAGGATGAAGAGAGAAGTATCTGGAGGATGAAGAGAGAAGTACCTGAGGAGAAAGAGAGAAGTACCTGGAGGATGAAGGGAGAAGTACACGAGGAGAAAGAGAGAAGTACCTGAGGAGAAAGAGAGAAGTACCTGAGGAAAAAGAGAGAAGTACACGAGGAGAAAGAGAGAAGTACCTGAGGAGAAAGAGAGAAGTATCTAGAGGAGGAAGAGAGCAGTGCCTGGAGGAGGAAGAGAGATGTACCTGGAGGATGAAGAGAGAAGTACCTGGAGGAGGAAGAGAGAAGTACCTGGGGGATGAAGAGAGAAGTACCTGAGAAGAAAGGGAGAAGTACCTGAGAAGAAAGAGAGAAGTACCTGAGGAGAAAGAGAGAAGTACCTGAGAAGAAAGAGAGAAGTACATGAGGAGAAAGAGAGAAGTACCTGAGGAGAAAGAGAGAAGTATCTAGAGGAGGAAGAGAGCAGTGCCTGGAGGAGGAAGAGAGATGTACTGTACGTAGAGGATGAAGAGAAATGTACGTAGAGGAAAAAGAGACATGTACATAGAGGAAAAGGAGAGATGTACGTAGAGGAGGAAGAGAGATGTATCTCGAAGAAGATGAGAGGAGTATCTAGAGAAGCAAGAAAGAAGCAAGTATCTATAGGAGGAAAAGGGAAGTGCTTAGAAGAAGAAGAAGAAGAAGAAGAAGAAGAAGAAATATAGGAGGAAGGAAGATGTATCTAGAGGAGGAAGAAAGAAGTACCTAGAGGAAGAGAGGAGTATCTAGATTATGAAGACAGTAGTAGCTAGAGGAGAAAGAGAGAAGAACCTAAAGGAAGAAGAGAGAAGGACCTTAATGTCGAAGAGAGAAACATCTAGAAGAGGAAGAGAAGGAGCTAACAAATTGTAAAAAAGGAAACTAGAGACAAAAAAGAAGTCTTACCTGAAATATCCGTGCCACACCATCCTTAACGTCAACCAACTTCCCACATCGCAGGACTGTTACTGGAATTTCTCTCAGAACTTCTGGAACTTTTCTCTTATCTAATTGCGAGGGTGGATTTTCAGTTGCTGTAAAAGACGAAGCCATGATTGTTGGAGGATTTCTGCGAGGATTTAAAAGAATACTCTTTCTTTGTTTTGTCTCAATGGAGGGACGAGGAAGAATGTCTTCGCCGAAGACACTCACTCTTCCATATGGATTTACTTTGCTTGTTGCTCGTTTTCTAGAATGCCTTTTATTTACTGTTGCTATAGATGACGACTGCGGCATTCCAAACTCATGGTCACGTATTGCCTTACTGGGGCGATATTTCTTATCATGTTCTATTATCATGCTCTGTGCTTCATCTCGGAGATCTTCATAGAGAGAGTAGCTCTGACTATCATTGTCTTTATTAAGTGACAAGTCTTCAGACATACGTGGCGATTCCAAAAAATCATCGTACCTCCACAGCCTATGTTTTAATAATGAAGATCTTGTTAATAATAATGAATCTGTAGATTCTTGTAATTTAATATTAAACTTCACACTCGTATCACTTTCTACTTCTTCAACTAAAGGAATACCAGTAAAATTGTTCGAATCTTTTTCAAGATAAGAGGGTTTTATATCTGAGTTATCAGCCCGAACTGAATTTTGTAACTCTTGTTGTGAACTTGTAGTTAGTTGATGATGGTGTAAGGAAGACTTTTGATCCTCATTATTCTGAAGCAAACTATTGTTACTGAGGTTATACGCGAAAACAGAATTCTCAGTGTTAACACTGACTGATGTATCTGTAGCGTTTAAATTACAACTGCTCTGAAGTTCAGGATCACTGTTTACATTAGGCGATTCAATCAAGCAATCTGCAGAGGGCAAGGAATTACTAATGTTAATGACATCATCACTAGAAACTCGAGTAAGTGGAGGTCTCTTGATGTTATCCTGGTCCTCAGAATATGTTTCAGTAGTTCCTTTCTCTCTTTCCGCGTCATTTTCTTTAGTTTCACTGACGTGTTGGTTTTTGGAATAAAGCAACTTACAACTCACTGAATCATCACGATCACAATTTGTAGCAGGGATATTGATTTTATCGTTTTTCTGATTTGTAGAAGAACGCAACTTATTTCTTTCTGAATCTTCAGGGTCTGCTTTTGTAGCAGCTGTACTTGTTTTATCGTTCTTCTGATTTGTAGCAGAAAACAATTCACATTCTTCTGAATCATAACGAACAGAATTTATAGCAATCATATTGTCGCCGTTTGTCTGATATGTACAAGAATGCAGCTTACATTTTTCTGAATCCTCAGGATCTCCATATGTATCGTTATTCTTGCATAGACAGATCTGTTTATCAATAAACTTGCTCTTACCATCTATCGCTGTAGCACCGTAAGTTCCAATTTTTAACTTTAGTTTTACAGAATTGTTGGTTACTTGTGAGGAAATGTTCAAGTCGTTCCTAATACTAATTTTCTTCTGTCTTCTTGAAACAGAAGGCTGTGTTTCTTGATACTTTTTCTTCGATACTGATAGATTTTCTTTTAATCTTTCGGGATAAAGCATTCTTTTGCTTGCTATGCAACCATTCCCTACAATATATGGCGAAATTGGTGGTACTACGTTCAGTCTGGGCAAGTATGACGAAGCTCCTAGCCGTGTATACTTCTTCGAGTCATCTTTCCTTCTGCACAATTGTGAATTATTTAATGAAGACCTTGTAGAAGACACATGTCCATGATCATCGTCTATGCCGTGGTGCTCTATACCACTCTTCGCAGCACCATCTTTGCTACTATATGCTTCATTACAGATCTGTGCACTGTACATTTCGTCTTGTTTTCCACCGAGTCTGTAGCCCTGACATCTAAAAGGCTTCCAGGTTCTTACATAGTGATAGTGGACATCATGTTTATCAGTTACCTGAAACATAATTCAATACTAATTATTTCTACACCACAAGTAAGTTCTTTACAGAAGCTACGGGACTTGAGAAAATGTGTTCCCTAGTCGATGCTCTGTTTTCTGTCGGCATTTCACTTTTGTAGGCTGCGGCAGACAGGGTTGGCAAAATGATTTTACCTGAGATCGTCAAATTTGGGTGCTATTATAGCCCAATGTCGCCATTTTTCTGCTTTAAAAATAAGGTAATTACAAAGCATGCGTTTTTATAATAGGCCTACAGTACAAAATAATATCATTATTTTATATCACACATAAAATCAATTCTGTAAAATTAATATTTATGGCACATGCTTTGCATTGTTATTGGACCGATCTTCTCCAATTTTGTACTACATGAAAGAATAGGATCTAATCGACAGACTCTATTTCCAACACAAACGAGAAATTCAATTGAATGATTACAAAATTTAAAACTCTATTAATGTATTTGTTTAATTATTGCAATTATTATACATGGTACTACTCATTGTTACAACCAAATACAAATTAAACCAATCTCACCATTGTCAACCAACACTTATGACCAAGCGAACGAACGAATGAATGAATTAATTAATCCTAGCATTATAAAGATATTTTTTGTTAGAAAATAAAAAGGGTGGGCAGTTTTACCCACTCTTGGTAATGCTAGGGTTAATGAGCGAATGAACGAACGAAACAGGGTGTAGGAGCAGGGACTGTGGTTACAGTGTCATTTTTTACATTGCTAGAGAATTCTACAATGATTGGTTTACAAGGTCCATTGTTGGTATGTTTATTGGTTCTTTGATTAAAAAATGCGCGGTTCTAAGGCAGGGATGTCAAAGCGCCTGTGTTACGTGCTCATACTACAAGCAATACAAATCGAACAAGGTTCATTTTTCAGCATGACATCGCTCCTAAGTAAATGTTGATCTTGAGAGCACGCAGTGCAGGCGCTTTGACATCCCTGTTCTAGGGTGAGGAAGAAAGAACGATGCGTTTGTTCAAACAAGTGTCAAAGGTCGACAACTGCAATTTCCGGCGTATCAACAATTAGGATGAATATATCAGTCCCCTAACTGCCCATTGTGCAACTCAAACCAAGAAATGGATTCGGAACACCTCAAAATCTGTGCTTCAGTGGCTGACCATGATAATATCTTTGAAAAATATTGGAGTGCAAGAGGCCAAATGACTTTATTGTCAAACGCCTGGCATTAGAAAACAAGAACAACAACAATTAGGATGTGTAACATTTCATATTAGTCACTGGATTGGATTAGCGATGCATCTACAATGGATTATTCAATAAAGTAAAATAAAATAAATGATTACATGAGTTTTTCTATGTCGTCAAAATTTCGCAAAATTCCAGGCAAAATTCACCCAAATGGTAATAGTCACAATTCTTTAAAAATGAGTCTCAAAATCCCTGTTTATATAGCCCAAACGGCGAAATATCGCGCAATCTGGCAACCATGCTCGCAGAAGTTAGTACTAATCGAAAGACTAAACTATTGCAAAGTCCTGGGCAATGCAAAAATTTATCCCACCGCTGTGGAGTAACGGTTTGCACGTCTCACCGTGAAACGAACGGGCCCGGGTTCAAATCCTGGTTAAGACAAGTTGCCTGCTTGAGGATTTTTCCGGGGTTTTCCCCCCAACCAATTGAAGCAGAATTGCTGGATAGCTTTCGGCGTTGGACCTCGGACTCATTTCGCCATCATTAATTCACATACTATCACCCATACCATAGCCCGGGTTAAGTTCACGGTGCCGCGTCACGTACTCGTACAAGAAAGCGGCCTTTGGCTACCCAATCATTCACAGAATAGGGGTGGTAAGCACAATAAGTCTCAGCTACAGTGTAGCCTTTGGGTGCCTCCTCCATACAAGAGAAAAAATGTGTAACTACGAACACAGTAACGGATGCTCAAGATAAGATTTCAAATATATAAATGCCACACTTTATGGCATTAACAACAACTGACATTCCCTCGGCATAAATAAAAGAGAAAAGAAATCTCCACCAATTATTATGAAAACCAAAAATACTTTCAATGAATTATACCACAACAGAAATTTTGCCTGCCTGCCCAGTACCTACTATCCTCAGGGTACCAAATTATTTTCTGTGAATGATGAGTATTTTAACAAAATTGGAACAAATGTACAAAATATTCTAACCATAAGCATACTGTATTTTATGTGCAAAGTATGATTTTTCTCAAATTTGTACATTAAAGATACTCACAAGAAATGTAACTCCTTCAGGATAAGCGTGCTGAAGTTCTGACGGAAAGAAGCCATCGAGGATGTCACGCAGAAACAACTGCGTACCAGGGTCCGTAAACGGACGAAATGGTCCGGTGAAGAGCATTAATCCATTAGCATACAGCATCAGAGGTATGGTTTCTCGATCCTGAAAATATTTCCATACACAATTTATAATCGTTGATCCAGGAATACAATTAAACAAACAGAAAACTATAAATTTCACTTTATATGTTGAAGATAAATCAGTAACACAAAAAAAGTTGCAAAGGATTTAAGGTGATCCCAATGATTGCCTGAAATTCAAGTAATAAAATACTACATGAACTTAATTTAATATTGTAATGTCTCTTTATACAGTACATCAGCATTATACTAGTTATTATTGCAACGGTCACATGAAACCAGCGAATAGAGATTATAAAGAAAGGACACTGAGCGAATTTTCCTGTGTTTTGTTTCTCTGTGCATCGGCGTTTAGTTCCACTTTCAAGCGCTAGAGGTTAATGTAATCGAGCATACGCTAAGATAGTAATTGAGTATAGAGTTGAGACAGAGGATCCAAATATCGCCTACCTTATTGCATAATCCAGTAACGCTTTGCTTCGAATAAATTCAAGTTAACTGCTTTTCCTTATTTCTCAGTGACAAACTAGTTGTAATAATATTTTTTTTATATTTTATATTATAATATATTATACTATAAAATTATGTATAAATTCGTTTAATATTTGTATATAATATAATATACGTATATGGTTTCACTTCTCATAAGAGTCTTGTTTTTCCATTTTCAGTGCCATCAAATCATTACATATTTTAATTGTTATTGGAGTAATCGTCTCAACTCTTATTATAAAGGAACTCTAGAGTCTAGACATTACAGTTAATGACGGATTTATTATTTTATGGATCCAATTTATTTTATTTGAGTACATAATACACCTATGGTCTGTCCAAAACAACTTCCGACCTGACAAATGGCGCCTTTAGCATGTTACCATGGCAACCATTCAAATCAACCAATCACAAGAGACGCGTAACCATGGTAACGGGACGGTGTTGCCTTGTCTATGTTTACAAGTTGCACGTGAATACCAGGGCCTAGTGGTGAATACAGTGGCCGGAATGACTGAGTTGGCTGGTTAACGCGTGCTTTGTGTGAATTAAAAATATTATTTAGTTGTATTATTGTTTAAGTGTATCGATAATTATTGTGTTTAAATTATATTAAACTATTATCTTCGTTGTCATTGGTGGAGTGTGTGTTTTCTAGTTTCTGCTAGAGTTTTCAAATAGATGACTTCTGCAATGTCGGAAGGAAGGAAAGGCAGGCGGAGAATAAAGAATATTGGACAAGGTGTCCCGTTAAAGAGTCAAGCGCGAGAGATGGTGTGTTATGTAAGAGAGTATTTTAACAGGAGAAAAAATAATGGCGGCCTCTTTTATCTTTGGCGCAAGTCGTAATGAGAACTGTTGCTTGTGTTAAAATTAATAAGAGCACTGCTACCAGTATTTGAAAAGAAAAAGACAGTGCAGATTTTTAATTATAAATATTTTTACAGTTTACAATTTTTTCAACGCCTTTCTAACAATATTACATTGAAGAATACCGACACTCATAAAAGTAGAGGCTTCGTATTAAATTAAAACTGTTTTTACAGTTTACAGTCCTTTCGACGCTTTTCTAACGGTATTTACATTGAAGAATACCGGTACTACTACTACTACTACTACTACTACTACTAATTATTATTATTATTGTTATTATTATTATTATTATTATTATTATTATTATTATTCTATTATTATAGGCTAATAAAAATAATAATGTACACAAATTTTAATGCCTAGTGTTCAACAAATTGGTTACAAATGTCTGTGTTCATGTCAGCCGTTCATTACTGCACTCTATCGGCAGCGCGCTCGCTTACACGAAAGATGGACAACATGACAACATTGCTCCCCCTTCTCTATAAGCTGTCAAGTCGAAGTAAGTTAGTTTTGGTCAAGATATAGATGTATTAATTATATGTGTTATATTTCCGCTGTGTCGACTGCTAGCTGGTGTGATGTCAGCGCCAACTCGAGGGAAAAAGCAGAATCTCACGCTCTAGCTGGCTTGAAGGTCATTGAAATCAGTCCGGCTACATCAAAGGTACCGACGCGAAATGTCGATACTTAGTTACCTATACGCTGATGAAACGATTTGTCATACTAAAATATTTTATCCATGACCATAACGAAAAACATGCCTTTACTAAATACTTTTGCGTTTGTAAAGTAGGCTTTTATTCAACATTACTTTATTTCACTAGTGAGATAAAGACTTTACCTCACAGTTTGAACTTTATCTCACAGTTCATTAGTATTTTCCTAGTACCCGGGTACACACGTATACTTTTCCATTCAACTATTACTCAAGAAGTTAATATATTAGTTACTAGATGCCACTACTTCTTTATTAACATTTCTTAAATATACATACACTCAATCTCCTCCTCTTTTCTCTATCTACTACGTCGTAATTTGTGCATTACATCCCTATCTAATATGTATCTTTTTAAAATTTTGTAATAATTTACCTTTGGGATGCGAGGAGACTTGAACCTGCGAAGTTTGCGAAGTTGGGTTTAACTTACAGGATTTTAAAACAACACGCGTTAGCCAACTGAGCTAAAAAGACACGATGATTAATTACGTTTTAATATTCCTCTTAAGTTTACAGAAGTAAAATGTGAAATTATTTTAATCACATTAGTCCCGTGAACACTTCTAAATAATCCATGAAACTTAACAAATACGAAAATACACGTTTGAAATTTAAAAATATATAATAAAATTATATAATTAATTATAATTTGTTATTTATCCAACGCCTTAGATACCATTCTTCACTATTCATGGCCTCATACATCATGACCTACCTAGTACACGTATCGATTCTAAAATCCATGCCGTGGTATGTGATTATATGAGGACTTATTTTCAACATATTTTCTTTTATAAAACATAATTTTTCGTTATGGTCATGGATAAAATTACATACGGTACTTGTGAGCGTGATCTTTCCACTCGCGCTATAAAGATGCACTTACCTCACAAGTAACATAAATAACTATAATACATTTTGTTGTCATAGCAACCTCTTTCTTCATAGACCATGATATCAAACTACCCATCATTACAAATCTGATGTTATTTCTTTATTCATTCTTTTATAATGTTGTTATACCAAAAAATAACGTATTAAACACGTTTATAATATTATACAGTTATTGCATTTGTCAAAATTAGGAAACTCGCTTCGCTCGTTCCATAAAATTGACATCATAAAGTAAACATATAACTTTCATAATATACTATTATTTGGTACTCAAACACGCGCGAGTACGAAAAATACACAATTCATATAGCCTACTCGATATTTCCATGACTATTTCGTGCACAATTCAATTTAAACTTTGGAATACTTATAGAACATTATTCATTTTCTACTCCTGCTCACCACCATCATCACCACCACCATTATATTAAACTGAAGAGTGTCATTTAAACATGTTATATTAAACTAAAATGTGTTAATTAAATATGTTATATTAAACTAAAGGGTGTCACTTAAAAATGTTCTCGATAAGTTATAAATTGTACAAGAACAGTTGCAAAATATAGAGGAAGTGTTACAAATATGGAATACCATTTTGTTTCTTTAGTTTTGGAACCTACATGCTTCGAATACTGAACGTAAAGTATCGTTCTGTTTATTGCTGAATGTCCCTGTGAATGGTATATCGAACTTAGAAGTTCGTAAGATGTTATAAAATGTTTGAAAAAATAATTTCCTCACAATCTAACATATTTCCTCATAAAAATGGAGGTAAAATATGGAATACTATTAACAAGTTACAGGATTAACAAAATTGCAAAGTCAAAAATGGTCTCTACTAAGAAAAAAAAACAAAACAAGCATTCATCATCTTTATTAGAAGGTGTTTTCCAACCGCAATACTGAATCCAGATTAATCGTCTCTCATGTCTTTTCTCGAACTTGTTTTATACCTCCTTGCATTGTCTTTTCATTTCACTGTTTTCCAAGTTTCTTGGAAGGTGAGGTTTTTCCTCGTCCTGCAGGTGCCAACACTAGTAAAGAAACAGAAAACAAGGGTTGTTGTTTAGTCAAATGTCCGAAAATAGGTCTCAATCTCATACATAAGTTATACCAATAAGGCACCACTTATGAGGCAACTAGGCCAGAAGATAATGGGGTAGAGTGGCCAGGGTATAAAGTACTAGTTCATACTATAGTATTTCATATTTGTGGCACATGATGTTATAAGCTGTAACCTGAAATATATCGTAATTTAAAAACGAAATCAATCAAACATACTCGTATATTGCTATAAACGTAGATTATTTCTCTTTAAGAATATGTATAATTAATATATATATAATATTGAGTAATAAAAATGTATATTCTAGAAAATAACTTACCGCCATAAATTTTCACTTTCCTCGATAACGCAATAATGATAAACGTTTCAACAGTTCAGCTTCTAACTGCAAACTAACGCATTCCCACGAAAGAGTTTATGAGTGCGTAGTAATTTGGAAGGCTTCCGCTAGAATAAAACACGTCTCAGGTTGCATATCACACTATTTCATATTTGTAACACTTCCTCTATATAGTTCCATAAAAATATTCCTTTCTATGGGTAAATACAAGGTTTCACATGTCTGAGCTTTCTGTCTAAAATCACTTCAATTCAATTCTAATTGCAATTACGAGTTACTTTTGAAAAATGCAGTATATTTTATAGTGAAGGCATAGCCATAAACATTAGTATTATTTTCTTAAATGTAACAAAAACCTTGAAAGTGGCACCGTGCTTTGTGAGAGTGACCTGAGATTCTCCATAGCCTGTCAGTTGATTCAACTCTTCGATACATTGCAGCAAGTTCGTGAAGTCGAGTTCATGGGAAGACACATTGGCAGAAGATTCTGAATCCATTCTGAAACAATATTAATATATACCAATTAGGTACATTCTATGAATGCGTTGTCTCCACTGTAATCTGTGTTATTTATGAGTAAGGTTCGGATAAAGTAGCTGTATCAGGATAGGCTGCATAGCTGTATAGGGCAGAGGGTTACCTTACTTCAGACTAAGTAAACATTACCCCCTTACACTTGCTAAAAAACTACCTACTGGGAAGAGCGCTCGTCACCCCCAGCAAAAACATCAGTAAATGGACAGTACAGCCGATAGGTACTGAATATATTATGTCGCCACTGCTGTTGACTGGTGGACACGCGACTACAAAACGCAAGGACCAAGGATGCTTATCCTGATATAGCTACTTTATCCGAACCTTATTTATGAGAAATTAAAAATCTTTTAAGGGATATGACAAATTAATTTTCTTGTATTCACTACAGTTATATTAATTTTGTTTCCAAGAAATACAAAAATAATTAAAAAGAACTGTATAACAAATTTTAGAAACAACCGACCTTGGAAGACTTTATTATTGACGTGTCTTTAGGTAAGATCAGGCAAATCGAACTCAAGTACAGTTTCAAAAAAAGAATGGCTCGCATGAAAACTGAGTTCCAGATTCAACGCATTAGGCATGTTCAATGCTCCGAAACAGTGGTACAGTACATTATTTAGTCCTGATAGTCGCCGACATTGTGCGCCTGGGTCAAGCGAGTCCATTAAGTTACGCCAAGGGATGTTCAGGTTAGTCAGTAGCTTGCATTCAGAGTGATCGGATGTCACGCATGCGGTAGGGCGTTATGTTTCCAGTACAATTAAGCTGTACTGCATTTCTTTACCGATGGCTCGATCCTATATCTACTCCGGAACTCTCCCCACTACTCCTATTACTTCCCCTATTTCGCGTCGATGAGCTGTCAGGACTAAATTATCGGTCTGTACACACGAGATCGCTTTCGCAGTTATTGAAATTTATTTTACGTCCATTGTTGTCGTGTCCCGAAAAGCATCCTGAAAAAATGATGCGATGAAAACTGATATATACTTAGTAGTAAATTAATATTTATAAGTCGTACAGTAAAATAGAATGATAGTAAACGAAGTTAACTTTCACAAATAATTTTAAAAACATTTCTCAAGAGTATCCGAACCTTGTACTTTGTAGTCTGCTAGCAAACACGACAGCATAGAACTATTGGAATGCTTGCAACGAAGTGTCATAATGACAAGGGTTTGCCGTACTGTATCGCGCTTGTTCAATAATGACTCTTATGAATTAATTTGATCTTATTTTCAAATCAATTTCGTGTTTTTTACATTACTTCTGAAATACCATTCTTAATATTCTATTCAAACAATAATGTATTGAAAACCTTACTGTGTTAGGAGCTTCAAGAGTCGGGCCACTTTTTTTTTCGGGGACCGTACTTTACGTGTAACCCACATTTTGGCGAGTTTTTAAACAGTATTCTATACATTCTTCAGTACTACTTTGCCGCCATTATTATTATTATTATTATTATTATTATTATTATTATTATTATTATTATCATCGTTAGTTAAGTTGATATATTGGATTATGTTTTCGGAAATAATTATTTCGGAAACCGTGTTCAGAAAGGTTCCCCGAACTCCTCCTCCCAGCCACGTATGGGTTATAATAACGGAAAACATACGTCACGTCTCTAATTATTGAGACAGAGCATTCTCAGTAACTAATTGAATCGTTTAGTAAACAATGCACTTACTCTGAGTCCTTGTCGTGGTTTTCTCCTACCCATACCAGTCCATAATCAGCCAGAAAATTCTATAAAATAGGAATACAAATTATACGATGAGTCAGTTATACAGAGTGATTCGTTAAATGAAGACACAAAATGAAAACGCTGTAATATGAGAACTGTTGCTATTTATTTTTCAGTATCCAGTAAGTACATTTCAGAAGAATGGGAGTTTTGCCCACATTAGACCCCAATGTGCATACCATTTGGTACACAACATAATTCACATCCCTTCAATGTATGATCTTACACCTCAAGTTGATTTTAAAAAAAGAAAAGGAAAGAATTTTTGCTTTAAGATTACCAATATGATGTGTATATAGACATCTCTCTTTACGAAACCTCAAACAAAGAAAACAGATAGTGTCAAGTCAGAAGAATTTGGAGGCCACGTCATTGGCCTTCACAACCGCACCAGTTGATATCAAATGTTATTCAGAAAATCACGAACTCTTCCTCAATGAGGTGGTGCACCATATTGCTGGAACACCGTGTCCATATGTTTCCCTGCCGCTGCTGTGATATGATTAGTAGAGTAATTAGTATGTGTGATCCAATGTTTGCAGATCGTGTAATCCTAAACACGTTTCATACAGTAGGGGTGGAGTTTTGATAAAGTAGACAAGTTGTGTGTGACAATGATTCTCAACTGGAGGGTCGAAGAACAATAAAATTAATGGGGGCCCCACGAACAAAATAATAATAATAATAATAATAATAATAATAATAATAATAATAATAATAATAGTAATAATTCAAGTTGTTCAGTTCCATAAAACTTTTAAAATCATACTATCTTCCTTTACAAAAAAAAAACAATTAAATTATTTTCTTTTAAATTTATCTACGAAGTTTTTCCTTCCGCCTTGCCTAACAAAGGTACATTTTCGTTAGAACAGAATGAAACAGATAAGGAGAATAATATTAATCTGCCTATTTTTAGTTTATTGTTGGAATCAATAATAATCATAAATATTGACATTTAACAGCTGTCGCGCTACGTCAGTGATACCAACCGTACTATGATTATGGTACGCATACCATAATTTAGCTGACTTTACCATGTACCAAAATACTTTAACTATGGTACGAAAAAATACTACAATTTTCTTAATAATATAAAAATATAAAATTCTTAAATGTTTTCCTCCAAGGCTTACCTTAAAATATATCTATCATTCGCTGCTAAACCAAAGGCTAAATCTTCCAAAATGTACTCCCAACTGAGAGTTTCTACATAGTGTGACGCCCACGTGAGATTCGATCTCACGACCGACGGAGGAGAGGCTAAGTCGGCCTTGTGTTGGGCGAGGTGCGCGCGCATCTGCCTCCTGGGGCATGGCTACGCACGGAGTAAAGGGGGACGGACCCTCCCGAATCTGCTAGAGAAGTCCGTCCGAAGAGCAGCAGCGTGCGAGATAATTCGAGAAGCCGTACTTTCCAGAAACTGTGGTGTGAGTATAAATTACGAGCGCAAGTAAACGCGAAGCAGTTTCAGTTATTCAGTCAGTGAATAAGTCAGAGCAAGTAAGCCAGTCTTGTGTACCGGAGTTCGACTCGAGTGTGCGTCCACAACTGTGCCAGCATCCGAAGGCCTGAGTTCGAGTGCAGTGGACCGCAGTTGGAGGGACCTGAGTTCGAGTGCAGTGAACTGTCTCTGAAGGTCTGTGGTTCGAGATACTGTGAACTCGAGTGACTTAGATAGAAGAACTGTGAACTGAGAACTGATAGTTCTGATTTGTTAATAGTGTTTTGTAAATATTAGTTAAGATTAACAGTTCATTGTTGTTCGTAATAGTCCAAGTAAATTGTCATTGCCGTCAGTGGAGTGCTATAACGAATACTGTGTTGAGTGAAAATTCTATTGTTGACGAGAGCGTTTAAGGTGAATTGTAGAAAGGAATTATTGTTGGAAGAATAAAATCCTATTGTTGAGTTGAAATAAATTCACAATAGTTTTACAGTTCTCGACTAGATGTCAGCACCTCCGTGCATCAAATAAGTTACAGTGGGTGCTCATAATACCATCCCTGCTCATATTCCCCTGATTTATCCTACTTCGGTTCGATTTTATTTCAAAACATGTTTACTTTCGTTCGATTTTTCTTTAAAACATCTTATTACTTCACTATGATTTTCTTTCAAAACATCTGTTTATTTCAGTTCGATTTTCCTTCAAAACAAAAATTAATTTCAATTCTACATATTTTCTGTTTATTTTATTGTAGTTCAAAACATGTTTCAGTTCGATTGCAGTTAAAAACATGTTTCTTTCAGTTCGACTGTTTTCCAAAACATCCCTCTATTTCAGCAAGCGACAGAGCGTGCGTGTTTTTTAATTGCAGAAGACCAACCGAGAGTAAATGGTTAAGTAACATGCCTGGGCTTTTAATTTATGTAGGTATATAGGTCCAACATCATAATGAAATAATTAGTTGACCAGTCACTTGCTCTATTCCGGACGGCTACGCCAAAGAGGTAAGCACCAAAAACTAACTGCTATGGTCCGTCCCAGGAATCTGTAGAGTGATTTGGCGCATGTGGGGACGGAGTCTATCTGTGCTGGAGTGAAATGCGTGCAGCATCAACTCAAGGCTACTAAGGTGTAAGATGCTCGTGGTAGAGAGTTCAGATAGAAATGACCCCCTCTCTACAAGCGATTGGTAGTTTCATTGATCCATTGCCTCACCCCACAGCGGTTATTGGTACTAGCCCTCCCCATATACCATTTGCGCATAGGTCTTATTTCGTATTTCTACTCCACAGATTCCAGGGACGGACTACAGACTGCCAGATACACTGCTACGATGAGACGAAGGAAAGAAAGAAGCTAGAGGACTAATAAAGGATTACGGGAATTAAAAGCAACGTCCTATTACGTGAAGGATAAGAATGGAAGGGAGTAAGAAGGACGAAGTGGAGGAGTCAGGTGCCAGTAGAATGTACTCGTTACACTGAGAATATTACAATAAGGACGCATTGTTTAAAACCACAAACCTACCGGCTACAAACATGACGGTACAAGAGGACTGAACTCACCACCATGTCTTGAACTTGCTTCTCCAGTCGACTGGATTTAGCTTGCAGGTACATGAGCTCCTGTTGCATCGCGTACGACGGATCAGAGGGGTCCTCACTCAAGCCGTGTTGTTTATTCTTCAGCTGCAACAAAAGATGTGAGGGTAATTAATTAATAATCAATTACCGACTAGAGACGCTGACAAACATTAGAGCAAGTGATCGATGCTGATGGTGTTTATGAGGGAAGCAGAGACAGAGCCAACATTTTAATTTTCGGGACGGTAATTCCTCAAATCTTGTGTGATGTGATGGATTTTAAGCCCGTTTAGCCCAGCAGAACAATGGACACGCAACTCATTTCACATCGGGTGCACAGGAGATCTATTTGGGTCACAGGGAAGATAACGTTCCTCAAGATAGATGCCAGTCTCAAGAGTAACTGAGTGAAGAAAATCATATGGCTAAAAGAACAACCTCATTAATTTATCCAACGTATAAACTGTGATTTGATTAATAATATATTTCCCTATTTTTTTTTCAACAAATTTGCTACATGCTCTTATAGGCATTTTCGTTCATTGTCTGAATACCAAATCCGTACGAGATTGTTATTAAGTAAACATAGTTTAGTATTAGAAAAGTAAGGCCTATTTGTACTAATGTAGGAGATCCTACGAAAAGTGGGAGCTGCCGTGAGCCATCCGGTTTTGTCACTGCTTGTCCAATATATACGAAATAATCTATTAAATTAATGAATCAATTAAATAAATTAAATAATGAATATAAAAGGAGTAGGCTATAAGAAAGTAGTAAATAATATTAATAAATTAATGAAATATAATATTAGACCTACTTATCATATTTAAGTCCCGCGCCGTGGTGTCGTGGTCGAAGGCATCCTGTCTAGGATTCGCGTTACGGAATGCTCGCTGGTTCGAACCCTCATAGGGAAGAAATTTCCTCATGAAATTTTGGTCAGTGTATAGGACCGGTGCCCACCCAGCATCGTGATGCACTTGGCGAGCTACGATAGGTAGCGAAAATTCGGTTTCGCAAACCAATTAAAACGGATGGGGGATCATCGTGCTAACCACACGATACCTCCATTCTGGTTGGATGATCGCCCACCTCTGCTTCGGCATGTGGACGTGAAGCCAGCAGCCGGCTAGTCGGTCCTGGCCCTTCATGGACTGTAGCGCCATGGATTTGAATTTATATATCATATTTAAATATAGCTATTGCTCAAAATAAGGACCCTCCACTCCCAAAGACTTTTACGGCTGAATTCCAGGCGCATTCGATTGTCATTAACCTTTTCGTATTTTTTTCATTTATAACAGTTCTATTTTTATGAATGCATATCCTATGGATCTCTACTCATGAAGAAGTTCATAAGCGTACTATTGTGAAGAACTCATGTTTCTGGATACTCTTGTCTGAAAAGTTGCATCAGTTTCATGTTATAACCTTTCTTTCTCACTACATCTTCTACAATAACAATTCTCTGTCTGAGCTACAGTGAATGCCATTTTACTTACAAATAATGTCAGAATGAACACGACACGCGACCAATACATCCGCACTCGACAAAATTGGGCTGTTGAATGCTTGCGGGATTCTCTACCACATTTGGATCGTTGAATCTCACGATATTAATAAAACAAAACATTCTAGGTATAAATTTAAATTTAATTGCTTGTATATGCTCTGGAGCAAAGTGGTAACAGCATCGTACAACTTCGAAACAGCCTAAACACAGGATTATAAAAACGTCTGAGAACTATTAGGCCTAGTTTGATACAAAAGTTCGTAGTGTTCTTCAACCGTGACAAAGGTTTTTATACGAGATGAATAGAAGACAGAAACTAATCAGTAATATATTCTCTTACATTATTATCTATGACTCTCTGCCAGTGCTGGAGTAATTTTTCGATTCCAAGTCTGAATAAACCTGCTGGTTTGGAGTTAAAGAAGTCGTCAAGTCAAGTTTGTAAAGCATCTTCGTTATCAAAGGAATTCACTTGAAGATTGTTTGACGGAGAACGAAAAACGAGGAAATCTGAGGACGCAAGATCGGGAGAATATGTGGATGTGGAATCACTTCCCAACCAAGCCCCTACATAGCTGCTTTCGTCAAGTTAGCGGAGTGTGGACGTACATTATCGTGTTACAGCAGCACTTGATGCAGTCTTCTTGGTCGTTTTTCTTCAATTGCGGCCGCAAGACGTCTGCATTGTTGGCAATAGATGTCAGCAGTTATGTTTACATTCCTGGCATACAATACAGTCGCCATCGCTGAGTTTGTAGACTAAGAAAACTTTCTATATAACAATAATCAGAGCTAGCCTCCTATATGCATATCCAGCTTGGTCATCTGTCAATGGGTCTCTACTGAGAAGACTGCGTGATGTACAAAGAACAGTTCTGCGCACAATTGCTGGAGCTGATTACACTACAGCCAATAAATTTTTACATGAAGTTTTGGACATAGCATCAATTGAAGAGTTTTCGGAAAATTTAAAATTCAAATTTATACAGACATTGAAAAATCATCCAAATCCACTGCTACAGAAGTTTAATCATCAAACATAAATAATAAAACCCAACTTATACCAGCCATATCTTTTACAAATTCATCATGGATTAACATCAAGGACTGAAGAACTAGACTGAACAATTTCAAAGTGTTATAAATTAAAGGAGGAGTCAAAAGCAAGTCAGCTTGATCTCCGGTCATATAAACTTTCAGTGCAACAAGATGTTGGTTGGTTGGCATACAATACATAATACACTACGCTATCTTTATACCATCAGACGCTTGATATAATCTTCTGTGGATGATGGTCACTAACTTTTGTACAGGATGTTGTATGTTGAAACGACAGAACCATTTTTTGCAGTTTTTTCTCAGATGACATTCTCCCCGTCTGCCTTTGCTCCTCTAGTAAACTCAAACAGAATAAGATGTCGGAAGTGTTGGTTTTTTCCATTTGACACTATTTTCTTTAGCCTACAAATAGCAAAAACTTCCTTAAAATACGCAAAATTGAAGGCGTATTTACAAGCACAACATTCCAAATGACAAATGATAAACAGTCTTCTAACAACGCAGTGTTGTGATAACAAAAACGTTACGAAATTATGCATCAAGCTAATATAACCTCAATGTTTTCTTACCTCTTCCTCGAGCGCGGCAATCTTCAAACTCCTCCTCTTACAGGTTTTCTCGGACGCTTGCAACCTCTGCTCCAAACGTAGAATTGTATTCTCTGCCCTGCATAACTTCGTGGCTAGTGCCGTGATTAAGTCCGTTGACGAGCTCGTCTCTGTGCATGAAAATCTTAACGTTATTTTTACTGCTAATAATGCGTCAGGCTACTGTACATGTAATAGTTACAATTTACATACAAAGTCTTACGTGTATGACGGCACGGGACGTAGAGAAAAACTGCCTGTCATAGTACACCTGTCGAAGTTCAAGGACGTTTTCGGGCGTTGCATGGGTGCAATTCATCCAGTTTGTGAGCTACTGAAGGATTTATGCAAATCTAATCTTTCAGATGAAGCTCCCTGTAAAGCAGATTTGAATAATTTCAAGGGAAAAATTGTTCCAGGACCGGGTATCGATCCCGGGACCTCTGGTTGAACGTACCAGCGCTCTTACCAACTGAGCTACCCGGGAACTCCACCCGACACCGTCTCAACTTTTCCCTTTATAACCACACAACTCGCGTGGGCTGACGAAACGCCAGAGACCCACATCGAGTGAACACAATCTCAGTGTGACTTGGAATTGTGGTTTTCTGTTAACGTACACAGTGACGTATATATTATGCAAATCTAATCTTTCAGGTGAAGCTCCCTGTAAAGCAGATTTGAATAATTTCAAGGGAAAAATTGTTCCGGGGCCGGGTATCGATCCCGGGACCTCCAAGTCAAAGACTTCAGTCATGCCATGAAAGTGTTAATGGTTTTTCTCTTTGCCTCGGAATTCTTTATACTAGATTACACGATGAAACACGCTCAGACATTGTATAATTCAATCTTTCAACATGTTCCCATAAGTCAAGCTACTTCAACGGATCGATAGATGGACCGATCTAATGGTCTCGCTAGAAAACACTCTGTGTCTCAACTGATTTAGTAGTATATTTCAATGAAATTCGTGAATTTATTTGTTGTCTTATTTATTGGAGCACCTTCGTATGACGAACGTTAGTAACATTTAATGAGAGACTTACCTCCTGTGTTCTCAGTCTCCAACAGCACATCGTCAGTTTTCTTCTTGTAACAAGTGAAGTCTAGAATTTCACCATTAGGTGAGGCTCTCTTTCTCGTTAGCCACGGTGAGGCTGGTTGAACGTTCGTATTTCCATGACGATTATGAACCTGGGCACATTTATAATCCTCTGTTACGTTATTTCTTTTTCTTTCCGGTTCATTTCTTTCAACCTAAAAGATTTAATATGTAAGTTAACTACAAAATTATTATACACATTACTCAATCCAATTTCACTAATATTTTGGCGTAAACATCGTAAATTGTGCTGGGGTGCAATGAAAAGCGTTACACGCCAGAATGACTTCTTTAAAACTTAATAATAACACAAAGAATCTATGGTCCATAAGAATTCAACTCTGGATCTGTCAATGCTTGAAGAGATATCAGGGAAGAACTCGACACTGCGTTCAGGAGGAATACTGCAAGACACAATTAGCCTATGTGGTGAGAAAGAAAACTTTGATTTCAACAAGAGAGATCGTATTTTCAACAAAATAGAGAGAAAGGTGGTTTTTGAGTACAAACATTCAACAATAACACCATCCTCTTCCACATTATTACGTTAGGTGAGAGTTTCTTTGATTCTATAGTCTTATTTTATATGTAATATAATAGCATTACTTTTTCGTGAACATGAACTTGTTCCCAAATAAAAAATAATGTTGTGACTATTGAGTAATGTGAACTCCCAACATAAAATCTCACGAGCCGCCACTGTCAAGACTACAATGACATTAGGCTTTTATGTTTAGGTCACTGTTCTGGTTCAACAACCAAAAGGACCCTAATTTAGTCACCTTCCACCCTTTATGAAATATCCTCACGTATTTGCAGAAGTACGCGTTTTAAAATAAAATAGTTGACAGCGCTCTCACACATCTTCATGTAGCGAATTTGCTCATAATTATGATACACAAAACAGCAACTACCTCCGTTTCTATGACAACTTAAACGATTGCATTGCGAACATAGTCGTTGCGCGTCGAAGAACTGCTATGCGACATTTTGATCAGAAACGAGTTATGTGGTGCAAAAATATCAGAAACCTAATGGAAATCGTTCCGTACAATCGGGTAGTGTGAATGCTGAATAGTTTCACTTACATAATGGAAAAAAAAAATACCGCTTGCTATGTTTTTTGTTCCTCCTGAAAAGTTTTGGTTATTGTACCTACTGGTCTTTCGAAGCGAAACGACGATATTGGTTCTAAGAACAAGCCGCTATATATTCCATTTCTGTTGTTGACCTTGAAGTAGGGTACAGGAGGAGAGATTGTTGTTTAGTCAACTGTCCGAAGACAAGTCCGAACCTCACAAGTGACACCAACATGGCACCACTTATGAGGCAACTAGGCCAAGAGATAATGGGGTAGGATGGCCAGATCCTTTCCCCCTCTATTGCTTACATCGCCGATTAACTACATATTACACTAATGAGACATGGGGAGAAAATGTGGTGTAAAACACGTACTAAAGGGTTGTCAGGCACTTTCTTTCCCCACACGAACTGTAGTTATTTAGCAACTCACCCCAATTGGACTGCTCTCCTTTGAATCTTGTTTCGATATTCTGCTCCTTGTCGCATCTTTTACATCCCTGTAACAAGAATGATGAAATTATTACTCTTAAATGAGATGAACTATGTAAGCTACTTAGTAGCAAAAAGTAAGGTCTAGTAAACGCAAGCGACTATCCTTCAATGTTGTAGGGAAGTCTCCTGTGCCAACTTAAATTTTCTTTTAAGGCCGCCCAGCGGGATACTGGGTTCATGTCCAATGCTTCAGCAGAGGTGAACGATCATTCAACCAGAACGGGGTACCATGTGGTTAGCACCATGATCCCCCACGCCGTTGAAGTGCTTTTTATGTTTTTTTTAAGAGAGAAAATATAATTGCTCCTGTCTCTTTTAAGCTCTCGTAACCAGATTTTGCTATCATAGCTCCCCAAATTCATCATGATGCTGGGTAAGTATCGGTTCCATACACTGGCTGAAATTTCATGAGAAAATTCCTTCCCCATAAGTACTCGAATTAGCGAGCATTCCGTAACGCTAGACCTAGGCATTTTAGACCACGATGCTACGATGTGGGACATATAAACATACTCAAATAAAGAAGACATATAGAAATTTCAAAACACGCAACATGTTCTCGTACCCTCTTTCGTGAACACTATGAGTTTAATTTTACATTTTATGACAGAAATAAAATAAGTCTAAATTTGACAATTAAATTAAAAACAGTCAGAATGCCAAAAAACAATCTTCTGTAAAAGGACTATAAATACGACAACTAAAATAAAACGAGACAGAATATGATAACAATCTTAAAAAAAAGTGTTTAAATATGACAACTAAAATAAAAGGATTCAGAATATGAAAACAATCTGAAATAAAATGAATCTAAATATGACAAGTAAAATAAAAGGAGTCAAAATATGAAAACAATCTGAAATCAAAGGAATCTAAATACGACAACTAAAATAAAAGGAGTCAGAATATGAAAACAATCTGAAATTAAGGAAATGAAAATATGACAACTGAAATGAAAGGAGTCAGAATATCAAAACAATCTGAAATCGAAGGAATCTAAATATGACAACTAAAATAAAAGGAGTCAGAATATCAAAACAATCTGAAATTAAAGGAATCTAAATATGACAAGTAAAATAAAAGGAGTCAAAATATGAAAACAATCTGAAATCAAAGGAATCTAAATACGACAACTAAAATAAAAGGAGTCAGAATATGAAAACAATCTGAAATTAAGGAAATGAAAATATGACAACTGAAATGAAAGTAGTCAGAATATCAAAACAATCTGAAATCGAAGGAATCTAAATATGACAACTAAAATAAAAGGAGTCAGAATATCAAAACAATCTGAAATTAAAGGAATCTAAATATGACAAGTAAAATAAAAGGAGTCAAAATATGAAAACAATCTGAAATCAAAGGAGTCTAAATACGACAACTAAAATAAAAGGAGTCAGAATATGAAAACAATCTGAAATTAAGGAAATGAAAATATGACAACTGAAATAAAAGGAGTCAGAATATCAAAACAATCTGAAATCAAAGGAATCTAAATATGACAACTAAAATAAAAGGAGTCAGAATATCAAAACAATCTGAAATTAAAGGAATCTAAATATGACAAGTAAAATAAAAGGAGTCAAAATATGAAAACAATCTTAAATCAAAGGAATCTAAATATGACAACTAAAATAAAAGGAGTCAGAATATGAAAACAATCTGAAATTAAAGGAATCTAAATTTAAATATTACAATTAAAATGAAGGAAGTCAGAATATCAAAACAGTTTTAATTATGAAGAGTCTAAATATGACAACACAGAAGAAGAAGTCATAATAAGAAAATAATCTACAATGAAAGCAGTTTAATTGCGTCACTGAAATAAAGTTATTTAGAGTATAAAAACTATATAAAAAGGGAATTTAAATATAAAAAACTTGAATAAAGGGTCGGAATGTAAACACAATCTGAAATGAAAGGAGTCTAAATATGACTATTAAAGACAAGTAGTCAGAATATGAAAATAATATGGAGTAAGTTTCTTTTCCTAAGGAACCAGGAAATTTTATTATCTCATATATTTCAATAACTTAATATCCATTGCATTGTGACATCCTCGTTTTTATTTAATTAGACATGCATTTGTTTTTAATGTGTTTTGTCTTGAAATAGTAATTTGTGGGCTTGAAGTGCATTAGAGTTTGTAGGCACATTTCAAATATTTGAAAATGCAGATTTCCGTATTTACTGGGCTATTACTGAAGTCCGGGGGGCAAAGGCTAATTGGGATTTCCTGGTCTTTGATCGGGTCAAAAACCCTGATTTAACTGATATTTGACCCTTGCGGTGAATTTCGGTGAAGTCCGGAAGGCCTAATTAGTCAAATCCACTCTCCTCACTGCCACGCTGTGGCCCCCTGGGATCTTTTTCGATGCGAAAGCAACGGGAAGCTACCACATTTACCTTTTCCCAAGAAAAATTGCAAACATGGCATGATGAGTCTTTCCACGGTAAAAGATTCCGGACATAAACTAAGGCAGAAAATAGGAAAGACTGGAGAATGCTGGGTTTGCAGTGAAAGATCTGTCCTTGGACAGAACGCTATGAATGAATGAATGAATGAATGAATGAATACTGAAGTCCAGCTCTGCTAGATTATTTATTTAAGGGCGTTAACATCCGTGTACTTGCTATGAACTTACTTATAGTTGTTCGTCATTACTGGAAATTTCTTTTCCTTCTTCGGTGATGACTGCGCGGCCATTACTCATGTTTGTAGCCGATTCTCATCGATCTGTAAAGTATTACATATTTATTCACACCAACACTGTTATCTCATCAAAAAGCAGAGATGCTACTTATCTCTTTAGCTACACAAGAGGTAAAAATAACGCAAAGAATGCTAACTAGCCTCTTCTTCAAATAAAGTTTTGCAACTGCGCTTGTGTTCATATCATAACACATTCGGCTTTTTTTTCTATAATACCTCAATTTTTTCCTTGTTTTAGTCCTCCCAGAAATTACGATCTCCTACAATTTTAGTTATTGTCGATTTATTAAATTTCTGATGTTTTTGACAATACTGATCCATTTCGTTAATTATAAACCACATCTCTCCTTTTAATTTTCTATTATTTCTGTTGTTAATGAGATAAATATTCTTACTTGATAAGTGACCCTCATGTAAATTCTTATCAATAATTATAAGACATATTGTTCATTTATATCTATGTAAAGATGCTTTTATGGGCATCTACCCGTGTACTTCCATAAAAGTCATAATGAATGAATGAATGAATGAATAAATAAATAAATAAATAAAGGTTCTTTAACATTAAACCTTCTAGTGATTATTTTATACACATCATAACCTACTCGTACAAACATCCAAACCCATAAAATTACAAAAGCACCAAACAATTAAACGTTACACGCAATTAAGAGAATGTACGATTCCTTGCCATCTTTTTTTTTTTTTAGTTTGTAAAATTTACGTACCCATTTAATAGTTTCAACTAGAAAAATTCTCTACCCAATAATGTCAGAAGCATTGCGTTATCATGTCAGACACTACACAATGTTCGTCGTATGAGTGACTCATTTTATGCGGAAGGAAGTGATGTAAGTGCCGGTAACCTTTCGCATCGATCTGCGCTGTAACGCTCACGAATTATAAATGGATCTCTCTATATATTGTGATCATTTCTAATATTATTTCGTATTTACTAAAGTCGACGTTTAACAGTGCTATGAATGTTGAAATATAAATCAGATTTCGCTTTGTTTCACTGACGCAAAAGTATTTATCGCAAGATGTAATTTCTATATCAAAAAAGGTTTTATTCATTAAGGATAGTTGTTGTTTAGTCAACTGTCCGAAGACAGACATGCGTGCCAATAATAGCACGCGTATTCCAAAGATTTGGCAACGTATTGCTGAAATATGTAATGCCAAAAGTCTTCTTCTTCTTCTTCTTCCTTGTCAAAGAGTGGGTTATTTCCCGTTCTGAAATGAAAAGTCACTGGAATTGTTGTGTACACTTTTTTGGTCTCCCAATGTCCCGTTTCGGCTATTTCCAGATCACCTG
The DNA here is from genome assembly GCF_040183065.1 of Periplaneta americana. Classification (NCBI taxonomy): domain Eukaryota; kingdom Metazoa; phylum Arthropoda; class Insecta; order Blattodea; family Blattidae; genus Periplaneta; species Periplaneta americana. Next base: position 95,009,852 of record NC_091129.1, read on the forward strand.
CCTACCGCACAACCTCTACTAGGAGGACCAGAAACCTTTCTGTCAAGGTTACCATATCTTAGCCTAGTGGACCTGGTTTTAAGAAGCCAGGTATTCGCCATCACCCTCCCCTAATAAGGGTGGAATTTTCTGGTTATATTGGTTGTTGACTTGCCATCTGAAGCATAGTTGACACTTGCCAAATGTTGCCATCAGTGGCAAAGCTAAGATGTAAATACTGGATAGCTTGAAAAAAATATGTATTGTTTACTTTATATCTTTTCATACAGCAGATGTTTCTCCAAAATATTTTATGAAGATCCCACTCAGACCACTCATTTTCACCCCCAGCAGAATACAGGTATAACAATATAACTTATTTGTCTCAGTGTACCCTGTTAGCCAAGGATATTTTTTATACCATGACAATTGAAAATTTCTATTTTGTCTTCCTCCTTCCGCTATTTTAATATGTAAAATGTAGTGTCGATCTCCTATCTTTGTAAGCATATTTTATTTCATACCTAGAACTTGAAAACGGTTTCTTTTTTAATTATACAAACAATGACCTCAGTGTTATTTCAGTATGAGAAATTGTACACAAAATTAATATGTAACACACACGTGCAAGCACTTTTGATTGAACTAACACAACGCAGCGCATTCACAGAACACCAATACAGCGCAACGCACTATTGTGAAGCTGAGAGCAGCCGCGTTTCGTACCGAGATGTAGCGAATCGATACTCCTTCTCCGGTCACCCCTCAAGTTTGCGAGTCAAGGTCGTAGCCAGTCTATAGAGGCTTCTGTCGCAAGCTTTGCACTGAACTCTCCATTGTGGAATGACAAGTTTTACGACACATCGTTATTACGAACTTATAGGCCTACTATTACTGGGTATAACTTTTTTTTTGGGTAGGCTAAGTAGCTTCGCCACTGGTTGCCATTACGTTTCATAGACGGCATGTACAAACAACTTTTCCATCAGCAATGATACTGAAAACGTATTATACCAACGAAAAAATCTCGAAATTTATTTTTTTGTGTATCATATTACTTTCTCAAACTGCCATGCTGGTAATATAGAAAATGAAGTTCAATCTGAATATCGATGGCTAAGAAGTGATTCCTTCTTATCTATAAATTTGCATGTGAATAAAAAAAAGTTTTAAAAATTATTTTTTCTCAAAATAGACTAGTTTTTTTTATATTACGCTTCTGTTTTCCAATATCTTCTACTTTCATGAGTGTTCTGACCATGGGCAGGTCTTTCACTACAAATCCAGCATTCTCCCATCTTTCCTATTTTCTGCCTTCCTCTTAATTTCCCCATATGATCCATATATCTTAATGTTGTCTATAATCTGATATCTTCTTCTGCCCGAACTCTTCTCCCGTTCACCATTCCTTCCAGTGCATTCTTCAGTAGGCAGTTTCTTCTCAGCCAGTGACCCAACCAATTCCTTTTTCTCTTCACCCACTCACTCTAGGACAAAATATTAGTTGACTTTCCAATTTTGTGCACATAATAATAATGTACTCTAAATACTGTAGTTAAACTAAGGGAACATTTTTGTAGGTACGAGGTACATCATTTCTAGCCATCGATATCCTACATGCAAAAACATGGCTAGAAATATTCATATTCAGTTTTAAATTGATTTATAGAGCAGCAGTTTTAAGCTAACTTCATGCTTTTACTCAGAAGTGCTGTATTTTAATCTCGAGACAATAATAGCACAAAACGGAGATTTATTCGACAATTGGTCTTAGTCGTGATCTTTATTTTCTTCCTTATATACGGCATGGCGTGGAAGGAAACGGTAAGACTGTGTGTTTCGTAGTCATAAATATTCGTTGAAAATAACCGAACCTCTGAACGAAGAAATACACGGGTTCACTAGCAAGCTTGCCAGACATCCTGGATTTCCCAGGATTGTTCTGGATTTTAATGAAGTGTCCTGTTATATATGTCCGGGAACGTCAAAAAGATTAGAAAAATAAGCTGTATTTCTTTGCCCATTTCTGTAAAATTATTTTTAAAATCCCTTATTAATTTTTTCAAGATCCTATCCAATTTATTTTCAACGTCGTCAACACCGCCTGGCGCCACCTATCGGGTTGCATTGAAATAGAAATGATAATACTATAGTATGTATGAGCTATTATACAGTCTCTTTATCCTTCACTCTCTTTGGAATTTGATTTATTATGATAGGATTTAAACATTGTATCATGCATTTTTTCTAGATGGATGAGGATGTAACCATGTATTGTGGGTCCCTATCACCACGGCATGGCGCGTCCTCAGGTTGCGGATAGAGTAGACGACCTCCAGATATGGAGGGTAGCTGCGAATATATTGAATAAGCAGTCGTGGACAGCCGAGAAGGGGTGGTCCTACAGCTTGGGGGTTGGGCGAAGGGCTAACAACCCATCACCGTAAAAAAACAGCTTGTTACGAAACCTAACAGTAAGCCTCGGAATGGGAAAAAAAATTCCCCATAAGGATATACATAAATATACGTGGACTTCTCCACACGGAATGACTCATAACCAGATAGATCACATCTTGGTAGATAAAAGAAGGCACACTAATATAGTAGACATTCGAACTTTCAGGGGGGCAGACTGTAATTCTGACCATTATTTGGTAATTGGAGAATTAAGAGAAAGACTATCAGTAGCCAAGCGAGTAGAGCAACAAGCTAATATTAGTAGATTCAATATTTTGAAATTAAAGGACGAGGAAACTAAGCAACGTTATCAGGTTGAAATTTCAAATAGGTTTGCTGCTTTAGCAACTGCTGACGAAGCTGAGGAAGAGTTAGATGTTAATAGTGTGTGGGACAATATCCGAGATAATGTCAAAATTGCAGCTGAGCAGAGCATAGGTCATCATGAAACTAAGAAAAAAAAACATGGTTTGATGAAGATTGTTCCATTGTAGTAGACAGAAGGAAACAGGCAAAATTGAAATTCTTACAGGATCCAATTGTGGAGAATAGAGATAATTATTTCAATGAAAGACGGGAAGCAAGTCGTACACTTAGGAATAAAAAGAGAGATTACTTGAAGGAAAAACTGAATGAGGTAGAAACAAATAGTAAGAATAAAAACATTCGAGATTTATATAAGGGTATAAAGGAATTTAAAAACGGATATCAGGCAAGGGTAAACGTGATCAAGGATGAGAATGGTGACTTACTTGCAGACACTCATTTAACCCTGAACAAATGGAAAAGCTATTTCGGGCAACTCCTAAATATACATAGGCCAAATAGAAATGATCAGGACGAAATTCAAATACAAACTGCTGAGCCATTCATACCGGAACCCACACTTTCTGAAGTCGAAATTGCGATAGAAAATCTGAAAAAGTACAAGTCTCCAGGTATTGATCAAATTCCAGCAGAATTAATACAAGAGGATGGAAGGACATTATTTAGCGAAATTTATAAACTTGTACTTGCAATTTGGGAAAAGTAAATTGTACCAGAACAATGGAAGGAGTCCATAATCGTACCTATTTTTAAGAAGGGGGACAAGACTAACTGTAGTAACTTTCGAGGAATATCACTTTTGTTGACGTCGTACAAAATTTTGTCCAATATCCTTTTGAGAAGATTAACTCCATATGTAGATGAAATTATTGGGGATCATCAGTGTGATTTTAGGCGTAATAGATCGACTATTGATCAGATTTTTTGTATTCGACAGATATTTGAGAAAAAATGGGAGTATAAGGGTGCAGTACATCAGTTATTCATAGATTTCAAAAAGGCCTATGACTCGGTTAAGAGAGAAGTTTTATATGATATTCTTATTGAATTTGGTATTCCCAAGAAACTAGTTCGATTAATTAAAATGTTTCTTAGTGAAACTTACAGCAGAGTCCGTATAGGCCAGTTTCTATCTCATGCTTTTCCAATTCACTGCGGGTTAAAGCAGGGAGATGCACTATCACCTTTACTTTTTAACTTCGCTCTAGAATACGCCATTAGGAAAATTCAGGATAATAGACAGTGTTTGGAGTTGAATGGGTTACATCAGCTTCTTGTCTATGCGGATGACGTGAATATGCTAGGAGAAAATCCACAAACGATTAGGGAAAACGTGGAAATTCTACTTGAAGCAAGTAAAGCGATAGGGTTGGAAGTAAATCCCGAAAAAACTAAGTATATGATTATGTCTCGTGACCAGAATATTGTACGAAATGGAACTATAAAAATTGGAGATTTGTCTTTCGAAGAGGTGGAAAAATTCAAATATCTTGGAGCAACAGTAACAAATATAAATGACAGTCGGGAAGAAATTAAATGCAGAATAAATATTGTAAATGCGTGTTATTATTCTGTTGAGAAGCTTTTGTCATCTAGTCTTCTGTCAAAAAATCTGAAAGTTAGAATTTATAAAACAGTTATATTACCGGCTGTTCTGTATGGTTGTGAAACTTGGACTCTCACTTTGAGAGAGGAACAGAGATTAAGGGTGTTTGAGAATAAGGTTCTTAGGAAAATATTTGGGACTAAGAGGGATGAAGTTACCGGAGAATGGAGAAAGTTACACAACGGAGAGCTTCACGCATTGTATTCTTCACCTGACATAATTAGGAACATAAAATCCAGACGTTTGAGATGGGCAGGACATGTAGCACGTATGGGCGAATCCAGAAATGCATATAGAGTGTTAGTTGGGAGGCCGGAGGGAAAAAGACCTTTGGAGAGGCCGAGACGTAGGTGGGAAGATAATATTAAAATGGATTTGAGGGAGGTGGGATATGATGGTAGAGACTGGATTAATCTTGCTCAGGATAGGGACCAATGGCGGGCTTATGTGAGGGCGGCAAAGAACCTCCGGGTTCCTTAAAAGCCAGTAAGTAAGTAAGTAAGGATGAGGATGTAATGTAACATTATTTTTCAGACTTTATTAATGAAGTTGAAATCAATACCACTATGAAATCTACTTCGACATGGGAAACTATTAATAATGGAATTCCACAAAGGTAAATTTTAGGTCCCCTACTTTTTCTAATGTTCATAAATGATCTCGCCCCTTAATAAAAGAAGTAGGTCATCCCATTTTATTTGCAAATGACACAAGTACAGTAATTACAGCCAATAACTCCAACACATTCCAATCTTGAACAGAGGTAATTCTCAAAATGTGAGATTGATTCTCAGCCAATAAATTAGTATTAAATTGTAACAAAACTAACAAAATCCAATTTAAATTCTGATCAAATTCAACCTCGCACATCTCAAGCGCAATAATTAACAACAGGACCCTAACAGAAACAACAATAACCAAATTTCTCGGCTTACAAATCGATAAGTTCAATTGGAAAGAGCAAGAATAATAGCAGGTGCGAAATCTACGGCATCGTGTAGGATCATCTTAAAAAAAAACTACAAACAACTTCCATGGCTTGTCAGTATATTTTTTCATTAACAAACTTCCTCGTATGTAATCGTGAAAACTGTGTAACTAATTCAACAGGTCATAGCATAAATACTCGTCAAAAAACTGACTTTCATAATCCATCGGCAAATGTATCGTGCTATCAAAAAGGAGTGCGTTATGTGGCAGTAAAAAATTGTAATAGCCTCCCTGTGGATATAAAAAATGAAACTCAAAAAACATAAGATTATTTAGAGTTAAATTAAAGAAGTACCTTATTTCTCACGTCTTCTATAGGTGAATTTATAACATTCAATAATACTGCATGAATATTTCTGTCTTGTATTAAATTAATATCGATAGTAATTCTTTGTGTTGTACTAGTATATTGTAAAACTCTTCTTTATAACTTATACTCGACTAGACTGTGACTATAATAAGATTCTGTAGTACTATTAAATTATTTTGACATGTTCCATATCCAAGCTGTGAAGCGATGTACGAATACCATGGAATGTAAATAAATAGATACAATACAACACATTTCAAAGGAAATTTCATAAGCAAGCAAAAATGCAACAAAAATTGAAAGCTTAAATCCTATATAATTATATAAAATAAATGAAGCTAATAAAATCAGTTGTATTACAAATTGAATTAATTCTAACGTGTAGTCACTTTAAGGTATGCAGTATCATCACTTGTCCTGGATTCCTGTTAATCCTGTTCACTTGTGCTCATTAGTATGATGATACCATCACAGTCCAGTACATACAATCACGAAGCTCAATACGTAGGGAATATGCATTCAATGACAGCTGAAATTTAGTTATTAGCCTTTAGGATCGCTACTATCGCCTCATCACAGACAATGCGAAATAGTACCGGCACAGTCTATTGTTTCCAGTACTCTCAGTTGCTAACCGCTTGGAATGCTGTACCGCGAGAAATGCAAAAAATCATCTCAAGCTTCGTGACTGTGTGATATTAGACTGTGATACTATCCTACTTGTATTCGTATAGGAGACTATAATGAATGAAAGAAATTTTAACAATAGTATAAATTACAGTAACGTTCCTTTAAATAGCATAAAATCAACCAAAATCTATAAGAGAATTCCGAGAAAAAAAAATTTTATATATTTCTGCAACTAACAATCAAAGAAATATTTGAAAATCAGGTATTATAAAACACGATATCCTTCAGAGGTTAATTCTGTTCTTGATATACATCAACGGCAATAATGGTTTCAAACAATTCTCTTTGCAGATGCACTAGCTTTATATTATTAGCTCCGTAGCATATTTCTGTTTGTTATATTGTAATAACTTATTACAATATAACAAACAGAAATGCTAACAAGTTATTACAATATAACAAACAGAAATACTAAAGTTTGAATAATTATTCAATTACAGGGAGCTACTACCTGAAAACCAGATTTGCGTAGAAATACTAGCTAAAGACTTTGAAACTAAACATAGGCTACTGGCGAAACTTGGCTACACGAGTTCCTGGTTTGAGAAAAGCAAATTATCACTGAATGTAGATACTGTAAGTCAAGTGCAATCAAGTTGCAGATAGAGCACCAGATCAGGTGTTATGCGTATGAAATTATAGTGTCTTTTTTTAACTGTAAGTACTAAATTTTATTTGTCGTAAAAATGCGAGTGTTTTCGTAAGCCACTAATTTGTTCCCTGAATCAAAAATACAATATGGCCTTGCTACGATGTGGCGGTGATATGCTTAACATTTATCGGTTATTTAACGACGCTGTATCAGCTACTAAGTTATATAATAACGATGGAATTGGTGATAGCGAGATGGTGAGATAAGACCGAGGATTCGCCATAGACTATCTAAAATTCGTCTTACTGTTTCGGGAAACATCGGAAAAAGTCCAAGCAGTAATGAACCCAAACGGGAATCGAACCCACGCTCAACTACGGTACAGCAGGCAAACGCGGTACCGCCTGATCTACACAGGTGGACTTTAATGATATTAAATTTTCTCGGAAAAATACCATGCAAATTAAAAACGAGAGTTATGTGTTTTATTAATTATATTAAAGAAATGAAAACTCACCTGAGCTCAAAAGTTATATTTGACATAACTGTGTTAAAGTAATACCTGAGTAAGCATGCTATCGTAAATTCTTATTTACCTTCAATATATAACAATAACTTATGTGATTTACAAACACGCTCAAGATAAAGCAGACATCAACATAAATTTAAATTAAATTGTATGTGAACCTAACCACGACTTTCCATCATGAGTTGAATGAATTGTGGACGACTGTGGGAATGTAAATATGAGCGAATCGATAATGTTTTTCGTTGCCAGGCAACGAGGAAGTTTGTTTCTGTCTCGGAAAAATATGGGTCGTGTTTTCATGGAGCCTGCAGTTCTTGGATATTTAACATGCCGTCTTAGTTGTACAACACTCTGGTAGTGAGGAACTGGAGACAGCTAGATGGTCGTTGGGAAGGAGTTCCGAGAGAGTTTGAGGAGGCCTATGCCCACCGCCCCCAAGAGGGCCACGCCTCGTGTAGTTCCGGCGTTCACAATCCAGGCCTTGCAGAAGGATGTTGCTGTTCAGCCCCCACCGAAAGCAGGAGCATTCCTCGAGAGACCACCGAAACTTCCAACGCAGTTCCGGCGCTTCTACATGCGCGGGGACTTCCCAATAGCCACAGAGTTCGATACGTACGGCAACAAGATAGCGTGGAAGGTAGGATGCAGCTTCTACCCCGATCCTAGATACTATGTTTATATAACTCAAATTGTAATTAGTAATTATTACTCTGGATCAAATAATTTTAGGAGTATATCATATGCCCTTATGTATACGCTTATATATTTATGTAGACCTATTATTTATTTATTATGTAAAGGGAGACAATGGTAAAATATGAAACTGTTTTATAATTATATATCTGACGTAATGTGGAACAGATGCATTATAGGTACCGCCAGTTAATATATCTCCTGAAAACAGATCAACGGAAGTAGCAGTTCGATAAATGATATTATCGATACCTATTGTTTGAATAATAGAGAACAAAAGTTTATTTGTTTACATGTCACGATGGCAGGTATTTAAACATTACACGGTCCAGGGAAAATATTTGCGTAAAAAACTATAGGCCTAATGAATAATAAATAAGTTTGAAGAAGGCAGTGATTTTACATATTATTGAAAGATATAAAAAATGAAGTAATTTTAAGTTGGCTATATTAGAATAACAATCGATAATGTACTATTTCCAAACAATAATATGGATCGATATTATCAAATAGGCTGGCGGTACCTATAATGTCTCTATGTATGTATAGATTTTACAACAGTGGCAACTTAAACAGGAATTGAAAGGAATTATGAAATAAGACGCCTGCTAACAAAAACACGTTTCGAGCTATAAACATTTTATGCAAGAAGTATTATAACATTCATGCTATTACAAAAAAAAGCACAAATAATAACTGAGAAAGGCTAGCCGATTTTTAAGAACAGACCAGCAGCTGATTTAATATTTTTTTAGTAGGTGATTTTACGACTCTTTATCAACATCTTAGGTTATTTTGCGTCTGAATGAGATGAAAGTGATGTCGGTGAAATGAATTCGAGGTCCAGTACCGAAAGTTACCCAGCATTTGCTCATATTGGGTTGAGGGAAAATCCCGGAAAAAACCTCAACCACGTAACTTGCCCCAACCGGGAATCGAACCCGGGCCACCTGGTTTCGCGGCTAGATGCGCTAACCGTTACTCCACAGGTGTGGACGATTTAATATTGCAAAGCAAAACAAATAAATAAATTTTATGCAATAAACTAATTTTGCTTATACTGTAAATGGCAGCAGAGTGCAGATATGGCAATTCTTGGTTTTTTTCCCCGAGTTAAATAATCCAGCCAACAACAGATTTGTGCAAATATCTCATTTTTCTTCAAATTGTCGGTTGGTTTATTGTTATATAGCTCCGTCCAAATTAAATTCAGTAATTTACTAAAATGACTAGCTCTAACCTAGATAGTTTAAAAAGCTTCAAATACTTCGACATTTTATTCTTAAATACATGCTTGTAAAATCACTTGAAATAGATTTCAAGTGATTTCTAAATTATAAAATAAGCATTTACATTGTAGGTTTAACTAAAACTACAGAGAGGTTCCATTATCAGGGCAGATAGGTAAAACCAGAGGGGTTGTTTACGCTGTTGGGCTCGTTATGTTTGGCTGCTCTAAACGACTGATGCACCTTCAAAAATCCCTCCCTATAGTTCGATTAGTTCGATATACGAAAAAATGTCTTTTTTGATCTTTTACGTTTGTAGACAGCTTCTGCAATCTCTCTGATGAGTGACCAGCAATATTTAGCAAGCATACTTGCATTCCACGTTCCACTGAAGCGCTTTTTGAATGTAGATATTTCTTGAAGAAACCTCTCATCGCTTACAACACCAAGATTTTTTGGAAAGAAGTCCAGGTGGCTGTCAGTAAAGTGTACTTTCAGTGACATGTTGCATCCCATAAGGTGAACGTAGTGCAACATTTCACTAATATTAAATAACTTTTTATTTTGGAGAAACAGTACGTGCTGGACAAAAATTAACTGCAGACTCGTTTTTGAGAGCACAAAATACATTGAATACACATATTTTTTTTTATAAAAACGGACAAATTTCATGTTATACAGTTATACTTTTTATTTTGGAGAAACAGTACGTGCTGGACAAAAATTAACTGCAGACTCGTTTTTGAGAGCACAAAATACATTGAATACACATATTTTTTTTTATAAAAACGGACAAATTTCATGTTATACAGTGTTATTTGAAACTTAAACATTTATTTTGAGTGAAATGGTAACTTGTAACACCCATTTACATTACTAATGAAACATTTATTTTGGTTCTGGCCTATCTTTCGGATTCAACGTTTTGAAAATTCTTAAACTCAAGTTATATAGAAGAAATATGAAATTTAGCATCTTATGATGCAATATAAGTTTCTTTGAAGAAAATTAAACTTCGAAAACGTCTTCAGAACCTTACTCTCAACGTCCTTTCCCGTGTTAATGAGTTTCTTGATAACAAACCAACTGTACCCACTGAAATAAATATCCTCACTTCTCCACGTCTGGACTCACTTCACGACAGCTTAATACATTATTTTCCAGATATTTACACAGAAGACTGGCAATACAAATTGGTAAGAGCTTCTTTCACTGTGGATACCGATGAACTTCCAGACAACATCCAGATAAAAACTCCTGAACTTCAGTGTAATAAATTCCCAGGAGCAATTCCAAACCATGAACCTCGAACAGTTCTGGGCGCTGTATCTTCTTGTGTTGCAAGAGAAGCCTCGACAATGATGGTCGACTTCTCTTCTACTTATTCGCGTGAGTCAGGGTTTTCTGCCCTTGCAAATATAAAATCAGAACACCATGCAGGACTGGATGTGGAGAACGACTTTAGTTGTGCTTTTTCCCAGATACATCATCAACGGGCTTAAAGAAATTAATATGTTATGAAGATGGCACATACTTTGTCATTATACGTTTTACTAGTTTCCAACAACTCAGTTCTTTATCATATCATTACAGCCTTTAGTTTATAGTTGATATGCGACAGGTCTTTAAAATGTAGATCTAATTGTGGCATTGTGAGCTGCGCTTTCTTTCGCCTAAATCTTATTTTTATACGTAAAAATTAATTTTTGGTCCTACAGATTATGTTACAGCGCCGGAATGAATTTTTTCCTCTAATAACCATTAATAACCATTCTTATTGTTATAGCCAATAAGTTACTACTATTTTGAATGACAGCTGTCTTTCAAATCCACATTGACCAAAACCGAAGTTGTAATATCTTATATATTATTGTCTAGTTGCATCAAGATGGTTTCCTTGAGGCTTTGATGAGCATTTTTATACCTTTAGCCGTTCTACAGTGATCGAATTAAACTCACCTAGGCCTAGTTAATTCACCTCGTACGATAGTCTGTCTCAAACCCTCCCTGCTATTGCTCAGTGATGGCTAGTAGACATGGTGTTTCAGAAATACTTTGACAAACCTTGGGGGCATGTTCCTTACAACAAAATAAGGAAAAAAATTCATATAAACATGTCTGAAAATCCTTAAGTTTTTTAGCTATTAATGAAAGAATATAATGAAACATCTGTTAGATATAGTCAGCTTGGTAGCAAGTGTTGAAACTTCAATCAGTTCAGAAACTCATAATAAATGTTCAAAATGTTCTCCCCTTGCTTCCACTTTCATTTTAACGAGTTTATGAATTGATTAAAGTTGCAACACTTGCTACCAAGCTGACAATATCTAACAGATGTTTCATTATATTCTTTCATTAATAACTAAAAAACTAAGGATTTTCAGACATGTTTATATGAATTTTTTTCCTTATTTTGTTGTAAGGAACATGCTCCCAAGGTTTGTCAAAGTATTTCTGAAACATCCTGTACATACAACATTACAAACTCATTGCTGTCTTTAATGAAAACAAAACTAGTTTATTTATTACAAACAATAACTAAAAAATCAAATTTATACTAACAAAGTTCCATTCTTTTTAATAAGCTCACCACAAACTTCAACTTTTCAATATCATGAGCTTGTTCAAAATTCGTTCATTCTTCAGGACATGCATATTGTGCTACTTTAATGAAATTTCTAATAAATTATTCTTCCATATATTATGTTTTTTTAGCAATTTCCCACGCAACTTCATAGCTTACCTCGAGAATGTTTTTCCTCATGAGTTCCGGTTCGGTTGTTAAATTTGGCTTATTGTTGGTTGTATTTTATTTATGACTACCGGTACCATAAAACCTGCTTGTTAGTTCTACCAGTTGTTTACCACGACCAGCACCTTCCAAGGGATAAAGATTGTGCCTAAATATATTAACTTATATTACCATAATTTGTATTAATAATTTTATGTAGAATTAGTGTGAATAGATATATTCATTTATAACCAAAAAAAAAAAGAGCTGCATGTTTCAGAAAAAAAGAAATTAAATTGTAATTTAACTGAATATAAAAAATTAAACACTTAAGTTAAAATCCGCTACATACAGCTTGACTTCTAATTTTAATGAGTTAATTATACTTCCGTCTTAATGTTTAAATTGTGTATAAAATAACAGAAAAAAGAAATCAAATACTACAAAAGTGAAAAATAAACGGACAAATGCAGTATATATTGAAATAAACTTAATTGAACTTTTCCTTAGTTTGGGTAAGCTCACTGTCCGTCTCTGCGCACGTATAAGTTGCAATAGTAAAAGTATTCCGCGACTTCTCCTCTTATACCTCCCTTCTTGCACCTTTCCCGTTGCTGTGTTTTGCGGGCTGTATTTCGTGGCTACAGACCAACAATCAGCCGGCAAAGTTAGATTTCCAGTGACTACCACATGTTTACCATGAGCGCGCTGCTACATTACGAATGATTTTCGTGTTGGTTTATTTTGTTGAAATATTAGGAAATTACACCAATCAATCAAGTAAGAAAAATTTATATCCTGTATTAACCCCTTACCGCATAGGTCAGTTTCGCACATACCGGTTTTATATTCAAATAATTTAAGAAGTTCTTTCTTTCTCAACTGATGTCACATATGGTCAAATCCAGTTATTGACAGTGTGCCGTATCTGTCCCAGTATGCAGTTTGAAGTATTATACGCTTATATTATAAGTTACATGAATATAAAACCGGTATGTGCTATATCTGTCCCAGGATGCGGAAAGGGGTTAGACATAAAATACATTCGTTTTCATCCCAAAAGCAATGTAACTTAAGTTATAAAACTTTTCTTTAACTTCAGTTCTAAAACTTTCTTTTTCATAATTAACTTTACATGAATTTCAATCTTTGTATAAGGAGGAAGTGCTCGAAAGAAACTTTTCGCATATATAATATGTGGAACTGAACATAGCCGTCAATCTTAACTCTAAATTTATCTTCAGAATTTCGTGCTTCACCTATGCAAGGCATAGCGTGGGTGTACGCTAGCGTGAAACTTTCGGTAATGTCACTAAAGTTATGTTTGTATTACAGAGGAGACAGCTGAATGTGTGGAAGTGGAGTACGAGGAAGAAACTCAGAGCTAGTTTAGCCCAATTCGGGATGTGTTTTATAGTGCCTATTTGCGTTGAATAGTTTGATATCTGATAATTGTTTCTGACTAAACACACAATGCATTTCTTCATGTTTAAAAGTCATAAAGTACATACTTATGCATTTCTTCATCTTCTTTGAAAAAGCCACGTTTTCTTTTCATGTCGTGCTTCACCGTTGCTGCGTTGTTTTGAAACGTATACGAGTTGCGTGCCGTACTGAAGTAATTGGGCGAGGAGTGGCGATCCTTATACTAGTGACAGACTACAATCACTAATCGCGATTATCGACCTAATCGCGATTATGGTTGTAGAGTGTCACCGTCCCGACCGCTTAATCCTGTTTCCAGAACTAGATAATCGCGCTGAGGCACGGCCCAGTGGACGAAAGTAACATTTTAGTAATCTTTGGCTTCGAATCACCTTGATTTATATTATTTAGGAAGTCGCGATAGCTTCTGCTGTGGAATTTTGTTACTTCTTCCATTGTACTGTATTATATGAAAGAGAAACGAAAATTAATGTCTAGAAAATGAAATTTGGCTACTATTAGACGTATTGGAGAAATTTAATGCAGATGAGAGAAAAGTAAAAAGAAATATATTAATAAATAGCAGACGAACTATTCATATATGAAGGACAACAGAAGGCTGCTGAAAGATGTTTCATTTCAATAAATCTTGGTTTATAAACTGTAACTGATTTCTTTTGCAGATTTTAAATTCCAGTCTTCTTAACGACGATATCGTTGAGGTTGGGGTTCATTTTAAATATATATTTTATTACAAATTAATATAAATCGTAGGCCTAATGACATAAATTATATAGGTTATAAAAATCTCTTTCCAAAATAATATAAATAACAATTGTATAAATTGTAACTGTCTAGATTATAAAACATATAAAAATTTTAACAAATAAATTCTCATATCAAACTGTAATGAACAGAAAAAAAAAAGAAAAAAAGGAAAAACAATGAACAAACATCGAAAGAAAGTAGGCCTAAGAACTTCAGATGTTGTCCAGAAGAGAAATAAACATAAAGTAAAAGTTATTTCCTCTATGGTAATTCAGCTGTTGACCAGACGGGACTAAGCATGACATAGTGTGTCCATACATTTTCGGTAATCGCGATCGGAGACAATCGCGATAATGGTAATCGCGATTAGCGATTGTAGTCTACCACTAGCATTAGCGACAATCCTGCGGGGGCCACAGTGGCACGTAGTTCCACGAATGTCTATGCTGGCCTTCTAAAGTCGCACTGTTTCATATTAAAATTATTATCGGTAGGAATAACACAATGTTAACTAACAACGTGCTAGAAAATTTTATTAAAATGCAATAGTCTGAAAAAAAAAATTCTTAAAATGTTGACGCGTTGTTATCAAATAATATGTTAGTATTCTTCTAATATCTACTGATGAAATCAGCGATAAGAAACTAAACTATAACAAGGAATATCACTCACATGGTAAACCAACAGAATAGTTGTGAAATGAGCAAAATAATGAGAAAGTATGTCCTCATCTTGAATACACCGATGATTTCATAAATATATAACACTGACTATAATTTCTTTGCCAGGTAGAAATTGAGAAACTCGACTATCACCACTACCTGCCGATGTTCTTCGATGGCCTCTGCGAAACGGTACATCCGTACAAGTTCTTCGCTCAGCAGGGGATCCAGGACATGTTGGAGCACGGCGGGCCCAAAATTCTGCCCGTTATCCCGCAGCTCATCATACCCATCAAGAGTAAGCCGTCCAACTTCAACAATAAAGTAATCTTATATCTTCTTATACTGTGCGCTGGGTTTCAGTGACCTTCAGTGCCATTTTGTGACTATAACTCGACTGTTTGCCGGTTAGACATAAAGGCAAACGTGTGTTATTCTTCCTTCCTCTTCACTTCCCAAGTATGGCTTCTGAATTTACTGGTGAAATATTAATTCTCCTATGATTGTGACTGTGTTATAGAGCTTTTTAGGGCCTAAACCCTTCTTTAGGATCATGTACATTTAGTGAGAAAAGGTAATATTGTTTTGAATGGCAGATCAACTCCTGAATTAAAAGACATGAAGACTAAATCACATGGAGGTTTCGAAAGACATTTTAATGCATCATTGTATACAGAATCACCGTGGCTATGCGGTAGTGCAAAATTATCACACTCTTTTGCTGGTTGTGTTTACTTTATTCAAATGAAAAAAAAAAACGCCTGGATCAAAGATGGTATCAAGAATATTGATAGTTTTCGTATGCTATAAGCGCGTCATGAAAATTATAAAAATCAGGTTGCATCCGTTGTTTTTCTAGCGCGTTTTGGCAAAACGAGAATAGACTTGTCATTAAGCGAGGCATTTAAAAATCGACAGAAAAATACAATGAAGTTGTGAAAAGAAACAGATATGTCTCGTTTAATAAGTGCAGTGTGTTACTTGGCCCAACAAAACTTCCGTTTAGGGGTAGGGATGAGTCCGATAGCTCTGTCAACAGAGGCAAATATGTGGAACTTTCACACCTCTTTGCACAAACTGATGACAATAATTTTATTTAGACCACCACCTTCAGACTGTTACTGTGTTTTCTGGGATATCAAATGACATTCAGAATGATTTAATTGAATGTGTTTTTCGCGTTTTGATTAATGAAATTAAAAAGGAAATGAGTGAAACAAGTTATACAGAGGGGTCCAAAAAAATGTACTCACTGTTTGTAATTAAATAATTTCTAAACAAAAGGACATACATACACTCACTAATGCAATGCGTAATGTAGTGTAAGGTATTAAATTGGTCATGGTAGGCGGAGTTCGCGCATGCGCGAGTGGTTGGTGGTTATTGGTGGAGCGAGCCAATATTAGCTAGTGCAGCAGAAGACAGTCAAGTAGCAACAATGACAGATTCGCTTATCGTTTGTTGAACGCAAGGCTGTACTGAAGTGGTATTGGAAGTACGAGAACATTAAGGAGATACAACGGCAGTGGCAGAGAGGGTTTGGAACACCGCCACCAACACGTCGAACAATTGCCCGCATTCGCGATAATTTCGAAGCCGATGGAACTGTTAAAGATGTTCACAAGGAAAGATCCGGCCGACCACAAAGGATTTTGCCTGCCATCCAAAACCTGTATGGTGATGAATCCGTTTACATGCATCAAGACGGAGCATCGCCTCACTACCATCAAGATGTCAGGTCGTACCTTGATAGAACTCTATCCGGACGGTGGGTGGGTCGAAGAGGTGCTGTTGAGTATCCACCTCGGTCGCCTGATTTGACACCTCTGGACTTCTACCTCTGGGTGACCATCAAGAATGACGTGTATCGGCAAAGACCAGCAACAATCGTGCAAAAATCGAAGAGTCATTTGCTGCCATTATGCCAGATACACTAACAGCCGTAGTTCGGTGTGCAGTTCGGCGCCATGGGCGTTGTATACAAGTTGGTGGTGGTCATTTCGAACACATACCATAACCCTCTCACAGTGCCACAAATTGTCACGTCAAGTCAAATATGTCACGAGATATGGACTTGCAAACAGTGAGTACATTTTTTTGGTCTCCTCTGTATTGCTGTGGTCATGGATGAATCGACAGACATATCCAATAAATCACAGTTATTGACGTATTGAATTGAAGTACAAGTAGGCGCAACACAACTTCTGGCGGATCTTCAGTACTTTCAGGAATTTTTTTCCACATTTATTATTACTATTCCTATAATTCTATTATTCTTCGCATAATTCTATACATTGCATATTGTTTTTGAAAGGAAAATATATATTAGTAAGACGTTAGTGCAACGCTCGAAAGAAATTCATCCTCTCCTCAACTGTGGTATTATTTTCGTACCGGCAATATCTAGGAAATTCCCAAGCAACGTCACTGCCGCATATGATCCATGTATCTTAATGTTGTGTATCATCTGATATCTTCTTCTACCCCGAACTTCTATTCCATTCACCATTCCTTCCAGAGCATCATTTAGTAGGCAATTGTGAAAAATTATATTTTACAAGACTTGGAAGGTTAGTTTTTCACTTCGGAAACCAAGTTTACATCGTAGCGAAATCAAAATTGAATTTTTGATGAGAAAAAAAAAACAGGGCTACCTCTTCTGCCAAAATGTCACTAATTATTCCATTAGACACAATCATCATAATTCTGATGCGTAGTAATTTCACATCCCATGAGACACCAGGCACAACACCAAAGAAAGCAAATCTATATATATATATATATATATATATATATATATATAATTTGAACTGGTAATGGAAATTACGGGAAAAGGGCTGAACGGATTTTAATAAATGACCCCTCATTTTGAAGCTTGGAACTCAAAGTTTTTCAGAAAGATAGTAGTTTTCAGTGAAATGTCAATTTTTCAACATAATTTTCCTTTTTCTAAAATCCATCTGTCGTCAGTTTTGAGAACTAGCTAATTGCATTTCAGAATAAAACAAAACACACACTACAGTAAACAATATTACACGAAGGCCATGACCTGCAAGAATGCTGACATATTTAGAGCTCAAATTAAATTGGTTATTAAAAACTTAATACTAAAAATAATCTACAGGTTCGATTCTGTGGTGTGTAATTTTCTGGGTACAGCTGTGTATTGGATATTAAAAACTACAAAACTTGAAGTGGTTTGATGACATTATTACCATTAGAAATGAAATATTATTGTAGTTAATGCTATGATGTGACTATTTTTCATTAATTATACATATTAATGCTATGACATAAAAGTGAAACGTTTTGGGATTATATAAGTAGATGTAGAGAGTAACTTAAATTAGATTTTGATTTCTATATTTTACTGAGTGGCGGCTATATAGGTAGTATATGTTGCCGAAAGCTATAAAACTTACGTAAGATAATAATATTATTAAAAATCCAATATTTTTATAGTTATTAATCAAATGGGGTTGGGTCTTTTTCATATATTATTTAATAGCGGTGTGGTGTAGATATTTATATGCGTGGTTCTCTTCAGTATTGGCTCGAGAGAGAATCTTTCATTATTATGGAAGCAAATAACTTTCAGAATGTCTGGCATTCTTCATTGAAAATAAATATGAAAAATGTTTATTTGAACGTCTAATGAACTTAGTTTGCAGCCTTTGCTGCACAAGCCACTAGTATCTTTAGAATTTTGACGGCAAGAGTCCATAATACAATATAAACAAAAAATCGTATTAAAATAATCACATACATTCTTGTTAACCTACAATGCATCCATTGCTGAAACTATAGTAACGACCAAAGGTATGATTTAATTTTGAAATCTGTAGACATTAGGCTGATGCAGGTCTGTGTAAGTTTCTTGTAATTTTCTCACATCCTTATTTCTAATCAGTGCTGACTATAGCGCTTCATTTTCGTTGCTTCGTGTAATATTTAGAGAAGAGAGAGATATATATCGGCCAAGCTGACAGATCAAGAGCTTGGAAAATAAAGTAAGTCATACTTAGTTCACGTTCTTAGATTACGCTGAGATGTTATCTGGGTTAAAAAACTAATTGCTGTAAATACATCAACGCGTCCGCATGAAATAATGCGGCTCTGTTTTGAGGAAACACAATATTATTAATAAAACTATTTGCACGAAAATGTGTCCATGGGTTGAGAATCCATTCCCATTGTTAAAATAGCTGTAGGAATGATATTTCTAACTACTACAAACTAAGCTTACTTACTTAAATTTATAGGCTACATCGTGAACGAGTTGAACATATAGGCGAATCAGTGGCGGCTCCTCCATATTTCTTAAGAGGAGGAAAGAGGTTAACACCATGAAATGACACCTTCTTGAATGAAACATGCTACAAATTTAATTAGCCTACATGCATACATGTAAGACCAGGTAGTGTTGGGGTTGGCCTTCCCTTCTGTATAGCAATAATCTGTTCTTGTAAACTGAGTTTCCTAAATTGTCCAAAATATATTATGTTTTCACTTCCTTTCATTGTTGAATAATTGCGCAAATTAACAATTACAAGGAAATTCACAACCTCGTAGCATTTTTCGAGCACACTACAGCATCACACGTGTTGGAAGAGACTAGCTACTAACTCATAACCGGGACCGTTTTACGGAACTGGAAATGGGAATGGGAAATAATCTGAGGAAAGCGAGAACACTGCACCCACCCACGTGGTCTCTGTTGCCACATGTACATTTTACAAGTTCAGTATCACATGCTTTTGAAGAATGTCAGTTCTTGTAAGGTCATACTATCATTATTGTTCAAAGCTGCCGGTGGCCTATTAATTTTTTATGTTAAAATGATGTAGTTTTGAGTACCTACTTTCAGTTTCAAATATATTTGTACAAAACTGACAACTTGACTGTTGCCCTGTCTAGTAAACAATGGATAGAAGTGAATTTCAGAGGCCAACTACGTAGAACTACTTCCTCTTTGTTTTACATAAACCCGACTTTAACTTTCAGATATCCACGAAAGTTTCAAACCATGAATAGTAGCCTATATAAAGTGCTATGAATAATATTTTTGATTTATAATTTAAAAAAAAAGTTTATATGGTGTCTTTCATAGCGTTGCGTTAAAATTGTTTTTGTTGTGCCTCCTCCTAGATGTGTTCTAGTCTGGTTGAATGCAACATCGTTAGATGGCAGCGGTAACGAGCATGCTGCACGACCAGTCGGTTTCTATTTCCGGCCCATGCGCAGATTCAGAGGTGGATCTCCTCCCTCTCCGTTCATTTCCTCGCTTTAAAACTCTGGTTCTTTCTCTGGCCGCTAGTGCGCTGTTGTCTATGTGTGTTAACTGCAATAGAGGAGGAATGGAATACCTTTCCTCTACACAGACAATCTCGCATCTTTCTTACAGTTTTCTACAGCACACGAGCGCGCGTAGTTTAAAACTCGATCAACCGAGTTCTTCTTATAGCTGTGAACTTAAAAATTATCGAATCTTCCTCGAATTTCAAGGCACATATTTTATTTGGTATTTACTTTCAAAAGAAGAAAAATGTGAGGAGGACGTTCCTCCCTTCCCTTCCCCGAGGAACCATCACTGAGGCGAATATACTGGGAGCATAGGAGGATAATGCCCCAGGTCAAATTGATATACGGTAAGTTACTGTTTCTCTGTAGCCTTTGGTATGAAGAAAGCATAATTCTACAAATTAATATGCAAATCAACGTTCACGTAAACGTTATGTTTCTAAGTATAGGAATTCATTATGTGATTTATATTTTTATAGTATCAGTGAGAAAGAATTGGGGCAAGCCTGAAACATTTCCTAGAGCAGAGCCTATGGTACGCATACCACTGGTATACATGTGCCTCTGTTGGGTGGTACTTGAAGTATGAAATAAATTACATAAATTGTTATGAAATATTAAAAACAAATGTGACCCGTTGCGCGAAAAGGGACCTAATGTTGTGAAAGGAAATTTTACAGGATAACAAAATAACGAATTTGCGGTGTAAAAACTGCATTTATATGTTTTGACATCTTGCGCTACATGTAGGCTTTTTTTACATATTAAACTAGGACATAGTTTTATACAGTGGTTCTTAACCCTGCGTTACTCATGTTATAAATATTCTCACCATTGCTCAGGTGGGGTTTCACAAACCCCATTTTAAATAACTAATATATTTTTCCGCAAGTTTCAGAAATCAGATAAACGCAATTAAATATACTATTCTTAGTTCAATTAAACAATTTCTTAAGTGAACTCTTCTGGATGTGATTGAAAAGTATACAGATGCACAGAGTACACACTAGCTCCATCTCTTAGATTTTAGTTGAAATATACGCACCGGGGTTTACCACACCCCACCTGAGTAATGCAGGGTTAAATACTTAAATCTTTCTTATAGTTGATAAGAAAACAAGTGAAATCTTTAATTGCATTTTTCTCGAAAAGTACACAATGTAATATCAACATTCAGTAAGTAATGCTGTATATTAAAAACTATAGCACCTAGAATCATGATTTTTTTTAAATGCTCAGTATTCCATCCTCTTTTTGAAACCACAAAAAAAAAATGAAAAATTCGTCTTCAGGTCCCATTTCTTGCAACTAGTCACCATATAGCTGTTTTCTATACACTTTTTGGAACGCTCCATTAAATAAATTCAAAGAATAGCTGTTTCTTAATTTTATTTAACACGACTAAATAAAGACTCAATAATTATTATTGGTATTGGTTCACAGAAACGTTTATTATGACCCTAGGAGCGACACATGGAGTTTTCCAATAATAAATTAGGTTAGTGATAAAACTAATGTCCTAAGTAAAAATAATGGTAGCCTACGTAATTGAAAAAGGTTGAGAGCTGCTGTTCCAGAGAGTTCATTCAGTTCAATTCACGTGACAATGAGTTCGCGAGACAGCTGTTCCTTTTTTAGAAGCACAGAACAAAGTGGAAGTAAACATTAATAGGCCTAATAGTAGAGTAACCTGCTAATATTGTGGATAATAGTGTAAATGTTGATGCATCTGCTGTTATTGTGGGTGATGACCAGACTTCGAAGTTCAGGTCCCGATGGAGGAGATACAGGTTAACTGATAGCGGAGTGTTGGACGGAGGTGGGAGAAGAGGCTAGAGCTTGTTTACTTTTTCCGGTCTGGTTGGAGGTTTCGTACGCAATAGAACTGAAGCTGGGACAGTTGGGATTATGTAAAGTCATTGCGATGTCGAAAGCGAAATTCAATTGGAACAAGTTTTTAAATATATATTATTCAATTCTTTCCATAAAGAAACCTTATAGTAGAAATAATTTGGACTTGCAAAATGCGTCACAATATTGCTGGCAAAAAAATGCAGCCTTAATTATTATGGACTAAAATTTATAACGAGAGGCTTTTGAAGTACCGGTATCTATATTTAAAAATTATGCTGTATAAATACAAATTAGGAATTGGAGATATTTAGAATACGTAATTTAAATCAGTATTAATATATTACATTTAACGCACTGTATATTTTAAATAAGTATATTGTTAATTTGTAATACCGGTACTTCATTTTAATTCATTTGATTCTCAGTTTACTCTATTTTGTTATCAAGTTAACCTACAAAACTTTCATTTTTACTTCTTACTAATATTAAATTATTCTTACTAAATAGAATACTTTAGTTATTTTGAATTTAAGTATAATATTATCTTCGTTTCTTAGTAATGAGTTTTAATCGCACGGGGGTTGGATTTATATTAAATAGAACACAGTTTTCTAAATGTTTTAGCCTATCTAAATATTGTTTCTTTTATTGTAATCTAATTAGTTTTAGACAAGTCTATTTCTGTGACCTATGTTTCATGATTACTAAAGATGAGAGATTTGTGCGGTTTGTCATCAGGTTGCGTGTGCATAGACGTTATACAGCTGTATGCCCAGTGCCTGTGTTGACTTCCGACGTAAACAAGCCACGCGAAGAGTACAGTCTAAAAATGAGAAATGCATCACTCCGTTAATGTCTAGCAGATGACAATTTACAAATATGAGAAATATGTAGAAACAATAGTATAGTTAGAAGAAGAAACTTGCCTTTATGATTCATCCATAGCTTCAGAGGCATCACAAGCCGAATTGCACTGCACTACTACAGACTGTTAAATTATCGAATGTCAAACGTCGTCGTCGATCACTCAAACAGTTTTTGAACTGCGAAAAGCTTCTTTGAACGTCACAGTACGTTAAGTATACTATCCTATCGTCTGATGATTTTGCATTATTCAGCCTGTTACAAATTGTTAAATAGCT
This sequence comes from Periplaneta americana, assembly GCF_040183065.1. Taxonomy (NCBI): domain Eukaryota; kingdom Metazoa; phylum Arthropoda; class Insecta; order Blattodea; family Blattidae; genus Periplaneta; species Periplaneta americana. The sequence continues at coordinate 95,033,137 of NC_091129.1, forward strand.
CTTATTTTTCTATTATTTATTCTTTATTCGCTATGTGCAAGGTCTTGCAGGTCCTTTCTTGATTTTTTCTGACACCTCTTTTATTATTGCTATGTCCTTGGATATTTCCAAACCAGATAGTCTTTACGGAGAGTTGTCTGATTCGGAACGCGCTGCTTGGTATATTTTTCCAAAAATCCTCGAACGGAATATTTGCTTTAATCATCATCGCACATAAATCCTTAACAAATTCTGATTTTGCATTTCATACTAATTTTGATGTTGAGAAAATCACCACCTTTAAAACGCGTGCAACATTGTCTTTATGTTTTCTGCTGTTACAATGTCTTTTTACGTGATACTTCATACATAATATTGTAATTTCATACTCACATTCTGTACATAAAATTCTGTTTGCTTGGATGCGCAACATTTCACTGCTGTATCTCCTTAACAAAGTATTTAATTTCACATCCTTTGTTTCCTTAGTTTCCGTCATTGTAGGTAACTACTGCTCCGTTGACCACTGCAGTGCATTGGACTATGAAGGTCTGTGTTCGTTTCGTGTTATAAGACGGCAAGTAGGCAAATGGATAGAGTGTAGTTGCTTTTCTTTTGGTTGCACTGGTCGTAGTCGTTCACCTGTCTGTCCACCTATGCTCCCTGTCGAGTCAACGTGTTTTTCGTGCTGCGCACAAACCCCTCATCTTTAATGATTACTGTGTTTATGTCGCTGCTTTTCCTTATTTTGTCATTTATGTAGGCTTACAGTTACAAATGGTATGTGTTCTGATATTCTAATAATTAAGTATTATTATTACTATTATTATTATTATTATTATTATTATTATTATTATTATTATTATATTATTATTATTATTATTATTATTATTATTATTATTATTATTATTATTATTATTATTATTATTATTATTAAAAGTATTATGAAGTATGGTACCTTTGTAAATATTATTGCCTAGTATAACAGTTTATAGAACTAAGAATAATATTACGTTTCTACAATGTATTTTGTATAATGTATAATATTTACGTTTGTCCCTTATGCGAACATTTAATTTTTCCTTGCTCAGTCTGTATTGCTCCATCCAACTAACATGATGTACAGCTGTCAAAAGAAAAAGTGGCCGCTCTCCTGAAACAAAGTTCCCTTCGGGTATCTTTGTTACAATTCGGAGGCAGGCGATGTTACATGTTGTTGGACCACGTTGCCTGATATCTACAGTTATAATTGAAGTATTCTGTGTGTTATTCGATAGCGTAATGGTAGCGTTCAGGCCTCTTATTCATGAGGTCCTGCGTTCGACTACAACCTCGTGCTTTTTATGTTCTTTTTTATTCTGTTTTTGAGAGAGACAAACTATACATAATGGCTCCTTTCTCTTTTACGATTATTTTAGTAATTAACATCAGGTTCATTAATATATTATGCCATGACTTTATCATTATGATATTGTGGCTGCAAATGGAAAGAAAAAAGATTTTATTCTCAATAAAAATATCTTTCGTGGCAAAAACAAAACAAATTTACTGGCGTCGGTCTTAAAACATTCAAACAATTAAGCGTTCCAAAAACAAAACAAAAAGCCACAATACTATATTTAGTCTATCTTCCTCTTACCTCGATCATCTTGCAGTCGAGTGGGCATGGAATTGACTAGTCTTTGCAAATAGCGACTGTTCTTAGACACGATATTCCAGGCATTCTGAACATACATACATAAGTGTTCTGTCCATGGGCAGGTCATTCATTGCAAACCCAGCAATCTCCAATCTTTCCTATTTTCTGCCTTCCTCTTAGTCTCCGCATATGATCCACATATCCTAATGTCGTCTATTATTCTTTTCAACCAGAGACCCAACCAATTCCTTTTTCTCTTTCTAATCAGTTTCAGCATCATTCTTTCTTCACTCACTTTTTCAAAACAACTTTTTTATTTCTTATTCTGTCTGTCCACTTCACACGCACCGTTCTTCTCCACATCCAAATTTCAAATGCTTCAATTCGTTTCTCTTCATTTCGTCGTAATGTCCATGTTCCTTTCCCATACAATGCCACACTCCACACAAAGCACTTCACTAGTCTCTTCCTTAGTTCTTTTTCTAGAGGTCCGCAGAAGATCCTTCTTCTTCTATTAAAAGCTTCCTTTGTTCATGTTTGCAGTTTTTCTTGGGAAGGATAGGCCTAAATGCGGTAACATCCCGTTGCTTTCCGCACACCACTATCTCTTTCGAATCTTATTAAATTCCAGGGGGCCCAAGCGTGGAGATGAGGAGAGTGGATTTGACTAATTGGGCCCTCCGGACTTCACCGAAAGTCACGGCAAGGGTTAAATATTAATTCTATCAGGATGTTTGACCCGATCAGAGACCGGGAAATCTCAATTAGCCTTTGCCCCCCGCATCCTGGACTAGTTTCTACGAATCATCAGAAAATCTTAGAGTGTGATTGGGCCAACTTTTCCGAAAATGTTTCCACACTTTTGCCCTCGTAGCTCAGCGGACGAACGTCGGAATTTAGATGTCAACGTCTCAGGTTCAACTCCTCGTTACTCCTTTTCATTTTATTGTGGTTCAAGATAGCATAATGTAATAATACAAAAAGAAAAATTAATACCAGTATTATGCAACTGGATTTTTCCAAACCTAATATTAAATTTGTTATTTATATCGCTAAAGAAAGATTACAATATAAATAACTTGAATATTATTTATACAGTATCACTAAAGAATGATAACAGAATATAAATGATAAATATCGGTTTGTTTAATTAATATAAGATATTATATAATACGTATTTAATTATGTAAATAAAATAGACTAACCTATTTTACAAAGAAAGATGGTTATTTGTGTTATAATAATTACTTACATAAAATACAGATTATTTATATTGCGAAAGAACAATAACAATATAAATAACTTGAATATTATTTTATAATGCTAATGAAGGAAAACAGAATATAAATGATAACTTGAATATTATTTATATCGCTAAAGAACGATAACAATATAAAAAACGTGACTATTATTCATATCGGAATTTCAACAGATTTATTACAGATGTATTTAAGAAATTGTAGAAGAATAGTAATTAGTAACAGTGTCCTATTTATTCTTCTTGGAGCCAAATTTGTAACTCTTGAAAGTGTGGTTACTATGTTGAAGTGTGTGTGTTGCAATGAATGCTTGATTTGTTATGTATGTGAGTCAGTTATGGGATGCTTGATGTCGTCGCAATGTCGTAATTATAGTTTGATTGTGTTTGTGTGACCATTGTGTATTAATTTATGATGTATGGTACGGAAAGCTGCATATTTGTGTTATAGAAGTGTTACGCATGTCTGTTGTTAATGTTTTTGTATGTTTCAATTTGATAACTGATATTTGTTTTGCAATCGCAATGCCTAATTTACGGATTGTTGATGTTTTGTTTACATCGCGTAAGCTAATTTAATTTTCTTTTCCGTTTCTCTTTATGCTTATCTTTTTTGTGTATAAAACTATAGCCCTAACATACATATGTAAAATAGGGCTAACCCCCATTGGAGATACAATAATAATTATTATTATTCATATCGTTATAAAACGATAACAGAATACAAATGATGACTTGAATTTTATTCATATCTCTAAAGAACGATAACAAAATATAAATAACGTGATATCCATAAAGAACGATAACTGGATATAAATGATAATTTGAATATCATTTACATCGCTAAAGAACGATTAAAAAATAAAATGAAAACTTGAAGAAGGCCCGAACCCACAACCTTTGAATCATTAAACAAGCACTCTACCGCTGGTCTGCGAGGCGCAGATATGGAACACTTTCATAGTTCCGGAACTACTTGTACAAGCACATGCATCGTGTAGCATCGCCGCGACCCGAAGTGGACTTTGAAAATATTCGCTGTTCACGAGTGCGGCCACTTCTTTTTTTTTTTTTTTTTTTGACAACTGTACGTATGAGGGAGGGACTACCTTGCCAGCTGCTTTGTAAACATTGTATTATTCTGTGTGTACTTAACTTCAGAGTAAATGGAGTCCTGCGTTTGGTTACCTAGGGTCACAATTCAGCCCGCACCATTGTAGTAACATATGGGGTAGTCAGTGACATTGAACCCCAGACACACAGTTCAGATCTGCCTTTAGTAAGGCAGTCAACATGCCGAAACAAAACAAGCAGTAGTAGACAGTGTAAATAATTTCGTTTTTACTGGGATTCATTGTATCATTTTAATTTCCACCATTTATTTATTTATTTCAGTGCTTATTTATTTAATTTATGTGTGCAGTACATACATAGACCTGTGTCCAATTCACGTGAAAAACAAGTATTCATAATTAATTTCTATAATCTACAAATATTTCTAAATGAAAAAAGTTAAAAAAATCAAGGCCGAAGTCTTGAATACACATGCTTATTGAGTTAACTTTCTTTTAATGATTTCGTGAGAGACTGTTCTAGCTTACAGTATCGAGATTTTCTTCCGTTAGAACGCGATTTATATGTCTTATTTATTTTTAATTGAGACAGCTTCTCTTACTGTGTTTATTAAGCTGTGAATTCGTTGTTCTGATATGCCCTACATATCTACTACATTGCCACGAAATAAACTGAAGTGCACCTAATGGAAGTCAGCTGTATACTAATGCTGCAATCTTGATGTCCATTCAGCCTATGTTATTTGTACACACTACTCAGCACAAAAAACTTTCTGACACTCGATCCGGGGAAATGTACACACTATTTCTTCGCCGGCACTTACCTAAGAGAAACCTGTCTCCTAGCAAAAGCTCTATACAATACATACAAAATTATACAGTAGAAACAACTGGAAAGATCAAATTAACAGGATGAATCAGAAAACAGTAACCAAATTAATCCTATAGCCTACTATACCCCGAAATGATATAGGAATTCAGGAAGACGAAGAAGAGATGGGCGGAGACCATAACAGAGCATTGAGGCCTAACACTTAAATATTTTAAATTATTATTATTATTATTATTATTATTATTATTATTATTATTATTATTATTATTATTATTATACATATCTGTAGATTAAACATACTTTCAAATAAAGAATAATAAAACCGTCTTTTAGTAAAAAAGTGGACTGCATCATCCCAATATATTTTCAAAAGTTTATGTTAAAATTATTATTATTATTATTATTATTATTATTATTATTATTATTATTATTATTATTATTATTATTATTATTATACATAACTGTAGATTAAACATACTTTCAAATAAAAAATTATAAAACCGTCTTTTAGTAAAAAAAATGGACCGCATCATCTCAATATATTTTCATAAGTTTATGTTAAAATTATTATTATTATTATTATTATTATTATTATTATTATTATTATTATTATTATTATTATTATTATTGTATCCACAGCCTCTAACTGCTCTTCGGATCATAGGCGGAGTTATGGGGAGAGTTTGGGGGGGGGGGGCAGTGATTAAGTTTCTGTGCTTAAATTGATGAGTTAATGTCTTCAGATCATGTGTCTGGACTACAATATTTATTTTAAATTTCTGAATGTATAAGAATTTCTATACCTCATTTGAGGAATGGAAGCACTGTAATGTTTCTTTTGTAACAGCCTGTACTCATGTGTTAGAAGTTCGCATGTGTTCAGGCTGCCACTTGGAGAAGTATGAATAACATACCGCACAATACTGCAGAAAAAAGGAGAAGTGATGCCGGTATAATGTGTAAAGTTAAAAACGAGATTAAATAAAATAATTAGAGTTTACATTTCATATGATATCTTCAGGAAGGTAAACCTCATATAAAAGAGTTTCTGTTAGCACTGTTATGTAACTTTATTGATGTAATGGATGTATTTCTGTATCAGAGAGAAAAAGAGGGAGATTGTTTCAAGTTATGCCCTATTATAATTTGTAGTAGACCTACAGTTCAAGCCCTATACTTCTCGGTCCGAAACATCGCGGATATGGATGTCACACTGCAAGAAACATACCTCCGAAAATACCTTTATTAAATGATATTTCGAGATACTGTACCACAGTCAAGCTATAACGGGGGAGGAGGTACATGATGTCCCCATAACCCCGTTATATGGAGATTCTATGGTTTTGCTTTGCCCCCCTCCCCCCCCCCCCCAAGGAAACTGTTCTCTCTCCGCCTATGCTTCAGACCCCAAGAGGGCCGTGGCCCCCGGTTCAGAATCAGTGTCTTAGAGAACACTTATAATTTCAATTAACAATGTAATATTTTTCGTCCACAGCCTGTTTCTGTTTCGCATTTCGTGAAATAATTATACTTGTACTGTCGACCGAACATGGTTGTGTATCGTATTATTTCAAATAATTTTACGTGGTTTTCATCTAAATATTGTACTTCGTGTAAATCACGTCTGTAAATTGCAATGCGTTTCTATTACTACGTACGCACATTTCTTAAATTTATCACTGTGGACATTACCAATAAAGCACCAATGTAATTTTAGAAAATATAATATAGCGTTTACAGGATGCGAATTAAGATTTCTGATGAGGAGGAGGGATAGAATCCTAGATAGAGAATGTTTAAGTGGCGCTACAGCCCGTGAAGGGCCTAGACCGACCAGCCGGCTGCTGGCCTCACGCCCACATGTCGAACAGAGGTGGGCGATCATCCAACCAGAATGGAGGTATCGTGTGGTTAGCACGATGATCACCCCAGCCGTTATAGCTGGCATTCGCAACCGGATTTCGCTACCTATCGTAGCTCCCCAAGTGCATCACGATGCTGAGTGGGCACCGGTCCCATACACTGGGCGAAATTTCATGAGAAAATTTCTTCCTCCATGAGGACTCGAACCAGCGAGCATTCCGTAACCCGAGTCCTAGGCAGGATGCCTTAGACCGCGACGCCACGGCGCGGGACAGACAGAAAATACCATACATAAAATTATTATCATCCTCATTCGATACGGCTCAACGCTTGGTCGCACTGAGTTACTTGTCTTGATTATAATAATAATTATTATATCCCTGAGCAGGCTTAAGATAAGATGTGTAATTCCTAAGTTATTGATTGTTGTCAGCTTGCCGGTGATGATAATACATCATTATTATTTTCTTTGCTTATTTTATACTGCACTTTAAAAGGAAACTGGTATTAAACAACTATATTTTGTGAGGAGGGACAGAAGTTATCCCTGGCAGGGATGTTAATATGAATTTACGAGAGGGAGTCAACTTTCCAACAGGGGGGAAATCCCCGTCAAACCCCCCCCCCCCCCCGTTAATTCGCATCCTGAGCGTTTATATCCTTATTCTTATAAAGAACGAAAATACAATTTAAAAAATGCTTACTACGACAAAATATGAAATTATTCATACGATTTCTTCACCTATGTTACTTCTCTCCCAAACGTCATCTATGAATGTTTGTATATTTTAGCGACTTCTGAGCTAAAACTAGTCTATATAATTACAGGCATCTACTCGTAGTATGAGTGATTTATACTTCGAAATATACCGTCGTTAATAGTCTAATATGGGAACTATACGTACACCCAACAAAACCTACCCCATTAGTATATTACACTTATTATAATTATGACAAGAATCTATAAATTTAAGATGTCTGCCGTTTCTGAGCAACGCATCTATCCACATACAAGGGTTTCATAATGTACCCGACTAGTGTTGCATTTAAAAAATCCGAGAGAGAATAATGATCAATCAACTACAAAACAGTCCTGCACACTCTAAATAAATAGGTACTTTTTGTTTTCTTACCTTGCAAAAAAAAAGATGTTTTAAAAATAAGTCTGCAGAAATCTCTTTTCAGCCTTCTCATTGTTGCACTTACTTATATCTTCACAGAATGAACACATTTCCCTCTCTTCTTCAACATATAGACGTGGATTACTTACGCGAAGCTTTCATACGATTCTCCACTAAATCGCGCTCGTCGATGCGATGTTAACGTTCTGGAGGTTACAAACAACTAACTACTGCGCATCAAATGTAGCGCATCTCCATAGACTGCGCATGAAGCGTATACTGTACAGTCGCGGTTCCCAACCTGTGGTCTGCAAGTCATTTCAAAGGGATCCGCGCAACCAAGATGTGTTTTCAAGCGATATTTTAAAAGTTTTATTTCATCACGTTCTCTAATATCTATCAGCTTACTGAACTATTTCTATTTATCTCAGATTTTTGAGACAGAGTTTGACAATAATGAGTTCGCATAAGGGACTTCTCTTGGCCCGAAAATCTTGCGTACTACCCGATAGTCCACACCTGTGGAGTAACGGTCAGCGCGTCTGGCCGCGAAACCAGGTGGCCCGGGTTCGAATCCCGGTCGGGCCAAGTTACCTGGTTGAGGTTTTTTCCGGGATTTTCCCTCAATCCAATACGAGCAAATGCTGGGTAACTTCCGGTGCTGGACTCCGGACTCATTTCACCGGTATTATCACCTTCATATCATTCAGACGCTAAATAACCTAGGTATTGATACAGCGTCGTAAAATAACCCAAGCAAATAAACCTATCCGATATTTTTACTTTTTAAATTGAGGCCCCCAGAATAACGGCAGATACCAACCGATCTCGAATTTTGAGATAGATGTACGACTGTGTAGCCTACTCCTGCCATTTACCTTTCACACGGTGAAGTATTATATTAATTGGGATATGCTCTCATATTCCACATTGAAAATGAGTACTTAGTGGGAAAGAAAGCTTTCTCAGTGAATAAATGGCATATCCCAACTGTGTGGGTTTTAGTTTGCTTCCACTATAAAAGTTAATGGCGTTGTAGTCAATATGATGGCATTCACTAATAATTCGTTGACAAGCATGGACATGACGCGTGTGCTACAACCTCTGACGTGGAATATTTAACGGATGGGGTACGACCAGATAACGTGAAGATAAAATGTTTTTTATTTTTATTTTTATTTTTTTTTTTAGTTTCTTTAGGATGCGAAATATGTACGAAATTGCTCTTTTTTTTTAAGAAATATTTACCAAAATCAAACCATTTTAATCACCGGAATCAGGGTAAAATAATCTATAGTAATTAATGTCACAAGGGGTCTGACATTTTCCGATAAATCCACGAGCGAAGCGAATGGATTCATTTGGAAAATCTCAGACCTCGAGTGACATTTATTAGGACTATTTCGTGAATAAAATAAAAATGTAATACCCCTAAAATTCGCTCATACAGTGTTAATAATTGTATATTTATTTAACCTATTCAGATATTGTGAAATCGAAATAGATGAATAACGATTACTGCAATAAATAAATTGAATGTTATTCAGTAATGCCAATTGAGAAAAGCGAAATACACGTTTAACAATGTTAATTAGGCCTACATGTACTGCACGTTTCTCTTGTTATTATAACAGAAATACGTTTTCATTTCCTGCTGAAATTATCATTTAATTTAAACATTTTATAGTATAATAATTTACAAATCTGATTAATACATTAATTAACTATTGTTATAAAGGAGTGTAATTTTCTTTAGATATAATGGACATGGAATTAGGAGATGAAGCTGTAGATGTAGAAGTAGGATTTCGCACTTTATGATTCATGCGCATCGATTTACGTGGAAAAAGTTGGCGACACTGACTAAACAAAAGAACGACCATGCGATAAATTGATAGTGATAAATCGAGCTGCAGAAATTATCGCGATGTATGACTGATTGGTTGGAATTCAAAATTTCATTACACTTAATTGGCCGAAAATGGAATGACGTCATATAAATGAAATAGTCACCGCAAAATCACACTCCTACTGATCAGATTACTGACAGTGTAATGGCTGCATTACGGATATTAGGGTAATTCAGCTAGGGAGTGTCATTACATTTACAGTTTCCTACGTTCTTAATAACCGACGACTTGTTTAAAGGTTTTGGAGACAGCAAGTCTGGGCTACTAGCCTATACAATTAAAAAAGACACATATGAATGCAATAAAACATGCTGAAAAATTTAAATTACGAGTGGATTTTATAGGCATTATTTCTAAAACTAAAATTGTGCTACATTGCACCATCTACAGTAATGGGAACAGTAATAATTAGGCTCTGCCTACAATAGAATTTGGGAAAACGAAATCGAAAATTTTAATAATTATAACTCGGATTTCTATGATCTAAAAACTGTGGAAACATGCATTCAAGATTATTGAATAGATTGCCATGTACTTCTCTTTCGATAAACCCGTAGCATGATAAATTTGATGAAGGCGTATGAAAATCATTTTTTCTACAAATAGGCCTACCAGTATTTATATAATGTAATGCTGAATCAGTTGAAAAATGTTATTACATGAGAAGAAGTATACTGTGTATTGATTTGTTACGGTCAGAATTTGTAATTTAAAAAAGAATGTTTTAGATAATTATCTAGGCTTTGCTCTAACTGTTATTCCATTTGCTCCACTTTTCAAAAATGAGGAAGCCTAAGCCTAATACCAAAGACGGACATACGCCATCTTTATCGACATTTACTTAACGATCGGTCCTTATAGTATTTTTCGCGCTCTTTTCAAATTCGTTTATTTCAGAAACTGATATTTACGGGCCGTATTCATAGACATTCTTAGCGCGAGCTTCCGGTGGATGATCAGCGAACTAACGTTTTTCGTATTCATAAACCAGTGTTAGCGATATGTGATATGATTCCTGTACACGTAATCAGTCGATAGCCGGGGCTAGTTTAGCACGCTCGTAGCACGGGCTAGCGAAATGTCTATGAATAGCACCCTACAAGCTTTTGTGAACGTTAAAATATGTTGTTACTGGTACTTACACAATCGGGCACCTCCATGCATAGTTTGTTTCAAATGCGGACATGACCATTTCAGCCAATTAGATTGCTGGAAATGGCTTAAAACTGTCATGGCGACCAGTTAATATTTATATTCTGACGAGTTTGAATGTTTTAATGATTACGTTCCCTTTTGTAATTAAATTTTATTAAAATATAAGGATTTTGGGGCGCCTTAAGTTCAATATGGAGCACAATACATCGAAGAGTATACCTTAACTAACTACATAATGTATATTTAATCCTGTGCAATGGAAACATGTTAAAGAAAAATGATTGTAAATGAATCCTTCTTATTTACTTACTTACAAATGGCTTTTAAGAAACTCTTAGGCCTATATCTTATACTACAAGTTAACATAATGAAACAAAAATATGGCTCTACTGACAAAAAATAAAAATGGCTCTTGTCCGTCTTTGATACTAGGCTTCTCAGATAATCTTCGTGTCATCTTTAACACAAATTTCTGGTTCTAATTTTTATTACCACTACCCCAACGATATGATTCATATTTACCATTTAATTGCATTGTTTAACAGATGCGCTCAACACAAGGAAGCAAGAAATAGTCTGCACAACACTGAAGGTGATTCAAAGTTTGGTTATGTCAGCTGACATGGTCGGAGAGGCTTTAGTGCCTTACTACCGCCAGATCTTGCCAATATTCAACATATTTAAAAATAGGAATGGTAAGTATCGGCGATTAGAAAGGTAAAGTACTTCCTACACCTATTATTTCTTTTATTGCCACCAAGGAGACAAATACTAGAAACAAAAAGTACAAAACTTTAATGTTCTCTGTCTGTACTGTAGAATAATAATTGGATCTTACAGAGACATGAATGCTGAAAACAAATGCAAAACGTTGAATCTGAGAATGGGTGCAAGAAGAGCGTAAATACAGGGCTTCTATTATATTAGAGGTCGCCATTTTATAACTTCAGCAGTTCTACAGTGATCGCAGCAAACCTATCTAGTTCATTCATCTCGTATAAAACGTGTATAAAATCGTACCTTAAGATGTTGGAAATATCGTCCTCCCTCGGCTAAACAGGCGTTGTATCGGAAAAACACATTCTGATTGACACGATTAAGTTCGACCACTGTAATGTTTCTGATTTAATTTTTTTTCTGCCGGCATATATGATATTTAACCTCACGATAGTAGGCCTAATAAAATGCTCAATTTAAGAACAGTGAAGAGTAGACGAAGTATGTTCTACTCGTAAAAAAATCTGACCGATTATTCGTCGCGCTGACAGCACACCAAACTTCAACTTTCCTATAATGAAAAGTGATTTCTTGCACATGATGTGGTTTTTCAGAACACCAATAGCGAGTGTTTTCGTTATTTACACGACCAGTTTGGTGGAACGATGTCTCGTCTGAAAAGAACATGAGCTGTGGGCGATTAAATCTTCAGTCACTGATTTAAAAAAAAACCACACACTTTGTTACGAAGATGTTAACATCTGACGCCAGTTGCCTAGCAACGGCAGAGTTACGTCACACTATTCTGACCACCGGCACTTGCTTAGCAACAGATGAGATTAATAACGGTCTTCTAGTGTGTCCTACTTTTAACATAGCAGCTGCCGTGTTTTATGAAGCTATAGCAGTCATATTTTTCCCATGGTTAGACTACAGTTGATGACAAATAATCACGAACATTACACCATTCCACAATGCGTAGAAATCGTTAAAATTTATTATCAAAATGGGTCATCTGTTCGCCAAGCATTACGTGAAGCGTACGGTGTGCGTAATCATCCCTGCGAGAGAACAATAATTCGACATTTACTGGAAAAATTGGAGGCAACTGGTTCTGTCGCAAATCAAACAACGCCTGTACGTGAACGACGCAAACGCTCCAATGAAAGTAAAATCGCTGTTCATGAGATTGTATGCGAGAATCCACGGAAATCAATTTTTCAGCGAGCACAAGAATTGGGTCTTTCATCGACAACTTGGCGAATTTTGAATCTGGACTTGAAGTTACACCCTTAAAAAATTGTTTTAACTCAAGAACTGAAGCAGTAGGTACTTCACTAGCATATTCAGAAATGTCAAGTAGATAGCTCGCAGGAGAATAATGTCACAACAAAAAATAGTAAATTCTAAGATACTGGTGTTTATTATAAGATAACTATTTTTCACATTACTTCTACATAATTCTGCTTTACAGGATGTTTCAGAAATACTTTGACAAACCTTGAGGAATATACCTCATACCAAAACAAGAAAAAAAGTTCATATAAACATATGTCCGAAACTCGTTAGTTTTTTTTTTTTTTTTTTTTTAAATGAAAGAACAAGTGTTGCAACTTTAATCAATTCAGAAACTCATAACAAATGTTAAAAATGTTCTCCCCTTGCTTTCACTTTTATTGTTATGAATTTCTGAATTGATTAAAGTTGCAACACTTGCTACCAAGCTGACAATATTTAACAGATGTTTCATTATGTTCTTTCATTAATAACTAAAAAACTAAGGATTTTCGGACATGTTTATATGAACTTTTTTCCTTGTTTTGTTGTGAGGAACATGCCCCCAAGGTTTGTCAAAGTATTTCTGAAACACTCTGTATATTGTTTATATTACTTTCCCTTTGTAATTTTATCAAGTAATTTACAATGTAAATTTTCATTAATAGCAGATAGACTATTGCTTTCACGTATTCTGTTGTATTTTTTATTGCTGCACAAATTATGTAGGACTGTATTCTAAAAAAGCTGGTAAACCTGCAGTTGATGAGATTAGTTTATTACAAAATTTCGTTATCATCTCCACAGTCACTTATTAGTGTCATTTATTGCTACCCAAGACTTTTTTTTTAACTATGATAAAACAAATTAAGGGAAGGTGATAACATTTATGGAATAAAAGAGGGAAAAAAACTGAAGAAAAAACCGTCTGCAACACCTATCTCCCCCACAAATTCAATCGCAACCTGGCTAGGAATCATACTCAGGCCACTTGGATAGAAGACTTGCACAAAAGCTCTTAACCACAGATGTGACAGCTACCTTGTTTGCCTATTAGTAGAGCCACCAGCGAATAGGAATTATAAAGAATGGACACTTCGCGTCGGTACCTTTGATGTAGCCGGACTGATTTCAATGACCTTCAAGCCAGCTAAAGCGTGAGATTCTGCTTTCTCCCTAGAGTTGGCGCTGACATCACACCAGCGGAAATATAACACATATAATTAATACATCTAGGTACATTATGTACTCAAAATAAATTGGATCCATAAAATAATAAATCCGTCATTAACTGTAATTTCTAGACTCTAGAGTTCCTTTATAATGAGAGTTGAGACGTTGACCCCAACAACAATTAAAATATATAATGATTTGATAGCGCTGAAAATGGAAAAACAAAACTCTTACGAGAAGTAAAACCATATACCTATATTAATATACAAATATTAAACGAATTCGATACTTAATTTTATAATGTATTATATTATTTTATAATATAACTTATTATATCTGAAATATAAAATATTATTATTACAACTAGTTTGTCACTGAGAAATAAGGAAAAGCTGTTAACTTGAATTTATTTGAAGCAAAGCGTTACTGGATTATGCAATAAGGTAGGCGATGTTTGGATCCTGTGTCTCAACTATATACTCAATTATTATCTTAGCGTATGCTCGATTACACTAACCACTAGTGCTTGAAAGTGAAACTAAACGCTGGCGCACAGAGAAACAAAACACAGGAAAATTCGCTCAGTGTCCATTCTTTAGAATCCCTATTCGCTGGAACCACCTCAGAGCTTTCAATGCGAAAGTACTGCAAGTGGACAAACCTATTAAAAACAAATACTGTCATAATTTTAATTGAATCACTCATTTTGTTCGCAGTTAATCTGGGAGATGGAATCGATTACAGCCAGATGAACAACGAGAATATCGGTGATTTGGTTGAGGAAACACTCGAAATACTGGAGCGATATGGTGGTGAAGATGCTTTCATCAACATCAAGTACATGGTACCAACGTACGAGTCCTGCATGCTTAACTGAACGTTTTATCTTGTGGAAGAACTGTTCGAGAATATGGAAGGCGTTTATCACAAGTGCCATTGTTTATTGTATCTTTTTTTTTGCCTCAGCTATGAGAGACATTGCTGTGTTGTACAGGGGTTTATAAGATATTGTTGAAGTTTAGTTACTGTTAACTTATAAAATGTTACATTTGTGAATTCAAGTTGTATATTCTCTTTTACCCTTCAATCAAAGTTTCTTTTATGGACTTAATGTTGCCTCTTTCTTGTGGCAAACTAAATGAAGAGTAATAAAAGGGAATTTTTGAATATTGGCAACACATTGACCTATTTTAAACCTCAGTATCAGTGGCGGCTTTTGCATATTTCTTAAGAGGAAGAAAGAAGTTAACAGCGCAAAATGACACCTTCTTGAGAGAAACATTCTAAAAATTAGCCTACATGCATACATGTAAGACCAGATAGTGTTAGAGTTGGCCTATAGCAATAATCTGTTCTTGTAAACTGAATTTCCTAAATTGTCCAAAATATAATGTTTTTTAACTTCCATTCATTGTTGAATAATTGCACAAATCAACAATTACAAGGAAATTCACCTCACAGCATTTTTCGCGCACACTACAGCATCACACGTGTTGGAAGAGACTAGCTACTAACACGTAACTGGAACCGTTTTACAGAAATGGGAATGAGAAACAATCTGTTAGGAAAACGAGAAGACTGCACCCACCCACGTGGTCTGTGTTGTCACATATACATTTTACAAGTTCCGTATCACATGCTTTTGAAGAATGTCAGTTCTTGTAAAGTCATACTACCATTATTGTTCAAAGCTGCCGGTGGCCGAATAATTTTTCATATGTTAAAAATAATGTAGTTTGGAGTACTTTCAATTTCAAATATATTTGTACAAAACTGACAACTTGGCTGTTATTCTGTCTAGTAGACAATGAATGAAAGTGAATTTCAGGGGCCAAAAAGCTCTCCGATAGTAATGTAGAACTACTTCCTCTTTGTTTTATATAAATCCAACTTCAACTTTCAGACATCCTCGAAAGTTTCAAACCATGAATAGTAGCTTATATAAAGTGGAATGAATAATATATTTTAATTTATAATTTAAAAAAAGTTTATATGGTGTATTTCATAGCTTTGTGTTAAAACTGTTTATATAGTGCCTCGTCCTAGATGTGTTATAGTCTGGTTGAATGCAGAATCGTTAGATGGCAGTGGTAGCGAGCTTTGCTGCACGACCAGGCGGTTTCTATTTCCCTCCCATGCGCTGATTCAGAGGAGGATCTCCTCCCTATCCGTTCATTTACTTGCTTTAAAACTCTGCTTCTTTCTCTGGCCGCTAGTGCGCTGTTGTCTATGTGTGTTAACTGCAGTAAAGGAGGAATGGATTGACTTTCCTCCACACAAATAATCTCGCACCTTTCTCACAGTTTTCTAGCAGCACATGAGTGCGCGTCGTTTAAAACTCGATCAACCACAGTTTTCTTATAGTTGTGAACTTAAAAATTATCGAATCTTCCTGGAATTTCAAGGCATATATTTCATTTGGTACTTACTTTCAAAAGAAGAAAAACGTGAGGAGGGCGTTCCTCCCTTCCCTCCCCCGAGGAACTGCCACTGCTCAGTATGTTTGAATATAATAAAATGGCTGCTTCTACTTTATGTCGACTGAAAACATACACCATGTTCGCCCAAATCTGGTACGATATTTCTTCGCATAGAACCAGCTATGTAAAATCCAGGGACATCATTTCAGTTTTCACACGTTGAAGAGAGGAAGGAAGGGCAAGGTTTTTTAGAAGTCCTTACAGGGTATATTGCATGGCATACTCCCTTGCTATTTTCCATACTGAAAAACTAGGGTAAACTTGGCCATAAAAAATATTTAAACCATATGAGATGCACTGAAAATATTAAAAAAAAATCCACTATTTGTTTCTTTAAAATCAGACTGATACATGGGGCACCAGGACAGAAACAGCAATGTAATATTTGCATGGTGATTCATTCCGACACTATAACTTCATGACTAACAACACAATTGAAATAAATATGGTCTTGTCCGATCAGGTATGTGACTATGATGCATGATTTGAATTGGTGCCGTGTTGAATTGGTAGTGTGTGGCAAAGAAAATGAAATGGCTTTCACTGTACTGCAGAGAATTTTTATTGTGAAACATTCAGTGAGAAACAAAGATTATAAGAAACTGAAATGTTGTTTCAGATGAGAGTATTCTGAAACACGAGTGCCTTCACAATCATGCACTTATAAACATCTTCGTAAGTTGAGATTTACGGGATCTGTGCGTAATAAAGCAAGGACTGTTGTAAACCAAAAACTTATGAAAGAAACGGTTAATGACATTCTAGTGTGCTTGGAACTGAGTCCCAAAAAATCTTTAATAAGACATTTATTCTACGAAACCAGAATATCTTACAGTTCTTAAATTTGGTATGTAGGCTAATGTCATTTACTATTTATTAATTTCGTAAATTACTTTATTATTCAATAATTTAATTTATTATCCATTATTTCACTTATGTAATAATTTAATAGACTATTCTATATATTATGCGGAACGCGCAGTGACAAAACTGGATGGCTGACGACAGACTCCACTTTCCGTTGGATCTCCCTGTACAATATCTCAAAACCTGAGGTCATATTATATTCAAGGTTGTACTAGATTCGGACCAATGTGGAAAATCTCAAAAGAAACATTTCCCATCATTAAAATATTTTCTCTTTATAGTTTGTACAATAAAAGCACAGGAGCAGCAGTGATAATGGAATGATGACTATGACAATGATGAGTATAATAATAATAATAATAATAATAATAATAATAATAATAATAATAATAATAATAATAATAATAACAACAACACTGGTCTGCGTTTCAAAACTTTTTTTCCAAGGTCCAGGATTTTATAACTGATTTTTTATGTTCCTTGCATGCTGAATTCAAAAATATAACTCATTTTGCTCAATCAGGTCAGGTTTCTTTACTAGCCAAGATTTTAGTTAGTATATATTTACAGAAATAAAATGTACAATAGGTAAGAAAAAATGGTATTTACTATCACGAAACAGACTTAAGTTCACATCACATATACATTAAATATATTATGTAGTACATAAATACAGTTAATTTGGAAGAAAGGGCCTTTTCAAAAAATTTCATTACTGTTTCAGATCTTGAAAATTACACTCGAGACACGAGCCATAGCTTGCAACTCTGTATAGTGGTAACTTAGTAGGAGCGAGAGATAGGGGTGAAATCAACTTCTTTCTTGCAGCCCAATGTAGTCTGGCTTGAGCTTTCTCAGTGATGAGACTGATTTAAGGAACGTTCTTACAAAATGAATAAAAAGTGTGACACACCCTGACCAATTTTACTACAATTGTGGTAAAGTCACTATGCCAATCGAAAGTTTAAAATCACTCCATTTGCAAAGAAAATGCACGAATATCATGCCTACTTTGGTGTCAAAATTGGTGATCAGGACAAACCTTTCATATCTCGTGTGTGCTGCACTTTCTTCAACGCATCTGGGAAGCAAGACTAGCCTGAAACCAGGTTCACACAACGCTCTGTCAGAAGCTCCCATGGATCCTAAAAAATTCTATTTTCGCCACTGCACATCAAATGTGGCCTAATGAAAAATTTTGTCACGACACTTAACAAAGAAAAAAAGAGCTCTTGCTTTCCTAGGTCAGACATTTCTACATGTCAGTGAGGCCAAACTAATAGCAGGTATTTTTATGGCCTTCAAATCAGGGAGCTTATGAATGATGCTAAATTCAATGATCATAAAAAGGATAAAGAGAGTAATGCCTGGCTCGCATTGAAGTCTATTATTAAGAACTTTGTGGGCAACCATAGGAGCTCAGAGTAAAAACATGCTGTTGAGGAACTCCTGCGGAGCTACCAGGCTCTTGGTGGATGTATGTCCATACAGATGCAGTTCCTCAGCTCGCATTTAGATTATTTTCCTGAAAACTGTGGGGAATACAGAGAGGAGCAAGGCGAGCGCTTTCATAGAGACATTCGAGTGAAGAAGTAGAGGTACCAGAATCGTTGGGATGTAAACATGCTTGCAGACTATTGCTAGCAGGTTACCTCAAGAGGGAGGTTCCAGATGCAAAACACGCACGAAAGTCCTTCAAAAGGACCTTCCTTTCACAATAATGGTTTTCGTGTTTCATTCTATATACATATTTTATAATTTACGAAAATCTAAGTCTGACTTGAAACCATAATTAGTATAATCTAATAACTGTAAGATACAATTTATCTCTGAAATACCATATTTTTAAAAAATGCGATAGCAAGAAAATCTGACCTGACTGAGCAAAATGAGTTATATTTCTGAATTCAGCATGCACTAAATATAAAAGAACAGCTATGAAAATTTTGACCTGAAAAATGACGCAGACCAGTGTAATAGGAATATATACACATCAGAGCTATTTTACATTCTATTCAATTTACATAAACAGATACGTTGATTACATTTCAACAAATAGACATAAAGTTTTAAAATTAATTAAGTAATAAGTAATATAATTTAATAACTCACATATCATCCAATCTTGTTCTTCCAACTTGCAGCCAGCTGCGGGTCATTTTCTATTCACCTTATTATGAAAACCACAACCATATCATTCTACCTTCAATTTAATGTATGGTAATGATATAATGGATCAAAGTTTACTTTCCACAGATTTCCTCCCCTTCAAATATTATGTCGAAGTAAGCAAACTTATATTAACTTTAATTTGAAGCAAAAAGTCGATATTGCTCTTGATAAAACATTACACTAACCCTGACGACATTGATAAAATCTGAATTTTATTATTCCATGGATGCAAGCTCATCACATCTCATGCAATATTTCAACACACAATTCAATTTACTATAGAAACAAAATGTAACAATAGTCTTCCATTCTTGCTCATACTAGTAATCAAAAACCAGTTTGGATAAGCAGACTGAGGAGGTACACATGCCTCTTCATCCTCCCTACAAATCGTATTTTTCTAAAAATTAAGAGAAATCCTAACATCCGATAATAATTTATGTGCTCTACTAACTGACTGGATATTAAAAACAGTCACAAATATAATTAATTTACCACAGCTTTACTTAAAACGACGTACTTCAAGGTGTTACATAAAATTAAAACTGAGGAAGTACGTGCGAAATCAGTTACTACTATTAATTTGATAACAAGGGTCACTAAAAACTTGAGGGAGAAAAAGTTAAATGACAGATGAATGGTAGAATATTGTATAAAGCAGTAAAGGTATGTATGATCAAAAATCTCCAGGTAATAACCAAAAACAGCACGTGGTTGTAATGCAGAGTGACAGACTTCAAAAGACAACATAATTATAATCAAGTATTTTTCAGATGAAGAAATTCATTAAAAAATTGTCAATAACATTCTTAACTAGAATACTTCTACCATCCAATTATCTAAGCAGTTCTCCAAAGCCAGTGAAAACAGTGATAGTGATAGAGATAAAGAAAAGGATTTAGGTATTGCACAATTGGAGACTGACAGCAAGCAAGAGGAGGTGTGACAACATTGTGCTCTTGAGCCACGAGGCAGCAAATAATGTCAACCACAACCGTATTTCTCATACACTGTAATGAAAATTTTAAATTATGGTTTATTTAACGATGCTCGCAACTGCAGAAGTTACATCAGCATTGTTGGTGTGCCGAAATTTTGTCCCGCAGGAGTTCTTTTATATCCCAGTAAATCTACTGACATGAGCCTGTCGCATTTAAACACACTTAAATGCCATCGACCTGCACCAGGATCGAACCCGCAACCTTGAGCATAGAAGGCCAGCGCTATACCAACTGCACTACCAATGTAATGATGTTATGAGTTGTAACAATACTCTGTTTCTCTAATATAATTAGTCCGCGTGGTGTAAATGCAACTAAAGATACGCATTCACTACACTGTATCACACTCCTCGGACGAATTGTACACAACCGATATTTTAAGTGCAGTGCATTGACTGTAACAGCTCTATCTCATCGCCTCATTGGATTCCCTTTGTTTAAACCTAGATCATATATGTAACAGATAGGTCGGCCTTATAGGCTTTAACGTTAACAACTTTTGTCAAGTTTACTACGCTGCCATCTAGTTGTTACATAAGGAGTCACATCATAATTCCCATTTGAATTACATTAGCGACTGTACTGCCATCTCGCGTTTGTTTACGGCGGACGGGTGGCAATCCTGGCAGTTGTTCTCTTCAAAGTGCTGTCGATTTTAACATAGCGATGAGTTATCTGTTTTACATATATGATCTAGGGTTTAAAAACATGTAACGTACGATACTGACATTGAAAATAGAGGAGTTTTAAAGTTAGGCCTATTAATCATTAATGATAGCAAAGAGGGCTATTAATCATTAATGATAGCGAAAAAGAATTTGTAATTGTTTCATGCTTATTTTATTAATTGAAGGGGAAGAAAGAATGAAGGCGAGGAAACGAAAAATATATTGGATACATAATATATGTAAGAAACAACTTGAATTTGGAGAATATTACAGATTATTTCCTTATTTAGTGGGAGATTGCATAATGGGGGTTTAAGTCGGGTGATGTAACTGCCACATTGTAAAACTGGTGCCCGTTAAGAAAACAGTTACATGAAAGCCACAAGCAGTTGCAGCCTTCAGACTATTGACAAATCACGAATGTCTAGCAAGTCATCTCTACAGAATAGGTATCTCAGCTTCACCAATATGTGTCCTGTGTAACGATCCAGCAGAAATGAATGAAGATCACTTGAAGACCTGTGAAGCATTAAGATCAGAAGAAACTACAGTTCAAAAGTATTGGAAAGCACGACTGCTCATGGCTTCATTGCCAGATGCAAGGCACTAGACAACAACAACATATTTTCGGAAGACATATGACAAATTTATGATTCTCTTGGAAATAACACCTGACTTAACAAAAAATAATACGTCATTCAGGACAGCAGTTGGACCCAGAGAAAGACTTGCAATATGTTTGAGGAAATAAGCTTTCCGTCTTCCATTTTGGTGCGACACTGAACATGGCACATTATCATTTTAACAGTTGAGCAATTACAATTGATTTATTAAAGAAAGTATGATCGCACAGATCGGAAAAGTTGCTCCCTCGAGAATTGCGGACAGATTTCCGTGTGGTATGATGTAGTGAGCACAGTTACATAACAATTATAGCAAAAATTGTTTTTCTCTGATCCGTGCGATTTGTCCGATGAATGCAATACTATGCAGTGAACGCATACCTTTACAAGGCCTGTCAACAATAGTGGTAAGTACAACAAAAAAACCACGACCATACAAAAAAAAACTTTATTATTATGAAGCTATTTTCAGGACCAAACAATTTCAACATTTTAAATGGGGTCTTCTTAAATGGGAACCACTGCATAGGAACATTACCTAAGAAAAAAAGTACTTAGTATTAATTTAAGTCTTTTATTTCATTATTAAATATAGCATTTCAGCACTATTTTTGTTTTTACTCTTTTCTCACAGTTTTCATCAATCACTTTCAAACTTTATTAGTAGCTACTGTATGTTAAGTATTTTGTGCATTACCTAGTAAAATATAAACTGTTCCCTCTGATGGAAGCAATTTTTCCGATCTTCTCCCTGGCTGCAGATATTCTTTTACCAGTATCCATCCACAAAGAATTAAGAATTGCTATAGTGCACCTCATAACACATTATGTTTTGAAATTGTGCAAAAGTTTGTATGTTACAATTTGACATCTCCATTCTCACCAAATAGTTTGTGAAACATAGCATTAAAATTAGAAACACATATACAATATATCTGCAATTTGTTACACAATTTAATTCGTGGACTCTGATATACTCTGTAACTCAGTGAGATGTGCACAGGTTAAAATTTAAAACTTTTATCAAATCAGTATCTTAAAAAAAAAAAAAAAAAAAAAAAAAAAATCTACTAAAACAGGGCCAGTCAGAGGTGATCTGTGACATTTCCTAGGTAGGTGACTGTAAAATATGTATAGATAATGAACAGCCATATTTTTTCGTTTCTGTATGTGTTCTATAGCAATCATAATAACCTGCTGTCAAATTGAATCACTTAGTTTTCCTAACATTTCAATGTGAGCTGTTTCTCAAAAGGTGATTGTTTATGAGATGACTATGTTATAATTATTATTCTGAGGATGAGCCTATTGGTTTGTTCTAGTCCCTATGTCTGAATGTCTCAGTTAATCATTCTAAGTTGTGAACATCCTATATTTCTTTTGCCATTTGTATAAGATAAAACATCATTTTGATTTTGTTCTTACTCAATCTCTTCAAAGGTTTGAATCATTTATGTCTATTACTTTATAGACTTTTAAATTTAATTCACACTTTTTGGCTTTTCCCCTTATTCTCAGCATGCCACAATAAAATGTATTATTTAGATTGTTGCAAATGACCATTTATATAAATTCTTTGTGCATTCTTCGTTTCCAATATCTTTAGTGAGATTCCATTACAATAAATCTAAATAATGATAATAATGATGATGATAATAATAATAATAATAATAATAATAATAATAATAATAATAATAATAATAATAATAATGTTATAATCAGTGCCTTTTTTCTGACAATGTTCCAGAACGGCATTCTTTTTGTTGCATTTTATTCATAGAACTGAAAAAAGTGTGAATAACTAGGTTTTCAACATAATTTTTCTTTGAATTCTGCTTAGGTCTTAAATGTCTTAGTTGGACGAAAAGAAGATTAAAAACGACAAAATTTCCATGCACTGGACAGTAATTATTACCCTGTCCGCTATAAAATATTTTACACAGAGTTCCACCACCTATTTCTCCAGAAGAAAAGCACTGGTTATGATGATGATGATGATGATGATGATGATGATGATAATAATAATAATAATAACTAGGGACCGTATTTTTTGGTGAAATAAAATGGGTGATTTCAGTGTTAAACCAACCACTATTTTGGTGGGTATTTCGTGAAATAAGTTGTGAATTCAGTGGGTATTTCGTGAATAATAATAATTATGTTTTATTTAACGACGATCGCAGCTGCCGAGGTTATATTACCATCGCCAGTGTGCCGGAATTTTGTTCCACAGGAGTTTTTTACATGCCAATAAATCTACTGACATGAGCCTGTCGCATTTAAGCACACTTAAATGCCATCGACCAGAACTGGGATCGAGCCCTCAACCTCGGGCACAGAAGGCCAGCACTCTACTGTCTGCGCCAACGAGGCCAACGGTATTTCGTGAAATAAGTTGTCAATTAAATGTACTATCTTACGTTTAATATAAAACTTTTTGTTAGTTTCTTTTCGTTTTGCTTACACATATCACAAATAAGAGTAAGCATCACCAAAATATAAACTAAGCATGGAAATATGTGAGACAGTCAGTGAGTATTTTTCATGTACTCAGAAAAGCCCCTCTCATTGTCCACAATAGCTGTAGGGAAGCACTCTGCCTACAATTCACCACCAAATTCACTGTGGTTCCCTACTAAACCCCCCAAAACGTCAACAACCATGCTCAGTTTATATTTCGATGATGCTGATATGTCATTCATTCATAGTGTTCTGGCCAAGGACAGATCTTTCACTGCAAACCCAGCATTTTCCAGTCTTTCTTATTTTCTGCCTTTCTCTTTGTCTCCTCATATGATCCATAGCCTATATCTTAATGTCGTCTATCATCTGATATCTTCTTCTGCCCCCGAACTCTTCTCCCGTTCACCATTCCTTCCAGTGCATCCTTCCAAAGGCAGTTTCTTCTCAACCAGTGACCCTGCAAATTCCTTTTCCTCTTTCTGATCAGTTTCAGCACCATTCTTTCTTCACCCACTCTTTCCACAACAGCTATGTCTCTTATTCTGTCTGTCCACTTCCCACGTTCCAGTCTTCTCCATAGCCACATTTCAAATGCTTCTAGTCACTTCTCTTCACTTCGTTGTAGTGTCTATGTTTCTGCCACATACAATGCTACACTCCACACAAAGCACTTCACTAGTTTCTTCCTTAGTTCTTTCTCAAGAGGTCCGCAGAAGATGCTCCTTCTATTAAAAGCTTTCTTTGCCACTGCTATTCTCCTTTTGACTTCTTGGCAGCAGCTTATGTTACTGCTTGTAGTAGTACATCCCAAGTATTTGAAGCTGTCCACTTGCTCTACTGCCTCATTTAGAATTTCAAGTTTACCTTCTTTACTTTTCTTCCTATGACCATGGTCTTCGTCTTGTTGGCATTTATCTTCATTCCATACTGTTCTCAGCTGTCATTTAGCTCAAGTAGCATAACCCTAGTATCATCTCCTCTTCTGCTAACAATGCCATATCATTAGCAAATCTTATACACTTTCTTCTTCTTTCTCCTACTATCACTCCTCCCATGTTCTGAAAACAGTTCTTCACCAAATCCTCCAAGTAGATGTTGAGCAGAGTAGGTGATGAAGGGCATCCTCTTCATATTTCACTTCCTTCTGACATTTCTTCTCCTATCCTGACTTTGACTCGTTTCACATAGGTTACTGAAGAGCCTTTCCAATCCACGCCAATTTTCTTTAGAATCCCCATCAGTTTATTCCAATCCACTCTATCATATGCCTTTTCTAAGTTCACAAATACTACATACACTTCTTTATTGTTCTCTAGGTATCTTTGGCTGATTGTTCATAGTAGTCCAATTGCATCTCTCGTACCGTTCCCCTTCCTGAAGCCAAACTGCTCTTCTTCCAGCTTAGAATATAAATGTCGATTCAGTATTTGCAGAAGAATCTTTGCCAAGTGTGATATCTGGCTGATAGTCCTGAACTCCTTACATTGCTTGGCATTATTTTTCTTCGGTATTGGAATCAACACTGTCTCTGTAAAATCTTCAGGCCAGTCGCCTTTCTCATATATTTCGTTGCATAATGACAGAATTTCCTTCTTGTCTTCAATCAAGCATTTCACTAATTCAATGGGGATTCCATCAACTCCCATTGCTTTCCCATTCTTCAATGTAAACACAAAAAAGAAAAGTAACGAAAAGTTTTACGTATATTCAACCTTCACTTTTATACTCCACAGCAGTGATTTTAGTTTTTGACATTCTAAAAGATGGCATTTAGGTGATAAATTTCTAATACTAGAAACACAAGGGAGACATGTCGGCTACAATCACTGCGAGTACCACAAAGAGAACCATCAGCAATCAGAATAACCAACTTCTGGCAACAAAATTGGTCTCTGGTGCATAACATACTGCAGCAAAGATTGAAAGCTGTTGTATAACATTCTCAAATTTTTGCTGCAGTCAACTACAGAAATCGATTTTTTTTTTGACAGCCATAGAAATCGTAAATAATATCCATGACGAACACACAATATTGGCATTGCCAAGCAAATGACAAAATTCAATGAAAGTCACAAATATGTTTTCAACAATACTGAATAAGATGCTGGTGCACATTTAGTAGCTTTTGTGATAGAGGGATTATACTTAGTGGTTATTTGACATATTTCGCACATTTTTGCATTATTCCACGAGCTTGTTATGCTTAAACATGATATTTTAAGTATGTACAAGGGTACATGTAAAAAGAAAGTAATTGTGAAAAATTTTGCGTATATCTCTATTATCAAAAAATACAGTCCCTAATAATAATAAAAGATAATAAGATTCTTTGTGGTGTCTTATTGTCGTATTTTAAATAGTTCAATAGTATATTAAATATTGTGAATCTTAATCTGAGTAATTGTGCACATCAACAACACTGTAGCATCTTCAAGCCATCGCCGGATGCTATACATTCAAGCAAAGGCAAAATCAAATAGCCAGTCTTAAAAACATGTTTACAATTTGTCAAAGTACTTGAAAGAATGACAGTACAGTGGTCCCTCTGTTCCTTACATTTATAAACTGAATGGTACAACATGTTCTACCTGTAAGATATCAACATTAACATCTTTTATTAGGAATGAACTCTGAATGGCCCAACACTAATGCACAAATTAAAAAGTACACGAAGATACAATGAGGTCACAAACACACGGTAAAATAAATATCACTGATTAATAACAAAACACTTAAATAAAATGACCCTACAAGAGATGCATAATACTGTATTTACAAAAAAACAGGATGTCAGTTTCTTAGTGTCTTGAAGTTTTCAACCTCACAATAAAACTTTTGTGATATGCTGAGATGCACCAACGATGGCTTCAGTAGAAGTAAATCGCAAATACAACAGTCATACAAAATATGGAGTCCTGTAATAAAGAACACAATGGCAAACTGTAGGAAACTAGAAAATATATTTAATCATTATCATCATCAACAACAACACGGCTTAGGCCATTAGATCTGTTTCAGCTCCAAATCATCAAAGGTTAAGATTAAACTTGTGAAAATTCTGAGTAAGCTTAATAGCTTTTTTACCTTTTTTATGCTGGTTACCAGACCTATGAGCAATCATCAACCTGAAGAATCAGGGGTTTTCTGTCTGGGTAATATATTCTAATAAAGAATGTCTTTACACTCTGGAACTGTGTGAGGTGAAGTAGGAGCAGAGGGAAATGCACTATGTAAGGAGGGGTAACTATAGAATTTATAGTAATACGCAAAGTACAATATACTGTTATCCCAGTGTGACCAGATTCAAGTCAGAAGCTGCGAATACAGAGTGAACCAGCCAGGGCTAGATTCCTAACAGCATTCACGGCGGCTGATTCATAAGTAATGACACTACCATATGCAGAGAATTCGTTCCGTTTTTTTGTGGTTAGTATTGCGTAATGATGTACTTACCCAATTCACTATTCATGTTCGAAATGACGTCCTTGTGATAACTGGGAGGCTGCACATCTAAAGACATGTTCAGCAACTCGCTGGAGTTCGTTCTCCGAAATGGTTCGAATTTCGTGCCAGATATTTTGAGTTTTTCAAGTGAATGTGGGTTATTCGTGTAAACTTTACTTTTAATCACTGAGGTGGAACCATGCTTCGTCACGATAAAAAATTAAGGTAGGGTCAAATAGTCCATCATACACTGACTGTTGGAACCACATGCAAAACCTAAGTCTGCTCTGATAATCAAGTTCCGTTAACCTCTGAACTACACGAATTTACTAAGGTTTCAATTTTAATTGTTTCGTATCTCTTATCACTGAAGACTATGACACCTCTACCTGGTGAGCTACACGACGGGATAATATTGTAGGACTTATCTCTAATCGGTGGCCAATTTCATCTAACATCTCCTCAATGAGAACACGCTTCACACATGTTCGTTTCTTATCCAATACTGATCCAGTTGTACGAAATTTCTTCACTAAATTGTAAATCATTGCTTTAGAAGGTTCTGCAAATCAGAGAATGACTGACGGAAGTTTGTTACAACTGTTCTCCAAGATTCATATTTCACAAAGTTGTCGTAAATAAACACTCGTTGTTCAAGGCTATATTTCATAATGAACACACTACTGCACTCTAAATGAACAGTATACAGCTGCACCCTCACTGTGTGAACATGTTTACATAACTAAACACAAAGTGTACGCGAGCAAGAGGTCTGATCACTGTGATAGCACAGCAGTTACTACGCATACTACTTTCCACTGATGCCAGTCTAGCCCAGGCTGACCCATTCTGTAGTTGTCCACACACTAATTTTGAATAAATGTATTGTACATAACCTTAATTTCATTTAAAATATATTTTAGGGATTTATTTATTTTTTTTGTAAAATAATACATTGATTATGCAAATAATCAAGTTATACGAGGGCTATTCATAAAGTAACTTGCGTCTTATTGTAACAAAAATTACAATGTGGTTACGAGATTTGTTTACAACAGTTTGAAACTGTAAACATTTTGCAAAGCACCCTGGTACTATTTTATTTACGACTACAGCCCTGGATATAACAAGCAAAAAAGAATCTAAGCTATGATAAAATAAAATGTAGTTGTACTTTTACAACTTTCACATGGCTTAACAACCAACTCACCTTAAGAAAAACAATCACTACATCTGATACAAAGTGATGTGTTTAATTTCAAAATAGCATAGTAATGCTACAAATTTATAATCCTAAGTGAAAGCTGTTATATTATTATTTAAAATTATACTTTGCCTTATGCAATTACCCTGTAAATTTTCTTTTCACTACAAATTATATTTTAAAAGTTATAAAGTAGGACAGGTTATAGGAATCAGCTTGTGTATGTACGTAATTTTCACATATTCCATGATGTAATACACAAATAGGCCTACTCACGTTGATGAATACATCACTGGCATAATTATCAGTGTCAGCATCCCACAGACAGCGGGAGCCTATCTTGACACCAGCCCCACGCTGTTCTCCGAGTATTACTTGCACCACATATTTGTACCTCTTGAATCCCAGATCTACAACAGCAAGTACACACACACAATAAACCTTAATAAAACTGGTCTTCTGTAACACAATCAGCAAACGTCACAAACAGAATCTAAATGTTTATATGTTCTATGTAACGGTATATCTGCATGTTTAAGTTGGCGACACCATGACCAAATCCTCTGTCGCGCATGCATATCTTCATAATGAATCTTCCTGGGTGGAGTTTGTATGGTACTCATGGCCAGTTGAAGAATAGTTCCAGACTCGGAAGATAACCTTGTCTAGGTTAGTTGCTCTGTGATGGTGAATCAGGTGACATGTTTCCTGCATCTTGATTTAGCCTTGGCTCTATGGAGCACAATAAATATAGGAAGATTTATTTGACTTGATTGTTTATATTATTAGGATTCTAAATTGTACTGAAGTTATTTCACTTTCATTACTTGTTTGGGATGTTTTGATACATCGAAGTTAAATTGGGCTGGCTAAATTCAGTTCACTAGCATCTTGACTTTCTATCATACTGTCCGATTTACTATTACGATTTCACCATACGCATTAAGCTGACCAGTGCTAATTGATGAGTAGCCCCTCCCTTTAGTTCAGCTTGTAAAATTATGCTTACTTACAGCTGCAATATGGGAAAGTAGGGATGGGACAGGTATTTGTTCAGGTTGGTTCCTTAAAGCCTTCAATGGGAAGGATTAATGGCTCTCCCCCCCTGTATTCGACAAATACCCTTTTGCAGCCGAAGTACGGTATATGCGACATCTGAAAATATAGTGGACCATAAGAAGGCAAACGGCCTCACTATCAAATGACAGATCCATAAATAAAGATCAAATGCTTGAGACATTAATTTAGGCCTAATAAATATAAAAACAATTTAATAAAATAATATAATAATCATTAATCATCAACATGTTCGTCACTGCTGCCATTGTTGCCACTCGTACTCACACCATCATCAAAATCATTAACATAGTTGACATAAGATAATTTCTTACCTTTCACTTTGTTTCGAACAGAAGTTGCAATATTATTTGTCCATGTCTCAGCTTCTTCTACAGTATATTTTTTTCCTCCAAGTTCATCATTCAACACTCCATGTATCAATTCTTTCACTGTTAATGCCCGAAACCTGAAAAAATAATTGTGTGGCACTCTCTTATAGGAACCACCTCATTTTATTTTGATGACGATAATAATAATAATAATAATAATAATAATAATAATAATAATAATAATAATAATAATAATAATAATAATAATAATAATAATAACAACAACAACACCTTTACTGATCACATTAAACATACAATAAAAAACAAGCCTATTCCACGTAATAGAAGTGTATTTGTAAATAACACAGTATCACAGGAACAACATTAAAAAAACTTTGCTGGCTTGTACTGTTGACATGACGCATTTCCGTATGTTAAGCAAATGTCATCACTTTGGACCTCAGAATCCAATCCAGTCTGTGTAACATTTTTGACGCATCCAATATATACATTTTATCTTTCCACACTTGCTGCAGAAGAGTGGAAGTAGCAGTGCACAGTAAGTAATGACATTAATTCTGATGGATAATTACGTTGATAAAAGCAACAAACAAGTCAAATACCATTTTGCTATACTTTTCCATAAAAACGTACGCTCTTAAATTATGACATCGTACAATGCTGTAGCCAGTAGTGAGCGCACATTAGGATTATGTTGCTCTGAATAACCCCTTCACCTGGCTTGTTCTGAATAGGGAAGTGCAAGTGCAAATACAGATGATATACTGTTCAATTTTTATGTTTAAAATGTGTTAAAACAACTTAATTTTAATTACATGTTCAGAGAACACAGACAATAAGATATGCTTATCTCAAAATAAATTTTAAAATATTAAGAAATATTTCTACACTCTCATTACAATTGAATATTCTAGAGAAGGAAAACAATAATATTGCTTATTTCACGTTATAAAAAAACATAATTTTAAAACATTTAGCCACCGGCGTGGCTCAGTCGGTTAAGGCGCTTGCCTGCTGGTCTGAAGTTGCGTTCAGGCGCAGGTTCGATCCCCACTTGGGCTGATTACCTGGTTGGGTTTTTTCCGAGGTTTTCCCCAACCGTAATGTGAATGCAAAATAATCTATGACAAATCCTTGGCCTCATCTCGCCAAACATCATCTTGCTATCACCAATCTCATCGATGCTAAATAACCTAGTAGTTGATACAGCGTCATTAAATAATCAACTAAAATAAAAAAAAATAAATAAAAGATTTAAAACTCTACAGGCAAAAATAAAAATACAATAAAATGCTATTTTACGTTAAATGAACGAAATTAAAAACGATATTTTCAAACCCTTTCGATTTAATTTTAATTAAATATTTGGTGAACACAGGCAATAAGAAAAGCTTATTTTATGTTATACAAATCAATTTAATGATTTAAAACAACTCCGTTTGTCTTACTGCAAGCATTTCCTTCAAGCAATTAGAAATAGTTCCCTCCCATTTTTATTTTTAAAGTGGTAACTGGTAAACTTACATACAAGAAATCAAATTTTCCGAGAAGTCTTTAAAGTTAATCATGTGTTATGTTTACATTTCTCGTTTTCTCACTCATTATCTCGAGCACACCAGCTGTTCAGGGTACCTGGACTACGACATGTATATCTGTCTCTCCCAGCAGGCAATAACCTTTACAGAGTTATCACACCTCATTACATTTAAAAATTCCTTTGCAGAACGAAAACTTACATTTGATCAGGTCAAATTTCTGCACATTTAAGAGACAAAACTAAAACTCTTTCAATCATTTATCATCATAATACACTGCTCTCTTAAACTGACTGAGCATATTGGGAATTAATTCAAGCGTTAGTGAAATCTGGTAGAATCAGTGCAGTGAGTGAGTTGACAGCAAAATAAATGTAGTGCCGAAAGGTACTTGTGCAGGTATGAACCTGTCACACTCGTGGGTCTTAGTTCGAACTTAGGGTTAAGATACAAATTAGATTTACTTTAAATGTTATTTTAAATGATCATGCTTCATTTAATTTAGGATGCTCCTTGTTATTATTATTATTTTATTTTTATTATTATTATTATTATTATTATTATTATTATTATTATTATTATTAATTATTGTTTTTTATTAGTTGTGTTTATTATTAATTGTCATTATTGAGTGTAATTAGTTACCACTGCCACCGGGTATATACTCATTCGCAGTGTGAATAAATATATACACATAGGCTACAATAATTTTCACAAAATACGCTATGCAATGTTTCATGTAAAATATTTTTTTTCTCGAAAAGGAAGCTAAATCGAGCAAAATTGTATTAAACAATTTTGTTTGAAATATCTCAAAGAATAACTCCTTAAAATTAACGACATTATAGTGGGACCATCGGATCTGTGCCCCGGTAAGATATGCGAACTGAACCCTAATTCCTACTCAGCTCGGTAATTCATTTCCCTCCCTGCATTCCTATCTCTCTCCCTTTCTCTCCCCCACTGCTCATAATTTTGAACCTTCTTCAGTTTATTTGCACTTGCAGTCAGTGTTGTCAACTCAACATGAATACTGTAGCACGGAGTGGTGAAAAAAATATTATTAAGCAAGTAATAGCATTTTTCGATGAAGAGAAACAAACAGGTCAATATCTGTTTCCTATAAATCAGGCAACGAAAAGAGCAGCTGCGATTACAGATGAGGCTTATTTTATTTCAATTGATTACGTATTAAAATTACTTACTTAACTAATACTGATATAATACAACATTTTTGTGTAATTTATATAGGCAGGTCAGAGCGCCTAATGAAGAAAATCAGGCGAGAGGGAGTCTGTGCAGGAGATGAAAAGCTAGAATCACCGGGGAGGAACAGACCAAGGGAATCTTTAATTTCTTGTAGATGATATGGACCGATATATTTTAAGAAGAAATATACAAGAATTTTATACCATGCAGAAAGAAGTTCCGACTTTGAAGAAATTATTGAAGGTTGCGAGGAAAGCAATAAATTTCCAAGATGGGAAAGAAATGTTACGGATTAATAGAAGAGGAAGTAGCTAGATTTGTTATCAACTTGGGTGAAGACAGCAGCAGCAGCAATAGTAGTGACTCAGATTCAGATATGTCATGCATAATACAAGTCTTGGTCTTTTGTAAATATGTAAATTATTTTCATAAGAATAATTTAGAACTCCTGCACATTATCAGCATGTTATGTTATATAGTATGTAAATATGTAAATAAGATCATAGTATATATTAACTTCGCCATAGCCGGTCCTCAGCCAGGATGAGAAAGAAAGAGGGTACATGACTATGTGTTCATTCATTCCTACAATTTTATAATTTTATTAGGCCTTCAAGATCATGTTCCAAACCTAACAAAATAAGATAATAAGGTGAAGAAAAAGTATTTATGACGAAAACATTTCTTTTTAGAAACGAAACAAATTCCCTTCACGTAAATTCCATTTAACCAACAAATATCCACTGTAATCATATAATTATCTCCGAATAATCGTAGAAGTCAATCAGCGTCATTAGACCTACTTAAATTAAATTATGAATAAGTAATAATTAACCTCACATTATTAATAAGCAATATTCAAGAGACATGACGTTGTTTGGCGGAAGTTTGGCAACACCCCTATTCGGCAAGATTCGTGGCCTGCAGTTTGACGTGGTGGGAGGAAAGCTGGTGGAATGGAGTGAGTAGAGGCGTTAACTTTTCCAAGGACGACGACAGCGCTGAAGGGGCACAGATTCGATGGTCCGACTATACTTACGGTTCACCCTGTAGGCTATATTACAACATTCTGAGATTAATGTAGGCCTACTAACAATCATTCTCTGTTTCCATTGAGATAGCCTACCTTCTTTTCTTCTTCTCAGTTTCCTTCAGGACTATGCTAGGGCTATATACATACAATTCAACTTTACCTCTCATCAAATTCTGGTCTCATTTGAAATGAAATTGTTGAAGACTTCTTATCTGCATCTTCAGCTTGACGCAAGCTCTTATATTCTTCAAACTCTTCAGGTACTAGCCCCTCAAAATCGGGACACGATATATTCATGGTTTAGCTATATAAAGAGTGAATGTACCTGAAAACAACCATTAGCATACACTACAATAAAATTTCTAAATGATCAAGAATAAAATTTATCATTAACAAGTGAAAATTACACTCCACGTAATGTGTCAGCATGGGGAAGAGAGGGTTTTGATGAGCTAATAATCCAGGTAGTGCCTGCTAGCAAATACTGAAAATGCAGCAGGAACTTCTTTTACAACATACCCAACTTGATTTACTCTTTACCGGAGGCGAATTTATGCATAGGCAGAGTAGACAGCTACCTACAGTAGTAAATTTTCAGGGGAGGCAAATTTTTAAGTAACAAATCTGTCTCTTAAAGTGGAAGGCCACTACCGGTATTATTCGTTTCTTAATATCTGAATTAACATGATATCTTGGACTATAGGAAGTGTTCCAATACACTCAATTACGGAAACTTCTATGCTTTTCGACAGTTTATAAGTTGGTAATTTTGAAAATGATTGGCCAGACATTGTGCTTTGATTCGACCTGTCTTTTTCGGAACAAGGGTTAGGAAGTTCATGAAAAGATCCACTGTATTTCTGAAGACGACTCTCACAGAGGAGCAGATATAATAACATTGACCAGGCCATAACGAAAGTCTATAATAGATCCAATTATACGCATGGAGAGATCTCAATCAAGCTCATCAGGTTGATCATGAAAAGAGGGTCATTTATAAGTCTTGTATTCTCTACCTTAGTGTCAATATAACATCCCTCTCTTCAATTGGTCACTAATATTTTTACTTTTTCGTGCTCAGTGTTATCAAACTTTACATATAATTTTTAAAACAATTATAATTACCAGCTTTCGAATTAAAAAAATAACTCAAATTCTTCAAGATTCCCTGCAGATTAGCCTATACAATTTCATTTATACCACTCAGAAGGTCCTAATTGGCTATGCCATATACAAATTTTAACTAAAATCTTTTATTTATAAATTTAATTTTAACGTTATCTTTTAAGATTTTATATTATAATTGATATGAAAACAGTGCTTAATTATTGCAATTTATTTTTTACAACATTATTGATCTTTAATGCATTATATTATTGCTATTGATAAAAATAATTTACAGGAGAAAATAAATGAAACCTCAAGACAACTAGAACAGTGGTTAGCTAGCAATAGACTAAAACTGAATGTCAGTAAAACCGTTTGTATGTATTTCAGTCAGAAACAACTACATGACTCCATTGAAATACTACTTAATAATACTGGAATAAAGGACGTCGATTGTACAAAATTTTTAGGGATATGGATTGATTCCAACCTCACGTGGGAAAGTCATATTCAATTCTTAACTGATAAACTAAGTCGTTTGTGTTATGCTTTCCGTGTCCTAACCAATATAACTCCCAAGGAACTACTTAGAGCGGTTTACTTTGGCTATGTTCACTCTGTATTATCATATGGGATAATTATCTGGGGGTCGTCATCAAAACTTGCACAAGTGTTTAGACTGCAAAAGAGAATATTGAAAATTATAAAGAAAGTACCTATTCGCTCGGATAGTAAAAAAATATTCAAAGAGTTTGATATTTTGCCCCTACCTTGTATTTACATTCTTGAAACAGTCTGTTTCATCCACCAAAATTATGATAGTTTTAAAATAAACTCTGATTATCACAACTACAGCACAAGAACATGCAATAATTTACATTTTAATCATCATAGGTTATCCAAAAGTCTCAATAGTTTATCACATACAGAGATAAGACTTTACAACAAACTCCCTGTTGAAACTAAAGCCCTTAGCTATGCTAGATTTAAAAAGTCAGTGAAACATATTTTACTTTTCCACATGCCTTTTACTGTCAATGAATATCTTAGTTTAGCACTCCAAATTTAGCTTACAGTAGTTAGTATCTCCTTTTGTGTTTACTGCTCTTCTTTTGTATCTGATTCATGTCTGGGGTGAGACTGCCCAAGAAGATAAGGAAACCAAGAACCTTGTACAAGTAATGGTCTGAAGAAAACTGTGGAGAATTGACTTCATTACTGAATGTGTTGATTGTATATTATTTGTATATTATTGTAGACATCTTGTATGTCGGAAAAACATGTATGTAACCGCATATTTATTATGTATTCACTCTGACGATGCCATGAAATCATTGTATTTCCTAAGGCTAATAAATATCTATCTATCTATCTATTAATTTCCGGATTCTCGTTATCATTCTTAATTAAGGTCGGACGATTTATTTGTCTTTAAATCTTTCTCTTTTATAGAGTTGATGCTTTAGTGATCCTTCGGGTCAAATTTGAATCGTAGTACTTAATGTTAGGTTATACTCTTCGTAACTCAAAAGCTCATCTTAAAAGATGCTCAATACCTACGTAACTCTTACAATTTGGAAATAGTTATTAAATGTAAAACATTCCACAATCTATATTCAATAAATAAATATTATATTGTATTCTTTGCAAATTCAAACAATATCAACAAAACTGATACACTTATGACAAACGTCACAATGAAATATAGTTAAAAATTATATTATTAAATTTATAAATGTTTACTTACAGTTTATACAACAATACATACTTAATTAAACTCTATTTTATTTGTGCATATTTCTTTATTACTTACAAATCTTAAAAATATGTAGCTTAACAACAAACGACAACAAGTTTCACAATATTGCGCTCCTTTACAGATTATCGATTCAAAACATTCAATCTATCGAGAACAACGCATCAGTCTCACCAACTTGAATAATATTATATAATTTTGATTATTATCCCTGATCACATCACATCACATCACATACCCATATAATATGCTATATGTGATTAACTGATTAGGGTTATTATCCATGTTCTCTCTGAACCGAAACGAGTCGCTATAATAGTATTCTGATTATTACAGTCTACTGGACTGATAGAATGATTTTTTTTTCATAAGTGTATATTATTTTTTGGGAGTGTTTTTTGTAAGTAATTTTATGAGGTTGTTATTGATATGCTGATAAATTATTTGTACGAGTAAATTAAAGAAAAATAGAATGATAATTAGGTTAGGTTAGGTTTGTTATAAAATATAAATCGGGTTTTTGTAATTGATAACAAGATGAGCTATGCCTTCTGGATCATTACAATCGCTACCACCAGCTATACAGTATTTCTCAAAAGTTGAGAGCACACCTATAAAAAAAACTACCGGTATAAATCTGCAAAATAAACAATATTTAATTCACAAAACTGGTTGTTGTAATCAGTGACATAGGACTTAAAACAAATATTTTGAGACATGGGTCAACTACTGTATTTTAGTTTTGTTTTATCATTTTTTTAATATTTGCCGAATATATTCGTTGTCTCATTGCAGAGCGCGAATTATAGATACGTGTTTGTAGTATAGTCTGTTGCAATATAGGTAGTAGGCCTATATGACCTTACAAGGGAGAATAAAATTGTTACCGTATGGGCTATTAGTAACACGTTTAGAAAAATTTACCAACAATAGAACAAGTCGTGTTTTGAACTATTTTCCTTTATTTTAATTGCCTAACGAATTAAGTATCCTAATTAGTCCACATCTTCTCGGAAAACTCTTTTATACTTTCGACTAACTTGTATGAAAACACTACATATTTACAATTACCGGTACTCATTTGTTAAAAGTCAGTAATATTTAAACATTTAAATCTTTAATATTAAAATTAATTTATAACATCCTGTTCAATGCAGATTAAAGGTTGGAGCTCTATTATATTTCGTTTACACGTTTATTATATATTGGGCATCCAGGGGACTTTTCTTCTTACGTGCGTAGCCTACACTTTTGCACCCTTCGAGCATGACTTAGAAACTACATGTTTAGTGGGAGTAAATGAACGACAAAATGATTGTGTTTAATAATTTAGTGCTCAATGTCTGCGCCAAAAAACGAGCAGGATGTCTTACAAGTGTATGTGCTCTGGATCAGGGGTACGTGACAGTACAGATAAAATCAATCCACCCATCACACCGCATCAATAATAATACCTATAATAATGAATTAAAATTTCTATATTTAATAGACTTATATTATTATCAATGTCTATATTTTCTTATTTAATCTTTTATTAATGATTAACCACTTACAAATAATTTGGAAGGAACTACTTTCTTACGACTACGTCATCGCTAACCAATAAGAAAATAGAACCGATTTCGTTTATTGACGCAGCACTAGCAAGTGCTACACCTGTATCATAGCATTACAAGTTACAAGTTTACAACTGTACAGTTATTATCTTGTTGGTATTTCTAGTTACAAGTTACAGTTTTTTTAATAGTAAGCCTACCGGTACGTGTATGTAATTAATTCAACGTAATTGTACAGTAACTTAATTGCTATTGTGCAACAATCTACAAATAACAATATAATAAGACTACCGGTATGACAATAAACATGAAAAGTGGTGAGGTTAAAATCCACTGAGTGCTTTCACAATAAGAATAATATATAAAAAAAGTGCATTAAGTCCATTTGTCTTTTGCATTACCGTATGCTGTTTGATTTAGGATTTTATTACGGTACGCATAAAAAATCTTGCCAATAATATGGTACAATTAGTACTGGTACAGTACAGAACATGCTTTTGTAACAACTGATGTTCACCAAATGATAAATTATATTATGGCCTCGTTTAAGACGTATTTACGGGCAAATAAAATAGCAGTTCTAACGGAAATATTACAGAAGAAGAATATTTTATTTGGTCCTTTCTCAGAAAAAATTTCAAAACAGGACAAAATCAGGGAATGGACCGAAATTCATAAAAAGGCACAAGCACTGGGATTAGTCCCTCGCAACAAGGATGTAACGTACACAAGGGACACATTCTGGCAGAATTTTAAGAAATGTACAATGGTATGTAACTGTATAACTATCCTTCACATGTAGAATATGACGTGTATAAATATTAATATTTTACTTATACAGGGTAGAAGTGATATAACACTGCAGAATAAAGGGGCAATAGAATACATAAAAAAACACGAATCTGAATACAGCAGCATACCATCCCTTAGTAACTACATCTTTTTACTTTTGCAAAAAAAAAAAAAAAAAAAAAGCTCATTTTATTCAAAACTGCAGGGGGATACATAATTTCTTATATCAGTTCCTTTAATAAAAGTAAAAATCAAAATCATAAGGATAGTACATAATGAGTAAAACAGTGTTAATATTTAAGGGAAAATTATTTTTTTCTGAGAAATACACTGTTAAAATCTGCACAGTTATATTACTTTCACCATACAGGCTGTGCATTGACAGCTGATTGATGTATTTACTTTGTTTCATATTAACAGAAAAAATGTGACAACATAAAGCAAGCTGGTTCTGGAGGAGGAAAGAAAACAAAGCTGACTGAGATAGATGAAATAGTTCTCAGTATTCTTGGAAAAGAAAGTGTAGCCATAGTCGACCTCCCAGTTTCAGAATACTGGAAGCAAGAAATTGAAGATAATATAGAAGAATCAAAAGAAGACATTACACCTGATCCTGTGCCTGAACACTACCTGCTAGATGTGATTCCAGAACCCTGCAACTCAGCAACTGAAGATGTCAGTCAAAAAAGAAAAGCCAAGGATGAATGCTTGCATGAACTAAAAAAGAAAAAGTTACAATTGGAAATTGAACTTTTAAAAAAACAAAGCTATTTGAAAAGCCTAGAGATACTGAAATTGGAAAGAGAGCTAGGAATAGAGGCAGTTACAGAATGATCATTTATTATTATTATCATCATCATCATCATCCTTTTTATGCTTAACTCATTACTGGTACGGTATACTAAATGTAGTGCAAAGGTAAGCCTACTGTACTGTTCGGTAAGGAGGCTGTCTGCCTATTCATATAGAGCCTTGCCTCCAAAATTATTTAACGAATCATATTCTCTATTTAATTTGTCAAGAAACAAATATTTAGTAACTTTTTCTCCACTTATTCGGAAGCACAAAGTTAGCAATAAAACACAATGTCTGCTCTAGATCGAATCTATAATTTACCTTACCTTCTTCTGTCACAAGAAATAATTAAATATAATACAACGTAAACCATACATTTTCCTAAATCTTTTGTTCTGTGATATATGTATTTTTATTTTAAAATAATAAATACATCATTCAAGGAGTTAAAAGGTATACAAATGTACATAGCCTACTGGTACAGTAATTTACAGAAAAAACAACATAAAAAATAAAATGCAACTTCTGGTATGAACCTCCTATTCTTGGTTATCATAGCAGTGAGAACTATAATTTCGTGTCCCACAACTGTACTCTTAAAGGAAAACACAGTTTGGATTATACATTTAAGAAAATTAGGAATGCCTAGCATCTACGGTACGTTACATATTTGTAAAATTTTTAATACCGTAAATCATAATTTCAAAACCATAATGAGGTGGTTTCGTCGATTTCCGCTTAATAGTTTGTAATGTAACTGAAAGATATAGTGATATTATAGTGGTGTTCTACGCATTCCAGTGAACAAAAGAAAAAACAAACAGTCAGTTCTGTCAGAAAAAAAAAAATTATTGTTATTGCTTTTCTTAAGAACATAAATAAAAAATATGGCTTAATTATACTTGCTTTTATACTTTATAATAATTTAACAAAAATATTGGTCTTGTAAACCAAAAATAAGGAACACCTTTTAAAACTTCAGAAAAAAGATTATATATTTTCATTAATTCCCAAAACTAATATTTTAAATAAACTACTTTCTAAATTAGGTGTGGCTATATACTCCTAATATTCATTACGGTTAAATACATTCTTAGTAGGTACCATTTTCTTCATTCAGGTTATGTCACTGCTAGACACAAAGAAAAGATGTATGTTTAAAAATACATTCTTGTTATGCATACAGCGATGTCATGTTACCTGTTTAAACTATTTTAAAGATATAAGTTGTATATTATAGTAATTTATACACAGTATGATCAGATTTCAGTAAACCAAAATGTACTAGTTCGTATAAAAATAAATACTTTAAACTCTATAATAACAAAGTGTGTGTTGTATATGAGGCAGTAATATTTATAAGCCACCGGCATGGCTCAGTCGGTTACGGCACTTGCCTGCCAGTCTGACGTTGCGTTCGGGCGTGGGTTCGATCCCTATTTGGGCTGATTACCTGGTTGGGTTTTTTTCGAGGTTTTCCCCAACCGTAATGTAAATGCAAGGTAACCTATGGTGAATCCTCGGCC
The DNA here is from genome assembly GCF_040183065.1 of Periplaneta americana. Taxonomy (NCBI): domain Eukaryota; kingdom Metazoa; phylum Arthropoda; class Insecta; order Blattodea; family Blattidae; genus Periplaneta; species Periplaneta americana. The sequence continues at coordinate 95,074,772 of NC_091129.1, forward strand.
CCGTCTCGCCAAATATCACCTCGCTATCACCAATCTCATCGACACTAAATAGCCTAGTAGTTGATACAGCGTCGTTAAATAACCAACTAAAAAAAATATATATTTATATCGGTGCCTACTTAAACAGCTCTATACAGAGAACTATTCACCCTACAAGTATCAAAATTCCGTATAAGAAAGTGCTAGACTATGCTTCATAATTCTTAAGATTGTTGCCTCTAGTTGCACAGTTCATCACCAGCCACTGTTGACCTAGAAGGAAAGAGTTTGAAGAACATTCCATGATCCACTGTTCATAAGATGCCTTGATAAAGTGCTTTAAGTGTCTTTTTTATCCTCTCAGTTTAAGTGCCTTTGAAAGAGGTCACAGTATGCAATGAATATGAGTAAATAGCCTACAGGGTAGTGGTGTCAATTATTTCAACAAAGTTTTCAATTATTTAGTAATAATTAATTTCAGAATGGATGAAAATTCAAACCTACAAATAAAGTTAGCATTTAAAATACATTACGAATTATACTAACACATGTTAGTGTGATAAACAAATCGCTAAGGTACTTGAGATGTACTTACTTAGTGTTGAAACAAAGTGTAATTTTTAAGCTTAAACTAAGCCTTGTAATGATTACAGGATGTACGGTAACCCTATATAAAGGAATATTAACTACTAAAATTTTAATCGATCTATATGAGGGAAATTAAAACAAAGATTAAAAAAATGTATTCAGTTTTATTAACGTATGTCATACCAGCTCATTTTCTAGCTTTTGGATGTATATCCGGCTCATACCAACCCAGTTTGAGCACTGCTTTGAAATGGTATTCATCAAAATAATGGAGTTATCTGTTCATTATTTCTCTTTCACATGCTCTCCAAAATATCCACATGAAGTCCACACCTGTGGAGTAACAGTCAGCACGTCTGGCTGCGAAACCAGGTGGCCCGGATTCGAATCCCGGTTGGGGCAAGTTACTTGGTTGTGGTTTTTTCCAGGGTTTTCCCTCAACCCAATACGAGCAAATGCTGGGTAACTTTCGGTGCTGGACCCCGGACTCATTTCACTGGCATTATCACCTTCATATCATTCAGATGCTAAATAACCTAGATGTTGATACAGCGTCGTAAAATAACCAAATAAAATAAAATCCACATGAAGAGTTACCGGTACATTCCTCTGCTCAATAATAACTCCGGTCTGAGTTGGTTAAGTAGGCACAGTTCAATTATAGCCTAACCACCTTGTAGAATGTAATATGGTACTGATTTGCTTTCGTTATGGTACATGAAAATTGTGGTAAAATATAAAACATGATAAAAATATTTATGACAAGTTTAGCGGACACAATGAATTGAAAATTTAAAGAATGCCTTGTTTACAGTAACATCAAGATCAGATAAAACAATTTTCTCCCTCTCCCACAGATATGAATATTCGTACTCTTGGTACTTAAAAATGTTCTATTAACATCAGCTGCTGATGCTATTGTTTTGATTTTTTTTTTAAAGCTAGTAGTGAAGTTGTCCATCCTTAGCAAAACATGGTGTATCCATCAAGTACATATGCATATGATGATGATGATGATAATGATGATGATAATAATAATAATAATAATGTCCTACATGGAAGTGCAAAGTATTACCATATAAAGTATCGAATGACTTATTAACTTCTTCCATTTTTCTTTCCCTGGAGAAAATTAATCTGAAATAATTACTGCTGAGGTAGGTGAATGTGAATGCAGACAAAGTTTCAGCATCAGTTTTAAGTTGTTGTCCTGGATAGTCACTGTAATCTTCCAATCTTCCTATTTAAATATTGGCAAAAGAACGTAGCTACTCTCATTGTGCTGTAGAATTAAGCGAAAAAAATTAGAAAATAAATCTTGGAGAATTTAAATTTCCATACAAAATTACAGGCCCCAAAATTTTCGTTAAAAGGCAAATTCCACGAAAATCTGAAACCTCGTGAAATTGTGTATAATATATACATACATACATTCATTCATTCATTTAATAGTACTGCTATATTTGGTAATAAGAATTATCATGCAAATCTGTGTAGCTCCCTGTGAAGCAGGCTTGAATAATTTCAAGGGAAAAATTGTTCCCAGGCCGGGTATCGATCCCGGGACCCTTTGCTTAGCGCATGAATGCTCTACCAACTGAATTCTTCATTCATTTCTTCTGAATTTCTGTACTTATGATAAGTTTCCAAAAATAAGGAGTTTCAAAAGAATCGTAACTTTCTTTACGGTAATTTATGTTTGCTGTAAAATCATGTCAGTGTTATATGGTACTGGATTAAATGATGATACAGTAATCTTCCGTTATTTGCAGAATCTTTATCTGTGGTTTCAGTTATCTGCGGTTAACCTAGGCGACTTTTTTCTTATGTATTTTAGCTCCTAGCATCCTAATCTGAAGAGTTTTTGTAGAAAATCTAGAATTTATCGCACTTTGTGTTCATAGATAGTGGCAATATCAATTGCCAACCCTGTCCTTACCCTCAAATTTACTTTTCACTGTCCTGTTGCGTACTGCAATACAAACCAATCAAAAGGATACTCATAGGGTATGCTGTTATCTGTAGGTTTCGTAACATATCCCCTGTGGATACAGGGGGATTACTGTAGGTATATTGTATTGCAATTTATGATACCTATTACGTATTTAGGAAATGGAAAGAAAATTAATATCTTCATTGTATACTGGAAAAGTTTGTTATGTATTGGATAACACTATTTTGTTAGCTTTCAAGAAAACCATACAATAAATTAATAATTCTACAATTTTTCAATGGCATTGATATCGTTCATTGTTTGTCATTGGCTTAAGTATTACCCTCTAAGACAGCCTTGGGGATAAAGAGGAAGGAAAAAAGAAAGGAGATATCCATGCCCATGTCCTTTCTGCTTTAGAAATGAACACATAGTAAAGCATTGTGCATCAGGGGTGGATTTTAGGCGACCAGTGAGAGCCGAAAATTATGATGCAAGCCTTATATAATCCGTCACTTTGCAATGCTTGCCTTCACGTCCATTTGTATTGTTCCGAAACATAACTGTCTCTGCTGGCGAATGTGGAGAGGGGAGTTAAGGAGTAGTCTGCAGTACCTCAATTGAGGTATTAAGGCCCAGGCCTGCTCTAAGAGTATATGGTGAAACTGTATATCGCTTTGTAATCATAGATGCTGCCAGTGGTGCTGTAGGAAGTGTATTTATGTTAAAATAGGATTATTATGATGATTACTGGAGAATGGTGGAATATCAGGAGAGGAAACAAGCGGTACTAGAATAAACTTTCTTCAAACACATTCTTTGTCCATCACAAATTCAATTTGCACTAGGATTGGAATGCAGTAAGGGTATCAGCATAAGAATAGGACGCTTTAACTGTTGGACTAATAGTGTGCCTGAACTCCATCATTGGATAAATAATTATTGAAGTTACGAGAAATGAAAATAATCTCTATCTAAACTTACAAAAACTTTTTGGAAAGAGAGGTCCAAAAAGCCAGAGTTTCTCCCTTTCCATATGCTATAAACATACAGAAAATACTCGATAAGTTAATGTAGACGTGAATTATAGTAAACATACTGTATTACAATTTTTCTTTTAATATTATTTACAACCCTGACATCAGTATCTTTCAGAAAACAATCAAGTTATTTTTATTTCAAACTCACCTTCTTCTTTGTCTTTGGGTTAAGATTGCTGAAATAACATTGAAGTGGTGAGAAGACAAATATTTCACGGGTCCAGGTTTTTTTAATTTTATGTTTTAAAAAATTCTGCATATTTCACACAAAACACTAAAAAATCGGACTAATATTTTTCTTATTAATTCCTGACAATGAAATGAAAACAAGTCTAAAAATCATTAATCAATAGAAATTGCTATTTTATAATCCTACAAGAAACGTGCCAGGTTAAGCCAAATTAGAATGATTTAACACCATATAAATTAGCTATAAAGACCCGACTTGATTTAAAATACAATAATATATGTATTTTATTTCCTTTAAAGTATTAATCTCTTCTGTATTTAGTTCAGCCTCACAGCAGGATGATTAAGATGTATATTGCAACCAAAATAAAGGCAGTCTAGTGTGAATAACAGGTCACAATGTTCCTTACCATGGCATCTTGCAAACAAAGACTCTAAGGTGAAGCTATCCTTACAAAAATCGGAAAATATTTTTCAACATTATCATGGTCTTAGAGTATAATTCAATGATAAAAGTTCCGAAATATTATTTTGTATTTGAAATTAATGGAGTTGTCATGCCTTCCCTTTGCTGGGGCTCCATGCTATTCTTGATTCGTCCCTGGTCGACGGTGAAGGAAATCTGAACTCCACTTACAATTCAGTGACATTTCCCATCCTCTTGTACCCTCTAAATACTCTGATTGTCCATTCTCAATAGTTATTCTGAAGGTTTGTCTATGCTGCACTCCTGAAAAATAGCTTTCTTGCTAACAGTAAGAAACAGTTAGTGTAAGGAAAGACGTGATTTACTTACTTAAATAGCCTTTAAGGAACCCGGAGGTTCATTGCCGCCCTCACATAAGCCTGCCATTGGTCTCTATCCTGGGCAAGATCAATCCAGTCCCTAGCATCATATCCCACTTCCCACAAATCCAGTTTAATATTATCCTCCCATCTATGTCTCGTCCTCCCAAAGGTCTTTTTCTCTCAGATCTTCCAATTAACACTTTATATGCATTTATGGATTCACCCACACGTGCTATATGCTTTGCCCATATCAAACATCTGGATTTAATGTTCCTAATTATGTTAAGTGAAGAATACAATGCGTGCAGTTCTGTGTTATGTAACTTTTTCCATTTTCCTGTGACTTCATCCTTCTTAGCCCCAAATATTTTCCTAAGCCCCTTATTCTCGAACACACTTAACCTCTGTTCCTCTCTCAAAGTGAAAGTCTAAGTTTCACAACCATACAGAACAACTGGTAATATAACTATTTTATAAATTCTTTCAGCTTTTTTGAGAGTAGGCTGGATGAGAAATACTTCTCAACCGAATAATAACAGGCATTTCCCATATTTATTCTGCGTTTAATTTTCTCTCGAATGTCATTAGCTTTTGTTACTGTTGCTCCAGGGTAAGTACTTGAATTTTTCCACCTTTTCAAAGGATCAATTTCCAATTTTTATATTTGCATTTCGTACTATGTTATGGTCGCGAGACAATCATGTAGGTACTTTGTTATTTTGGGGTTTACTTCCAAACCTATCTCTTTACTTGCTCCAAGAAAAATTCCCGCGTTTTTCCTAATCATTTGTGGATTTTGTCGTAACATATTCACGTCATCTGCATAAATAAGCAGCTGATGTAACCTGTTGAATTCCAAACTCTGTTTTCCTGGACTTTTCTAATGACATATTCTAGAGCGAAGTTAAAAAATAAAGGTGACAGTGCATCCCCTTGCTTTAGCCCACAGTGAATTGGAAAAGCATCAAGACAGAAACTGGCCTATACATGACACCTCCATAATTTCAAACACAGAGTAAGATTTCAGAACTTTTATTATTCAATTAAATTCTAACACCATGATAATGTTGAAAACTATTTTCCCATTTTTGTAAGGATAGCTCCACCTCAGAGTCTTCGTTTGTAAGATGCCGTAAAGATCATTGTAACCTGTTATTCACACTAGACTGCCTTCATTCTGATTGCAATACGCATCTTAATCATTCTTCACTGTGACTAAACTAAATACAGAAGGGACTAAAACCTCTAAGGAAAGAAAATACATTATGAATGCTCTTTATAGACTTAAATTTTTGGTTACAGGGAACATATGCTACACTGATCTTAACTTTACATTAATTTGCTCCTGCTTCTTTATAACAACATTATGGGAGTACATTTTTCCTCTATCAACGATAGAATAGGCCTACAAAAGATAGGTTAGGTTAGTAGGAAGACGTGAATTTATTGTTAATAACAAAGACCACAGGATAACAAGTTTGGAAGTAGGAAACATTGAAAACACCGTCACTGCACTTATGTAAGCTTTATTTAACCTGTTAACACATTCATCAGATTGAGCCAATAAAACCGTTGACTCCAATCTCAAGTTTAGATACATTCATTCAAGACAAGGATAATATTATTATTATTAATAATAGTAATAATGATGATGATAAAGTCCACTCGAAAATGAAGCACAGTCCATCGTCAATACATTTCAATAGCTAAGAAAAAATCTTTTTCAAAAATAACAACACTTTTGTTTCTTCTTATTCTTCCCTCTTAAATAAGCTATTTCATCAGCTAAATGTTGGTTATTGTTAAGTATATTATGCCGCAAGGTTTGTTGTACAACTAAGATAGTACATTATTATTCTGGAAGGAAATAATAACAGATGCTAAGTAGTCTGACAAGTTCTAACAACACTCAAACAGTTCCTGAACAAATCCAACAATTATTTGTAAAGAGTTATTATTATCCTCATAGAAATATGAGTAAATTAATGTTATCACATTTTAGAAAAAAAATGGCTCCTTTGTGTTGTTAGTTAAGCATTAGGATGTACATAAAATCCAACCCTTTGCATGTTGTTTTCATGGCGTTGTGCTGCTAAGCTATAACTCAGAGCAATATGGCATTTGCGGACCAGCACAGTCTCTCTATGAAATGAAATGCAGACATCTAACATGTCTGCAGCAGATTTCAGTTTGCACTCTAAAGCGGAATCTACTTTGAAGCAGTTTTCTGCCTTCTGGCCTTGAGTGTTTGCTATTCACATTTAAATGTTATAGAGTATCAAAAGCAATTTGGGGAAATGACATAATAAATTGAATATGAAATAAAGTGTGGAATCATGATGACACTATACTGGACATTACTGTAGCAGCTCATCGAATAAGCGCAGAAGCATAAATGAATAACAGCAGCATCTGCCACAAAATCTGAATATTTTCTTTCTCGCTGTTTCTATCGCGAAACAGAGCAAAGGATTAGAGAGTGGTGTTTTATTTTCATAACCACAAATTAAACATGTCTGGTGACATGCACTCATCGGCAACAACACTGTGAAAAGGGTGTGGAACATTTTTACTCCAATCGTACGTTAGTACTTGAAGTTTATTTCCATTCATAACTTTTATACATAAGTTTTGTTAAATATTTGTTTTTGTTTTATTTATTTTTTATAAATTTGCTGTATGAGTTAGCTGAGTGATTATCACCCATCACTCACATATTTATTTATATATAATCATGTCCTGCAGCATATCTGACTAGAAGGGTTGTCGTAACAAATATGATTTTATTTTTGTTTTCAATAATGCTTTACACTTGGTCTCAAGTACGTTATCAGTCCCAACCATTGTTATTTCTCAAATTAGGGACTCACATTGCTAGTACCAGAGTGTACCAAATGTGGAGGTTATAGTTCTATACTATATTATGTAGTATTTTATCACTACCTTTTGAAAATATGGCTTTTTGTTAAGCAAATAGCTTTATTCAAATATAAAATAGGAATAAATGTGGCTCTTACAAGATGGGAAGTGTGATCCTGCCTTCACCCTCCCATCGTAGAGCATTCCTATTTACATATACATTATTTGCATGAGTTTGAGTTAGTCTCATCGTCAGAGAACTTTAATTATAATATTTACAATGCGTTCAATTTCATTATCATTGTCTGTAATGAGTATTTTTTTATGTAAGTAGTACTATCACTGCGAAGTTCTTACAATTGTCAAATTTAAGGAGTCCATATTTTATATTCGTTAATCAATATTCATTTCAGTAATTTTTTTCACTATAGATATAGTGAATGTCCGGCAACTCAGTTGCAAAGAATAAAATATGAACAAACATCATGTATAAATGATGATGGATATTATAGTAATGTCAATGCAAGGTTACAGAAATCTCTTCTTGGTAATTAATGACTAAAGTTCTGAGTTCATCATACACTTCTGATTGGCACAACAGTAAAAAATCAATCTCGTCACCACTCTATTTCTTTAAATATTTTCCCCATTTCTGAAAAATAATTCCTCGGGTTCATTAAGAACAATGTTACGTGGCATAAGCAATCTGTCAATAATTGTGTAAATTCACTGTCACTGTCAGTAAAATGACATAAATATGGTTTTTTGCATCAGCATCAATAACCTGTGTGGAATTCTCTAAGAGATTCCACTTCGTATGAAGATATTTATATGACTAGTAGGGAGGTAACACTGTGTGAAAGTGTTAGAGTCTTAATAAGGTAAGTAATTCATATTTCGGTATATTAGTACGTCAGCATCGTCATAGATAACCATTCGGTTGCTATAATGATGTGTTACATATTCACACACAACTTTGTTATACGAGTTGACCTTATATGTAATTCCATTCCAGCCTCTGTCAGGAAGCCAAAAGAACATTATTAGACATATTTGCAAACTCCTGATCACAATCTACATTACTGGGAAAAATTCTTCACCACACTTTATATTATTTATTGATAATTTCTTTTGGAATATGTTATTTTTTGTTACTATCAGTAGTCACAATTATTATGACTGTGATAAAAGTTCAAAATTCTGTGAACAAGCAATGATCTTATTACTTTTTCTTTTAGTAAATCTGGGAAGAGTTAAGTACTCTTTTATTTGTTTTAGTAAATCTGGGAAGAGTTACGTACTCTTATTTTTTTAGTAAATCTGGGAAGAGTTAAGCATTCTTTTAATTTTCTTTTCTGGGAAGAGTTAAGTACTCTTATTTTTTTTAGTAAATCTGGGAAGAGTTAAGTACTCTTTTAATTTTCTTTTCTGGGAAGAGTTAAGTACTCTTATTTTTTTTAGTAAATCTGGGAAGAGTTAAGTACTCTTTTAATTTTCTTTTCTGGGAAGAGTTAAGTACTCTTTTAATTTTCTTTTCTGGGAAGAGTTAAGTACTCTTTTAATTTTCTTTTCTGGGAAGAGTTAAGTACTCTTAATTTTTTTAGTAAATCTGGGAAGAGTGAAGTACTCTTTTATTTTTTTTTAGTAAATCTGGGAAGAGTGAAGTACTCTTAATTTTTTTTTAGTAAATCTGAGAAGAGTTAAGTACTCTTTTAATTTTCTTTTCTGGGAAGAGTTAAGTACTCTTAATTTTTTTAGTAAATCTGGGAAGAGTGAAGTACTCTTTTATTTTTTTTTAGTAAATCTGGGAAGAGCGAAGTACTCTTTTAATTTTTTTAGTAAATCTGGGAAGAGTGAAGTACTCTTTTATTTTTTTTAGTAAATCTGGGAAGAGCAAAGTACTCTTTTAATTTTTTTAGTAAATCTGGGAAGAGTGAAGTACTCTTTTTTTTTTTTAGTAAATCTGGGAAGAGTGAAGTACTCTTTTATTTTTTTTTTAGTAAATCTGGGAAGAGTGAAGTACTCTTTTAATTTTTTTTAGTAAATCTGGGAAGAGTTAAGCACCAGTACTCATTTAAGAGACTTCTATGAAAGCCTCTTTGTATTGCACATTCAGGTTTAAGTGGACGTCAATAGAAATACCTATTGAAACTCTATTGTTGAAAGTTAGTCATTCAAGGTCATTAATTATTATTTATACTAGCACCCAGCAGCAATTGTTTATCTTACATCAATTAGACGCAAATAGTGTCTTGCTAGTTATTGTTACTGTCTATTCATAACTACCAATTCCAAGTTTGTTATGTTACACAATGGTCTTATTGACTGTCAAATTATTGGTCATGGCTGAGTTTTTGTGTTCAGATGATTAAAAACTGGAATATTCGTCTGTTCGATATTGTTCTTACGATTCTCAGCTTCAACAATTTTAAATATAACAATAAAATAATAAAATACCGGTATATTAGTAATAAACAGTAATATTAATAATAATAATAATAAAAAATTAACTAACACCTTCTACAATAAAACCGCAATTTTAAATACTCCAACTAAGATTAACAGTGTATAAGACTATATACAAAATAATTAATTTACCGGTATTATCATAAAAAAAACATTGACATGAGCAGAACAACAAACTCTTAGGTATGTACCATACCTGACTAGAGCAAAAATGACTTTTTAGCATATGTTTCCTTGTTGGTAGTAATCTAATTGCTTTAAAAAAAAGAAATTTATTCATATGAAAAATCCTCTACAAAGGAATTTCCTCAATTTCTATTTTATAACTACGTATCAGGGTGGTAGTAATGAAGCTAGAATAATTACAACTGCAGTTGTGTCAACTTAACACAGATGGCATAGTAAGTGAATTTAGTTAGCATAATAGGACGACTAATCTAGACAATAATAAAATTAAGAAGCTTTGTATATGGCTTCATTTGTTTCAAGATGGTACTGATATAGCTTTCAGCCATAGTACCTTAATATTCTAAATAAAAATAAATAAATATTGCACAAGAAATAAGTCACTTTTCGCTGTGATATTGTACAACTACGCACTAAAACCCTGAGAAGCGGCTCAAAAACTCATGTTAAAGCAATGCTTATAATACAATATTTTGTTTTAAATTAAAATTGCTCATGGGTGCTATGAAAAAAAATATTACACACATTACTGAATTGAACGAATTAACACTGATTTTCTTTTTATCTGGCAAATCTTTCATTTACTTATATATCGCCAATTTTTTTTTATATAACTGAAGACTAAGACATCCAAATGATAGTAATTTAAAAAATATAACATTTCCACTAAGAATTATTTAGTGTTCTAATTACGTACAAATATTGGGGATTTGACATATTTATTGAATTTACTAAATGAGGAAAAAGATTGTGAGTGAAAACAACGTGAGCTGATTTGGCACTGTACTGACTAGTTTTGCTAGCCACGTGGTCATGCACATATTATAAGCGACAATACTGTACTATGATATGGGGGCCAGTAAACACTGGAATGGAGTGACTGAATTAACATTGTCCAACACAGCTCATCAATGAAATGGCACGCATAATCTTATTCCCTATATACTACAATAACTGCTACGTTTATTTATTCTTGCAATTCTGCCAATATATCTTGTATTTCTATATCGTTATTTTTCTCGTAACTACCACCGGGTGAAAACTCATTTGTAGTTAATAAATATTCATTCCTTCATACTCGGATTAATATCCAAATAGACTAGGCTCTTCATTATGGTATTATCTTGTTAATATATGTGAATAACTATATATATTAAGTATAACTATAATAAACTTAATAAATAAAATGGCACTGCAATGTTGTAGAAACACAATGCAGATTAAAATCTAATCTGAAAACTTCTAAGGTCCAAAGACAGAATATTGAAAAAATATTTAAATATAATCTCCAAAAGAGAAAATTATGGCACGTAACATAATATTTTTTTTCTGAATATGAACCCAAATAATTCATAGTTTCATCAGATTTGATTGTAACAAATGGAAAATTTCGTGATATCATTTCAAGTTTGTAGGTTTGTCTTTCTATCTTACTACTCCCGTACCTCTTTTACATGTATCAATTAATTTATCGTTTTGCCATCTGGATATGTGTATAGAAATGGTGAATGCAAAGTCATGTCAACATAAATCCATCCATCATGCTTTATTCTGGCTTCTCCGGCTTCTCTGGTTTTTCCTTCTCCTTCTCCTTCTCTTTCTCTTTCTCCTTATCTGTGAGCTGCTCAGCGCTGCTGCTGTCATCAGCTTTCACTGTTCTTTTGGTTGTAGTGGTTGTGGTAGTCGTAGTCACTGTTTTTCCATCGACAACTCTGAAACAGACAGCAAGATACATTCATTAATAAGACATTTGTTTCATAATTCAAATGTTGATCTGGAGACTTGATAAAAAAATAGATCACAAAACACGTTTCTTTGTTAATGATTATGTTCTACAGCAGTCAGCGCTCAGGACAGACGTGTGCGAGAAGCTCTGTTAGAAGGCTATATAGTGAGGTCATAGACCGGAGTGTAGTGAATTCCGAACAGAAAAAATGGAGTTTACAATGAAGGAGTTGAAAGAAAAGGTCGAGGATTTCAGCAGGAAGATGGAAGAAATGCAGCTAGAAAACAAACAAATGAAGAGGAAATTAAAATTCTGGGAGGATAAGCAGAGGAAGAAGAACTTAGTATTTTTTGGCGTAGAAGAAATGGAACAGGAAAAGAACGAGACAACGTACGACACTGTATTCAAAGTGTGCTGGGAGGTTTTCAACATGGATGTGAGCGACGGACAAATTGAAGAAGCCTACAGGGTCGGAAGAGGGTTGAATCGACCTATCGTGGTCAAATTCAAAAACATGTTAACAAAGGAGAAAATTCTGTATAGAAGAAAGTGCTTAAAAAACTCAAACATTCGACTGGAGTTGGACTATGATTATGAGATGAGATGTAGAAGAAGATTGTTGCTACCGTTTATGTGGGAGGCTAGGAAGAACGGACATTTCGCCAGGCTGTATGGAGATAAATTGAATATCAATAATGAGATTTTCGATCTAGAATTTTGTTTAGAAAATTTGAATCAAAAGGAATTGGAGTCCGAGGTTATAGAAGGAAACACGAGGGACTTGAAAATGAAAATGAGGAAGATTATAAACAAGCAAATGGGCGGAAGAAGTGAGATTAGTAGCCAAGGAAGTGTGGCAGAAGTTTCAAGAAGGGATTCAATTAGCTCAGGACAATCCGAAGCGAGGGCAGTAACCACACAAGGAATGTCTGAAACAGCAAGTTCAGGAAGAATGGAAGCAGACACGTATGACGGCATTGAAAGGAGAGACGCATGGTCGCAAATAAGTCCTTCGTCACCATGCAAGCAACAGTCACTGAAGACTGCTGACATTAACGAAAGGGATAAGATGACGAATCAGCTGACAGCGGGAAGAGTAGGTCATAGAAAACAGGTCAAGAAGGTGGTTAAGAAGAAACTAGCAAGACGTCCGGAGCCGACAAAGAGAGGAAGTAAAGAAGATTTGGGTAGTCCATCTACTTGTGAGGGAAAGGAAGGAAATAAGGAATCGCAGAACTACAGTCTACGAAGTTGGTGCTTAAGGGGGGTGGAGTGATAGAAGTGTGGCAAAAGACATAGAAACAATAAAGTGAGTGTTAAAGGAGTAAGAGTAACTAGCAAAATAATCGGAGAGAGAATGTATGAACGAATAAGTGAATTAGTGTCCAGAGAAACAAGAGTTGATAAAGGAAGTGACTAGAGAAAATTAGAAGTGTTTGTTAATAGTAATTGGTAGTGAAATGTTACTAATATTGGAGTGTCGACTAAGCGTACAATCAGAGAAATTGAAATGATAGGAAGACAGCAAGTATTTTAACCTCTTCCCTTACTATTTATTTTACCAGTTTTGTGAAAAAAAGTGTCATATTTTTTTATTTTCGTAAAGAGGTCACTTAATATTGCAGAATCACTGTACATCACTAATATTCTTACATACTTAAAAAATCACTGTGAAGTAGACAATGGGACTCAAACGAGTTAACTCGGGTTAATAAATTTTGACACATGTTAGCAACCCGAGTTAACTCGGGATAATAAGGGAAGTGGTTAATGTAAGTTTACAAATGAAGGTTGAGTTGACTTACAAAAATAGTGGCAAACGGAAAATTTATTGGAGTGAAAGGGAACAGTTTAACAAAATAAACATGTGATTCAGTGTTTAATGGAGAAATAGGGGATAAGAGTGATGACAGAAGTGAGGAGAGGTAGAACTGATTGTAAATTTGTGATGAAAGTGAATGAGTATGATTAAATAGTGTTATTAAAAGTTAGTTCAAAATTAGGGAAATTTTAGACGATAGGAAGTACTTCAAAGATAAGTAAACAATAAAAGTGGTGAGGTGTTCATTAGAAAGAAGGGAAAATTTTAAGGGGAGAGGTTAGAAAGCAAATTGAGAGTATGTATTATAATAATAGAGGTAACAAAGGTAAAATAAGATGACTGCACAATGAAAGTTTATTGTAATTAGAAGGTAATGGGGAGCACAAATACAGAGATGTGGTGGTGACCCATTACGAAATAAGAGTTGTAGAAATAAATATATCAATATCAATATTAATGATTATTGTTTCAATATCAAATTTTGGTATGTGAAATCATAATTGAAGAGTCCACTGCAAGAATGATGGATGTCAATTGGAATACATTTTGCAGGAGAAGCAATTGAAAGTTTGAAATGCTTAGCGCTCAAAGCTTAACTGTGATTTTCCGATCATTACTGGACAATGACTATCAGTGTTAATGCCATATAACTCTCTATGTACATTCTATATGTCTTAAACTATGCATTGACAGTCTTGGTTCATTTTCGACAAGAAAGTGACTCCATCATTCTTGCAGTGGACTCTTCAATTATTATTTACCATTTAGATTTGTTGAAATGTGATTTGAAACAGAATTTTTTAAAAATGAATTCTGAACTTAATAACTGTGACGACACATTTAAACACACACAGTATACAATAAAAATTTAATTCTAGAATGTTCACGAATGAAAGCTACGGCTCTTTTTCGATTATATACAGAACATGATTGTTTGGCTGCCCATCTATATAAAATAAATATTTTCCTACTCCTAATTGTTCACTGAGGGCTAAAGCATGGAGATGCACTATCACCTTTACTTCTTAACTTTGCTCTAGAATATGCCATTAGGAAAGTCCAGGAAAACAAGAGGGTTTGGAATTGAACGGGTTATATCAGTTGCTTATTTATGTGGATGTCGTGAATATGGTAGGAAAAAATCCACAAATGATTAGGGAAAACACGGGAATTTTACTTGAAGCAAGTAAAGATATAGGTTTGGAAGTAATCCCGAAAAGACAAAGTATATGATTGTCTCTCGTGACCAGAACATAGTACGAAATGGAAGTGTATAAATTGGAAATTTATCCTTTGAAGAGATGGAAAAATTCAAATATCTTGGAGCAACAGTAACAAATATAAATGACACTCGGGAAGAAATTAAATGCACAATAAAGGTGGGAAATGCCTGCTATTATTCGGTTGAGAAGTCATCTAGTCTACTTAAAAAAAAAAACTGAACATTAGAGTTTATAAAACAGTTATATGTTATATTACTGGTTGTTCTGTATGGCTGTGAAACTTACTTTGTGAGAGGAACAGAGGCTAAGGGTGTTTGAGAATAAGGGCATGTAGCATGTATGAGCGAATCCAGAAATGCATACAGAGTGTTAGTTGGGAGACCTGAGGGAAAAAGATCTTTGGGGAGACCGAGACGTAGATGGGAGAATAATATTAAAATGGATTTTAGGGAGGTAGATATGATGGTAGGGACTGAATTAATCTTGTTCAGGATAGGGACCGATGGCAGGCTTATGTGAGGGCGGCAATCAACCTATGGGTTCTCTAAATGTCATTTGTATGTATGTATTCCTAATTGTTTACTTTGTAAAGAAGATAATACTATAATGAATATGAAACATCTCAAGAACTGTAAAAATTTAACAGCTACAGATCTGCCATTATGATACTGGGAAGCAAGAAAGTAAATGGAAGAACTCTAATATGCCGAGCATTAGGAACAACCAACCAACATATACACTCTCTCCCTCTCTAATGGACGCCAACATCAGGAATTCCTGTGATTACTTGCTCTGTGGAATATTCGGCATAAGCATCAATCAAATTTTAGGTCTGAAATAATGTTGTTGTTGTTGTTATCTAATGGCGAGACTGGCATTCCAGTAGAGTTCTGAGAGGTTCTTCGTCTTCTGGAGATTAGGATCCAGTTTTCGGCAATAAAGTAGATGTTCTCCATTCATTTTAGTGCTTTGATTGATATATCATGCGATATAGATGTGATGCTAGTCAAGCTCAGTGTTCAGTCAGAAGGTTACTGTTGCTTCTTTTCTAGGTTTGGTTTTGTTCACCTGCCATATTTCTTTAATATTTCTCCAAATTTTGTCCTGGGATAATTTCGATGCTTCTGCGTGAAATAGATCATGGGTTCGGTTCGTTGCTAATCTTCTCACTGTTTTTGTGTCCAGTAAAATAATATAATAATATTAATATTAACAATAATTATTATTCTCTTTTATTCCAGGCTGGATCACTTGAATCCTCCCGTTCCTACTTCGTGGGCTAACGCAATATCTGAGGGAAGAAAGTAAGAGGACAAAAAGAGGCAGAAGAAAGTAACACAAGAAGAAGAGGTGGAAGGAGGGAGGAGGAGGAGATGTGGAAGAAAGTAATAGAGGAAAAGAAGAGATGGAAGAAACGAAGAGAAGAAGTGGAAGAAAGGAAGAGGAGAAGAAGAGACAGAAAAAAAGAAGAGGAGAACAAGAATAGATGTAAGAAAGTAAGAGGAGAAGGGATGGAAGGAAGTAACAGGAGAAGAAATGGAAGAGAGTAAGAAGAGAAGAGGTGGAAGAAAGTAAGAGGAGAAAAAGAGCTAGAAAAAAAGAAGAGGAGAACAAGAATAGATGTAAGAAAGTAAGAGGAGAAGAGGTGGAAGGAAGTAACAGGAGAAGAGGTGGAAGAGAGTAAGAAGAGAAGAGGTGGAAGAAAGTAAGAGGAGAAAAAGGGCTAGAAAAAAAGAAGAGGAGAACAAGAATAGATGTAAGAAAGTAAGAGGAGAAGAGGTGGAAGGAAGTAATAGGAAAAAAGGTGGAAGAGAGTAAGAAGAGAAGAGGTGGAAGAAAGTAAGAGGAGAAGGGATGGAAGGAAGTAACAGGAGAAGAGGTGGAAGAGTAAGAAGAGAAGAGGTGAAAGAAAGTAAGAGAAGGTGGAAGAAAGTAAGAGGAGAAAAAGAGCTAGAAAAAAAAGAAGAGAAGAACAAGAATAGAAGTAAGAAAGTAAGAGGAGAAGAGGTGGAAGGAAGTAACAGGAGAAGAGGTGGAAGAGAGTAAGAAGAGAAGAGGTGGAAGAAAGTAAGAGGAGAAGGTGGAAGAAAGTAAGAGGAGAAAAAGAGCTAGAAAAAAGAAGAGAAGAACAAGAATAGAAGTAAGAAAGTAAGAGGAGAAGAGGTGGAAGGAAGTAACAGGAGAAGAGGTGGAAGAGAGTAAGAAGAGAACAGGTGGAAGAAAGTAAGAGGAGAAGGTGGAAGAAAGTAAGAGGAGAAAAAGAGCTAGAAAAAAAGAAGAGAAGAACAAGAATAGAAGTAAGAAAGTAAGAGAGAAGAGGTGGAAGGAAGTAACAGGAGAAGAGGTGGAAGAGAGTAAGAAGAGAAGAGGTGGAAGAAAGTAAGAGGAGAAGGTGGAAAAAAGTAAGAGAAAAAGAGCTAGAAAACAAGAAGAGGAGAACAAGAATAGATGTAAGAAAGTAAGAGGAGAAGAGGCGGAAGGAAGTAACAGCAGAAGAGGTGGAAGGGAGTAAGAAGAGAAGAGGTGGAAGAAAGTAAGAGGAGAAGGTGGAAGAAAGTAAGAGGAGAAAAAGAGCTAGAAAAAAAGAAGAGAAGAACAAGAATAGATGTAAGAAAGTAAGAGGAGAAGAGGTAGAAGAAAGTAAGAGGAGAAGACGAGGTGGTTATTAATTTTAGCATTAGTCGCCATTGTGGTATATAGTGACTAGAGCGCTGGACTTATAATTCTGTAGACCTGAGTTCGATCCATGGCGTGATAATTCCTTCTTTCCACTGTGGAGAGAAATAACTAGTTGAAAGCAGGAATTAAATATTTTACAAAGATGAGTATCAGCCTGTAGTGGAAGATGCTGAAGTAACTGATTTTGTATTCGATTAAGACCTGAAGGTTTGTTAGGTTTAAGACTTTTATGGTCTTAATTCTGAAGTACTAATTATATCTCCAGGTTTCGTTGAAGATTTGCCGAAATGAGAAACAATATTGTATGTTTATGTCGTTTTGGAGGTAGTTTTTTTTTATTTGTCTTTGCTGAATTTCAAATCTAGATTTAAATAAATTGGCTATAACTTCAGCTTTATCTTGATCACTGTAAACCACTTTTCCATTTTCATCCTTCAAAGCATGATTTGCCTGTTGAAATCCTTTCCCAGTGAGAATGCGACTAAGTTTCCATAGTTTAGAAGGATATGATTGATTAAGTAGTATTTTTTCTTCAAATGAATCTTGTCTCATGCTAATTAATAAGTTTTTCATTTCCTTTCGTATACCATTTACATTTGTTTTGTTTTCTTTAAATTTATATTTCTGCCACCTGCATCTGGGAGCTCTTTTACGTTGTAAGAGTTATTCTAGTTCTTTCTAGATTTTTGTACTGGATGTGTACAGGATACCGGTAGTAAGTAGCTGTTCTGAAGGCGTCTTGTAAAGTATCAATGAACATACTTATGGCTATGTCGATATCATTTTTTGTTTTTAATATTGGTTTTCCGGAATATTTCTTAAAATTGTTTCGTAATTTTGCGAATCAGTAATGTGCTGTTTCTTAAATGCTTGTGCGTATGCTTTGCACTTTACAGGACATTGTCACATTACGCCATAGAGAGCTCTCACGGACAAAACACGAAATAAATAAATAGTAATAAATTGGAACACAACAGACTTTCAAAAGCCGTAACGTTTAAGGGACCTACATAGTGGATCACTATTATAGATGATTTTGATTCAGATTTAGAAAATGCTAAAATGAAAATCTATTTACCTGGTTTGTGTCTGTGTTGTTTGGCGAACAGTTTCTGATGATTCTTTATCTGCTATCCCTTCTTCCTCTTCTGCTGTGAACAATTAAAAGAAACACAAATTCCTTAGTAATTAATAACCGACAAAGGAATAATATAATTTGTTACAGGATGCATAACTTTTAGGAATATATCTAAGAAAACCAAATTCAGATGAATTCCAATTTCGTTTATCGTGATGATTATGTTAAATTTGACAAAGAAAACGAAACATTGAGTAGGTAGGTTTCAATATGTTTATAGGAATGTCAGGCGCTCTACACACCATATTTGTGCCATTATTTCAATGAATTTTCTCTAAGCTTCTTTAGAGACGAACAATTTTCTTTGCAGTATCATTAATACACATACACATTGGCATAAAAAGCGAATCTGATTCATATTTGGTTACAAACCTGAGTAGCCCTACATCCTTATTAAAATTTTCTTTAATGAAAATAATAGTAAAATAAATAATCACAATATTTGTCACCTGCCAAAACCAATTTCACCTTCATGATTAAAATATGATCCAAGAGGAGATAAGTTATGTATGTTAACTTATCAAACTCTGCATTTACTGAATTAGTAATGGAAATGATACGTTAGGAACCCTAATTAAGCATTCAATAATTAGGGTCTACTAACCATTTGCATATCATGCAGACAAGTTAATGTACTGAACAAATATAACGAGTTGTTAAAACCTAACAAATAAATACATTTAGTCTGAAGTTTAATATCAATGTTTTCAGTAGCAATACACTCAACTGATGGAAACTTTTGTTCCAAAAGGAGCAATTGAGTATCTAGTCTTGGTGTACTCAACTTACGTAGTACCTATTCTGGAATTCTGAAAAACACAAATCAAGCACTTGTTTATTTACTAAAATTTTAATGTTAAAAGAAAATATATATTTTAAGGTATATTCTCTGGAAATGAATACTGAGAGGAGAGAAATATGCTTATTTCAGAAGTACTAACATTCATCACAGAAAAAAAAACTTAAAATTTTGGACATGTAATTTAAAACTCAATAATGTAGTCTGATAATTTTATTTACGATTTTTTGTACCTGCTCTAATTAAGTTTAACATTTACTATATGAAGCATATTGCAAAAATATGAAGAGAAAGGTTGAAATTTTATTCTAAATTTGATTATTAGATCCAGAAATGGGCCGAAATTTTCTTGGTCATTTCAAATGTATATAGCCTACTATATGAAAAATGTATAATCGAGACAAATACTGAAGTTAAAATACCACTATTAAAATTAAATATCGTAATTCAAAATCAAATAAAATCTGCGTTTCTAATAAGCAATACTTCATTACATTAATATGAATGGGACCTTCAATAATAAACATACTGGTAACTAAAAATTTATACAAGATGTTTCTAAGAAAGCGTAAAAGTTCCTACGAATGTAATGTAGATTTATGGCTATAATGTCCTGTGATTATTTTTCTTCGAATATATTACCTTTTTAAATTAGAGTACAAAATAATAAACACTAACAAACACTCCCACTACATGAACCAACTTACGGTATATGCACAATGATGATTCTGTTAAAATCAACAGGTAAGGAATTATCTTAATGTTACCCATGATCACATATGTAACAGATTGGCCATCCCCATGTTAAAAGCGGTAACATGTAGAAGAGAACAACCACCAGGATCATCACTTCGATTAGTAACGACTGCTGGATGGAAGTATAGTTGGTCCATGCAATTCAAATGGGAGTTATAACATGATTTGTTGTACTGTTGCTAGATGGCAGCATTGTAAAACTGATCAAAGTTGTTGCCTTCAAAACCCATAAGAGTGATCAATCTGTTATATGTGATCTGGCATATTACATATCTAATCAAACTGATAGGTCTTGAAGGTCTAATTTATTGGCCAGCCAGTTCACCAGACTTCAATCTATGTGAGATTCCCTAACGACGTTAGTGTATATACATATATAATTCTTGGAAAAACAGAACTACAGTGATAAACTGAATGTGGCGTTGAAGCTTTTTGAAATATGTTGATGGATTTAGTGACAATGCAATATTATCAATACCAAATGAAAGAGAAACCATTTCCTGGACTAATTGCACAGTTGAGAAATTTTATCTCATGTTCTACATTTAGCAGTACTGTACTAAATTAACCTATAAAAGAATAACGTAATAATCTAGCCAGTTCATATTGCTTATATAGAATTTGCTAAGGTGATAATCATATTCATTATGCATTTGTTACTTAGGTAAGGATTTATCAACTTGAATTTTGAAAAAGAGAAGTCTTTGTGGAGAAGCTACAGCAAGGAATTTTTAATAAAATCATTAGTATTATTTATTTATTTAGTTAATTATTTATTTATTTACGGTACTAAGATACATCTCTACCAAATTTGTATTTATTATTACAACCCGAATTCTTTAGTTTTCACTTAGTTTGTTCCTAAACTTAAGAAAATATTACTTCATTTCTTTTATTGTATTTCATAGATCTTACATCAGCATTGAAACTTTAAGATGTCGAACAAGTCAAGAGTTATACATTTTTCTTTTTGTGGCGAGATGAGATGAGGTCGTGGATTCGCCATAATTACCTGACATTTGCCTTATGATTGGGGAAAACCTCTGAAAAAATCAACCAGGTAATCATCCCAAGCAGGGATCAAGCCCAAGCGCAGCTCCAGATCAGCAGGCAAGCGCTTTTGCCAATTCAATCACATAAATTAATGTATTTTAAAAATAATATTAAAGAATAACTTACAAAATCTTTGATCTCTAATGACAAGCAAGATTTATAAAAACAGAATAAACAATTTTAACAGGTTATGATTGGTATTTTTTATTTAGAAAAGTGAACCGATATATTCTAGTATGAGTTTTGATATCATATATTAATTAGTAGCCAGAGCTACGAAATTACACATTTTAACTTCAGACAAATTTAATAAGAAAATGCTGATGAATAAGTGGTAAAATTTTCATGATCCTAGCTCAAAATCTAGTGGAGAAAGTTAACTTTGAAATTCTTATATGTTAACATGAAAAAACATGCAGAACACTTCCCAGTGCCCTTAAATATTGTAATAGCAACTCAATATAATATAAATCGCACTATACAATCACCATGTTTTAAATTACGAGTAGGCTACACTTAAAAAAATCTCTCTGAAATGATGCCGATAAATAATGATGTTTAATAGGGTGCGTCAGCATCTATGGCTATTTGCTCCCTTATATAAAGTTCTTTAAAATAGAATATACTTAAATAATAGCATAACTAAAATACGAACATGAGATAAAATACGTTGTCATACTAAAATAAGGCACACAAATTCATTAATAGCAAGGTGATTCGAGACATGTCATAAAAATTAACAATTTGAATAATTTTGAGGGAAAAATTGTTCCGGGGTCGGGTATCGAACCCGGGACCTTTGGTTAAACGTACCAACGCTGTACCAACTGAGCTACCCGGGAACTTACCCGACACCGATCCAACTTTTTCATCTATATCCACAGACCTCAAAGTGGGCTGACAACCATCAAGCAACCAACATTGAGTGCACACTAACTCCGTGTGACTTAAATTGTGGTTTTCTGTTAACGAACAGTGACGTGTATTATGCAAATCAAGCTTTCAGGTATAACTCCCTGTAAAGTTGATTTGAATAATTTTTAGGGAAAAATTGTTCCGGGGCCGGTTGCTTGACAGTTGTCAGCCCCCTTTGAGGTCTGTGGATATAGAGGGAAAAGTTGGATCGGTGTCGAGTCCCTCAAAATTATTCAAATCAACTTCACAGGGAGTTATACTTGAAAGCTTGATTTGCAATTAACAATTTATTATTAGACCCAAAACAATTTTTAAAAAGGAAACATAAAATATAAAAGAAAGAGCATCAGATGCGAAGTGTCTCGTAAATCTGATAAATAGTAATATCCTATAAAATTTTCGGATATATAAGGTCAGAAATGTAAAGTTTAGGATAAGTAACAACTAAAATACTCCCCAGATGTAAAGGATCTGAAGGATAAACAACAACAGATCAAAAGTAATCTAAAACTTAAATCATCTTGTCAAGTCCTGATGCTGTATTAAAAAGAAAAAAAGTTATTTATATTTTCTGTTCCAAATAGCCACATCTTTCACACATAGCATTTCACAAAAACCTTTCGAATCATCCTGTATAAAATTTAATATCCCTTAGATACAAGCGAAATAGTGAAAAGCATGTGCCAGGTTGTCACCTCTAGTATCACAGAACATTTTAGTGATATCTACATTACTGCCGGACATTTTTACACTTATGAAACATTCCGTATAATATGTAATACGCATTGTTGTATTTAGTGAATGGTACCTATAATCACTTATTCCCAAGCAGGAGTGCATTGCCACGATATATACTTGACTAAAGCAAAGTTACTTGAGGTACACCCACTGACCAGGCAGTTCTGCTGTAGGCTCTGGGATGAAGCGCCAGTCATGCTCACGATAGTCCACTTCTTTGTCATCCTCGTCAATACTAATGTCGTGCAGTGGAGGGGGGCGACGTGATGGCTGAGATCGGACACCACGAGTCACTAAAATGCAGGTCAGTCAACACAACACCAAGCGCCGGGTTAGGTTAGGTTAGGTGCAAGCAAAGCAAGCTAGCAACTAAGAACCTTGCATGCTTCTTTTTTTACTAATTCTGTCACTTGAGCAGCAAGTCAAGCATTTTTTTTTACATTATCTTATAAACCACAAGGTGTTCAATGGCAGAGGACTCTTCTAATTAACATGCTCGACCAGTTGGAACAACTAAAATTTATTATGGTAATGTCTCTTTCGATCCATAATAAATGATTACAGTCCAAATGCAGTTCTTTCTTTTTATCAAAACTTTGGTCTAACAAAACAGAAGTTCGTGATTTTCGAAATTATAAATTAACCAGAAATATTACAAGGGACTACTTCTACTGATTTTTTTGTTTATTTTGTTAACAACAGGTGCTAGTAAATGATCAGCATGTGATAATGATTAATACCGCAATTTACTCCTAATATTTTGCCAATTGTGCTAAATTTGGAATAAACGGCACAAATAATTACGAATATATAAGATTTGTTTTGGAATATGATTCATTAATTTATTTTGGTCAAATTAAAATAATAAATATTTAAAGTACAATACTAACCGAATTTTTAGAAATAAGTATGAAAATGAAACTGACAACAGGTTCTATGCTTAAACGAATAATATTATAAATCTGAAATAAAATTTGGGGTCATTCAATAAAACATTTAGAGATACGTCTGATTGCTTCCTTACTGCATATCATGATGCCATATATATATATATTTTTTTTGAGAATACCGGTACTCTTCATGACAATCCTGCTTTTAACAAAAATACTAATCACTGAAATGTTAATTAAGCATAAATTAAGTAGTAGCAGCAGTGGCAGTAGTTGTGGTAGCAGTAGCAGAATAACAGTAGCAGTAGCAGCAGCAGCAGTAGTAGTAGTGTAGTAGAATATCCCTGTTTCGTGACGGTATAGTTTGTGTAACATAAAAGTTCATTTTCGACAACATAAACTTAATCTGAGGGTTTAGTCAAAGAAAAGCACACGTAGAAAAGAAAAAATAAATATACAAGCATATGTTATTCACGGTACCATACTTCAGACCTTGGATTTAGTACAGCATCTTGTAAGCTGTTTAAAATCCAATAACTAATTTCATTGCCTTCTCTACTGGAATACAATGTGCTGAAATGCTGTTTCCACTCATGGACAGAACCTCCTTTGTTGTAACTACTACTACAACGACTAATACCATTAATGCTAATGACGACAATGAAAAAGAAGAAGATGATGATGATGATGATGATGATGATGATGATGATGATGATGATAATAATAATAATAATAATAATAATAATAATGTAGTATTAAAATGAGATCACTGTCTTATAATTAAGCCAAAAGCAAGACTAAGGAAAAAAATAAACTACATGCCACCATGATAAGGTAAAGCCAGTAAATGTTATGAAAAATAGTAATATGATGAACCTTGTACTCACTAAGCGATAGTTATATTCCAAATAATTATATTAACTGACAAAACACATTAGGTACCGAGTTGTAAGCCTAGAAGTATTTATACAAAAAAAAGTTACTGTATTTGTAGGGCCAGAAATTGTGTACCTACTAGCTGTAAATAGAAGCTTCGTTATTGCCTACAGATATTTTGAGTCGGATATGTTAAGAATAGGGTGAAGAAAATATAATTTTACGGAAATTACAATTTTAGTGAAAGTCATTGCGCACACTTTCGTAACTCATGGCTGATCATATATTTTCCGATTTTCCATAAAGTTGTGATGGCTGAGACAAATATTGAATTCAATGACTTGGCACTGACATGGAATGATTCCTGAAAAACTTAATTCGCAATTAAGGGAGTTCCGTCAAAGTGGTTTTATTTTTAAGGAAAATTCGTTATAAAATTTCAATATTTCGGTGCTATTGCCAATTTGGTGGTGTTATTTTAAAATTATTAAGTTTTATAATCCTGGCTTAAGATATTAAACACGACAAAAAAAGTATAATATGCAGCATTTTCTGCATCAGTTTTCAATTTTAGATTTTATACATGGCTGCATTTATTTGTTGACAAAGTGGCGGAACAAAAGTGCCATAAAAAGGAGGAAATTATGAAAATATTACTTAAAACTAGTTTTATTAAAATTTCGCAAATAAAACAAATATTGCTAGCATTCGTTTAAAAACTTTAATTACGTTTTTTTGGCGATTCATAAGTGCGTTTTTTGGAGTTATGGGAAGCAGCATAAAAATGGTGCAAACAATTGACAAAATGAGAATTCACGTTATCATGTAATGCGAATTTCGCGAATATCTAACCATTAAATAAATTTATTGCACAAAATAATATTACTTATAATTATATAAAGCAAAATAAAAGATGAAAGATAACATAAATAAAAGTGAGTCTCTTATTAAGTTGACTTTTTATGAAGTGTTTCCCATTGCGATAAACATACCACATTGTGAAATATCTTATAAAGGTCTTTCTACTATTTGTTCCTCTTTGACAGGCATATTTATTGAAAATTATAACGTCGGTAAAAAAAAAATAAATAAAACGTTTGAAAATAAATGTTGTTACAGAGAAGCACCTGGAAAAGGAAAACAAATTGATTATAAAATTTAATAACTATACTGTGATATGAGCTCTGTATTTCATACAACTGAACCACAAAAGTAATGTACAATTAATTAAACATAGTACAAAACGTTGTTCATGCAAGCTCAGAATGTGGGACCATTTTTTAAGCGTTACGATATGACAATGGACTCCGATTTCAGAAATGACAACCAGCAGCATGCTAACACAAATACATGCTTAACGCCTAATTAAAAAAAAAAAACAGAATATACTGATGCCAGTGGATATGATGTAAACATGATAAGATGACATGATATCATTGTATTTTTTTTTCATTGAGTTGCTTTTCACAAAAAAATATTATTATATGCTATACATGAGCTATGAACCATTTAGTTGTTGCATATGGATTAAACACGGATAAAGCAAGTATTGTATCACATTAACCTATGATATTGCTATACCATAAGCCTTCTGTCTTATCAGGTATATCTTTTAACCCAACCTGTAGTATCTGTAACTTCATACTCCCCTCCTATCATTGTCAAATAGTTCTTTGGGAAAGTGAAATATCAAAGTATCGATTTCAGTCATTTAAAATACACGTAAACTAAGGGATGTTTTGTTATTAGTAGCCTACACATAGCACAAAGATTTCTCCCCCTCTCCACACAAGATTCACAAATATCATAATGATTTTGAGATGGCTCATGATGAGGAGGCCCTTATAATTAGAACTAAAATTCCAGTATGTAGGCCTAAGTAAAAATTTTGATGTTGTTTACCATCAACACAAACACTTTAAGTTTATTTTAACACAAATATTAAATTTAGCCATAATTTCTAGATACTCTATCTCTTTATTCTATAAGAGATGTGAATTGTTTCTTTCTTATTTTAATTTGTCACAATACTAGAGGAAGAGGACCCTAAATACTGCAATTAAAAGTGTAGCCTTTTCACTAGAAAGAAACTGGTACTGTGCTGAAGATGTTTCAGGATTGTTACAACAGATGCAGTTTACAGATCAATGCTTGACAGGTATGATACCTAATGAATAAAGTACGTTACGAAGCAAGCCTCATATGTTTGCCGTTAGTCTGTATTGTATGATTCTTTGTATATGCTGAAGAAATCTTTGGTCGGTGTAAATGTAAATAATTTTATATTAGAAAAGAAGGAAATACAAGAAGAAAAAATAACTAATTTTCTGGATATCCAGTAAAATTGCAAACCTAAAATAAAATTAAATATTATTTTAAGACTAAACTGCACTAATCCAGTTTTAATTAATTTTTGTATAAGGCAAAAATAAAATCTAATTTGCTAAGAGAATCGGAATACAACGTGAGCAGATTAGGCCTAAATTGGGTGTGGTAAGAAATCGGACTAATGAATATAAATTTAGTAGGCTAATGTATTATTATAAATGACAGGAGCATAGAGACAGCCAGACATGAAATGTTCAGTAATTTCAGCAAATTGCCGTCATTAAGTGACTACAGCGAAATTAAAACTTTATGGGGACAAGAAGAATACGTGAGAGTTAACTTCAGGGAAGAACAATTATTGGGTTCAGCATGGCGGTGATTAGGAATTTGGAGATTAAAGAGCAGAAGAGAATCTTTGAGAAAGACACATGTCCGTTCTGCAGACAAAATAAAGATGCTATCCATATACTATTACTTTGTCCAGAAAATGATAGAATAAGGAAATTATTTATTGAAGAGTCAATTCTAAAACTAAATTATTAGAATAGCTTATAAAAAATTATGTAGATCGACAAAATAAAGAAACTTGAAAAAATAAGAAATTGTTTATATGTAGTGAAGAAGAAATGGGAAGAGAACATGTTCATGTTATTATCGCAACTTAGTTCATATGTGTCTCACCTTATTCATAGCTACAATATGTTATCTAGGCGCATGTACTATTTAACATAACATAACTAACAACGACTGAGTCTTAACATTACAACTAGACAACTTTGGTTAAGCACGAATGGCTCATGTTGTTCTGGGTGGTTAAAAAGCAGCGACCTTAATGATCTAAGTCACGTGCAAAGGGGTACCAGTGTGTCAATTTTAATTTAAACCACAAGGGTTACCTAGAGATATAGCATAATTATATTAATATTATTAATAGTAAACTAATTGTTAAGTTGAGTGCCAGGAAAACAGAAATGTGAAAGGATACCATTAACAGATAATAATATGTACCTTGTATAATATGGTTTTGATTACAAACATTATTATTATTATTATTATTATTATTATTATTATTATTATTATTATTATTATTATTACTATTATTATTATTATTATTATTATTATTATTATTATTATTAAATCCTATTTAATTATATTTATTTTAAGACAGACTACATCAGTTAGGTACCATTCTTTAAAAAGTACGGAGTTCTGAACTATTGACAGAACAATTTAGTTGATATATAATATTTTTCAATTTATTGTTGAAAGATGCGATGCAAAGCTAAAATATAAACTTGGAGAGTTAAAAAAAATGCATTTTCATATAACCCTTTTTGCCATTAGAATAATTTTTGTCGTGTTGTCTGCGAAAATTCTGATTACTATAGATTGTATACACATTATTTTTTTTTATTTGATATTATTTAGTTATTTTCTAAGCAGTTTTGAATTTTAGAATTCCAGAGTTTTTATTGAATGATGTTTTATATGAAATAGTTCAGTAGTTTCGCGAATATTACAGAAAATAATTATTTAACAAGAATATGCTCAAGTAGTTGTATTGTACATTTTTTTCTGTTTGACACGAAGCTCTGAAATATATTGCACAAACTCTACAGGCCGATCTAAGAAAATTCTTAGTTTCGAAAAACTATTGTTGTCCTTTTGAAATGCCGCTCAATTTGAAAACTTTAACAAGTTAAACATTTTTTATTACGATTTTTCTGCAATACAGCAGTTATCCTATACCCAAAAAAATTTTACTTGTCCACAAAAAAATTAAACATTAAAATATTAAACATTTGCTTCCAAACAAATTGACGTTGAAGATTTATTTCTTTTTATTTAGCATAAACATTTATAATGTATTAACAATACATTTAAAAATATTATATTGAATAATTTTTAGACTTAAGAAGAGAATGATCATAAAGCATTGACAGAAGCAGCGATGTTGATCAAAGACTGAAAACTTGTGTTGCTGAAAATGGTTATCCTTTCGAACATATGAGGCTGTCGTATTTCCTAGACTTATGCTAAGATGTTAAGATAGCTTTGAATAATTCATCTGAAAGAAAAAAAAACTAAAAAGCAGCTGAAAGTCCTTATTTAATTCCCATATTACTGTCCACTTACTTTTAATGCAGCTCGTTGATATGAGTAATAATATAGAAGATATTTAATGTGGTAGTTTTAAGTGCCTCACCCTGTATTCATTAGTGTTAGAAGTTAGAATGTTTGATTTTAATAAGCAGTAATATAGCAATTCAAATTATTGACAAAGTGTTCATCTATATTATATTATGATGATTATTATTAATATGAGTAGTGTGACTGATTCTGAATTAAAAGAAATATAAAAAGATGAGTAGAAATTTAGGACTGCTCCATGAAAGGAAATAGACCGGTAACTATTTTATTATTATAAATTTATTTAAAAGGTAATAATGTATTTTTAATTTTCTTTAGGCACTCAGATGGCTTGTAAAATCAAGCTCTTTTATCTTGAAGAAATTAAATTAAATGATGTTTTATTTAACAACGCTCGCAACTGCCAAGGTATATCAGTGTTGCCGGTGTGCCAGAATTTTGTCCCGCAGGAGTTCTTTGACATGACAGTAAATCTGCTGACATAAGCCTGTCGCATTTAAGCACACTTGAATGCCATCGATCTGGGCAGGGATCGAACCTGCAACCTCAGGCACAGAAGGCCAGCACTATACCGACTGCGCCACCCAGGGCAACCTCTTGAAGAAATGTCCGTATTTCTGAAGGTGTTTTATCAGTTTCCAAAGTGAGCTCTTCTCACAATATAGAAATACCTTAGAGAATTTCATTGGACACTGGGTTTAAATATTAATTTATCACGATTTACAGATACATTTTTAAGTTATTTTAAAATAAAATTTAAAAAAAAAATGTTAAAACTAATGTATTTCTTTCAAAATCACAAAGCTGAATTTTTCAGAATAATGATCTTTTCACATAAAGAAATCAATACCATTAAAACAAACTAATATATATTTTATTCTTATCTTCTTATTCAACACTTTGCAATTGTTGAACAACTATTACTGATTTTCATTTGCAACTGATTTCAGGTGTCAGATATAGTACCGGTATACTAGTATGTTTACAGAGTTTTATGGATATACCATTAAAATTATCTTATATTACTTTTATTTTTTGAAGCTGAAAATAATTAAGCATAATTATATTTATGCTGCATTAAAGACTATCTCTTCAAAATGATTTAAAAATAAGTACAAGCTCATACATTATATTGCGAAGTTTAGGCTAGGCACTTTTTCAAAATAATTTTCTATATTACATAAATGGGGAGCTTGATTAGAAAGAATGGTATATTGAAAAAAAGTATAAACTAAACAAACTTAGGAAGTGACGTAAAATATGGTGAAACATTCTGGAAGGCATTAATTTTTTTATACTGAATCTATTTAGGCCTATGTTATATTTTCTTTATATATAAACAAATAAATGTAAAATAGAGAACAATTTAAAGAAACAGAAGAAAGAAGGATCAACAATTCTGTTACTTCTGTTATAAAAACGTTTTTAACTAATAGCCTACATCAGATTCACTTCTTTAGTACCTTAACAACTATAAACCTTACAATTTTCTGTTATTGTTACAAAGAGAAGACAAATAAGTCTCTAATTTTCCATTATAAGAAAATTTAGTGACGGTCATTTATTAAGTAGTTGATGTGTTACGGCTTAATACCAGGGTTTTAAATGACCTAGGTAACAGTTCACAATAATAATTGTATCCAGAACAATAAATTGTATGTATATCTTATGTTATATAGAGGATTCATATAATGACCCTATGCTGAAAGTGTATAATGTTTGGAAATAAAATTGTGAAGGTAAGAAAGGATACTACATAGACACTGCTTGAAGACCTGTTAGAACTGAATTACTAGCTGATTGAAAAATCCCATGACTTATCATTAGTTCCTGCATCAGGTAAGCAATTCAGTAAACACATTTATATGGACAGGCAATCAGGTTTCACACAAAACATTCCCAACAAGCACAATAACAAATTTGTCAATAGTAACCTCGTTGCACGCCTGATTCTTCTGTGCTGGCTGTGTGATGCTGCTCCCAATCACCAAGCACCAAATCACCTGGGTGTTGACAGAAACAAAAAAAAGAAGTTTGTAAAACCTGCTGGGACTACCGTCAAAATAAATTATCATGACATTTAGCACACTGAACTGAGCTGATTAGCAATGATTTAACACAAACAGCATTGCTACAAAGCTGTATGATTTCGTTACAGGTGGCCAGGACATGAAGGCAACTTTTGAAGTACGTATTATTTAAATCATTGTTCTGGAAATATATGCCACTTTGATTCAATTGGACTGACACTGACATTAGTACATTTTATAACGTATGCTAAACAAAACGTCTTGCAAAACTTAAACAAAACATAACCCATGCATTGCTCATGCTGTTGAAATAAACAAAATATATTACAAACTGAAACAAATAAAAACATATTTAATTATAAGTAATGTAACTGTGTTTCCACAAAAAAACAACTTGCATGCACCAGATAACTAACAGACAATTAATATACTCGAGACCAATTTTTTTTACATCATTCAAATTCAGGGAGGATCTGTTAGACACATTTTCTTCATATTCCTCCTGCAAGGATTGTACAACATGCGGAACCAAACCTGTAGGAGTGACAATGGGTAGGATTTTTCTGATTACACAACAATGCTGTGGATGCACGGATCAAATACATAACAGCAGTAACTCAGTTCGGAAGAAGCAATTAAAAAATTGTTAACATGTAACACTGCACTGATGTTATGACTTTGTCCCTTGCATATAGAACAAGCAAGCTACTGCCACAGGAAAGGTCAGCTTCTCATAATGACAATGAATGACGAATAAATTGTTTGTGAACTCTGACCTTTCCAATTATTCAATAATAAATAACCAAGATAATTTATAAAATATAACCATATACTGGAGTTTACAATTTATAAACCTTGACCTACAGCAGGCTATGAGATTATCTTGGTTACACTACAGTTAAACATAAGGGCAGTTAGTGGGGGCGTCTACCTGTTAGGTTGGGAGTGGTGGTGGTTAGTCCTTGCTGGGTGGTGGTAGTAACTACAGCCCTGGGGGTTTGAGGGGTCATGTGGCGAGAGACATAGGTGCGATGAGTTACCACCTCTGGAGGAGAGGATAATGATTCCGCACCACCAGTGATGGAGGTCATGAGGTGTGTATAGTCAGATTCAGGGACATCCTCTCCTGAAGCCTGTTCATAGTCTCCTGTAGTCATGCGTCTTAAATACTCCTCGAGTTCAGGTCCGGTTAATTCTGATTCGCCCAGGTCCTCTGATCGGACCACAACTCGACGCTGAACAACTCGTTTGATATGGACGTTACCGTCGCTGTCTATTTCTTGAGTTTCAGTGACATCCTCACCAGGGGCAAAGCGCTCCACATATTCTCTAAGTGCTCTCTCTGCATCTGGTCCACGGAAAGAAAGTTTCCTAACTTCTGGAGGGAGTTCTACAGTGCGATGAATTGTGTGAGAAAACTGATCTTCTTCAGATGGCTCAATAACCTCTGTAACAAAAGGTTTGCCACTACTACTGTTGCCATCATCAAACCATATTCCTGCAGAGCGTGCAGCTGCTGCAAGATCGATGGCATCTAAACCCCCAGCCACAGCTCCTGTAGGATCCAACGTGTCTGTGCTAGATACCATAGTGTTTGAACCTCCACTCGTAAAGCTCGATGACATAACAGAGTCTGTTTCATACTGGTAAGTCGCATGAGTAGCCGTGGAACTGGAAGGTTCTAAGGAGTCTGTACTGCCTAACATCATGTCTGAGCGTGGTGGAGGGACTCGACCTTGTTCTCCACTGTTATCATCCCTTCCTGAGGAACTCAGATCACCTTCTCGTCCACTGGAGCTGCTCTGGTCATGACCACCTGATCCTGAACCCTGTCCTTCTGTCTGTCCCAACATGGACATTTCTTCCTCTTCTTCAATTGAATCAGTCATTGTTGTGGTAGCAACAGGTCCCCCAAGATCAAGAGAATCTGTAGATGTAGCCATTACACCGGCAGAATCAGCAGGCAATTCTATTGAATCAGTCATGATGTCTCCTCGTCCAGGCATCTGGAATTCAATGGAATCTGCACTAGTAGTCATCACATCAGCAACAGTCTTGAGATCCAGAGAGTCTGAACTGGCAAGAAGAGCACTTGACTTGTCTTTCATTTCCAGTGAGTCAGAACTGGTACGCATGGCATCATCACCAGCCTCGCACCATCCAGTTGCAACTTTTCCGGCATAGGAGTACAAAGGCTGATCGAGATCAAGTTCTGGTACTCGTGCCACTTCTTCTAACGAATCCCCACGACCCACAGATTCTGTTACGTCATCTTTAGGATCTATAAAGCGTTCAACATTTGATTGTGCCTGCCTTATTATCTCATCAATCTCAAACATTCGCTTTTCATAATCATCAGAATCAACACTCTCGCCTCCACCTCCTAGAACACCTCTTTCCTCTCCTACAGACATAGTCTCACAACTC
Source organism: Periplaneta americana (assembly GCF_040183065.1). NCBI lineage: Eukaryota > Metazoa > Arthropoda > Insecta > Blattodea > Blattidae > Periplaneta > Periplaneta americana. Next base: position 95,108,352 of record NC_091129.1, read on the forward strand.
TCCGATTCGGACACTTGACTTTCATGTCCTTCTTCGATCTCCGACAAAAGAGCTTCTTCTTCTTTGGCTCGAGTTTCTATTTTAGCAGCTTCTATGCATGCTGTTTCAAGTCCCTCGAATTCCTTTAAAGATGACAGTGACACATCATCTCCTTGACCACTGCGACCACATCGTTTGTTGTTTCCATTCAATGAATCTTGTGACCCATGTGATCGTTTGCGTGCATGCTCCAATGCAATCTGGCGTTCTAACTGTTCAAACTCTTGTAGTGAACTCATTGATACATCATCGTGTTCACCAGAACGCGTAAAGAATTTTCGTCCTGCCAAAACATCATATTCTGGAGTACTACTCAGAGATTCCTTCACACTGCCGAAACTACCAATAGATCCTTTATAGCTTCCCATGCTACCGACTTTACTGCTACTCTGATCAAAATCATTAATTTCTTCTTCTTTAATGTCCTCAAGTGGACCACGTTCAAATTCCATTTCATAGCCATATCCAGCAACTGCTGCAGCAGCTGCAGCATCCCCCTGAAACTGCATTTCTATCCACTTTTTACCTGCTTCTACATCCCTGTCATATTCACTATCTTCTGCTTCGTAGCCATACTCCTGAGCACGAACACCAACAGACTTCTTAGTGCCGGCTGCAGTGGGAGGACTGTCTGAATCGAATGGGAATGGTCCCATATCCTCTCCTGGTTCTGGGTAATATTTCAATTCTGTCATACGAGTAGCAGGAGCTGGTGGTGAAGATATCATTTCTTCATCACTAGGTTCCTGTTTTTTCTTCACAATCCTAGTCTTCTTTTGAATTTGGACACTTTTTCCTTCTGTGTCATGTTCTTCGGCTTCTTTCCCAACTTCTTCGATCACGACATACTCATCAGTAATATCTGGTTTTTCTAGCATTTCAAAGGAGTCACTCTCTGGAGACTCCGTTGTAGGTGAAGTAGGTTCTGCTTTTGCTTCATCCTTCACAACAGACTCATACACTGTTTTATCTTCAGCTGCAGACACTTCCTCTAGAGATCGTGTTTCTGCACACTTTTCATTCTGCACATCTTCCAGCTCAGGTTCTTCACCAATGTAATCATCATGTTCTTCCTCTCCTTCTAGAACATACTCTCGTCCCTGATCAGTCTCTGTTTCAGAGGAAGCTCGACTTGACACTGACGCTGGAGTCTGAGGAGTAGATTTAGCTGCTATTTCTTCTTCTAGCTCCAAATCTGGATAATGGAAGCCACGGTCTACCAATGGAGTCATATGCTGAGTGACTGTTATATCGGGTATAGAAGATGGAGATGTAACTATTCCATCATGTGGCATTCTGCTCTCCTTAAGAACTCTCTCTCTAGTTTCCAATTCATGCTTTTCAGCTACTGGATCTTCGGGTATTGTTTCTGGTAGAGTAGATGTTACAACAGGGTGTACATGAGGAGTCATTTGAAATGCGGCCTCTGCTTCGGCCATTTCGTCCTCGTGGTCAGAAGGATGTTCGATGACACTGCAGGCCTCATCATACTGAATTCCTGTTCGTTCTTCGCGAATGGGACTTACATGAGAAGCATACTCCACAGAACGACTAAATGCTCCAGAATACTCTATTTCTAATTCCGTGACACTTGCTTGTGCCTCTGAAGAAAATTCAGGAGTATCATCTTTTATTTCACACTCATCAGCAGGCTCTGGCGAAAGAGGTCTTTCGATTGGATCGTCAATATCTTTTCCACCATCTGAACATTGTTTGAGTAGTTCAGCGAGTTCCGAATCTGGACGATCATCAGAAAAACCAGAGGACATTGGTCGATGTCCTTCCGAGTCCGATTTGCTAACCTGTGATTGTGGTCTGCTCGAGTCGAACTCAGCTTCAGGTTCTGGCTCTTCTTCGACCCCAGAGACATCGAGCAAGACTCTACCTTCACGTAGATCTCGGTGGAAACCTTGATCAGCCTCTGTCTGATAAGATTCTTCTTCTAGCCTCTCGGCTTCATCAATGTCCTTCTTCTCATCACTACGAACCTCTTTCAGTGTTAGTGGCCCTGTCTCCGTATATTTATCGCTTTCAGCCATATCTTCTGTACCTTCAATAGTGTGACCCACTTCGGGTATAGGCTTAACGATCTGTGAGGAAGGAACAGCTGGCATAGTGTGAAGTGCAGCAGGAATGAAACTGCTTGTGCTTTCCTTGCGTCGGTGTCCTGTATGTTTCTTCCGAGTGTCGTCATAATCATCATATTCCGGGACGTATTCGACTTGAGTTGGCCCATTACTTTGAGGTAAATCCTCTCTGCTTTCAATCTCGGCTATTTGTATCTGACTGTCACCGTCTTCATCGTCGTCTACTCGTTCGTCGTCATCTTCTGGGATAGGTGTGTGAGACTGAGAAGTTACTTGCGTGCAGACACTCTGGACGCCATATTCGTCCACGGACGAGGTGGTAATTGTCACAGAAGATAAATGCAACTCACGTCCTGAAGCAGAGGCAGGATAAGTGCTTGTTCCTGAATCTACTAACTGAGTTCCCAGTTGTGCTGCAGAGTCTATTTCCTCGAGGCTAAGTTGTTCCGAAGTACCCGACACTGTTAATTGTTCAGATGTGACAGATGCATCCAATCGTTCAGAATCAGCCCTAGACAATTCTACCACAGTTCTGAGTCCCGTAGTTTCCGACGCACTAGATAAACTTACGCTAAGAATGCTGCCTTCTTCTAAACTTGAACCAAATTTCTCTTCAGTACCAGATTCGGATAGAGGGCTATCTGTTATTATGGGACGAGGTTCTGGTTGGAAGATCATTTCATGAGACCGTTTCATACAGTGTGGCCTATCGTCACCAGAATCATCTGTTGACAGACTTCGAAGGGGCACTCTGGTGTCAAGCAATGCAGCTTCTTCATCTTCAGATCCACCCATTTCACTACGACGAAATTCAAGAATTTCTGATTCACTTATAACTTCAAATGGACTTTGCCGTCCATCGTCGAAGTGTGTTTCTTCTGGTTCTTGAGATGTAAATGCTGCATCTGATGTATAAGAACCTGTCCGACTGTGTGACTGATACTGCTGAGGTTTTTCTCCCCTAATTATGTGCACTGGTATTGCCGTGTCATATGGTTCAACAACTTCCTCTATAACAGGTGGTCGAGATGAAGCCAGATCACGGCGTTCAATATCTTCATCGTCCATTGTCAAAGTCCCAGTAGCTCCTTCCATATCCTTCTCCAATTCCAAAGCCGACGGTACAAGAGTCTCTGAAGCTTCACTGGAGATCTCGATACTAGCTAGATGACCAGAGCTCTCCGAGTCTAATGATTTCATCGAATCACGGGAACTTAAAGAGCTTACAGCTGTGTGGTATTCGTGGGACGTTGACTTCGTTGATATTTCTTGCGAAGTGAGAGCAGATTCATATTCTGATGACCCAGCAGTACCTACACCAGTCATCAATGCTTCCACATCTGAGGAGCAAGGGCGGCTGTATGTACGTCCACTTTCAGATGTTTGCTCGAATGAGTGGTAGTGGCTTTCCCCTGAACTGGACCAAGCTTCGAAATCGGCACCTGATCGCCTCTCTGCCCGCAATGTCGCACTACCACTTCTCTCTCCAGAGCTAGAGGACTCTCCATCTGCAGCTTTCGAATGACGGGGATGGCGAAGGACGACTACTGTAGCCTCACTGCCATCTGGCCGTTCAATCACGCGCACTGTCTCCGTTTCAACACGACGTCCTGAAGATGAGGAAGAGTCCACAGGTGACTTGATGGACTCGTCTTGAGACAGAGAACGTTGCGACTCCTCACTCGAAGTACGTTTTATCTCCTCCTTTTGCACAACATGAACAGTTTCTTGAGATAGCTCCATACCTTCTGTTAAAGTTGGCAATGCTTGTTCACTAATGATTGTTTCCAAAGTTCCCGGTTCCACTTTAAAGGATTTTTTTATTTCAACTTTCCTTTCAGATTTCAATTCTTCTTCAGTTTTTTGTTCCGACTTAGATATTTCTGTAGTGTGGAATGTCTCAACTTGAGTATCACCTTCCTTTTTGTCTACAACCTTCGAGCTAGATACTTTTTCCACTTTGCTTTCCTCTATTACGCGCGAATCTGACTGCCCTATAAATTCGCTTTTAATCTCACCATCACTGCTTTCTTCCACTTTACTCTCTTTCTCTTCAACTCGAACTTTTGCAGTTTGAGCTCTCGTAATGTCTTCCTTTTCGATAACTGCGCCACCAATCTTTTCCTCTATTTTTTCCTCGATGACTAGTTTCGCTTCACTTAGAGCTTCGCTACTCTCCTTCTCCTCAGCAACTCTTTTGGATTGAACAACGCCATCTTTCGTTATTTCTGTTTCAGATACTTTACTTGTTAGAGATCGTTCTTCCTCATCGGAAAATGTTGCAGATGTACGCTTTTCTCCAACAACATCTTCACTTTCTCTCATTACAGCTACATCTTCCAGCTTTGACTCTCTCATCTTGATGTCATATTCTTCTGAAGTCTTCTCTCTCGTGTCTGTTTTCTCCACAATATCTTTTCCGACGCTGATCTCTGATCGCTCCGTCTCCTTGGACTGGCCACTTAACATTGACTTTTCCTTCATTGCAACATCAGTAACGTGACTAATTACTTTCCCATCGTCTTTTGTTTCAGCGAAGTCAGTGACAGCACTGGCTTCTTCGTAACGTGATTCTTCAATGCTTTCGTCTATGGTCTTTTCAAATGTTAACACTTTAAACTCAAATTCTGAAGGAGACTCCTTTTTCTGGACGACTTCCTCTTTCTTCTTGTGCTGCTCGATGAGTTGTTCCTGTGCTGCTTCTAGAGACTCACGAACTTCTGCCAATGTTTTCTCCACTACTTCTTCGCCCTTCAATTTAACCCCCACTTCATCATACTGTGTATCATCAGACAAAGTTCGTTCCTGCATACGCCCTGCCTGGCTATCGAGTGGCGACAGATCTGTTTCTACTCCGCTACTTCTCAAGTCCTCGTCTGTGATTTCCATACTTGATGTGGTGGTGTCAGTACGAGATAACTTTTTCATCTCTTCTCGGTGCTTGCTGGCCAGAACTGACTCCATCAACTGAACTTCGCGAGGTTCAAGTTCTTCCTTACCAGCCAGCTGACGTAAATATTCTGTTACCTGTGATTCGGCCATTTCTGGTGGCGGAACTGGAGGTGAAGCTGTGTCGGAGATGAGATCAGTTCTTTTGGCAACTTCAGCTTCAATGTTTTCTACAACTTCTTCTGCAATTACTCGTGCTTCCTCATGCGATATTTTCACAGCAAATTCACGGCTTTCATCTTTTTCTTCCTCGTCTCTTTCCACAATAACTTGCTTTTCTATTGGTATTTCTTGGACCAGTTCTTCGGCCATGGACTCTGGCTGTTCTTGCACAGGAACCTCCCACACAGTGTCGTGGATGTGTTGCTCGGGTTGGTAAAGTGGGTGTTCCTCAGGCGTCACGTCAGACTCAGAGGCTGTGTCCTCGCTCTCGCCCTGGCTGTAACTTTCTGTCCTCTGTTTCGAGGAAAGTGTGACAGTTATAGACGGTATCACATCATCTAGTCTGCTGGATTCCATTGCTTTAATATCTTCGTCTATGTCATGTTCCTTTTCTGTTTCTTCTATTTCACTCTTATCAACATGTACTTCAAGAGAATCTGATGGTTTTGAGATATTTTCTGTCTTATAATGCATTGCCTCAGCCAATTCATCGCTCATATCTTCCAAAGGCAAGTCTAGATCTGTTTCTATCTTGCTGTCCGAGATGGAACTTTCTTTATCATGTAACTTCTCTTTATCTTCGGTTAGTTCGGAAGTCACTTTGCTCTCGAATATTGAACGTATTTCTCTGACTTGTATCCTATCTTCAACATCTTCTGCTTTTGTTGCTTCCTGCAAAACACTTTCTTCATCTGCACTTATTTCTTTTACTACAGGTGTGATATCTTTAGAAATATCCTGGGTATGTGTGTCTAATTCTTTGGGTGTTGAATCAACAAACTTTACCGTTGTGACAGACTCCTTTGTGGATACTAATTTTTCAGTGATGTGTGTTTCCTTTTCAAATCCCTTAGCCAATTCTTTGACACTTGAAACCTTAGAAGGTTCTATGTCTGCCACCTCCTCTTCTTTCTTTTTGTCATCCTTTTCTGGCACTCCAAGTTCTTCTTTCTCAGTGACACCAGTTGTCATCGTAGCCTCCCTAATGTCTTTATCCTCTGGTACGAGCGATTCTATATGTTCTTCTAGTTCATGGCTGAATATATCACTATGTATTTGTCTACTTACCATTCTTTCTTGATCACTTGCTTGTTTGGTAGCAGCCTGGGTAATTGCTTTGTGTTCGGGCGAAGCTTCTTCCTCTAGCTGAGTCATAAGCTGTTCCACAACCATTTCTTTCTTTATTTGTGCTTCAAAATATCTCTTCTTGGCTCGCACGCTACCATTATGATCAAAAGGAATTAAATCTTCTGTAGGTAATGAGACAGACCTTTCATATACTTTCCTTGAAGCTGCTATTGGAGCTGTTTCTTCGAGCTTCTTTTCGAACAGAGCCATCTTTCCCGACACATCAGGTAAATCATCTTTGTCTTCAAGTGACCCTACACGACTTCCATCATCATCCCCTACAAATGCTGTATTATCATAAGCCAAAGGCTTGTCTGCGTACTTAGCGAGGTACTCTGCTTCTGAATCACTACTTCCTCCTTCTTGTTCTTCAGTGTGAGACTTCTTCAGGGTGGATACCGCAACTGCAGACGGAGCTGTAGTCGGCACACCAGGAGTTTGAGTTGTTGTAATGTCCATGGCTTCCGTTTCAGATCCTTCACGGTCAGAAGTGTCTGAGGAGCCTGTAAACGTGGACTGCTTACTCACTGAAGCTGGTGGAGGATGCATGCGGATGGTGGAATCACTGTAAGTGGTTGTCTCTGTGTCACTTTCTGTTTCTGATTTCAAAATACCACTTTCTTGAAGCACTGATATCAAAGGAGCTGGCGAGGGTATTGAGGACCTCGGCTTTGGAACAGGAACTGAAACTGATTCCTGACTCAATGTGCGCTGTTTTACTACAGTCTCAGACACAGACTTTGTCTGTCCTGTTGTCATTTGTTCCCAGAACTTCTTTCTATCAGAGTAACTCTGAACATCTTCTTCAATAGCTTTTACTTCGTCTGGTTTTTCTTTAGCAGCCTTTGAATCATCTGGACTAATGACTGCTTCAGAAGGAGATACCCCTACACTGACTCTATGGACTGATATGTGGGACACAGGAGAGGCCTCTCCTGAAATTGGAGGAACTACGGGTTCCACTTGGGAGGTTATGTCTTCCCTGGATTCTGGTTTTGGAACAAGGCGAGGGCTTGGTGTTGGGTGTAGGATGAGTGGCTCCTCCACCCTAGGTTCCCGATGGTCCGTCAACTCTGTTGTTAGTGGTCTGGTGCTCTCTAGAAGAGAGGGTAATTCTGTTAGTGGGCCAGCATTGTGTTAGTACAAATATAGATGTATCTTCTACAGTGGCATTCTCTATGCAGCATATACACTCATATGTACAAATGTCATAAAGCCACCTTGCCTGTTCTCACTTGCAAGATATGAGTATTTATGCTTGAAAAAATTATTATTCATGTTACCTGAAAAAAATCAGCTGTATCATTAAATTGAAAACAAAAAGCACTATTTGAAAGTATTATTACAGTAGTTTGGAATGATGACAATAAATCAAATTTTGTAATACTATTGCATCATGCAGCTGTTCCACTGTGAATATTACAATCGTGCTTTAATGTACATAATTATTGATTACAAATGACATAGCCCTACTATATATTTATACAAAAGAAAAGTAAATAACGTAGGTTGTGTATAATATTATGCACCTACAATACATTAACCTTCATGGCACTTCAAATGCCTGAATTACGTACTAGTCTTCAAAAACTTATTTTCTGTTCGCATTTGGACATAAGCAATTATAGACAACGAACAAAATATAAGTACCTAGAGCTTCAAGCGAAAGTAATGAAAATGATCTGACAAAATGTAATACAAGAGAGAGAATTTCACATGAACAAAGAGAAGTTCGAAACAGCTTCATAGTACTGTATTTTAAATTGTAATATGAATGAATGTAAGAGAAGATATTTTGAAACATTCAAGCAACACTACAAGCAGCATATCAGTTAAAATGGTAAAGTTTGATTATTCAATTTGTACGAAAAGTTTAGGGAAGATGTTATGGCACATAAAAGGAAATGTACTATACACAAATCCAGATTGAAGGTTTATATGTATTATAATTCACATGTTGCCTTTCTTATATCTTGGAAAATAATGTTTCAGTACAAGAATGCAGAATATCAGTAAACATATCAAATGGTGATTCCATACTCTTTTGTCGTAATCATCATACTTTCAGATGAACAATACGTTCTATTTTTGTAGCTAGGACTAAGTGCAATAAATATATTTTGCATGTACTGTACGATATAGTAACTATTTTCAAAGATTGAAAATAATTAACATGAAAAATTATTGAGTGCAAAATTATTTTTTGCATGCACAAAATAGCTGACTCCACAAGCACACTTCATCAAAACCTAAATTAGGACATAAACCTAACGACATAATTTTCCTTCCTGCGTAGCACAGCACAGGTGAAAGAGTATTAGTTATATCTATCCTGCAGTAAAACTATAAGTTCCAAATCACCTGCACTCTTCTGATACTAGACTATGTCATTCCAGCAGATCACAATATTTTCTGTTTCTAAGAAGCAGACGAAAGAACAATTTCACAACACGATTAGTATTAGTAACTTAAAACTGTTAGCACAGTCACACCAAGCAGAGATTGCTTCTAGATGAAACCTTGTAACATCTGCCATGGGAACTCACCCAGAGGACTTTGCTCAACGCTACAAGGTTCCCGCTTAATATGAGGGCCTGAGAACATATACAAGCACGGTCTGCAGCAGTGTTGCGATCTACTAGCATCCAACCTATACTGTCCCCTGTTCTCACCAGCAACAGCATCCTCTGAGGCATCGGTTCTCTTCTCACTTATGTTCTGATCACTACCGCAGGCTTGTGCCTTTGGGTCTACTTTTGCCTGATCTAAGAAATACGTCAAGTACGGAAGTGTGTCGACATCCATTTCTGGAGAAGAATCTGTACTTGAGCAACCATTGTCGGCAGGAAGTTGCGGGTCGAGATCAACCTCAGCAAACAGCTCGCTTCTGTCATCCTCCCCATCGCTCTCATCCAGTGCCTCATCACTCGATATGAAAGAGTCAGGGTCTGTCTGGTCACTAACCAACCATAAGTCGTACTTGAACGGATCAAACAAGTCGGTATCGGGAGTGTCATAACACTCAACCACAATCTCGGGAATTGTCACACTCAGAAACTTGTCTCCATCTGCAGTGGCAGCCACTGTGACACACAACAATACAAATGTCTCTTCTCATCTTCAATTTCCTGTCTCTGATTATAAAAATTCAAATCTGAAGTCATTTTCTTTCTGAACATTAAATTTACTGTGCCCCATTACAGAACTGAGGTATTCAGAAAGTGTAAGAAAGAAGAAAAAACAGCTATGCAACAAGTAACTCTAGTGCATGGAAAGCAGTATGACAAGCATAACAACACAGAGTGGCACTACAACACAGTTTCTTTTCCCACTGACGCTCAAACTACATTGTTTGTTAATTCATATATTCTTGGCTCTTTGTGTAGGAAAATCTCTTCAGAATTGCAAAACAACGCATATACCTTTTTTATGTACATCTCTCTAACCATTGTTGTATAACACTCAGTGTAAGATTATTGCAGTTTACAATGCATCAAATTTTGTAATAAAAGGATATTTACATTTTTGTAAAATATATTTAATTGATTCATTTATTTCATAAGTGACTTAAAGAAATCACTGTGTGCGATATATTTCATCGAATTTATTTTATGGTGTAGAAGCTCTTTTATAGTGATAAGATAATTATTGACATATGAAAAAAGTAGCCCAAATCTTGTAGAGTATAATTTCATGAGTTTAATGAGAACGGGAGGACAAATGAAAAACACAAAGAAAATGGAAGATTCTTTGTTATTTCTTATTGAAATAAGAAGTGCGTGTGAAGATGATTCTTAAAGGTATATTTAATCGAATTAGTGTCCTTTTAGTATAAGAAATATTAATAAGATGACTAGTATGCATTGCATTGTAATGAGAAGTATGATACTCATCCAGTAGAAAGGCATGTGCAGGCAGTAATACACACGAGCCCACAATAATAGATACAGATCTCTTATTACATCTCTGCATCTGTGCAACGTCACAGCTTGCAGTGAGGGGAAGAGAGATAGCAAAAGGTTGTACTAATCTGTGACAAAAAGTATGTCTAAACTCTCATCTTATATTTAAGCAAGCAGTGATGAGTAGAGCATTAAAATGAAGGCAACCAGAACCAGATATCTTTTCTTTTTTTTCTCTTTTAGTACTCTGACGCCCACGACCAAGATAAGCCACTTGAAACTCAACAATCAGTCACTGGCAGAGATATAATGCAACATCTGTAATGTGTCTACAATCTGTGCTGTCGATTTTCTACATGCTTATGTTATGTGTAATTATGAAACAATAACTAACATAACAAAATAAACTTTCCAACACTTCGGAACTTTGCCAGATGTGAATGTACCATAACATGCATGGATGTAACTTGGAGATATGAAATAAGGTAGTAGCAAGCAGTGGTCCTGAGTGTATTAACCTCGTGCAATTCACATTCTACATAATGCAATAGATGATTTATTATTATTATTATTATTATTATTATTATTATTATTATTATTATTATTATTATTATTTTTATTGTTATTATTATTATTATTATTATTATTATTATTATTATTATTATTATTATTATTATTATTATTACTATTACTATATTCCACACTTTCCTGCAACAACAGGCAAAACAGATACACGCTTTAGAATATTTCAGCAATAAAAATCTGAATAACAAAACACAAGTATCATCTTGCTTTATAAATATACCTTCTGATGAGCAGTTTTTTAAACACGTTTTTAGACACATCGAGGTAGACAGTATAGCCAGCTAGAAGGATGTCCAACACGTAAAATTTTCTTTTATATTAGGATTATTAAGATATTAAGATTTATCGTGATCAAAATTTTAATACATCTTGATTACACAACTTTTAACATTATATCACTTCGGAAAACTACATATTCCAAAATTTTAAGTTAATAACTACTGAAATACGAATGTGAATGAATGAATTAATGGATGAATGGAGTCGATCAAACAACGAATCAATCAGAAAATCTAATAGTCATTGAATAAATCAGTCCATTGTAATTAAACGTTGTCTACATTTAAATACTGTTTATACGTATTAAGTGGGCTCATACACATAGCCTAAGGAGCAAGCATGCATTTTACCTAATTAACAATATCTATGGAACTATTACACACAGATCACAAAAATATCGCACACCAATAGAAGATTTCATGGGCATTCTTTTAGTATCTAAATTATTATGATTTAAAATTAATTGCTGTAAATAAAAATGAAATAAAATTTGCCTATATATTTTGTAGCATTTTATAAAAAAAGAACACAATTTCTCCAAAACAATAAATCTGATTATTATGAACTTCATTTCTATTTGTAACTAACATGATATCTCACATTCTGAAGCACTAGGAAGTGCACAGAACAGATAATTACATTTACACACTTTTTATTTGTTTCTTAATTTTTGTACTAAAAATTATCACACGATCTCATAAATAATGGTTGTTTGTTATAGTGTCCTAATTATTGCAGTTCAACTTCTATGAACTATAGAGAAGAATGTGTGCAAAATTTTATGAAAATTGAACCATTAGCTTATGAGAACTTTTTAATGCTACGCAAAATAAGCTAATTACATATTTTTTTTATTCATGATTTAAGAATATAAACAACAAAGGTTTGTAAAAGTCTTTTTATCATTTTAAGTGGTTGTCAAAACAGGTTGTATGTGTGAAACCTGATACAAAAGTCGTATGTTCAAATTCAAAGTGAAAGTAGGCCCTAATTAAGTATGCAATCACAGTTGTCACCAGGTCCATATTTATGTATGGGGCACTTGGGCTCGGTCCCAGAGTGGCAAAATTTCGAGAAAAGGAAAAAAAAAAAAAAAAAAAAAAAAATCGATCTGAAAATAAATGTTACATAATTTTACATATTCCGAAATAAATTTTAGATATTTTCCTACTTCGCAGATGCCTACTAGATTGTAGTAAGTGTTAAATTGTTACATACCACTTTTTTAAATATGCGGCTACCAGTAGTACATGATTTGGGTAGACAAAAATGTCTCTCCTGAAAAATTTTGTTCTGTGCACTTACAACCTTTCTTGTTTACACTCTTCAGTTAATCTTAAATAATAATAATTAATATTTATATACCGAAAGAAAGAAGTCCATGGAACGTTGTATTGGTACGCAAAATTTTTCTGATCTGTGTAAAATGGTTTCCTAGATATTATTAATTAACATATCTTTTGTTACAATTGGTAGCACCATAAGTGGTAGACAATCCTGAAACTACAATTCTTATTCCTTAATCATAAATTAAATTTCAGCAAGTGAAGATATAACAAGTATTATGGACAGAAATGATAGTGGCAGTTTTCAGATATGCTTGTGATGTTTTGCAAGAAGTAACACATTAGCAAACGTTTCTTAAGTTCTTGCCCGAATCGTTGCCAAAGAGCCAAGATTGTACGTGTTAGTCTTCACACATAAGTACCTGGAGGTGACGCGGTGGTGAGGTCTTCCTCCAACACACCACTCGGTGTGTCAGGGTCGCGAGAGTCCCAGTCCTCGGAAGGTGTCAGACCTCCTTCGTCCCACAGATGTGAGTACTCTTGCTGACAGTCTGCAACCTCTTCTGTTGACAGCTGTGATACCATGCGCTCAAATTCAACTTCAGGAACATTGCTGCCCTCTCCTGCAGCTTCCGTCTCTATGCTTTCTGAAGCCATTCTTTCAAATCGCCTTTCAACACGCCTTAACTTCTTTTCTTCCTTAGATGTATGTTCTTTTTGTTTAGCAGCTTCTTCCTCTATCTTCTCTGGCACTCTTCCATCCAGAGTGAGATCTGGTTGCTCTTTCTCCTCTTCAGGCGATTCGTCCTCGACATCAGATACCTTTATGCCTGATCTCTCAAATTCTTTAGCAAGCTCCTGATTCGCCTTAGCAATAAGTGCTTCAATATCCTCCAGACCCTGTTCTGTAGAATCATCTGATGCTATGCGGAACATTGGTCGATGTTTAAGTGCTTCATCTTCGTCTTCCTCCAAAGGCAATTCTGCTACTGTTTCAAAGGTAATCAAGGGCTCCTCAACAATTTCTTCCTTCAGCATTGATGGCGCGAGCGTTTGCTTAGGTTGAGACACTTCTTTTAAGTGACTCTGTTCTTTCGTTGGAGCAACTTCTGGAACAGATCCGACCGATACTCTCTTGGACTCTTCCACGACTATGGAAGCAAGTGGAGGTTCTGTTAGTATATCAGGAGAGGAATTAATACGGAAAATAGATTCATCCCGAGTTTCATGTTTTGGTGGTTCATCACTGGGTTCCGTCACAATATACATTTCTGCATCTGTTTCCTCATCACTTTCCATCATGAGGTGAGAAACATCGAGAGGAGGTGGGCGCTGGTCACGAGGTAAGCGTTGCGAACCCCCCAGACCTCGACGAGACAGTGTTGGAGTGGTTACAATTGCCCTAGTTTCTGGTTCTTTCCTTTTCGGAGAGGTCTGACTAATGGGAGTTGGTTTTACTTCCTTCTCTTTCATATCGTCTGAATCTTTTCTTACTTCTGTCCGTACATCAATTCCTGGAGATTCTACTAGTTTCGTTGGAATTTCAGGTATGGAACCCATCAAAGTGTCCTTTGAAACTTTTATTTCTTGTTTAATATCACAAGGCAGCGTTTTTGGTTCTGTTACTTTGCCCTCTAATGTCTTTTCTTGAGATAAGTCCTTCAAGTCATCAATTACTGTCCCGTATTTTGACGCAGCATCAGTTCCAGATTCAGGAATAATATCCTCAGTTCCAGATTCAGGAATAGTATCCTTTGTAACATCAGCTGTTTTATCTTCTTTAATCATCGGTGCATCTTTCAGGCCATCCAATGGCAGTTTTATTTCATCTGTCATCACTTCTGGTTTGCCAGTTCCAAATTCCTGCTTTGTAATCTGTTCAGAAATCTCTTTCAATTTTAGTTCTTCCACCTCATCGCTCTTTAGTTCAATATCTTTAGCAGGAGTCTGTTTGTCGACGAGTTTCGTTTCTGATATAACAGTTTCTAATACACTGTCCATTCTTTCAACAGTATCAACTAATTTTTCTTTGTCATATTGATCTTTGCCAAAGACAGCTTCCATTTCTTTTTTCTGTATTGTTGGGAACAGGTCAAATGCTGTACCGAGTTCAATATCTGAACCAGTTGTATCTTTAGGCTTCACACTTGAACTTGGTAAAGATTCCATCTTGCTATCCGGTTTTGCCACCATGCCAACAATAATTGGAGACGTTTTGATCTTATCTCCACTTGACTCAGCTTGGGTCACAGTGGGTGATTTTCCTGTAATGTTACATTCAGTGTCTTACATGGCCTATGTTTAACATAAGCCACTGACTCAAGACATACATTTATAACAATAAACTTCTAAAGTAATGCAATGATGTTCCTTGTAAAGAGAAATCTTTCAAAATACATTAAATATTTTGAACAATATGATAAGGTATATAAAACCACATACCGGTGTAGCCTAATATTACTATCGAACTTATTATGTGAGAAGAATAGTACACATATCCTCCACGTATTACTCAGGCTATAAATATTTGATACAAAGATCATTACTCATATTATTGTAAATCGTCACAGAACATATTTAAGTAAATATATAATGCTTAAAAATTCAGCTATACTAACAACTTTCTAATGTTAAAAAAGAAAACTAAGTGGTAAATTATCTAGTTGACTAATTTCGACTTAGTGTTAGTCATCCTCAGAACTGGTGAGGTTCTTGTTTCTTCTGGTTTCTTCAGTTGTTTTGCTGCAAGGTACGTTTGTGTTTGTAGTGTGAAGTCATATAGGGTGTGTGTTCTGAAATTTAGTTTGACTCCACACTACCAAACACAAACGCACCCCCCTCCCCAGGAAAACAACTGAGGAAACCGGAAGATGCAAGGACTGCACCAATCCTGAGGATGATTAACACAAAGTCGAAACTAGTCAACTAGGTAATTTACCGCTCAGTTTTCTTTTTAATATTAGAAAGTTGTTAGCATAACTAAATTCTTTAGTGATACAAAGTGTTAAAAGTTTGTAATCAAGAAGTGTTTATAATTTATAATGGTTTTAATTGTAAAAGTGTGAAGGCCTATGTTCATTTCACTAATTCATATTAAAACAAATTTTAAAGTATTCATTCCTGAGTACACTTTTAACACATCTCGAATATCACTAATGATACAGTTAAACTTGTTTCATTAACAATTTTTACAATGTAACTGTGTTAAATAATAAAACTATTATTGTACTTGTACTTTACATAAATAAACCCCTACTTCCACCTCCACCTCCACACTCCTTCACCAAGACACCAAGCAAGAAGGAATCAGAAGAAAGTGCAAGACCTCACTAGAAGTTCCCACCAGAAGGTAAAATACCATAATACATAGTTTCATTATTTAACACAACGAAGGTGTAAAAGTTGTTAAGTAATGAACTATTTTGCATTAATGTTGTGTTTTGTGTGCAGGTATATACTGGTACCTAATATCCACATAACATCTTATTACACATACCATGACACAGTCATTGTGCATCATGTAACTTCTTTTTGTTCATATTAGTGCTTTTACGTGATTCTTTCTTATTCTCAAGTGCTGTTCACATTAAAAACATACATTCAGCAGTGTACGAGCAATGACATATTTTACATTCTATTGGCTAATAGACTTCGCATTTTTGCCATAATAGCGTTTAGCTTTATTTCATTACCGGTACTTGAATAATATTTTGAACAAACATAAAAATTACTGTTGAGAACAATATCGTTTTCTCATAGGCATAAATATTAGTAGACAGGAGTGGTAGTAGTATAACATGGTGATAATAGTAATAGTAAAAGTACCAACAGTAAAGGTACTAGTAGTAGTAGTAGTAGTAGTAGTAGTCATACAAGAAGTAAATAGTAGTGAAATTAATAACATTATACTGTATGAGTGCATATTAATGGAAGTAGAAACAGTACAAGCCTGAGTAGGGAATAATATTAGAGGTAGTATCCATTAGTGGGTAATTGTAGCAGTGTCCTATGCCGTAGTGTTGTGGTCTAAGGCATCATGCCAGGACTCGGGTTACTGAATTCACGTTGGTCCGAATTCTCAAGTGAAAGTAATTTTCTCACGAAATTTCGGCCAGTGTACGAAAATGGTGCCCACCCTGAATCATGATGAATTTGGAGAGCTAGGACAGGTAGCAAAATGTGGTTTCGAAAATCAGCTATAACAACTGGGGAAATCATCAAGTTGAATGCTAACAGAGAGGAACATTTATCGAGATCCGAGTTAGTGGCATGTTATCTGGTGAAGGTATAGCTAGGCACTAGTACGTGGCATGGGCACATTGCATCATGTCTTCACCATCTACGTATCTGTTGTTATCAATAATCAACATTTTCAATTATAAACAGGTGTTTTATAACTTCTGAAATTGTGAAATGTCGATACCGGTACTATTGGTTATATTTATTACACGACTTGGTGGTCTAGTGTGTTGAAAAATCCAGGATTTTCATTACTGTGGTGACTGAACAAAGTCATGAATGGAAAAGTGAGGATCTTTGTGAAGGTGAATATCAATTTCATAAAAAGATAGAACAATGTAGTGCATTGAATGGGAGACTGGATGAGAGTGATGAAAGTGAGCTAGGTACTGTAAGCACAAATTCTACAACTCTATTGTCAGAGTTCGGATTCCCAGGACTTAACCTATTTTGTTCCTTACCACATATCTCGAATATTTTAACACAATAAATTGTTCGTTTAATGCATCGTGCATTAAAATATATTAATCTAATAAACCTCCCCCCTAAAAATAGGTTAGATGACACGTCATGTAAACCTAAAAGTACTAAATGAAGCCTAAAACAAAAAAAAAAGGCTAAATAAAACAAAAATAAATTAACAGCGGGTAATAAATAAATAATAATTATATTTACAATAAGACTTCAAATGATAATAGGCCTATCTAGTTATTTATGATATGAGTATCATAACGTTTCATATTACAATAAGTATATCGTACAACATTTTATCCACTTTGATAAAAAATTATTATTTCAATTAAAGTAATTGTATTATTTTTATTAGTTTCGAACATATCTTTTGTGGAGAGGCGATTGCATTAATATTAGTTTCTTTATGCAAGAGGTGATTCATTTATGTTTGTTTTATTAGTTTTGAACTCTGTAGGTTTTTGTTTATAGCAGAAGAACAGCAGTACTAGGAGAAATAAACAAACATTGTTAAAATGAGTTCAAATGAGGATTCAGATATTGAAAAAGCTGAAAATTATAATTGAATGTTTACCCCAAATTGTTGTTAATGTTTATAAGAAATAAAATCAATTTCATTTGATTTAATTTTATGTGTGGTTCACATTACGCAACCAGTTAGGTAATAGCAGAATCATTATCTAACTTGTTGCGTAATGAATGTGTATACAATATTTTTATTAGAGATGTAAAGTCCACATTAAATAATCAAAGTGGATAAAAAAAATTAACTGTACTACGAGACATTTAAATAACTTAATCTCATTGCTTCGATAGTAACACGTATGCCTGTATCAACAATGGAATTAAATTAAGGTGACATTAACACATTGTTAGCCGAGTCCAATTTGTGCAGTCACGGAAGCGGTAGTATTGAAGTTTATGTGTTAACTTATATACATTATTGCGTCGAATATAAATTCTGGAATGAAGCTACACTTGTACAACAAAATTATTCATTTAGTTCTTCACTATAATTTAATGAAGTTATTACTTCTTGGTACAGTTATAGTTTAGACATGCCGAAATTTGCAACACACGCAAATTTAGATAGGTGACGATTCTAATTTCACAACAGATGGTGAAAGAATCTTCTGTCAAGCTTGTCAAAAGAATGTAAGTAGGTTATGCAAAAAACAGTTAAGTAAGTATGACTTTCAGACCAGACTTTCTGTTGGCTAGTTTGAATAATTCAAAGAGAAAAATTCTACCCTGTACTGGAAATTAAACCTGGATAGCTCAGTGGTTACAACACCAGCACTAGGTACCTGACAGACCCGAGTTAAAGTCTCGGTCCAGGATAGAACTTCTCTCTACCAATTATTCAATATTTATGCTGATGATCGGATTGTAATTATATGGTACAACTGAGGACCTAACATTCTAAATGTGCCAAGTTTCAAAAACAACTTTCTGAGATATTGATGAAAAACACACTGCGAAATACATGTTGAGATCTGTTTTTTGGTGCACGAATGAGTCACTACAGTCGAGCTACGATTAAGACAATTTGAAAAAATTAACAGACATTTAGCACATTTAGAATGTTAGGTCTTCAATTATTTTCGAGTTGAGAATATTTTCGAAGTGATTTAATTTTTTTCCTGCATTTATTTTTTATTTAAATTGAGAGTCTAATATTGGAGGTCCAGCATCTGTTGCAAGAATAGAATTTGTTCCTATGACATCCTGTCCTGCTGAAAGCACATTTTCAGCGTACAAAGCATTGTTGACAGACAATAGAAAAAGATTTTCACCAAAAAATTTAGATATGTGGCTTGTCATATATTATTGTAATCGAGACAATAGTTTAAAAAAGAGTGATATTTCAGTTCACTGATCAGTAAAAAAAATTGGTCTGTTTTCCATTATTAATTATTTCATTATTTGTGTAATAAAGGATCGTGTGTTATAATTTTTATAAACACCTAAAAAAAGGCTATTTTCCTTATACAGCAAGACTAAAATGATCCTTGAAAATTCGAATCTGCTTATTGTTAAGTGTTGTATCAGTGCCGAGGATATGAGCGCGCATCTTGCAGTAACCATGTCATAGCTCGGCAGGGACTCGTATTGCTATCTCCGATCACGATAAATGCCCCTCACTGTATAACGAGAAAAAATGTTCGATTTATACGGAATCGTTTATTTCGAAAATATCGCTATTAAGACAACAGTACATTCGTGCAGTAAGCTGTGAGCAACAGTGGTTCTCAAACTGGATATCACAGTGAACTCACATGGTACCATGATTCGGATAATAACCAAATAGAAGGCCCTCTTAGGAATTTTTACTTTATTTGCTTGTTGTCTACATGTCTGATTTGCTACATGTCGATTTTAAATATGGTATGGCTCAGAAGATTATGAAATTTTAAGTTAGCTAAACATGGTCTTATGTTGCACGTATACATGTCTCATTTCTTATAAATGTATATTAGAGGTTCTTCTAAATGTATATTACAGGTATTTTCATTATTTTAGCTTCAATACGAAATATTACAAGTTTATTGCGCGTCATATGTCTCACATATGTGATAATCCTTTATGATGTTATAATTTTGATAATACATTAAAGAAGTCCTAATTTAGAACTTCAAATGCTTTCACAATCTCCGGTGAACACTAATTCAATTTTAATAGTTTCATCTTTGCATTGGTAAATATGCCCTAACTACTAAACACTTGCCAAACTTAGTAGATTTTAACGACCTTTAGAAATTTTGCACCTTAGATGCATTATAGGGACAGCCAGGCTATTTGATAATATCGATTCACATTCTTATCTGGAATTACTACATTTTATTTTTTTGTTCATGGAACATAATCGTATTATTACTAATGTAAACGACGAGTATTTACCCTGGACAAAAAATAAAATACAAATAGAGTACTGCTACTTCCATTGACCTTTTTTTAGAAAATATAACTGGCGGTATCTATAATGCATCTGTTCCGTATGTCGTAATACCACACAGTTCTCTGATATACAAAGTAAACAAAAGATCACCAATATAAATGACTTATATTTGATCCTGTTACTAAATTGACTAAACTATGGGATCAAATAACCTAAGTACAATTTTTAAAATAATGTAGCGTAGGTTGAATCTTCACTAATAATGTGAGAATCATCCTGTCGAAAATATGGTATCCTTTCTCAAAGACTTTTGAATTTAATACATTTAAAATCTGAAGTACTGGTAGGGCGGATGGCAAACTCCCTTGCAAGTATTACTACACGTGAAATTTGATTTAATTTGACATAAAGCCATTTCTTCAGAATATGGAAAGTTGATTATTTACTTCGTCCCTCAACTGTTCTATGCTGATAGCTCATAAAGCATTGTTAAATATACAGAACATTCGTAAGATAATCCCAAATTTGGAGTCATGAAAATGGTACGAACTGTAAAATTCTTGCAAAAGTAGCTTCTCTTAGCATGTTAGTCTTCGGTAATGATCCTTTGAAGTTGTAAAAAACTGTAAATCAATAATAACTGCTTAATTATGTCCCATATCATGTATGATTAGAGGACGCAACCAACAAAATATGAAATATTATTTTAAATTGTCCTGTAAAATGTCAATATATGTGTACAGTTCTTTATGAATAGTTATTATTCTCAGTCATTTTGTAATTCTTTAATCCTTATGTTTAATTACTATGTAAACTTTTAATCTACGGTATTGGTACTAATTTATAATTGTAAGTAATTGATTAACTAGGGGACTTACTCGTGTTAATTGTCGAGTCAGTCCGCTAGTTAATCAATTACTTATATTCAAGTGTTAAAAGTAGTGTACGCAAGATTCAAAATGGTATAATTTTAAGATTTTAACAATGTCGGAAACTGTCTATTGATAGATAATAAATTAATACTGGTATTTGAATAATTAAAATAGGCAATTAGGAAGAATGTGAATAATAATAATAATAATAATAATAATAATAATAATATTTTTAATGCTTATTTTATATAAAAAGTTTATTTCACAAGACAAAGATGGTAACATGTGAACTTGTCAATAAGGAGTTTTACTGACATTTAATGATACATTTGTATCGTAGAATTAAAAAAAAACACTAGTTACTGATACTAGCAGATTTCAACTCAGGAAGTAAATAAAGTAATTACGATTTAAAAATGGCTGCTCTCGACTTTCAGATATAGGTATTAGCTTTCTATATGTATTCTTATATATACGGTATCTTCTGAATCACCAAGGAAAAACTGCAAAAAAATCTTCTCGCAATAAACTTTACAATACAAAAAATTACCTTCTGTAGCTACTCTATATTATCTACTTTACAGAAATAAAATGTTACTTATATACGTCATTAATAAACTGTTCTGAAGAACATACGGTCCTATTCACATTTTCATGTCTGTAGAAGATTATCGAGATTTGTGGCATATTTTAAAAGCAGGAAGTGCTTTTGTAAATATTAGGGTAACAAAAATTTGGAAACAATTCATTACAATAATTTCAAATGAAATGTCGTCTTGTATTTTAATCCATTGTTTACACCTAATTACTGTTGGGAAGAAAAACAATTACTACAGCAAATAATTTTGTTTGAACAATAATTTATGTATTGATATGACTATTTTTTTTAACGAATTGCGAATTTTTTAATATATGAGTGGGTCTACATGGTAAGTAAGATGCTCATAATGGTAGCCTACATATATTTTTTAACATCATTATTCGAGATTTTATTTATAAATCACGCATCTTGTCAGTTTTTAATTTATAACAATAAAATTAACAGCTTTAGGAGCTATTATTTATATCTGGAGCCCAAACCTTCTTAGTGTGACTACATTTGAGGTGCTCAGTGCACAAATCGCCCAACCCACAAAATTTGCATATTAACTTTATTGCTTTAAAGAGCTCATTATATTCTTCTCTTCAAAGTGTAAATCGACCTAATCATCATTCCCAGTTTTTCCATGAGATTTCAGCCCAAGGTTCGTTTGTGTATCGCATTTCGCGCACTGTTACAAAGAGATAAAGTGGAAATATGATTTTGTGGATTTGGCCATTTGTGTGCTGAGTGCCTCATTTAATAATTCTTAAAAATAATCAAGACTTCATTTATTATATAACTGAGAGAGGTTTCGGCTGAGAAAATTTACAGTAATTATTACATAAAGGCCTGAATATTATGGGTGAATTAGCACAAAGTCATTGAAATATTTTATAAAGTCGATATTTCAACGTTCATGTCTACAAACTGACTAGATTTCAGGTTTTGTAGATTCGTGTTAGGGGCTACTTCATGCAATTGAGAATTTGCCATAGGAATGGAGTACCAATACTGTACAGAATATATAACCACAGTATACATATCAAATACGTATCAGAATATATATATATATATATATATATATATATGCTGTGACATAACTGAAAAAGTATACCAATCAGTATCTATCTTATTTTGATTTATCGAAGGCCTAACAACTACATTTAGACCTAGCGGTACTGGTACTTCACTATCCAATACAATTCTGATATGCTACACATTAAAAAACAAAACTCAGGGACCCTAAATGTAGGGCCTATATGAAATCCATTTGATAATAATTGATATTCTACTATACATAAAGTCCAGACCGGTACGCATAAATAAACATGCTAAAACAACTTTAATCCAGATAGGAGATTGTTATGATCAGTTATAGTAAATTTAACAGGAGAAATATTCCATCTGAATTCCGTTGGTATTACTCTATTCTGTTAATTAAAATCTACATAAGCTTTAGTGTGCTTAAAGAAAAACTTAAAAGATCTAACATATATATAATTATGGGTTGTTTCTCTTTTGAATCGGATTATGGTTATGATCGTCTGTAATTGTTTGTAAAGAACATCTGTATACACTAACAACACTGTAAAAGAGCTTGAAACAGTAGATTTGGTGTTTATTTGCCTCAATATACTTATTTATTATTTCATTGTTCTTGTCGTGGTTATCGAAATTTATGTAAGTATTTTTGCATAAATTTGTATTTATATTAATTGCTACGTTTTAAAACAGCCTAAATGGAGGACAAATAACTATTGATGCTGATGATCTTTTATATGTAGTATTTCTATTATTACCACTACCACTGCTACTACTACCACCAACAACACCACTATCACCTCTATCACTACTACTACTACTACTACTACTACTACTACTACTACTACTACTACTACTACTATTACTACTACTACTACTACTACTACTACTACTACCACCATCACCATCACCGCCAAATTTCCACTATGAAAATTAGACTGAAATTGGTTTAGCAAAATATTTTATACTGCTAACTTTCCTTCATTTAAATTACAATTTTAGAAGATTTGTTCCAACTTATTTTACTCTTCCACATTTTGCAAGTTAGCCCAGTTGATAGAAAGACTGCCTACATAGTAGAAAGTTGAAGGTAGGATGAGAAAAGAAATTTCTACTTTCGCTGGGAGAGGGAATGAAATCAAAATGTATAAAATGAAAACTATGCAAATTTAACTTCTTTTTCTTCTGTAAATGAAAAAAATTTGTAATTCATTGTGCTCCAAGGACACGATTCGCATTAATTTTAATACTCTGCTCCACAGTTTGCTACAGGAAAGACACACATATATAGAGTGAACAGATAATGAATATTATTTCTTTTAGTTAGTAAAAAATTTATGCGTAGTAGCATCAAAATTCTCGAGTTGCGGGTTCATTTGGATTTGATACAAAAATGCTATTGTGTAAGTATCATGTTTATTATCTATACAGTGTAACAAATGGCAGCACATTGGAAACTATGAATCAGTGGAATGTAGTCTGCCAAAATCATTTTTTGCAATAAGTTTCAAATTCATAACTTACATAAAACTTCATCATTGTTTCATGAAAATTTTACTCTTCCTCATTAGTGTAACTGTATGAGTCTGTAAATTAAAAAAATTAACACTTTTCAGTAATTTGTTTAGTAAAAAGTATTTAACAGACAGTCAAGATACACTTCTCTAAGGATTATGCAGCCCACTTGCATCTGGCCTAATCTAAGCTATAAAAGATTAAAGATCACTTCTGTTGATCAAGTGCTATGGATATGTTAGTGCAGAAATATTCAAGTTGTCGGTGAGATGCCTCTTCAGTTTGAGCACAGAGCCAAAATCAAGTTCAAATTAGGAAAGAGTGGAACAGAAAACTGCAAGTCTTGCAAATTCAAGAACTGTTCACATCGACCAGTGGATATTGCTGAACAGGTAAATATCTCATATGGATCACAATAAGAGATGATCTGCGTCTGAGAAAATTTTAGTGACTAACAGTCAAAGGTGGCAATTACAGATGAATTTTATTGTTTATATTTACCATTGTCAGCATAGGCAAATAGCTATTGCACGACATGTTTTCCTATCATGTATTTTTGGAGTGACGTCTTTGCATTGAGCTAAGACAGATGTTTAGTTTCAAGCAGCCTTCTTTCTTAATTTTATCTATTTAAGAAACAAATCTCATTGTAGTGTTTTTTCTATGTCATACAGAGTGTACACAGATTGCTGCCATGAAAGTGGTATATACAGGCTCACCATATTATTTTTTTCGCCAAAGTCTTAATAATGATAAACTTTCGTGGTTTATTTCACTTTGTTTGCACCATCAAAACAACTTGCTCATTTTTAACCCATCCTCAAGTGTTATGGTACTGCTGGAACTGAGAACCGGTTCTTCATGCATGAAATATGTATGGTACGCCATTTCAGTCTTGTACAGTGCATGCACAAAATTCAGAAATCTACCCATCACTGCTCTAGATGGTCACATCTGGGGACAATGGAAACCTACTCGTCACTCATATTGTTTAACATCTACAGGGTGAAAAGTAATTAAACCGACAAACTCTGGAAGGTTGTATGGGACACCAAAACAAACGGTTTTCTCTAATATCATATTTTCTTCACAGGCTTTATTAAACCAGCAGAGGACGTATGCATTCTTCAGTTCATGACTACTCTACAAATTCACATTTTGTTCTACGTCTTGACCCAGTGCAGTGCTTTATTAAACTGACAGGGGGCGCATTACTCTACAAATTCACATTTTGTTGTATGTCTTGACCCAGTGCAGGGCTTCATTAAACTGGCAGAGGGCATATGTGTCTTCAATTCATAACTGCTCTTCAAATTCACATTGTGTGTGTGACTACTTGAACAATTTACAATTTCCAGGGAAGTGGATTGACAGAGGCGGTCCTATACTTTGGCCTCCTCGATCTCCTGATTTGACCACTCTGTTTTTTTTTTGTGTGTGGGGACAGATGTATAATCTTGTTTACGCAACCCCAATTGAATCACAAGATGATCTGGTGGCCTGGATATTTGCTGCAGCAGGAGAAATAAACGATAATCCTGAAGTCTTTCACCATGTTAGACAATCCATGTCCTGCCGATGTAACCTTTGTGTACAGGTCAATGGAGGTATTTTTGAACATCTTTTGCAGTGATTTTGGTGTGTACATGTTTTTTTTAACATTTTTTGCAGTTGTTTTGGTGTGTAGAAGTTTTATAAGAGACTCAAGCAATAAAACATGGCAATGGTTTGTGTTACATCAAGATCTGATGTCCTCGCGAAATAGTGCCTCATAGCACAATATGACATTAGAGAAAACTGTTTGTTTTGGTGTTCGATATAATCTCCCGGAGTTTGTCGGTTTAATTACTTTTCACCCGTATATTAGGCTTTTGCATTTCTAATAAACTAGTCTTCAAATGGATACTCCCTTTATGATATATATATATATATATATGATCTGACATTAATTACCTGAAGTGCTGATTTAAATAAATAACTGGTACCAAATAACCCAAAATTATGTCAAGAAACAAGGACCTTAAGTTTTAAATGAATAGTGAATAGGTAAAGAAATCTGACATAACAGATAATTATTTTCAAACTTGAATGTAATCATGACTGACTAAAGAAATAAACTGTGCATTTGTGCAGTCTTCAATCAACCATGTGCTTTATGCCTTTATCTAAGAAAAAAGTGGAATTTCAACTCACTGATATAACCACAATTAGAATACATCAATACATGTTTAAGAAACTTAAGGGGAGAGGATGGTATTTTTTTTTAACTTTTTTCCTATTTCGTGTAAATTATTAATTTTTTTGTATGTAGAGAGCTCATAGCTGTGGCAACTCAACCAAATAAAAATATTTTGAAAAAAATATATATATATTTGGGGGCCCAAATTTGAAAAAAATATACCCAATGCAGGATTGTACTAAAACCGATATATCTAAACTGTTTTTAAAGATACATTCAAACAGTTTTTGCAATGTATTTGCAGAAGTATGTTCTACAAACTGTCTGTAACAGAATTTTGATATTAGTCCCTACGTTTGTAAAATAAACAATTAAAATTTAGTAACAATTTTCTGATTTCCTTTCTTGCAAACAAACGGACGTATTTTTAAAATGAAATCAATTAACAAAATTCTGTTACAGAGAAAAGTTTCCTAATAGTCTAAAGAATGTGTGTTCTAAATTTCTTGCATGTACCTTTAATAGTTCAGAAATTATATCCATTTTGTCTGGCAATGTAGCAAAAAAAAAAAAAAATGAAGTTACTGGAAACCGATAAAAGCGGGTGTGTGATTTAAAAATCCATAGCGCAGAAATTTAAAAAATGACGTCTCAACATCTGATAAGGGCACAAATACCCATAAAAATGTTATGCAATGCATTCCACACTTAACCCTGAAGATGAGGAAGATGAACATCCTCGAAACGTCGGTGGATCACCAACTTATGACCTGGCTGGAAGCCCGTGAAAATTTCGAATTATCACGTCGCCAGGAAAGCTTCAGTAGTTATTTCGATATATTAATTTTTAGGCTACAATTACGGAAGCAAAATATAGTTTCATGTACCAGTAATTAAGAAACTGCTTGATGCAAGCATTTCAGAACTTATTGCTGATTGCATTTTGAGGAAGACAGAAACTGAAATATGTACTATTTATATTGCTTCATGACATTTTCAATTCTGTCGTCGATTTGCAAAAGGGGACACATCTAAAATAACAAAGTGTTGGGAAATTACAAAAAAAAAAAAAAAAAAAACCATAACAAATAAAAATGTTCATGGATCCTGAATGTATGTATCCATAGTGATCTAATTAGAAAAAATATATGAACATTTTATTTTGCTAACTTAGTTATAGTTTTTGCGATTTTACGACACTTTGTTATTTTGGACATGTCCCTTTTTGCAAATCGACGACAGAATTACAGATATTAATTGAACAATTTTATTCTGCATAATTTGAAGCTATAATTCCAAAATTTCATGAGTTTGAAAGAAAACCATGAAAACTTTAGTTAATGCAGATATAACAGCTAGGAGATCTCTGAGTCGTAATTCAGTCATTCATTTAATTACTGCACAGACAATGAAGAGGATGATTCTCGAATTAAATCCATTATGCATGGATGGTTTCCAATTTTGAACAATTGACAACTCAGTCATTGTCTCTTATGGATTGGTTTTGTTTTAAATGAATAATGACTTTTAATTTATGCACTTTGTAATAACCGTCATTGGATATAGTCAATCATGGAAATCTGTAGGCCAGTGGTTTTTTAATTTAAAGGCATGTTTCCACTTTTGTGCTATACCAGACCTCCACAATCATTATCGTGGTGACAGCTGTTTGAGAACGGAGAACTGGTGGGCATGAACATAAAATGTGTTCGTAAATATTAGTGGTGGAGAGAATTCTAAATTTTCTCAAATCCGAATCCGAATCCTAAAAGGTTCTCGAATCCCTCGAATCTCTAAAATCTCGAATCTCGAATTCTTCATATAATAATAATAATAATAATAATAATAATAATAATAATAATAATAATAATAATAATAATAATAATAATAAACGAACTTATACTTTCAATTAAATGTTTAGTAAAGAATTGTTTTCAGAACATGGGAGGAGTGATAGTAGGAGGAAGAAGAATAAAATGCATAAGATCTCCTTATTATATGGCGTTGTTAGCACAAGAGGAAATGATAATAAAGGACATGCTACTGGAGCTAAATGACAGCTGTGAGCAGTATGGTATGAAGATAAATGCATGGTCATAGGAAGAAAAATACACAAGATAAACTTGCGAATTCTAAATGAGGCAGTAAAGCAAGTGGACAGCTTCAAAACTGCTGCCAGGAAGTCAAAAGGAGGATAGCAATGGCCAAGGAAGCTTTCAATAGAAAAAAGAGCATTTTCTGCGAACCTCTGGAAAAAGAACTAAGGAAGAGACTAGTGAAGTACTTTGTATGGAGTGTGGTATTGTATGGGCCAGAAACATGGATATTACGACGGAGTGAAGAGAAGCGAATAGAAGTATTTGAAATGTGGATATGGAGAAGAATGGAATGTGTGAAGTGGACAGAGAGAGTAAGAAATTGGGTGATGAAAGAATGATACTGAAATTGATCAAGAAGAGGAAAAGGAATTGGTTGGGTCACTGGCTGAGAAGAAACTGCCTATTAAAGGATGCTCTGGAAGGAATGGTGAATAGGAGAAGAGTTCGGGGTAGAAAAAGATATCAGATTATAGACGACATTAAGATATATGGATCATATGAGGAAATGGAAAGGAAGGCAGAAATTAGAAAAGATTGGAGAAAGCTGGGTTTGCAGTGAAAGACCTGCTCTTGGGCAGAACATTAAATGAATGAATGAATTGAAGCAAAATTTGAAATCTGTGCTTAATGAAGAACAAATTTACGAATACTGGTACAGTTAAAAAAAAATAATAAATTCCCTGAAGGCATGTGTATTGAAAACAGTGTGGCACCTAGGCCGCTGGATGTTGATAACTTATTGGTGATATGTATACCACCGAAATTGCAACAATCGCCGTTTTTTGTTAGTGGATTGGATGTCAATGGTGTTAAAATTAATGTTTCCAAAATTTAAACAAATTTTTTTTTTTTTTTTTGGTTAGAATTCGAAAGATTCGAATGACGAAAAAAACAGCGCAAAGATTAGAGTTTTAGACTCTCAAATCTTTTGCAGGATTCGAGGATCCGAACGTCCCATCATAGTGAATATAGTCTACTATTATGGAACTTACAGCCTTATTTCAACTTACAAGGTAGGCTACTTATTCTGCTCTGGTACCTAAAGTTCCATTATCCTTCGCTGGGAATGACTCTGCATATATTGGATTCTGGGACAAGTAACCATTAGACCACCAAGACTGACTAATGTTGAGGTTCTTTGTATCCAGCCAATGTTAAGTATTTATACATATATTTTAATGGCAACAATGATAACACTAGTATGTAAACTAAAACTTAAACATGCATCCATGTGAATTATAATTCTTGTTAGGCATTTGAAAATGAAAGCATACGCATGTTAAATTGGATGTTAAGAAAAAATAAATTAATGTACCACAATCTGTATTTAAGATGAGTTTCCAAAGGCAAAGCACGGATTATTTAATATTACGTTACTATAAAATCGATTAGTATCTTCAAGATCATTGTCTATTAGTGCACACAACGCCCATCCTTTCCTTACCTCTGCTGTGAGTCGGATGGTCAGGAGTTGGGACCCATGTGCAATAACCCGAAGGAATGACGTCAGGTGAAAGGAGAAATTCTGTCTGTAGGTACCATGGATCTGAAAAGTCTTTCGGATTTGATGGAGTTCGGAGATGGATGAAAGGTTCTTCCATTGGAAAATATAAAGGTTCGCATGTGCTGCCAGGGGAATGTCTATAAGTTCCAGATGAAGATTCTGTTTGAAATATCTCTGTTGTGCTCGGTTTGGAAGAAGCCGTAGGACTGAACTTGCCAGTTGGTGTGAGAGACAAATCAGCCTCATATTTGAGTTCAGGTGAGACAACTGCGCTGGCTTTTGACTCTACAATGCTGCTGAGATCCGAGTCACTGATTTCACTAATTGTGACAGACTCGGAGGCATCCAGCACCGGCAGGGAGATAACTCTCGAGAGATTTGTGTCATCCAGTGATATGGCACTACTATATGGCGATTTTGGAAGATTTGCGGCTCTAATTACGAGAGATGGCATTGACAACCACCGTGAAAATGTATCAAAATCGTCAGAATCTTGCGACAAACTATCTAATGTTATGACAGAAGATGAATGACTCTGAATAGAACTCTCGTGGCTCAATGGAGACAAAGATTTAAGATCCTCTTCCGAAGCAAGAGGTGGCTTAGGAAGTCTTGCAAAAAGTTTCGTCTTAGGCAGTTGCTGAGGTGGTGGTGGAGGAATGGGGCTTACATTAGTAGGTGGACCCTCTACCTTTGAAAAGTTCAAATAATCCTCAATATCTGGAGATCTGACTATGAGCTTCTGTATTTGTTGTGGATTTTCTTTCGTGTTTGAATGATCAATTACAAGCACTGGGTTATTCTGCTTTGTGGCTTCATTTGATTGTAGCAAATTCAAAGGCTCTCTTAATTCAACGTCTGGTGTCCGTATAAAGAGTCTTTGAATTTGCTGCTGCCCATTTTCTTCCTTTTGTTCTGGATGTTTTGGTTGATGTCGATGTTTCCGATGCCTTTTTCTTCTTCTAGAATGATCTTTCTGCTGATTCCCTTCTTTCGTCGATTGTTGAGACGAGCATGCTGTTTGATACCCTCCTATCTCATAATTATTGGATATTTTCATTTCATAGTCAGGTTGTTTAGTTTTCACTTTCTGAGAGTGTTTCGCTTTTCTTGATTGAGAAGTAGTATCTTCTTTGTCTTTCCATGATTTAATTTTAATATCATCTTGTCGTTTTAACTGTTCTCGTTTACTTCCTTGCAAATTTTCCTCTACTGTTTGTTGTAGTTCATGTTCTTGATATTGCCGTGTGTGCTTATGAGTTTCCTGTTCCAGCTTATTCTTGTTAGTGCTCGATTGTGCCATGGTAGAAGTATCTTTTGGTTCATCCCCATAGGACCGAACAACAAGTTTCTGAATGACGTGTTGCTGCTGACATTTTGAAGGAAATGATGACTGCATTTCTTTTGTTTCCTTTCCTGATGATGGCTGATCATTCATTTTAGAATGGTCATTCCCTATTTGAACATTTTCAAAAATTTTTATTATGTTAGTAGATAAGCCTTTCTTAGGAGAATCTGATAAACTGGCAGCATTACTGTCGTGTTTAGTAGGTAAATGAGTAAACTCCGAAGGAAGAGATTCTTTCAAACACATCGCACTTTCAGAATGAGACCCTGATTTCTCTTCTGACACATTTTCAGTGATTATATTACCTGGTGTGAAACTCAAATTTCGTGTATGCATTGCCTCTATCTCTCTATTATGTCTTACACTACAAATATCAATTTCTTTCGTTCTTGTATTTGATGGCTTAACTAAAAGTTTAACTTCCCCCATGACAGGATTTTCTTCATTAGACAACGGTTTCAATTCTGCTGGTGGGAGAGATGAATTCCTAGTGACGACAGGATCTATTATGCTTTGAGTTTTGGGTGTATCAATCAATTCCGAACTGTCAGTAGTTATATCATCTAACAGTGACATTTGAGAGAAGTCCACCTCAACTTCTGACGCTAATTTGCAGACAGTATCCTCTAGTTCCTGCAAACTATGTATGGGATCATCCTCACCAGACAAGATATCTACACTATCAGTAACATATTTAAAGTATTCATCTTTCGTTAAAGAAGAGGGCCAAGGTGGGATTTCGTTCTGCTGTAAATTACTTGGTTCTACATTTGTCAGTTTGTCACTTATAGGAAAGGTGTTTTTCATCTGGTCCAATGGTAACAAAGAATTGTTTGCAAATAGATCCAAGTTATCATCAGGCCAATTATCAGGCCATTTGTAATCAAATAAAAGTCTCTCTTCAGATTCATAATATCGTTTTACTTCATGTTCCCGATTCATGGCAGACAGAGGCGAGGAAAACTTTTCTTGAGTTCTATCTAATTTATAAGTCTCTTTTGGTTCGTGGCAAACTAAACGAGATTCCTGAAATCCACCATCGCTGGCAATCTTCGACTCTTCATTTTTGTTTTTTCGTTCATATTCAGCCTCTTCTTTTGTCATTACATTTTCGGTTTTATTGCGCTTTTTGTTTCTTGGTAAGAGTTCAATCACTGTTTCATCATGTGGTATTACATTCAAAATATTCACGTGTGTTTTTGCGATCGGAACTGCCTCCACTTCATTAGTAAGTTCTGCATGAAATATCTGTTCTTCATTTGATTTGATCAAATCATTCTCTAATGAAATTTCTGAGAGCATTTTCTTCACTTTGTTTTCCAACTCATCCAACTCAATATTGCCTCTGGAAATTGGGGGTTTCGGAAGCACTTCAAGAGGTCTGATGCTACTTATTTCCTGTGTAGACTTAATTATCTCGTCTTTAGTTGGTGTGCTTGTGTGAATTATGAGTCCAGATGAAGGTTTATCAGTTGTCGAAGTAACTGATTTTGAGTCATTTCCTGTAGTTTTCAGATCAGCAGGTAATGAATAAGTTCCTCCTGCGAAGTGCTGGTCACATTCTGATTGAATGTGTACGATGTTTTTGTACTGTTTTGAGCCACTCTTGCCAAAATTCAGGGGAATTTCCTTAGAAATATTGACACAGAATGTTTCAATCTCTGTTGAAGAATCTGAATCATTTTCAGTGGTTTTTGGAAATTCTTCGTTTTTCTCATGTTTTACCTCTCTTTTTAATTTCTCCTTTTGGAGTTCATCTATAATGTCCGTTGTAATAAATGAATCCTTATCAGAGGATTTCAAAGGTTCTGTAATGTCTGTTGTAATGACTGACTCCTTATGAGAGGGTTTCGAAGGTTCTGTAATGTCTGTTGTAATAAGTGACTCCTTATGAGAGGGTTTCAAAGGTTCTGTAATGTTTGTTGTAATAAGTGACTCCTTATGAGAGGGTTTCAAAGATTTTGTAATGTCTGTTGTAGTAAGTGACTCGTTATGAGAGGGCTTTGAAGGTTCTGTAATGTCTGTTGTAATAAGTGACTCTTTATGAGAGGGTTTCGAAGGTTCTGTAATGTCTGTTGTAATAAGTGACTCCCTATGAGAGGGTTTCAAATGTTCTGTGTTTTTTGTTGTAATAAGTGACTCCTTATGAAAGGGTTTCAAAGGTTCTATGTCTGCTGTAATAAGTGACTCTTTATGAGAGGGTTTCAATGGTTCTGTAATGTCTGTTGTAATAAGTGACTCTATATGAGCGGGTTTCAAAAGTTCTGTAAAGCCCGACTTTTGGAAAGGATCGAATTCTGTTGGGGAGAATTCAGATTTTAGTGTGAGGAAGGGATTTGGAAGCTCATTGCATTGTGGTCCCAAACTACCCGACTGTTTAACTGCAACACTGCTTGTCGATGTGCACAACATCCGATCTGGGATTGAAGATTACTTCATATTACTAAAACTGGATTGAGATGAACAGTACAAAACAAGCCTCATCTAAACACTCGAAGTGTTTTTTTTATATAGAATAAAACATATGACGATGCTTTCAACTAACAGAGGCTATTCACTGTCAACGTTATAATAAGATGGCAATACAAGTCATTACTAGGACTCTGATATGATAAAACTTGACCTATAGTTGCTTAGTCCATCAACATCTCACAGATTCTGCCGGTGATCGAACTGCAGTCCTGCTAATGAGAGGTGTCATCTGACTTATCAAACAAAATATTATATTTAAACGAGTTAAATATTGTTATTTCAATATTAGATTATACAACTTCAGTTAAGTATGGTTATGTAAAATGGTAATAATTAAGTAATTGATTTCGATCTACACCGAATTATCAGTACATTTGCTTTGAACATGCTGTTAGGTGCATTCAGTTCAGTAAAATCTTTGCCTTGCATAGTACATGCAGAAAACTATATATAGAAGATAATTTTTATACTAAATTAATTAAATGATTCCCTAGCTTAAATTACAAATGGTAATTGAGTACAATTAATAATATATTCACTTTTACAGCACTTGAGAATTATGTATTAGAATCAGAGAACTTTTATAGTAAGAATTAAATTTTGTATAAAACTGAATTGAGAATTATACAAAGTTATACATAATTCGTAAACATATACCAGCTTTCATAAATTTATATTCATAACAGCAACAAGCAATAATTCTCAAAGTCACTGATCCTGAGACACTAAAATATAACCAATTACAGAATGAACCAAATAAGAAACATTTATAGCCTACTTATTGTAAACTGAAACCGAAGTTAATAATAAACTGGAAAGCTATTACAAGGATAACCAACATTGCTACCCTCAACATTAATATGAGGAGTAAGACAATAATATTCTCAAAAACGGTCGCAACATAATAGTTATTCGTTTTGGCACATGCCTGTGTTCATAAAATTACAAATTGTATAACGAATATTGAAATAAATTGTCTTTCCCCGAACTGTAGCCTATGATACACACATAGGACGAGCACCTGATATTGAGACAACTGAACACAGAATTCTGAAATTCTGTGTGGTGGAAATTTCCGCAATAAGTTCATCATGCTAATTTTATTGTACTGTAAAAAGTTGGGCAACTTTTATTAACTTCTTATATTTGTAAAGTAAGTGATTAACAATCAGTTTCAAGTTGTGTTGCAACGAATTAAATACTGGTAAGTAAAAAAATTATATTCAAATTAAAGGTATTCAGTATATATTTTTAGTATACCCCTACTTTTTTTTAACAAATTGGAACTACATTATGTTGTAATGAACAAGCTAATTTACGTCAATACGAGGCACAGATCTTCCATTTTCAGGAAAGATGCTGCGATCAGTATTGAGTATAAGGAATTTTGATAATTGGTATTGTATAATCCGTGACGCTACATCCCGTGAAGGACCAAGACCGACCAGCCGGCTGCTGGCCTCAAGCCCACATGCCGAAGCAGAGATGAACGATCAATTGGTTATTGCATACAGCGTGTTAAATAATATGTGAGGAACCTCTGAGAAATGAATAGAGAACCTAAAAGGAAGTAAATATATACTGGTAGTAAATTTCGCTTTGATTTTTAATTACAGGTGCTTTTTATTTCATGTGGTTTGGTTCTTACATTTGTGGATCATGTTTAATAAATCAGTAGGCCTTGTAAAAAAAAAAGAGAGAATTATACTGTGACTTTTTAATGGAACATTTAAATGTTTTACTGTTCATGCCTGATGGGGTACTGCCTCATTTTTCTCTTGCGGCTAGAATGATTCTAATCACCGATACCCTAATAAGCGGCTAGGTTGTAGGGGACCAACATCCTTTTCTACTCATTCTTTTGAGCTCAATTCATTGAAGTTTTACTTATGGGAACATTTAAAAGCAACTCTGTATTCAAGATCTATTGAAAACATTGAAATTCTTAACCAGCGTGTAGAAGGATGTCTGCAAATATGACAGACATCTGGAATATGGGAGAGAGTAACAGTCCATGATGCGGTGCTTAGAAGCCTGTATTAAAACTCATGGTGGTCATTCTAATCACAATCACTCTCTGCAGAACTATACATCAACTTCATAAACAAAGATGTAATAATAAACTTGTAATATTTAAGCAAACATGTTTGAACTAAGAAGTACCTGTAATTAAAAATACAAAGTAAAATTTATATATTTATATGAAATTTTTTTTTGCTTTTAGTCCTTCTATCCATTCCCGAAAGCATTTCCACATATTAGTTACCGGTAACATTTTATATATATAGAAGCACTGCACAGTTCTTGTCTTGTTGACAGATAAGAATGTCAAGTGGAAACATAACGCTGAAAGAAGTTTTATATTAAGTCTGAACACAATTTTCTTTTCTTTTAGACTACAATCATTGCATTCTTTCTTAATATCACTCAGTAAGGAAACTTATGAATTAGCAAGTCTCTTGTCACTTAACGTAGTAGTTTTCCTTTCAGACATTCAGGAAATTATCTCGATTATTATATAATATTAAGAATGATGTTCGCTTCAGTGTAAGCCTGAAAATTGTTATGCTACATTATCTTATACATCTGGAATAACATCAGCCCTCCAACAAGGAACATCATTCATTATAACTATCAATACACTGACTTCTATTAAAATGAATACTACATTCTAAACTACTACTTACTTCTACAGATGTTAACACTATAATAGTAAGTATTTCCTACTTCAAGAATGACCAAGAAAGAGAAAATAAGCTACTATACAGATAATTCGATGTATGTCGCTATCAACTACATAAAATGGTTGACCAATGTTTACAGCACAGCTATCAATAGTTAACAGTCATGTAAATTTTCCTTTTGTTGAATAAGTAAGTTCTGCAAAGTATCAGCTCTCTGAACCCAGAAGACAATTGTATTTCGACAAGTAAATTTTGTTTAATTGTATTTTTCATAAAAATTGACGATATTTTATAACCTTCAAACATGTAAATAAATAACTTCGCCACTTTTGTTGTACCCTATGAATGTGAGATTCACAGTGATAGCAAGGAGAGTGAGGAGACAAAAAGGGGAAGTAACAGGAAGGATAAGAGCAAAAGGAAACGTATGATAACTAAGAGAAGGTGAAGGCTGAAGAACAAGTAGAGGATAAGGAGCAAGGTGAGAGAGGAAAAAAAGTTTGTGATTTCTCTCTTTCTACCACTGCTCTTTATTAGCATCCTCTCAATTCTAAGCTCTGTCAACATGCGTTTAATTTTATTTTTTCCAGTTTTTTCTACTTCGATATTGTCCATATGGTAGTTTCTTGTTTCTAAGACAGAATGTATGACCTAACCTCACAAGACATTTGTCATTTCATGAAACATACGCACACAAGAAATGCAAGAAAAACCTAACTGCACAATTAGAAAGTACAATTTTGTCTATTTTATACAGAATTCTGGTCTGTCATGTAAGTTAAATGTTATACCGGTAGTGTAATGATTATAGTCTATTACCATGTTTAAATATGAAACGCAATATGCAGTTATTACACAAGTCAGGACACATAAAATCGCTAAAGGTTCATTTAATACAAGGTTCGCATACAAATGAGAATAGGCTACTGTACCATTTCATTAATAAAAAGATAGAATTTAATGTCAAGGTAACTGTTCCTACTTAGTTATTCAATTTATGTTACTTTATCAAGTTATCAAAGCAATATACGCTATTCTTCTGTGAGTTTCTGAATTTTCATTTTCGAAAATTTATTCCTCAAAATAACTGTCTCCCCTCTAAAACGTAAATTTGTCTTATTCAGTGTTATTATAAGTAAAAGAATCTGCCAACACTTTGAGATTTATTATTCTGCATGGTTCCTGTAACCTGTCTTTATTCTGAAAAAAAAAATTAAGAGAGAGATGCGTAAATAGTTTAAGTTAATATTTAGTTGATTTTCACATAAATAAAAATAACCACAATAGATCTTCATTGTTTCAGTTTCTGCCAATGTTACCAGTCTGATTCTTGTTAAATAATTATTTTCATTTTGAAAAGTTCGAAATGCCGTCCGAGGAAATGTTTCACACTTTGGCAGAACTCACTTCTAACAAAAGGGAATTAAACAAATAAATATAAAAATAACTTAATACTAACAATAAAAATTAAAATGGAATGAAGCAAAAAGTCTGTATCAGCCTACTCAATAAGCGTATTTTAATACTTGAGTATGGTCTGACATAAGTCTGATGTAGGAGATGTGATCTGCAGGATACAGTTGTGCAAATCAATATACATTTTATCAATTATTGTATTGAGTAGAACATAAAATAAATTTGAGTATCCAATTGATCCAAGTTCACTAATGAGTTGAAAGTTTTTTAATATATATATTTTGTCTAATACAACTACTGAAGAAAACTACTCCTGATATTATTTTAATAATAAGTTGTATGAATGGCTAAATTATATGAGTTTGTTTGAATAGTTTTACTGTAAGACAGCGTTTCTCAAACTCTCGTAAGCAGACCAATAGTGATGGTCTATGGGTAGGGTTGCCAACTTTTTTTGAAGAAAATACGGGAGACTAAGGAATCGACAAAAATTTCACAAAGAAAATGGATATATTATTCAGTTCAGTTACTAAAAAACAACTTTATTCTACACTTTGGCAACTAGGCTTAAATTAAGAGTATTTTGAGATAGATTTTGTCATGCGTAATAGTTGAAGTCGCAGTTTGCAGGCTGATTTCATTAGATGTGTCGTGCTTCTGTCCAATTATTGTTCACGAGATGTAACACCCTCTTTGTATGCATATAACAAAAGTCGGCAGTTTGTTCCAAATTTATAATATTAGCATTGTTTTATTTTAAACAAGTGAGCACTAAAATCCATTTCTGGCAAGCATTACCTTCTAAGAAGACTGCACATTTGAATGCATTTTGCATTTCTTGAACAATAAGATTCTTCATATAAATCATCATTCACGGCAAAATCAAATGTTTAGAATAAAGATTTTTATATTATACAAAAATAAAGGTGAAAACTGCTCAAAGAGTGAAAAATAGGAAGCCGGGAGACTGTTCAAAATCAAATACGGGAGATCCCGGGAAATAGGGGAGGGTTGGCAACCATATCCTTGAGGTATAGTATGGAAGACCTATAACACATCCTCAACACTCAACTGAATATCTGAACACACACCCTTTTTGATACAATCATGAACATGCCCCACCATAACAGGAAACCAGAAGATACCACAGGAACTCACTAGAATTCAGAGGATGATGGATATAACTTCGAAACTAGTCAATCAGGTAAAATAACACCATAATTTAAATATTTACACGGTGAAGTTGTTATTTATTTCATCTAAATAACTTTTAGCTCATTAGTAAAGTTATTATTTAGCAAAAAGTATTTTTTTTTAGTAATACAGTATATCGAATATCAAAATTTAAATTTAGTTAGGATTTGAAACTATAAGTTTTTTAATCATTAGCACCAATTTAACACTGACAAGCTGTGATTACTTTGGCAAGAACCTCTATCAAAGCTGGAATTTTATCAAAGTGCCTGGTATTATCTATGAGATTTCGAGATGTTGACAAACTGATCACTGAATACTAATTGTAAAGTTTTCTTTCTGCACATGTTTTATGCAACGTTAAGGATTTTAAAATATAATACTGGTACTGTCAATAAACTGGTTTTGAATTTTCTGAAAAGCCATTAGCTATGAATGGACGTGTCCTACAGAATGAGCCGTAAGTCAAACTTACCCTTACAAATTGCATAGATATCATCGTTAATGTAACTTATAAGTTACATATGAAAAACCATATGGTGACAGCATATTATGATAACAATAAAAACAAGACAAACAAATAGTTGGTAGCAATGACTGGCGAGATAAATTTTGCGCCAATATAAAAAAAATTCAATTATGCAGGATCTTGAACTTAAATAATTCTGAGATGGCAGATACAAGTTTTTTTTTTTTTTTTTTCAATTGAAAAGTGCTTAGTTGCAGTGTTTGGATTTTGGATCCACAGAAGACCCCCAGAAAATGCGATAACTTAAGTTGCAGTCCCAATGAGATTTTGGAAGCCACATCCAAAAAAAAAAAAAAAAACAAAAAAAAAAAAACAACTTGTAGTACCGTGGTTCAGTGACGCATTCCCAGGGGTGGGGAGCTAAGAGGGCTCAAACCTCCTCCCAAATGAAAAAAGGGGGAAAGGGAGAAAGAAGGAAGCTCTTTTAATGCCTTGATGCATTTGTCTCTCTTGAAGAAAGTCTGTGATCTTTGAAACATTTATTTTTAAACAAGGTTGTATGTGAATGGGCTTTTACAACCTACTTAAAAAAACTCGAACTTTCGATTATGTTCGAAGTTCTGTAACTTTTATTCGGAGTGTGTCTGGTAGCTTCAAGCATTCCAACCAGCCAATCACATATCAGTGACGCAGTCTGTACTTCTCAAATCATCCATGTTTCACGTTAAGGATAAAGCAGTACAGCTTGAGTATTGATCTATGATAGTAATTACAAATAGCCTCCTTCAAACCATACTTCTGGGTGCGTCACTGGCACGGTTAATAATGAATTATCACATGAAGAAGGATTTATTGGTGAAGCCATTTCGACTTGTTTTCAATGAATTTAGTGCTGATGATACGAATAAACGTAGCAAAGCATGTGCTTCATTACTTCAGGAGTTTCCCACAGCATTACGTCGAGAAAATGTCTTCTTCACAGATGAATGTGCATTTTACTACAGCATGTGCAAACGTAACGTCGTTTTCTGGGCAGCAGAAAATTCACACTTGATACTGGAGTGAAACATAAACCACCACATATTATGTTGTGGGCTGATATTGCTGTAAATTATGTGATTGGGCCATACTTTTTTAGGGACTTGTTAACAGAACAACTTATCTGGAAATGCATCAGACATGATTAATATCCCAACTGACTGAAAATGGAGTTATGGATCGGGTATGGTTTCAACATGATAGTGTGCCAATCCATATCGCGTTAGCTGTTCGTGACTTCCTAAACAACAACTTCCCAGAAAAGTGGATTGGCTGTGGATCTCCATCACTATCACCATTACTATGGTCTCCATGAAGTCTCGATTTGACCACACCAGATAACAGCTTATGCGGATATAGGAAAAAGATAGTGGCTGCAAACTGCTATGAATCTAATGATGAATTGCGAGCTGTTGTGAGAGCTGACTTTGCAACCATAACACCAATAATATTACACAAAATGACAGAAAGGAACTGGAGACGAATCCAACTTTTCAGTGACAGTGATAGAATTCACGCACACACCCGTTAGAACAATAGGTATGTAGGATTACGGTGAATTATGGCCCATTCTGTATATTATATTATGTTCTTGAAAAATATATTTATTAATCTAAGTGAAAACTGACCTTGGAGACAGATATTAAAAACACTAATTATAATTAATTATGTGGATTCTACTACAAACACAAACAAAAATTATAAATCATGTGTAAAAGTTGGTGGCACATGGTAGACTTAAAGCCAGAAAATGGCAGGTTCGATTCCAAAAGGGTTTATGTATTTTCTCTGTTGATCTAATCCTTGCGGCTGCACTATAACCTAGGAGTTTACCCAGTCTCTAACAAACACTAGTACCAGCAGTATCCCTCATTGAGGGAAAGGAGTCCAGCTCGTAGAAATGGCACGCCTACTCCACTCAATACTGATTGTCTCGTGACCTCCCTCTATCTTAAGAGCCTTTCAGGTCTGTAATTGGATAGCTTTGTCTTTGTGTAAAAGTTGTGAAGAAATCCGACAATAGCAAGAAGAGCAGTAACAATATAAAGAGAGAAAGAATTTTTTAGATGTATTCAAGTATTAAACTTTTTTTTGTTGTTGTAATTTTTATGATATCTGCTAAGTTTCTTTTCTATGGAATAACAATTTAAAATTGTCTTATAGTCACAAGATTCACGGTTTTCAATAAGTTTATATTTATAAAGCATATTATAACAAACTTTTAGCTTGTGATGGTCCAGACACTTTTAAA
Organism: Periplaneta americana; assembly: GCF_040183065.1. Classification (NCBI taxonomy): domain Eukaryota; kingdom Metazoa; phylum Arthropoda; class Insecta; order Blattodea; family Blattidae; genus Periplaneta; species Periplaneta americana. The sequence goes on from NC_091129.1 coordinate 95,150,044, forward strand.
AATTCTTTAAATGATCTTTATTTTTCAAAATGTTTGAGAAACGCTAATCCAAGAGCATTCCTATAGGATAATTCACTGTTGAGAAATAATTACACTGACATATGTTTAAATCTAGGACAGAGAGAAAAACCTGAATTTTTTAATATAGTGAAATTACAGAAAATACCCCCCATTCCCTCCTCCCACCCCCACAAAGAAAAAAACCCTTCTCAGAATAATGCAGCTTATCATTGTATTGAATCAAATCATTGAGGTTCTTATGCTAACCATATGAAATCACAATTACAGTAATGAATAGAAAAGAGTACGGTTAAGCTTTTGGAAGTGGGAAAGAGGAGAAATAAAGAAATCAAGATGGTCATTATTACGTTAACGGTCAACTAGTGATTCCTATTAATAGGCAGTATTGTATCTACATGGAATGAAAAAGATTTAACAGCCTTTTACTCTTATACAAAGCTTAAAAGCTACATGATTTATAAGAAGTTAACGGAAAATAGAAGAAAAAACACTTAACAATATATAGGCAATAAATTTTAAAATAAAAACAAGAACTTACTAATTTATGTACTATAGGAAAATAAAATTTTTGCGAAACTATACTAACTAATGTCATTTTTACAAATAAGAGCATATTAAATAATAAATATAACAACAAAATTAAGAAAAAAAGTTCAAACACTTTCTCCCATCTTCATCGATTTCTAAATTAAAATTAATATTTCACTAGCAGCCATTTCGAATATTCTGCAAGTTGAATTTAACAGAAATTATACATCAGTCATCATGATCTAAAAAGAAGTTTCAAATCTTAACTATATGCAAATATAAATTAAACATAAAGCTATGAATTGTACAACCATTGCTGTATTTTGTAGATACGAAATGTCAACTCTTCACCTTAGCTTCTTTGCGACAGACAACTGTATCCTTAATGCAGGTCACTAAATACAGTAAATATTTCCCATTCTAATCCTCGTAACAAAGTCGGCAACATAACATTGAACATCCTGTGAAGAAGACTGTTCTGCAATTGACAAAACATTAACTGAACATGGCGATATTCATGCAAAAGAGAAATGTGCACTACAGACTTCAAAGAAAATTAAACAATACTCATAACTATTATAAATTACTATGAGTCATTGCAAAAATATAATTAAATTATTAAAACATTACAGTAATCGAGTGTAAAGTAAGATGGTTGCCATTTCTTATAGGAACATGTGGAGTCCTATGATTTCCAGTATGTTTGAAATAATATATTGTTACAAATCAATAACACATGTCAATATATTATACACTTCCTGAAATAGGCATTGAATAATTCTAACAAATTAAGTATGCTCCATTCAGAAACTGATATCTATTGTCATGTACCTAGCTCTGAATGAAATTAGACATATTTCATTTTGCTTTAAATCAGAACCTCAATGCTGTTGTTTTTACAAGAACTACTACTCGATTTGAATTAAAATTTTACTGGCGAAGAGAAGAAGAGAATACTTGCAGTCTATGAGCACTGGTAGTGTATTTTATTGAAACGAAATAAGCAGTACAATTTCGAAGGTTTTTTGAAATAAAAAAACATATTAGACAAATGAATGAGACAGTTCTTAAAATTACGTATGCTAATTACATATAAATTGTTTTCATGAAATGGACAGTTAAATTGAATGGAACAGAAAAACTGCTGTGATAGTATAAAATCATATTCTTACATTGGCATGACAATGCTAAGACTTGTGTCTTAAAAGAAATCTTCATGCTTTGTATATTCATTGTTTCCAAGTTTTTTCCATAACTTTTGTGATGATGATGATGATGATGATGATGATGATGATGATGATGATGATGATGATGATGATGATGATGATACAATGACAAACAAATTTAGTTCAACTTAAGAGAGAACAACATCTGACATTTATGAATATTTGAATCGCGTGTAGATGATGAAGAACCAAAGAGGCTTCGAAATGAAAACAGGGAACAAAGAGATTATGCCGAATCGTTTAATAAGAAAATAACAACTAATGTAGTGCAAAAGGTCAGTTCTTTTATCATGTCACCAATGACATATTAGTTTATAGTTTGTCTTTGAATCCATACTGGTATATATAAAGGAAATTCCCGGTACATATATATTTTATGCCCTAAGTAGGAAAACCAACGTTCTTTCTCTGAATGACACACAAAAGGCGTTGTGTATAAGGAAAATGATACCACTATTTTATAAATTAATTAGAGAAAAGAAGCTGATAGTCTATGCCTATAACCTAGCTATGATGGGTCTAGTTTTGATCTCTGGTCGGTATGGGCTTCATTTAAATATCACGTAGGAAAACCAACGTTCTTTCTCTGAATGACACACAAAAGGCGTTGTGTATAAGGAAAATGATACCACTATTTTATAAATTAATTAGAGAAAAGAAGCTGATAGTCTATGCCTATAACCTAGCTATGATGGGTCTAGTTTTGATCTCTGGTCGGTATGGGCTTCATTTAAATATCACGTTTTCCATTTGCACACATAAATACAATGTTTGTGGGCTACTCTTAATTTTGTAATGATCAAGTTTACGGTAATTTTACACAATATCTTTAAGCCATAAAATTCTTGAATGAAAAAGTTTTCAATTCGGGGCATAATTCTGTAGTTGTCATAATAATAATAATAATAATAATAATAATAATAATAATAATAATAATAATAATAATAATAATAATAATAATATAATTAGTATTATCATTATTATTATTTTACAGAAAACAATGCCTCTTTAAACTCAAAATATTTTTCCGAAAGAAGTTTTTGATTGGAGATGTAATTATGCAAATAACAAATAATTTCTCTGAAATCATGATTTCTGGAGATAGTAGTACAGTCTTTCGCACTTCATTTGTTATATGATCTTATGCAAGAAAGAAAGTCATGGCAATCGTTACAATCGATTTTTAGTAAACTTGTATTACCAGTACCGTACATTTTCATTTGCCAGTCTGTTTTTTTATTTTTTATTTTTTATTATTATTATTTTTTGTGAGATATCAGTAATTATATTTCATGTAAATTATTTCCTAATTTATTAACTTTCAAATACTGAACAGGAAAAAAATTCGTACGACAGTCCAGGGGAAAGCTACTTTTTTTTTTTTTGTAGCATCACAATACTAATTTAAAGGGAATGCACGAAAGCAATAAGTTAATATTGGAGCAAAATTTACTCACAGACAGAGATCTGTACATGTTATTATTAATCTTAAATAAAATCGTGAACGAAGAGGGGACGAGAATATCTACTCTCTGCGGTAGAGGCAAGACACTGTACCACATTTTGTTGGAACGTGAAGCCACAGAAACTCTGAAGAAACGATATGTGCTAGTCTTTCATTACATCTACCTAGGGATACTTGACGACATATGATATAATGAATAACGCCAAATTATTTGAGAGTGTGAGGAAACTTATGTCAGAAGTTCGACATCTCAGGTTGGAACTGGCGAGGGCAAGGGGGCCGAGGAAGTAAGGTGCAGAACTATGGTACTGAACAGTGTTGCAAGGGTAATACTGTTACTGGATGCAAATACTGTCTTGTCTTGCTACACTTATTATTATTATTATTATTATTATTATTATTATTATTATTATTATTTACTTACTTACAAATGGCTTTTAAGGAACCTGGAGGTTCATTGCCGCCCTCACATAAGCCCGCCATTGGTCCCTATCCTGAGCAAGATTAATCCAGTCTCTACCATCATATCCCACCTCCCTCTACGTCTCGGCCTCCCCAAGTCTTTTTTTCTCCAGCCTCCCATTTCTGGATTAGTTCATACATGCTACATGCCCTGCCCATCTCAAACGTCTGGATTTAATATTCCTAATTATGATGAACGAGTAATGTGGTCACATGTCACATACTTACTTACTGGCTTTTAAGGAACCCGGAGGTTCATTGCCGCCCTCACATAAGCCCGCCATTGGTCCCTATCCTGAGCAAGATTAATCCAGTCTCTACCATCATATCTCACCTCCCTCAAATCCATTTTAATATTATCTTCCCACCTACGCCTCGGCCTCCCCAAAGATCTTTTTCCCTCCGGCCTCCCAACTAACACTCTATATGCATTTCTGGATTCGCCCATACGTACTACATGTCCTGCCCATTTCAAACGTCTGGATTTTATGTTCCTAATTATATCAGGTGAAGAATACAATATGTGCAGTTCTACGTTGTGAAATTTTCATCATTCTCCTGTAACTTCATTTCTCTTAGCCCCAAATATTTTCCTAAGCATCTTATTCTCGAACATCCTTAGCTTCTGTTCCTCTCTCAAAGTGAGAGTCCAAGTTTCACAACCATACAGAACAACTGGTAATGCAACTGTTTTATAAATTATTATTATTATTATTATTATTATTATTATTATTATTATTATTATTATTATTATTATTGAGTGAAAAGTATTAAAAGCCCTAGTATCTTTTTTAAAGTGTGCATAGTTATGACCGTACAGGCTCATGTGTACCTGTGTTTGTATTGTACCAATCCACTATTTTACACAAATGCACTTAATTTATTTATATCAATCTTTAAAAGCGTGTAGAATTGTGAAATTTATTAAGAAAACAGAGAAAGATAAAATAAATATCCTCATTATAAAACAAACAGAATTGGTACAATACTACAAAGAAGTTTTACAAGACACAGACAGATGGATGGCTAACTAGGTAGGTAGGTAGGTAAGAGTGTTTTTTCAATCTAATTATATGTGTACCTGAACAAATGACAGACACTCTACAAAGCAGAAATTAATATAAAGAGTGAACTGAAGAGATGGAGAAATAGAAGAGTATCAGGATAAGGTAACTTTGTCTGGAGAGAAAATAATGGCAATATACAGTATTTAAAAGTAGTGTTCAAAAAATGTAATGTAAAGATTCATGAAACACTGAAAATATCTGTTCTTAGAGAAGACCGATTGAGACTGGATAATGAATATTGTGCAAAATAATAAATTACAAAATAAAAACATACCGGTAATCAAAAACAAAGAATCGCATATAAATTTTCTGAAATGTAAACGACTTACTGTGGATAGAAATGAGAAATATGAGTATGAACGAAGACATCTAAACAACATTACAATACGTGGAATATTATTATTTTCCTTGGGAAATGTAAATACAGAATGTCAATATCATAGTATCTTTTGAAAGATGGGTAAAGTAATGTATCAAAACCTTATTATAAAAGAAACTGTACAGTAAAGTACCCATACTTGGGACAGTTTACAAATTCATAGCTAAATACCAGTTTTGAAAAATTAGAATTGGATAATAATAAATATGTAGAAATACTGAACTCTATCAGCACTATTTGTGACATGAAATAAAAATTCTCTCTCTCTCAATATATCAGTTAAAATGAACTTGATTTCATTTCATAACTCAACTAAAACATCGACCTTGTAATTAAACATGATTCCAGCTCATTATAAACAATTATCAAGATAGGAAACTTTGTAGAATGAGAAGTTCCAAAATGTCCCAAGTAAGGCTACTGTCCCAAGTATGGGTACTTGACTGTATGTTGTTTGTACTGGTATGAGCTTGTAGGCTTTCATGGTGACTATGATCAGAATTAGGCTTTTGGGTATTCCACCGTATACTGGAACTTGACATTTCCAATGTTTCGGTATTACAGGTTCCATCATGAGCAGATAGGTAAGACGAGGGTTTGCCTACCCAGTTGGGCTTGTTATTCTAGGCTAATCTGGGCAATTGTATGTTATTTGCACTAATAGGAATGTAAACATTGTATAGCTACTACTTCACTGTAAATTGTATCTAGGCACAAAATCTATCTGTCTTCTGAATGAAATTGCCAGAGCTTCTACACTACCAGATATCATAACACCGTGAGGTTTAATTTACAAAAACTTATTTCATCGAAAACAGCAAAGAACTTCTGATTTCATATTACAGATAAATATCCATTAAGAAAGATTTCAACATTATAATCATAGCTTCTTACCTGATTTTGTTGCAGAAATGTGTTTGCTTTTCTCTTGCACTTTCTCAGTCCATTCTGCAATAAGAAACCAACACAGCAAATAAGAAGTTTGCTCGTAAGTACAACTCTCTTAAAATACAATATGTCATTTGCCACGGAAAATACACTGTTTAAAAATATTAACACTCAGAAATACATCAAACAAAGCAGGCTTTACATGCGATGATACTCACTGAAAGTTCGTCTCTACGGATAACCATCATTTACCAACTGTCCTCAAAATTTTACATTCATACCTCTACATTACAACATGCTTTAAATATTATTTACATAATTTCGTTAGTCTACTGTGCAGGTGATACGTGTATTATTTTTATAGGTGAAACTAAACATCGCGAATAAATATACAACCAGGCATTATGAGAGTTACAGTTACTATAGTTGAGCTGATTGCATATGAGGGCTTAAGGTGCATTAACACAAAATAAGCATAATTATCTAGCTCTAGTACTTTCAATACATCATCTCAATAACTTGAATTTACATATATGTGTGTAATTGCATGTATCATTGTAATGACTGGAAACAAATTAACTTGATAATACTTCTAGCTATTCAATATCATATAAACACTATGCTATGAAAAACAAACTGCAACGTATTAATGGCACAATAATCATGAATTCATGTCACTATTTTCTAAATTCAGGCAATGTCACCACCCCATAGTTTATATGAATAGATTACAAGCATATTATATAGTATATTTAGGCTACATTACTAAGCTATGTTACTTGCAGCTATCTATGAAATCTACAGAACAGACTTCTGGAAGGAATATTACATTCTTCATTCAATATTTCTTTTTGAACCTGTTGATACTGTTCCCAGAAGATGATTGAGGACACGAGATTTTTATTCATTCAACCGACACCCACCTTCACCCAACACCAACTTCCACCAATCTATTTCCATATTTGATGTTACCTTCACTTTTCTGAAATTCTGCTAGGCTCACAGACAATGAGACACTTCTCTTCACAGGAAGTTGTATCTGCTGTTGCGACCTGGTCCCTCTGCAAGTTTCTGGAATCTTACAACTGTGAACATTTTTTCTTTGAATTATATGTTCAAAATCAATAACTATCTCACTCAGTGACTGATGTTTGCGCACTGTGAGCTCTGTAGTTTTTACAATGACAGGTAATTTCCAGTAGAGACTATTGTCTTTAGAAGCAGTAGTTGTGGTGGTGGTCACAGTAACAACTGTAGTACAAACGGTAATGGCAGCATAAATAGAAATACCAGACGAATGTTGTACTTCAGTAAGAATTGAGATTTCTTTATCATCTTGCCTTTTCTTCATGTCACTAGCATTCGGAGATATTTTGAAGTTGAGAGATAGGTCCAAGATTTGTGGGCTGATGCTGTGATCTTCAGATAAAACAAAGTGCTCAATTGGATTACAAGTTCCACTTATCGTTCTGGTACCATTTTCAATTCCTTGTAACTCATTTTCTACATGTTTTTTCTTGCTCTCATCAGACGTATTTTCAAAGAATAAATTGGGAATTATCACTGAGGTATTCAATGAACCGCAATAATCTTTTTGAGATGGTTGATTATGTAATGAGATGTTCTTTTCAATGAAGACACTTTCGAAGTGGGAAACGATTTTTGAAACGTTACCAGATTTCAGCCTTGATGACATTGATGCAAATGGAAAACTACGATAATGTATAATAGTATTATTTTCTGGAAGAATATTATTGGACCATGTATGTCTGTGTGTAGGTACACACCAACTTATTTTTCGAGTACTCGTAACTTTATTTTGTTCTTTTCTAGTCAATTCTCTTTCTGTATTTAGACTCCACATTCTGAAATCTGTAGTACCAGTATTAACATTTATTTCCATCACTGTTGGATTATTTATATAAAGCATGCACCATGAAGGAAAATGCAATGCAGAAATTTTAACTTTCAAGAGGGTTTTATATCCTAATGATGTATGAATAATTGATATTCTGTATGATGTTGATGGATGAAGACTAGCATCTAAGTTTAACGCATTTATTTTATGGTCCTGATCAAAGACTACACAACTGCAGACTACAGGGGAACTACCATGTCGCTGTGTAACTTGATGCCAATCTGGAATATTTGGGACTGCTACTTGCGTAGAGGGCATGTCTGCTCTAATATAACTGGGAGTAAGACAAGAAGTAGAGGACAACTGAAGTATGCAGCCCGTACCTTCAAGATGTCCCTGAGTTCCATTCCAGCTATCAGGATGGGATGTTGTTGACCCTGAAGACGGCTTCCACTCCATCGTCAGCTCTCCATGATGTTTCCCCACACAGATGCACACTGTATCTTGCGTCGTATTCTCAGCGGCTACACAGACGCATACTTGGTCTTCACCTTCCGCAACACTTATATGATCTTCAGGATATCGGAGCTGATTTTCTCCTTCTGAAAGGCAGAGTTCTTCTACATCTGTTGCAACCTCCAAAATGTCTCCTCCTTTTACATGTGAAATTTCATTAGGGGCATCTACGTCGAATTTTCGTGTATGTTTCACATGGACAGTCGACATTACATGGTCCTCAATATCTAATCCCATTTCCATTGGAGTAGCAGTTTCTGCACGGGAATAACTCATGAGAACACCTTCGTCTGCAGACTCCATAATATCTTCAATGTCTGTTGTAAAGTCATGGTGAATGTCAGGACTTGGTGATATGTTTATAATTGGAGCATCGAATGCAGTTTCAGATATTTGCTGACGAGCTTCTGCTGAAAAGGGGCCATCGCCATCTTTCACAGTTATTACATTATAGTCCATATTTTTTATAAAGTCAGGAGTAACGGATATATCTAACCTGTGAGGTTCATCTTCGGACAGTTCCAAATCTTCATAGTCTGTTTTTGTATCAAAATTCTGAACAGGTGGATGACAACTTAAAAGTTCACTATCACTTATTTCCAGATCTTCAACATCTGTCGTAGAAATGATTTGTCCTCGACTTGAAAATAATCTTGATTTTGACTTCTTATGCCGACTGCTTACAACCTTGTCCAAAAATATATCCTCTGTGTCTGTGACAGGTTCTCTATAATTATCTATGCTGAGAAAGTTCTTAGTACTTTTTTGAGTTTTCATTCTTTCACAATCTTCAATTACTTCACCCTCCGCATCAGAGTAGTGTGGAGATGACTGTTTAATTGAAATGTCCGTCTCATCACCTGAAACTGCCGACATATCCTCGATATCTGTTCCTTCAAATATGTTTTCTCTTTTTTTAGTAACAATATGAGATCGTGTGTTTATTTCTGATGACGAAATATCAAATGGCATTTTCACTGTACATCCTTTGATAATTGGCAATCCACAGAGCGATATTTTATCGGAAGGATTAATTTGACATTCATCTGCACTGTAAGAGCTAGGAAGGGTCGAGGGAGGAAAATCTGCCTCGCTTTCACTTTCCAAATTATCGCGCATTAATTGAACATCTCTAGTTGTGGTTTTGTAACTGTTCGAAATTGTCTGTGTCATATCTGTTGGAGAAATAGTAATAGGAATTAAATCATCATTAAAATCTACATTTAAGCCAATATTTTTCTTATGCCACAAAGACTCTTCCTCTGTTGCTAAATCAATGTCACTGACATCCACATCGTCCTCGCTAGTACTGTCTTCAGATGCAGATCCTTTCCACAAATTTACATTTTCTAAATCCGGACTAGAACCATCACTATTCACTGAACTAAAATCTCCCATGTTAGGCATATGTGAAGCTCTATTGGATAACTTATGGGGTGAATCATTTAAAAGTTCAGGTTTTGTCTTTGTCACTATAGAAACTGCACCATGATAATCTTCAATATCTTTGAAGACTAAAATCTCTACAGCTCCGTTGCTACTGGTTACTTCGTTTTCATGAAGAAATTTGTCTGTAGTATCATCAAATTCTTCTACGTCTGTTTGAGGATCTAGATTTGCATCTGGCACTTTAATTTGACTCGTACTTTTCTTTTTCGTAGCTCTTGTACCAGAATGAATTGTTGGACATACTTCATAGTAAATATTACTAGACAAGGAAGGAAATGAATTCGAATATTTTGTAATTCCCAGAACAGAAGCATTCTCATCCTCAGAGAAGTCGATATCTTCCACGTCAGTGACACCTCCAGAACTTCTCAATTCATTTCCTGATGATTTTATACGAGGACGTCTTTGCATGTATGGTTTCCTGTGACCCTCATCATCTGAATCAGATTGATGTGCATCATCATTTGAGGGTGAAGTGCGTATATGTCGTGGAAGGAGCGTGTTCTTGGGTGTCCTTCTATTGGAAAGTTTATCTCGAGAAATTATATTTCCTCCATTTTTTAATGTTTTATCTGTAGGAATTGCTGTATAGAATTTTGATGATTGTATAGGGCTGGTGATACAGTCTTTGATGTCCATTGTTTCTTTATCGCATGAACAAGATTCCAGACAATCCAAAGATTCCACATCATCTGGTATGGACTCTTCTACGTCTTCTCCTGAGCCCTCCAACTCTTCGAAATCTGTAAGTTTGTCTGTCTCTACTTCCCGTACATATTCATTCCTAACGGTTGATTTAATAACAACTTTCGAATGAGAAGGGCTAGCCAGATATCTCATTGAGATCAGTTCATCACCAGATTCTGGTTGTACCGACGTATTGTCAAGTGGTGTCGGAGTCTTCGGACGTACAGATGGTTCTTCACCATCATCATCGTCATCATCTTCATCATCGGAACTTCTAAAAGTTTCGAAGTCCGTGAAACCATCTTCTGCTGGTAACTGCACAAAGGATTTTCTGAACTCAGCTACGTCATTGTCAAGCTGCAAGTTCGTGAGAGCATCTGTTTCTATTGCCGTGCCAAGCGACCCCGTAAATAGTGCATCACTATCACTTCCATCATCAGGAGTGATTGCTATAAGAGGAACGTTTTCACTTTTGAGCGACATTTTGATTCTTATATCAGAAGCAGTTATTGGTTGCTCACTTAAAGAATCGCTTTCAGTTGTAACAGAACAGCGCCTGATATAATCATCAGATTCCCAATCAATATGCTTCTTCACAGGTATGTCGTCAATAGGAATTAATTCCTGGTCTTCGTCAGTTGCTGCAGCAGCCTCTTCCTCGATTACAGCGAGAGGGTTAGAGGAAGATTCCACTACAGCATAATCAATTTCAGATCCAGAAGTTGATAATGTATAAATATCTTCTTCTACAAGATCCAATATGTCATCCTCTTCTTCACTTAGTATATAATCGGCTGAATCTACTGCCAAATTAAATCTCACTACTCCATGTGTTGGTGTGGTTATCGTGTGTGTGTCCTCAACGACAGGCAAATCTTCCGACGGGGATTTCTTTGAAGATAAACGATGCAGTAAAATCTGGGGGTCAGAATGAAGAGACGTATCTATCGGGGAACTTTGAAAATCATTTAAAACAGTACTATCCCTCACTGAAGAACTCAATATTGCTTGTGAATCACTTATAACATATTCTAACCCATCAACTCCACGGCAACTAAAGTCTTCAGCAACCAACTTACCTTCGTAAAATTCGTAATCAACAAATTTCTTAAGTGTCCTAGTTTTAGAACGTAGATTCTCTACCCTATTCTTTACAGATTGCGAGTCCCAGTCACCATCTGACCTCATATTCTTTTGTACCTCTTGTAAGAGTTGCTCTAATTCTGAAGCCATGCTCTGAACGGATGCAGCAGCAGCCAAGGTTGGGTGAAGAATAGGTGCCGACGATTGACGATTTAATTTACCTGGAGAGGACAAGAAGACAGCAACTGCCTCCTCCTCGTCTTCATCGACGTCCTCATATTGGAATTTGTGTTTCACTCTAGGTGGAGTAACAGCACGAACATCCAAGATAGGGGACAGTCGTTCCTCGGATACCTGGGTTGAACTTCGAGCCTGAGTCTTGTCAATTTGTTGCCTGAGGACGGCATCAAATGGAATTGTTGGCGAGGAACCATCAAGCTTTGGGACGGATGAGTCTGAATCCAAATGTTCTGACTCAGCAACGGCGACTGAAGTTGCGGGGACGGCAGAGTAATCAATTAGAAGATCCGAAGTACGCATTTTTGGGCATGCTGCATCATGGATAAGATCTAGAGATCTCCTTGTTGGCTTCGGAGAAGCAGGAGAACCACTTGTACGAAGACGCGTATCGATACTTAAATCGTGATCCGAGGAAGAGGACGGGAGTGCTACAGAATCGGATAACGAGGAATCGGTAGTGTCAATAAGGGATATTTCTCCTTCCGCTCCGGCAGTACCTCCATAAGCGGTCGACTCATGGATCGATGACCGTGTACCGGACACGACCGCGACACGACGCAGCGCCTCGGACGTTGTCGGTTGTCGATATATCACTTCGATCGAGCCGGAAGCATCGACTGTGCGCGTAAAAACTTCCGATGTAAGAAGCTGTGTCACCCCAACGTGGGAAGACGTCTGACGTGCCATGCGACTTGGACTGGACGGTAAGGACGGAGGTGTATGACTGCTGTAATCGTAACGATCGGTACTACGCGAGGCCGATGTCGCGGCGCGTACCGGAGAAGCGGACGGTGACGGACTCGGAGCACGGCTACACCTCCTCTCTGAGGCAATTGCTGGAGTTTTATCTAGAACAGACTTAATGGAAGGGGATGATTCTGGACTAGGAACTGCTGACACAGGAGTAGTCTCTCGTTCAGCAGCAAGAGAGACGGATTTGTCTGCAAGGTGATCAAGATGTTCCGGTACTGCACTTTCAGTCGGTGTTGTATATCTATCCATTATTTCGCTTGCTTCACTCGTGGGTTCCCGAGAAGAATCAGAAGCAGTAATCTTCTTAGGAGTCGGTTTTAATTGAGGAGCAGACAACAGGGCAGTCTCTTTCTCTGAAACGGCGATTTGTTCACGATGAGTTTTCGTGACATCTGATTTTTTATGAGTAGTAATGCTTAGCTGCTCATCACGTTTTCTTCTCCTTCGTTCATGAGAAGTATCGACTTCAGTCGATGACTTCCTAACAGAGGACGAAATACGTGATTGTTTAATTGTGGAGGAAGAAGACTCTCTACTATGAGTCGTTCTATGTTGGACGGTTGTATCACTTACAGATCGAGAGGAAGTCCGTTTACTGATTACTCGATCATCTGTACTTACAACAGAACGCGATGTGACTGTTGTAGATTTCGTACTTTTAGATGTGCTTATTTGTTTCTTTGCGGGGGACTGATCCACTTCCTTTTCTACCGATGTAGACCTGCTGTCAGTCTTTTTGGTTTTAGATGCCTTCTGGGGAGATTTGGGAATTGCACCTGTTGATATAGCTTGAACTGAAGATTTAGATGGCGACGCAGAACGGGATACCTCTTCTGTTGCAGTCCTTTTTCTAATATAAGATTCTCTATTAAAATATGAACTGCGTTCCGCAACAGAGCGCTCAACCTTTAAATCTCTTGAAAGAGTGGAAGCCATGTACCCACGATACCTAGAAACAGTAGAAGTAGATGAAGGTGTCGTTGCTGTTTCGGGTGGTTTATCAGGTTCCTTTGAACGTCGCTTGATTGTCAATCGGTCATCCACTTTCTTTGTTGCAGTTATATTTATTGGCTCCTTAGTTAATTTCTTCACACTGGTTTCTCTATGCAATTGCCTCTCCGAACGTTTCCTTTTTACCTTCAATTTCTGTGGTTCTTTAGCAATCGCACCCTTATCCTCTGGCATATCCTCTTCGGCATCTTCCGGATAGTGGCTTGTAGAAGGCTGACTAGGTAGAAGTGTTACAGGTTCAGTAGAAACAACTTCTTCACATACACATACTGTCTGAGTAGCACCTCTTTCGAATTCAACATATGTTTTGCCGGATTCAGTTCGGTATATTTTACCTTCGATGGCGTCACCGCCTTCATCTTCCCTCACTGTTACCTCGAGCAAATCATCCTTCATTACAATGTCATCTGCAGAAATACCGAATCCAGACGCCGTACTTAATGACCAAGCCGAAGCACTATCTAATCTCTGCAGGTCTTCAACAGTTTTTGTATCCCAAGATTCTGCAGACACATCTCGCCGCTCAACAACAGATGCAGACTCTTCAACAAATATTTCTCCTACGACGGATGTGACATCCTCTGCACCAGAAGATGGTTCGGTTTCTGGAAACTTTAATTGATCATCAAAGAAAGAATCGCCAATATCTTTTTCCAGAGTAACGGATGTGTCTGTATCTGTCGGTAGAGAAGGCTCTGTTTCTTGTAATTCTCGCTCAGCCGACAATTCGACATCAGTGGATTCTGCTTCTGCAACGGCAGAAGAATCAGTTTCATCTGCTGCAAGCTTCATATCATCTAGAAGAGAACGTTCGGCTTCGGGTGACCGCGGTTCCTGAGAGAAACTCTCAGTTTGAGACTTAATGTCAACATGTTTTGAATCAAAAGACAAATCATGAACGGCCAGTGATCCCACTTCCTCAGTTACATCCTTATATTCCATTATGGATTCGGTAGCAATAGAGACCTCCTGCTTGAAATCTATATCACGACTATGTGATATGGTATATTCAACGCCCTTTTCAAAATCTCTATATTCTTCAATATCAGATTTTTCTTCCGAAACTTTGTATTTGGCACAAATATCTTTCTTTTGCTTAAATGCATCAATTTCTGAGTGGATACTTTTGTGATCGGAGATCGTACTAACAATTTCATCGGTAATATCAATCACACTACCAGCAACATCTTCTGACTCAGGATACCTTTCCTGTTTTGTGATATCACTATCAAATGTATGTACACTATGAATATCAACCTTACTTTTTGGGTAGCTTTCAAACGGATGCAAATCAGTAACTGATATTCCGTCGCCCTTTTCTTTCAAAGGCAAAAGTATCTCAGAATCTTCAACTCTAGCTGAATCACGGGGGACTGCAGCAGTAACACCAGAGACGTGAATATCGGTTTCTAAAGAAATATCAATATCTTTAATTTCATCCTCATCCCTTTTGGGCAACAAGTCATCTTTTTCCGATATATCCATAGCAGGATGGGAATATATTTTGCTACTTGTTATTTGTTCGTCAAAACAAATCAAAGAGCTTCTCTCTGATGGTATTCCTGGAAGACCCTTGATTTCCTCATGAACAGATATATCTTCGCGATAAGAATCCAGGTCCTTTTCAAAATCGTGATACCTTAACATCTCCGGAGTTACGTGACCATCTTTTGAGTCAAATTCTACAACGAGATGTTCCTCCTTAATAGAGCCAAGATCAGTAACTTCTAATAACTCACGAGATTCTGAGAGAGGTAATATTGATAAATCCTTCCCTTCTGGAGTTGGTGTTAAATCAGGTTTCATCTCACGCACTTCTTGTTTTATGAGACGAGTTACTTCTCTAACTTCCGACATTAGCTCAATTACTTCACTTTCTCTATCATGAGTGTCAATTTTCAAAAGATGCTTCGAATGCCTTAAAGAAGCTTGCCTCGATTCAATAGATTTTCCGACATCCGATGGAGCAAACGTAATTTTTGTCGACTCGGGCAAGGAAATATCTACAAATTCCTCCGGCAATGTATCAGTAGTTGTATCATCAGAAATCCAAGCCTTCGATTTCTCAAACGAAGTTTCCTCTATATGATCTTCAGCAATTTCAACGCCACCCGAATCATCATCAGAATATTCCTCAACGAACTGTGATTCTAGTTCTGAAACAATTTCATCCATTCCAACGCCAGATATAGTAGATATATCTTGTTTCGTATCAGAAGGAATTTCCCGAAGACTAAAGTCATCCGATGCAGCTGACGGCAAATGTTCAGTTATAGATTTTGACAGAGAAGCGACCTGCGAAACAAGAAGTTTTGTTTTTGAAGATTCTTCATACTCCACAAACTTTAGAGACTTAGAAAATACACCAGAGTCAACAGCACTAACATCCAATGCTAAACACTTCCTCGACATATCATCAGATTGATCATATGATACATCATCGCCCTCAGTAACAGAGTCAAATTCAACTATCGCTTCCAAATCGCCAATTTCTTTCAGCTTAGGACTACTCTTATCTCCAAATTTATCCTCCTCTGTCTCCATGCGGATCAAAGCATCCTTTCTTTCTTCTTCCTTGGACGCAATATCCACCACTTCAGTAACAATTTCAGATGAGATATCTCCATCCACGGGAGATTTTTCAACAATTGCAGCCTCTATAGCGACAGCCTCTCCCTCCACGGCAGACAATTCCTCCTTGAGTACAACTTTTCTCTCATCTTTAAGAGGAAATTTCATTCTCTCTGGAGATACAGGTTTTTCATCGATAGTTTCCTCAGAAACTATCTCTCCCTCCTTTTCGGTTGAGAGATCTATTTCGGGTTTTGTTTCCACGATAAGTTCTATTGAGACTTTCTTCGAGATAACTTCTCTCTCCACTAATGCCTCCGCGTCGACAATCTCTACCACCTTTTCGGGGGCTTCCTCTACAACCTCCTCCTCTTTCTCTACGACATGCGCCACGTCAACGGGTTCAGCAATTTCTTCCACCACCGGCGACTTTTCCTTAATGTCAGCCTCTATTGCGGCGGCCTCCGTCTCAGGTGCTTCCTCCAAATATTTCTCATCAGTAATAGCCACTTCCTCCCCTTCCGCAATTTCTTCCTCCTCTCCGACCTCTCGTTCCTCCTCGACAGCTTCGATAGTTTCTATGACCTCCTCCTCTACTCCATCAACCTCAATTTCTTCCTTTACGCGTGTCTCTATTTCCTCCACTGTCACCTTTTCTACAATGGCTTCCTTCTCAACAATCGCTTCCGCCTCCACAGCCACCTCTTTCCTAATCTCTTCCTCAACCTCAACTTCTTCCATAATCTTTGCCTCTGGTATCTCTTCCTCCAAAGGCGATTTTTCTGCAACTTCCTTCCCTACGGATACTCTCTCCTCCTCTGCGATTGTTACCGCTTTCTCCACTGCTTCTTCCTCCTCTACTGCTACCACTTCGGGGCTAAGTTCCTTCTCTTTCTCTACAATTTCCACTTTCTCTGGCGGTGACGGCTTACGCTCCAACTCGGAAATTTCTACAGCCTCCTCCGCTTCCGCTTTCGCTACCACTTCAACTTCCTCCACCAAGGCAGCCGCAGAAACTTTCTCCTCAACAGGTCTCTCTTCCACTTCTACCTCGCCTTCCACAACCTCACCCACCTCCTCTGCAACCTCTTTTTCCTCCTCCACGATCTCTGCTTCCTTCTCCACTTCCTCCTCCTTGTGCGTAATTTCCATCATTGCAGTCACCATTTTCGCTGGGATCTCTTTCGCCACTGGGGATTTTTCAACAATTGGAGCCTCTACAGCGACAGCCTCTTCTTCCACGGCTGACACTTCCTCCTTTAATACAACTGCCTCCTCCTCCTCTTCTTCTTTAAGTGGAACTTCCTCCCTCTCTGGGGACACGGGTTTGCGTCTCTCTTCGATAGTTTCTACAGCCACTATCTCTTCCTTTTCGGAAGGAAGCTCTTCCTCTACTTCGGGTTTAGTTTCCACGATATGTTCTATTGCGACTTTCTCTGCGATAACCTCCCCCTCCACTATTGCCTCGGCCTCGACAATCTCTCCCACCTTTTCGGGGGCTTCCTCTACAACCTCCTCCTCTTTCTCTACGACACGCGCCACGTCAACGGGTTGCGGAATTTCTTCCACAACCGGCGACTTTTTCTTAATCTCAGCCTCTATAGCGGCGGCCTCCGCCTCAGGGGCTTCCTCCAATTCTTTCGCAACTAACAACTTCTCTGTAATCGCTACTTCCTCTCTTTCTGCAATTTCTTCCTCCTCCCCGACCTGTCGTTTTTCCTCGACAGCTTCGATAGTTTCTATGACCTCCTCCTCTACTCTCTCAACCTCAATTTCTTCCCCTACGCGTGTCTCTATTTCCTCCACTGTCACCTTTTCTACAATGGCTTCCTTCTCAACAATCGCTTCCGCCTCCACAGCCACCTCTTTCTTAACCTCTTCCTCAACCTCAACTTCTTCCATAATCTTTGCCTTTGGTATCTCTTCCTCCAAAGGCGATTTTTCTGCAACTTCCTTCCCTACGGATACTCTCTCCTCCTCTGCGATTGTTACCGCTTTCTCCACTGATACTTCCTCCTCTACTGCTACCACTTCGGGACTAACATCCTTCTCTTTCTCTACAATTTCCACTTTCTCTGGCGGTGACGGCTTACGCTCCAACTCGGAAATTTCTACAGCCTCCTCCGCTTCCGCTTTCGCTTCCACTTCAACTTCCTCCTCCAAGGCAGCCGCAGGAACTTTCTCCTCAACAGGTTTCTCTTCCACTTCTACCTCGCCTTCCACAACCTCACCCACCTCCTCTGCAACCTCTTTTTCCTCCTCCACGATCTCTGCTTCCTTCTCCACTTCCTCCTCCTTGTGCGTAATTTCCATCACTGCAGTCACCATTTTCGCTGGGATCTCTTCCGCCACTGGGGATTTTTCAACAATTGGAGCCTCTACAGCGACAGCCTCTTCTTCCACGGCTGACACTTCCTCCTTTAATACAACTGCCTCCTCCTCTTCTTTAAGTGGAACTTCCCCCCTCTCTGGGGACACGGGTTTGCGTCTCTCTTCGATAGTTTCTACAGCCACTACCTCTTCCTTCTCGGTAGGAAGCTCTTCCTCTACTTCGGGTTTAGTCTCCACGATAGGTTCTATTGCGACTTCCTCTGCGATAACCTCCCCGTCCACTAATGCCTCGGCCTCGACAATCTCTCCAACCGTTTCGGGGGCTTCCTCTACAACCTCCTCCTCTTTCTCTACGACTCGCGCCACGTCAACGTGTTCCGGAATTTCTTCCACAACCGGCGACTTTTCCTTAATCTCAGCCTCTATTGCGGCGGCCTCCGCCTCAGGGGCTTCCTCCAATTCTTTCGCAACTAACAACCTCTCCTCAGTAATCGCTACTTCCTCTCTTTCTGCAATTTCTTCCTCCTCCTCCCCGACCTCTCGTTCCTCCTCGACAGCTTCGATAGTTTCTATGACCTCCTCCTCTACTCTCTCAACCTCAATTTCTTCCTCTACGCGTGTCTCTATTTCCTCCACTGTCACCTTTTCTACAATGGCTTCCTTCTCAACAATCGCTACCGCCTCCACAGTCACATCTTTCCTAACCTCTTCCTCAACCTCAACTTCTTCCATAATCTTTGCCTCTGGTATCTCTTCCTCCAAAGGCGATTTTTCTGCAACTTCCTTCCCTACGGATACTCTCTCCTCCTCTGCGATTGTTACCGCTTTCTCCACTGCTTCTTCGTCCTCTACGCCTTCCGCTTCGGGACTAACTTCCTTCTCTTTCTCTACAATTTCCACTTTCTCTGGCGGTGACGGCTTACGCTCCAACTTGGAAATTTCTACAGCCTCCTCCGCTTCCGCTTTCGCTACCACTTCAACTTCCTCCTCCAAGGCAGCCGCAGGAACTTTCTCCGCAACAGGTTTCTCTTCCACTTCTACCTCGCCCACCACAACCTCACCCTCCTCCTCTGCAACCTCTCTTTCCTCCTCCACGATCTCTGCTTCCTTCTCCACTTCCTCCTCCTTGTGCGTAATTTCCATCACTGCAGTCACCATTTTCGCTGGTATCTCTTCCGCCACTGGGGATTTTTCAACAAGTGGAGCCTCTACAGCGACAGCCTCTTCTTCCACGGTTGATACTTCCTCCTTGAATACAACTGCCTCCTCCTCCTCTTCTTCTTTAAGAGGAACTTCCTCCCTCTCTGGGGACACGGGTTTGCGTCTCTCTTCGATAATTTCTACACCCAGTACCTCTTCCTTCTCGGTAGGAAGTTCTTCCTCTACTTCGGGTTTAGTTTCCACGATAGGTTCTATTGCGACTTTCTCTGCGATAACCTCCCCCTCCACTAATGCCTCGGCCTCGACAATCTCTCCCACCTTTTCGGGGGCTTCCTCTACAACCTCCTCCTCTTTCTCTACGACACGCTCCACGTCAACAGGTTCCGGAATTTCTTCCACAACCGGCGACTTTTCCTTAATCTCAGCCTCTATTGCGGCGGCCTCCGCCTCAGGGGCTTCCTCCAATTCTTTCGCAACTAACAACTTCTCCTCAATAATCGCTACTTCCTCTCTTTCTGCAATTTCTTCCTCCTCCTCGATCTCTCGTTCCTCCTCGACAGCTTCGATAGTTTCTATGACATCCACCTCTCCTCCCTCAACATCAATTTTTTCCTCTACGCGTGTCTCTATTTCCTCCACTGTCACCTTTTCTACAATGGCTTCCTTCTCAACAATCGCTTCCGCCTCCACAGCCACCTCTTTCCGAACACCTTCCTCAACCTCAACTTCTTCCATAATCTTTGCCTCTGGTATCTCTTCCTCCAAAGGCGATTTTTCTGCAACTTCCTTCCCTACAGATACTCTCTCCTCTTCTGCGATTGTTACCGCTTTCTCCACTGCTTCTTCCTCTACTACTGCTACCACTTCGGCACTAACTTCCTTCTCTTTCTCTACAATTTCCACTTTCTCTGGCGGTGACGGCTTACGCTCCAACTCGGAAATTTCAACAGTCTCCTCCGCTGCTGCTTTCGCTACCACTTCAACTTCTTCGTCCAAGGCAGCCGCAGGAACTTTCTCCGCAACAGGTTTCTCTTCCACTTCTACCTCGCCCTCAACAACCTCACCCACCTCCTCTGCAACCTCTTTTTCCTCCTCCACGATCTCTCCTTCCTTCTCCACTTCCTCCTCCTTGCGTGTAATTTCCATCACTTCAGTCACCATTTTCGCTGGGATCTCTTCCGCCACTGGGGATTTTTCAACAATTGGAGCCTCTACAGCGACAGCCTCTTCTTCCAAGGCTGACACTTCCTTCTTTAATACAACTGCCTCCTCCTCTTCTTTAAGTGGAACTTCCTCCCTCTCTGGGGACACGGGTTTGCGTCTCTCTTCGATAGTTTCTACAGCCACTACCTCTTCCTTCTCGGTAGGAAGCTCTTCCTCTACTTCGGGTTTAGTTTCCACGATAGGTTCTATTGCGACTTTCTCTGCGATAACCTCCCCCTCCACTAATGCCGCGGCCCCGACAATCTCTCCCGCCTTTTCGGGAGCTTCCTCTACAACCTCCTCCTTTTTTTCTACGACACGCGCCAAGTCAACGGGTTCCGGAATTTCTTCCACAACCGGCGACTTTTCCTTAATCACAGCCTCTATTGCGGCGGCCTCCGCCTCAGGGACTTCCTCCAATTTTTTCGCAACTAACAACTTCTCCTCTGTAATCGTTACTTCCTCTCTTTCTGCAATTTCTTCCTCCCCGACCTTTCGTTTTTCCTCCACAGCTTCGATAGTATCTATGACCTCCTCCTCTACTCTCTCAACCTCAATTTCTTCCACTACGCGTGTCTCTATTTCCTCCACTGTCACCTTTTCTACAATGGCTTCCTTCTCAACAATCGCTTCCGCCTCCACAGCCACCTCTTTCCGAACACCTTCCTCAACCTCAACTTCTTCCATAATCTTTGCCTCTGGTATCTCTTCCTCCAAAGGCGATTTTTCTGCAACTTCCTTCCCTACGGATACTCTCTCCTCCTCTGCGATTGTTACCGCTTTCTCCACTGCTTCTTCCTCCTCTACTGCTACCACTTCGGCACTAACTTCCTTCTCTTTCTCTACAATTTCCACTTTCTCTGGCGGTGACGGCTTACGCTCCAACTCAGAAATTTCTACAGTCTCCTCCGCTGCCGCTTTCGATACCACTTCAACTTCCTCCTCCAAGGCAGCCGCAGGAACTTTCTCCGCAACAGGTTTCTCTTCCACTTCTACCTTGCCCTCCACAACCTCACCCACCTGCTCTGCAACCTCTTTTTCCTCCTCCATAATCTCTGCTTTCTTCTCCACTTCCTCCTCCTTGCGCGTAATTTCCATCACTTCAGTCACCATTTTCGCTGGGATCTCTTCCGCCACTGGGGATTTTTCAACAATTGGAGCCTCTACAGCGACAGCCTCTTCTTCCACGGCTGACACTTCCTCCTTTAATACAACTGCCTCCTCTTCTTTAAGTGGAACTTCCTCCCTCTCTGGGGACACGGGTTTGCGTCTCTCTTCGATAGATTCTACAGCCACTACCTCTTCCTTCTCGGTAGGAAGCTCTTCCTCTACTTCGGGTTTAGTTACCACGATAGGTTCTATTGCGACTTTCTCTGCGATAACCTCCCACTCCACTAATGCCTCGGACTCGACAATCTCTCCCACCTTTTCGGTGGCTTCCTCTAGAACCTCCTCCTCTTTATCTACGACACGCGCCACGTCAACGGGTTGCGGAATTTCTTCCACAACCGGCGACGTTTCCTTAATCTCAGCCTCTATTGCGGCGGCCTCCGCCTCAGGGGCTTCCTCCAATTCTTTCGCAACTAACAACTTCTCCTCAGTAATCCCTACTTCCTCTCTTTCTGCAATCTCTTCCTCCTCCCCGACCTCTCGTTCCTCCTCGACAGCTTCGACAGTATCTATGACCTCCTCCTCTACTCTCTCAACCTCAATTTCTTCCTCTACGCGTGTCTCTATTGCCTCCACTGTCACCTTTTGTACAATGGCTTCCATCTCAACAATCGCTTCCGTCTCCACAGCCACCTCTTTCCAAACCTCTTCCTCAACCTCAACTTCTTCCATAATCTTTGCCTCTGGTATCTGTTCCTCCAATGGCGCTTTTTCTTCAACTTCCTTCCCTACGGATACTCTCTCCTCCTCTGCGATTGTTACCGCTTTCTCCACTGCTTCTTCCTCCTCTACTGCTATCACTTCGGGACTAACTTCCTTCTCTTTCTCTACAATTTCCACTTTCTCTGGCGGTGACGGCTTACGCTCCCACTCAGAAATTTCTACAACCTCCTCCGCTTCCGCTTTCGCTACCACTTCATCTTCCTCCTCCAAGGCAGCCGCAGGAACTTTCTCCGCAACAGGTTTCTCTTCCACTTCTACCTCGCCCTCCACAACCTCACCCACCTCCTCTGCAACCTCTTTTTCCTCATCCACGATCTCTGCTTCCTTCTCCACATCCTCCTCCTTGCGCGTAATTTCCATCACTTCAGTCACCATTTTCGCTGGGAACTCTTCCGCCACTGGGGATTTTTCAACAATTGGAGCCTCTACAGCGACAGCCTCTTCTTCCACGGCTGACACTTCCTCCTTTAATACAACTGCCTCCTCCCCTTCTTCTTTAAGTGGAACTTCCTCCCTCTCTGGCGACACGGGTTTGCGTCTCTCTTCGATAGTTTCTACAGCCACTACCTCTTCCTTCTCGGTAGGAAGCTCTTCCTCTACTTCGGGTTTAGTCTCCACGATAGGTTCTATTGCGACTTCCTCTGCGATAACCTCCCCCTCCACTAATGCCTCGGCCTCGACAATCTCTCCAACCGTTTCGGGGGCTTCCTCTACAACCTCCTCCTCTTTCTCTACGACTCGCGCCACGTCAACGTGTTCCGGAATTTCTTCCACAACCGGCGACTTTTCCTTAATCTCAGCCTCTATTGCGGCGGCCTCCGCCTCAGGGGCTTCCTCCAATTCTTTCGCAACTAACAACCTCTCCTCAGTAATCGCTACTTCCTCTCTTTCTGCAATTTCTTCCTCCTCCTCCCCGACCTCTCGTTCCTCCTCGACAGCTTCGATAGTTTCTATGACCTCCTCCTCTACTCTCTCAACCTCAATTTCTTCCTCTACGCGTGTCTCTATTTCCTCCACTGTCACCTTTTCTACAATGGCTTCCTTCTCAACAATCGCTTCCGCCTCCACAGTCACATCTTTCCTAACCTCTTCCTCAACCTCAACTTCTTCCATAATCTTTGCCTCTGGTATCTCTTCCTCCAAAGGCGATTTTTCTGCAACTTCCTTCCCTACGGATACTCTCTCCTCCTCTGCGATTGTTACCGCTTTCTCCACTGCTTCTTCGTCCTCTACGCCTTCCGCTTCGGGACTAACTTCCTTCTCTTTCTCTACAATTTCCACTTTCTCTGGCGGTGACGGCTTACGCTCCAATTCGGAAATTTCTACAGCCTCCTCCGCTTCCGCTTTCGCTACCACTTCAACTTCCTCCTCCAAGGCAGCCGCAGGAACTTTCTCCGCAACAGGTTTCTCTTCCACTTCTACCTCGCCCTGCACAACCTCACCCACCTCCTCTGCAACCTCTTTTTCCTCCTC
The DNA here is from genome assembly GCF_040183065.1 of Periplaneta americana. Taxonomy (NCBI): domain Eukaryota; kingdom Metazoa; phylum Arthropoda; class Insecta; order Blattodea; family Blattidae; genus Periplaneta; species Periplaneta americana. The sequence continues at coordinate 95,174,309 of NC_091129.1, forward strand.
CACGATCTCTGCTTCCTTCTCCACTTCCTCCTCGCGTGTAATTTCCTTCACTTCAGTCAACATTTTCGCTGGGATGTCTTCGGCCACTGGGGATTTTTCAACAATTGGAGCCTCTACAGCGACAGCCTCTTCTTCCACGGCTGACACTTGCTCCTTGAATACAACTGCCTCCTCCTCCTCTTCTTCTTTAAGTGGAACTTCCTCCCTCTCTGGGGACACGGGTTTGCGTCTCTCTTCGATAAATTCTACGGCCACTACCTCTTCCTTCTCGGTAGGAAGCTCTTCCTCTACTTCGGGTTTAGTTTCCACGATAGGTTCTATTGCGACTTTCTCTGCGATAACCTCCCCCTCCACTAATGCCTCGGCCTCGACAATCTCTCCCACCTTTTCGTGGGCTTCCTCTACAACCTTCTCCTCTTTGTCTACGAAACGCGCCACGTCCACGGGTTGCGGAATTTCTTCCACAACCGTCGACTTTTCCTCAATCTCAGCCTCCATTTCGGCGGCCTCCGCCTCAGTGGCTTCCTCCAATTCTTTCGCAACTAACAACTTCTCCTCAGTAATCGCTACTTCCTCTCTTTCTGCAATTTCTTCCTCCTCCCCGACCTCTCGTTCCTCCTCGACAGCTTCGATAGTTTCTATTACCTCCTCCTCTACTCTCTCAACCTCAATTTCTTCCTCTTCTACGCGTGTCTCTATTTCCTCCACTGTCACCTTTTCTACAATGGCTTCCTTCTCAATAATCGCTTCCGCCTCCACAGTCACCTCTTTCCTAACCTCTTCCTCAACCTCAACTTCTTCCACAACCTTTGCCTCTGGTATCTCTTCCTCCAAAAGCGATTTTTCTGCAACTTCCTTCCCTACGGATACTCTCTCCTCCTCTGCGATTGTTACCGCTTTCTCCACTGCTTCTTCCTCCTCTACTGCTACCACTTCGTGACTAACTTCCTTCTCTTTCTCTACAATTTCCACTTTCTCTGGCGGTGACGGCTTACGCTCCAACTCGGAAATTTCTACAGCCTCCTCCGCTTCCGCTTTCGCTACCACTTCAACTTCCTCCTCCAAGGCAGCCGCAGGAATTTTCTCCACAACAAGTTTCTCTTCCACTTCTACCTCGCCCTCCACAACCTCACCCACCTCCTCTGCAACCTCTTTTTCCTCCTCCACGATCTCTGCTTCCTTCTCCACTTCCTCCTCCTTGCGCGTAATTTCCATCATTTCAGCCACCATTTTCGCTGGGATCTCTTCCGCCACTGGGGTTTTTTCAACAATTGGAGCCTCTACAGCGACAGCCTCCTCTTCCACGGCTGACACTTCCTCCTTTAATACAACTGCCTCCTCCTCCTCTTTTTCTTTAAGTGGAACTTCCTCCCTCTCTGGGGACACGGGTTTGCGTCTCTCTTCGATAATTTCTACACCCACTACCTCATCCTTCTCGGTAGGAAGTTCTTCCTCTACTTCGGGTTTAGTTTCCACGATAGGTTCTATTGCGCCTTTCTCTGCGATAACCTCCTCCTCCACTAATGCCTCGGCCTCGACAATCTCTCCCACCTTTTCGGGGGCTTCCTCTACAATCTCCTCCTCTTTCTCTACGACACGCGCAACGTCAACGGGTTCCGGAATTTCTTCCATAAACGGCGACTTTTCCTTCATCTCAGCCTCTATTTCGGCGTCCTCCGCCTCAGGGGCTTCCTCCAATTCTTTCGCAACTAACAACTTCTCATCAGTAATCGCTACTTCCTCTCTTTCTGCAATTTCTTCCTCCTCCCCGACCTCTCGTTCCTCCTCGACAGCTTCGATAGTTTCTATTACCTCCTCCTCTACTCTCTCAACCTCAATTTCTTCCTCTACGCGTGTCTCTATTTCCTCCACTGTCACCTTTTCTACAATGGCTTCCTTCTCAACAATCGCTTCCGCCTCCGCAGTCAACTCTTTCCTAACCTCTTCCTCAACCTCAACTTCTTCCATAAACTTTGCCTCTGGTATCTCTTCCTCCAAAAGCGATTTTTCTGCAACTTCCTTCCCTACGGATACTCTCTCCTCCTCTGCGATTGTTACCGCTTTCTCCACTGCTTCTTTCTCCTCTACTGCTACCACTTCGGGACTAACTTCCTTCTCTTTCTCTACAATTTCCACTTTCTCTGGCGGTGACGGCTTACGCTCCAACTCGGAAATTTCTACAGCCTCCTCCGCTTCCGCTTTCGCTACCACTTCAACTTCCTCCTCCAAGGCAGCCGCAGGAACTTTCTCCGCAACAGGTTTCTCTTCCACTTCTACCTCGCCCTCCACAACCTCACCCACATCCTCTGCAACCTCTTTTTCCTCCTCCACGATCTCTGCTTCCTTCTCCACTTCCTCCTCCTTGCGCGTAATTTCCATCACTTCAGTCACCATTTTCGCTGGGATCTCTTCCGCCACTGGGGATTTTTCAACAATTGGAGCCTCTACAGCGACAGCCTCTTCTTCCACGGCTGACACTTCCTCCTTTAATACAACTGCCTCCTCCTCCTCCTCTTCTTCTTTAAGTGGAACTTCCTCCCTCTCTGGGGACACGGGTTTGCGTCTCTCTTCGATAGTTTCTACAGCCACTACCTCTTCCTTCTCGGTAGGAAGCTCTTCCTCTACTTCGGGTTTAGTCTCCACGATAGGTTCTATTGCGACTTTCTCTGCGATAACCTCCCCCTCCACTAATGCCTCGGCCTCGACAATCTCTCCCACCGTTTCGGGGGCTGCCTCTAAAACCTCCTCCTCTTTCTCTACGACACGCGCCACGTCAACGGGTTCCGGAATTTCTTCCACAACCGGCGACTTTTCCTTAATCTCAGCCTCTATTTCGGCGGCCTCCGCCTCAGGGGCTTCCTCCAATTCTTTCGCAACTAACAACTTCCCCTCTGTAATCGCTACTTCCTCTCTTTCTGCAATTTCTTCCTCCTCAACGACCTCTCGTTCCTCCTCGACAGCTTCGATAGTTTCTATTACTTCCTCCTCTACTCTCTCAACCTCAATTTCTTCCTCTACGCGTGTCTCTATTTCCTCCACTGTCACCTTTTCTACAATGGCTTCCTTCTCAACAATCGCTTCCGCCTCCACAGTCACTTCTTTCCTAACCTCTTCCTCAAACTCAACTTCTTCCATAACCTTTGCCTCTGGTATCTCTTCCTCCAAAGGCGATTTTTCTGCAACTTCCTTCCCTACGGATACTCTCTCCTCCTCTGCGATTGTTACCGCTTTCTCCACTGCTTCTTCCTCCTCTACTGCTACCACTTCGGGACTAACTTCCTTCTCTTTCTCTACAATTTCCACTTTCTCTGGCGGTGACGGCTTACGCTCCAACTCGGAAATTTCTACAGCCTCCTCCGCTTCCGCTTTCGCTACCACTTCAACTTCCTCCTCCAAGGCAGCCGCAGGAACTTTCTCCGCAACAGGTTTCTCTTCCACTTCTACCACGCCCTCCACAACCTCACCCACCTCCTCTGCAACCTCTATTTCCCCCTCCACGATCTCTGCTTCCTTCTCCACTTCCTCCTCCTTACGCGTAATTTCCATCACTTCAGTCACCATTTTCGCTGGGATCTCTTCCGCCACTGGGGATTTTTCAACAATTGGAGCCTCTACAGCGACAGCCTCTTCTTCCACGGCTGACACTTGCTCCTTTAATACAACTGCCTCCTCCTCTTCTTCTTTAAGTGGAACTTCCTCCCTCTCTGGGGACACTGGTTTGCGTCTCTCTTCGATAGATTCTACGGCCACTACCTCTTCCTTCTCGGTAGGAAGCTCTTCCTCTACTTCGGGTTTAGTTTCCACGATAGGTTCTATTGCGACTTTCTCTGCGATAACCTCCCCCTCCACTAATGCCTCGGCCTCGACAATCTGTCCCACCTTTTCGGGGGCTTCCTCTACAACCTCCTCCTCTTTCTCTACGACACGCGCCATGTCAACGGGTTCCGGAATTTCTTCCACAACCGGCGACTTTTCCTTAATCTCAGCCTCTATTGCGGCGGCCTCCGCCTCAGGGGCTTCCTCCAATTCTTTCGCATCTAACAACTTCTCCTCAGTAATCGCTACTTCCTCTCTTTCTGCAATTTCTTCCTCCTCCCCGACCTCTCGTTCCTCCTCGACAGCTTCGATAGTTTCTATTACCTCCTCCTCTACTCTCTCAACCTCAATTTCTTCCTCTACGCGTGTCTCTATTTCCTCCACTGTCACCTTTTCTACAATGGCTTCCTTCTCAACAATCGCTTCCGCCTCCACAGCCACCTCTTTCCTAACCTCTTCCTCAACCTCAACTTCTTCCATAATCTTTGCCTCTGGTATCTCTTCCTCCAAAGGCGATTTTTCTGCAACTTCCTTCCCTACGGATACTCTCTCCTCCTCTGCGATTGTTACCGCTTTCTCCACTGCTTCTTCCTCCTCTACTGCTACCACTTCGGGACTAACTTCCTTCTCTTTCTCTACAATTTCCACTTTCTCTGGCGGTGACGGCTTACGCTCCAACTCGGAAATTTCTACAGCCTCCTCCGCTTCCGCTTTCGCTACCACTTCAACTTCCTCCTCCAAGGCAGCCGCAGGAACTTTCTCCGCAACAGGTTTCTCTTCCACTTCTACCTCGCCTTCCACGACCTCACCCACCTCCTCTGCAACCTCTTTTTCCTCCTCCACGATCTCTGCTTCCTTCTCCACTTCCTCCTCCTTGCGTGTAATTTCCATCACTTCAGTCACCATTTTCGCTGGGATCTCTTCCGCCACTGGGGATTTTTCAACAATTGGAGCCTCTACAGCGACAGCCTCTTCTTCCACGGCTGACACTTCCTCCTTTAATACAACTGCCTCCTCCTCCTCCTCCTCTTCTTCTTTAAGTGGAACTTCCTCCCTCTCTGGGGACACGGGTTTGCGTCTCTCTTCGATAGTTTCTACAGCCACTACCTCTTCCTTCTCGGTAGGAAGCTCTTCCTCTACTTCGGGTTTAGTCTCCACGATAGGTTCTATTGCGACTTTCTCTGCGATAACCTCCCCCTCCACTAATGCCTCGGCCTCGACAATCTCTCCCACCGTTTCGGGGGCTGCCTCTAAAACCTCCTCCTCTTTCTCTATGACACGCGCCACGTCAACGGGTTCCGGAATTTCTTCCACAACCGGCGACTTTTCCTTAATCTCAGCCTCTATTTCGGCGGCCTCCGCCTCAGGGGCTTCCTCCAATTCTTTCGCAACTAACAACTTCCCCTCAGTAATCGCTACTTCCTCTCTTTCTGCAATTTCTTCCTCCTCCCCGACCTCTCGTTCCTCCTCGACAGCTTCCATAGTTTCTATTACCTCCTCCTCTACTCTCTCAACCTCAATTTCTTCCTCTACACGTGTCTCTATTTCCTCCACTGTCACCTTTTCTACAATGGCTTCCTTCTCAACAATCGCTTCCGCCTCCACAGTCACCTCTTTCCTAACCTCTTCCTCAACCTCAACTTCTTCCATAACCTTTGCCTCTGGTATCTCTTCCTCCAAAGGCGATTTTTCTGCAACTTCCTTCCCTACGGATACTCTCTCCTCCTCTGCGATTGTTACCGCTTTCTCCACTGCTTCTTCCTCCTCTACTGCTACCACTTCGGGACTAACTTCCTTCTCTTTCTCTACAATTTTCACTTTCTCTGGCGGTGACGGCTTACGCTCCAACTCGGAAATTTCTACAGCCTCCTCCGCTTCCGCTTTCGCTACCACTTCAACTTCCTCCTCCAAGGCAGCCGCAGGAACTTTCTCCGCAACAGGTTTCTCTTCCACTTCTACCACGCCCTCCACAACCTCACCCACCTCCTCTGCAACCTCTTTTTCCTCCTCCACGATCTCTGCTTCCTTCTTCACTTCCTCCTCCTTGCGCGTAATTTCCATCACTTCAGTCACCATTTTCGCTGGGATCTCTTCCGCCACTGGGGATTTTTCAACAATTGGAGCCTCTACAGCGACAGCCTCTTCTTCCACGGCTGACACTTGCTCCTTTAATACAACTGCCTCCTCCTCCTCTTCTTCTTTAAGTGGAACTTCCTCCCTCTCTGGGGACACTGGTTTGCGTCTCTCTTCGATAGATTCTACGGCCACTACCTCTTCCTTCTCGGTAGGAAGCTCTTCCTCTACTTCGGGTTTAGTTTCCACGATAGGTTCTATTGCGACTTTCTCTGCGATAACCTCCCCCTCCATTAATGCCTCGGCCTCGACAATCTCTCCCACCTTTTCGGGGGCTTCCTCTACAACCTCCTCCTCTTTCTCTACGACACGCGCCACGTCAACGGGTTGCGGAATTTCTTCCACAACAGGCGACTTTTCCTTAATCTCAGCCTCTATTGCGTCGGCCTCCGCCTCAGGGGCTTCCTCCAATTCTTTCGCAACTAACAACTTCTCCTCAGTAATCGCTACTTCCTCTCTTTCTGCAATTTCTTCTTCCTCCCCGACCTCTCGTTCCTCCTCGACAGCTTCGATAGTTTCTATTACCTCCTCCTCTACTCTCTCAACCTCAATTTCTTCCTCTACGCGTGTCTCTATTTCCTCCACTGTCACCTTTTCTACAATGGCTTCCTTCTCAACAATCGCTTCCGCCTCCACAGTCACCTCTTTCCTAACCTCTTCCTCAACCTCAACTTCTTCCATAATCTTTGCCTCTGGTATCTCTTCCTCCAAAGGCGATTTTTCTGCAACTTCCTTCCCTACGGATACTATCTCCTCCTCTGCGATTGTTACCGCTTTCTCCACTGCTTCTTCCTCCTCTACTGCTACCACTTCGGGACTAACTTCCTTCTCTTTCTCTACAATTTCCACTTTCTCTGGCGGTGACGGCTTACGCTCCAACTCGGAAATTTCTACAGCCTCCTCCGCTTCCGCTTTCGCTGCCACTTCAACTTCCTCCTCCAAGGCAGCCGCAGGAACTTTCTCCGCAACACGTTTCTCTTCCACTTCTACCTCGCCCTCCACGACCTCACCGACCTCCTCTGCAACCTCTTTTTCCTCCTCCACGATCTCTGCTTCCTTCTCCACTTCCTCCTCCTTGCGTGTAATTTCCATCACTTCAGTCACCATTTTCGCTGGGATCTCTTCCGCCACTGGGGATTTTTCAACAATTGGAGCCTCTACAGCGACAGCCTCTTCTTCCACGGCTGACACTTCCTCCTTTAATACAACTGCCTCCTCCTCCTCCTCTTCTTCTTTAAGTGGAACTTCCTCCCTCTCTGGGGACACGGGTTTGCGTCTCTCTTCGATAGTTTCTACAGCCACTACCTCTTCCTTCTCGGTAGGAAGCTCTTCCTCTACTTCGGGTTTAGTCTCCACGATAGGTTCTATTGCGACTGTCTCTGCGATAACCTCCCCCTCCACTAATGCCTCGGCCTCGACAATCTCTCCCACCGTTTCGGGGGCTGCCTCTACAACCTCCTCCTCTTTCTCTACGACACGCGCAACGTCAACGTGTTCCGGAATTTCTTCCACAACCGGCGACTTTTCCTTAATCTCAGCCTCTATTTCGGCGGCCTCCGCCTCAGGGGCTTCCTCCAATTCTTTCGCAACTAACAACTTCCCCTCAGTAATCGCTACTTCCTCTCTTTCTGAAATTTCTTCCTCCTCCCCGACCTCTCGTTCCTCCTCGACAGCTTCGATAGTTTCTATTACCTCCTCCTCTACTCTCTCAACCTCAATTTCTTCCTCTACGCGTGTCTCTATTTCCTCCACTGTCACCTTTTCTACAATGGCTTCCTTCTCAACAATCGCTTCCGCCTCCACAGTCACCTCTTTCCTAACCTCTTCCTCAACCTCAACTTCTTCCATAATCTTTGCCTCTGGTATCTCTTCCTCCAAAGGCGATTTTTCTGCAACTTCCTTCCCTACGGATACTCTCTCCTCCTCTGCGAATGTTACCGCTTTCTCCACTGCTTCTTTCTCCTCTACTGCTACCACTTCGGGACTAACTTCCTTCTCTTTCTCTACAATTTCCACTTTCTCTGGCGGTGACGGCTTACGCTCCAACTCGGAAATTTCTACAGCCTCCTCCGCTTCCGCTTTCGCTACCACTTCAACTTCCTCCTCCAAGGCAGCCGCAGGAACTTTCTCCGCAACAGGTTTCTCTTCCACTTCTACCTCGCCCTCCACAACCTCACCCACCTCCTCTGCAACCTCTTTTTCCTCCTCCACGATCTCTGCTTCCTTCTCCACTTCCTCCTCCTTGCGCGTAATTTCCATCACTTCAGTCACCATTTTCGCTGGGATCTCTTCCGCCACTGGGGATTTTTCAACAATTGGAGCCTCTACAGCGACAGCCTCTTCTTCCACGGCTGACACTTCCTCCTTTAATACAACTGCCTCCTCCTCTTCTTTAAGTGGAACTTCCTCCCTCTCTGGGGACACGGGTTTGCGTCTCTCTTCGATGGTTTCTACAGCCACTACCTCTTCCTTCTCGGTAGGAAGCTCTTCCTCTACTTCGGGTTTAGTCTCCACGATAGGTTCTATTGCAACTTTCTCTGCGATAACCTCCCCCTCCACTAATGCCTCGGCCTCGACAATCTCTCCCACCGTTTCGGGGGCTGCCTCTAAAACCTCCTCCTCTTTCTCTACGACACGCGCCACGTCAACGGGTTCCGGAATTTCTTCCACAACCGGCGACTTTTCCTTAATCTCAGCCTCTATTTCGGCGGCCTCCGCCTCAGGGGCTTCCTCCAATTCTTTCGCAACTAACAACTTCCCCTCTGTAATCGCTACTTCCTCTCTTTCTGCAATTTCTTCCTCCTCTCCAACCTCTCGTTCCTCCTCGACAGCTTCGATAGTTTCTATTACTTCCTCCTCTACTCTCTCAACCTCAATTTCTTCCTCTACGCGTGTCTCTATTTCTTCCACTGTCACCTTTTCTACAATGGCTTCCTTCTCAACAATCGCTTCCGCCTCCACAGTCACTTCTTTCCTAACCTCTTCCTCAAACTCAACTTCTTCCATAACCTTTGCCTCTGGTATCTCTTCCTCCAAAGGCGATTTTTCTGCAACTTCCTTCCCTACGGATACTCTCTCCTCCTCTGCGATTGTTACCGCTTTCTCCACTGCTTCTTCCTCCTCTACTGCTACCACTTCGGGACTAACTTCCTTCTCTTTCTCTACAATTTCCACTTTCTCTGGCGGTGACGGCTTACGCTCCAACTCGGAAATTTCTACAGCCTCCTCCGCTTCCGCTTTCGCTACCACTTCAACTTCCTCCTCCAAGGCTGCCGCAGGAACTTTCTCCGCAACAGGTTTCTCTTCCACTTCTACCACGCCCTCCACAACCTCACCCACCTCCTCTGCAACCTCTTTTTCCCCCTCCACGATCTCTGCTTCCTTCTCCACTTCCTCCTCCTTGCGCGTAATTTCCATCACTTTAGTCACCATTTTCGCTGGGATCTCTTCCGCCACTGGGGATTTTTCAACAATTGGAGCCTCTACAGCGACAGCCTCTTCTTCCACGGCTGACACTTCCTCCTTTAATACAACTGCCTCCTCCTCTTCTTCTTTAAGTGGAACTTCCTCCCTCTCTGGGGACACTGGTTTGCGTCTCTCTTCGATAGATTCTACGGCCACTACCTCTTCCTTCTCGGTAGGAAGCTCTTCCTCTACTTCGGGTTTAGTTTCCATGATAGGTTCTATTGCGACTTTCTCTGCGATAACCTCCCCCTCCACTAATGCCTCGGCCTCGACAATCTGTCCCACCTTTTCGGGGGCTTCCTCTACAACCTCCTCCTCTTTCTCTACGACACGCGCCACGTCAAAGGGTTGCGGAATTTCTTCCACAACCGGCGACTTTTCCTTAATCTCAGCCTCTATTGCGGCGGCCTCCGCCTCAGGGGCTTCCTCCAATTCTTTCGCAACTAACAACTTCTCCTCAGTAATCGCTACTTCCTCTCTTTCTGCAATTTCTTCCTCCTCCCCGACCTCTCGTTCCTCCTCGACAGCTTCGATAGTTTCTATTACCTCCTCCTCTACTCTCTCAACCTCAATTTCTTCCTCTACGCGTGTCTCTATTTCCTCCACTGTCACCTTTTCTACAATGGCTTCCTTCTCAACAATCGCTTCCGCCTCCACAGCCACCTCTTTCCTAACCTCTTCCTCAACCTCAACTTCTTCCATAATCTTTGCCTCTGGTATCTCTTCCTCCAAAGGCGATTTTTCTGCAACTTCCTTCCCTACGGATACTCTCTCCTCCTCTGCGATTGTTACCGCTTTCTCCACTGCTTCTTCCTCCTCTACTGCTACCACTTCGGGACTAACTTCCTTCTCTTTCTCTACAATTTCCACTTTCTCTGGCGGTGACGGCTTACGCTCCAACTCGGAAATTTCTACAGCCTCCTCCGCTTCCGCTTTCGCTGCCACTTCAACTTCCTCCTCCAAGGCAGCCGCAGGAACTTTCTCCGCAACAGGTTTCTCTTCCACTTCTACCTCGCCTTCCACGACCTCACCCACCTCCTCTGCAACCTCTTTTTCCTCCTCCACGATCTCTGCTTCCTTCTCCACTTCCTCCTCCTTGCGTGTAATTTCCATCACTTCAGTCACCATTTTCGCTGGGATCTCTTCCGCCACTGTGGATTTTTCAACAATTGGAGCCTCTACAGCGACAGCCTCTTCTTCCACGGCTGACACTTCCTCCTTTAATACAACTGCCTCCTCCTCCTCCTCCTCTTCTTCTTTAAGTGGAACTTCCTCCCTCTCTGGGGACACGGGTTTGCGTCTCTCTTCGATAGTTTCTACAGCCACTACCTCTTCCTTCTCGGTAGGAAGCTCTTCCTCTACTTCGGGTTTAGTCTCCACGATAGGTTCTATTGCGACTTTCTCTGCGATAACCTCCCCCTCCACTAATGCCTCGGCCTCGACAATCTCTCCCACCGTTTCGGGGGCTGCCTCTAAAACCTCCTCCTCTTTCCCTACGACACGCGCCACGTCAACGGGTTCCGGAATTTCTTCCACAACCGGCGACTTTTCCTTAATCTCAGCTTCTATTTCGGCGGCCTCCGCCTCAGGGGCTTCCTCCAATTCTTTCGCAACTAACAACTTCCCCTCAGTAATCGCTACTTCCTCTCTTTCTGCAATTTCTTCCTCCTCCCCGACCTCTCGTTCCTCCTCGACAGCTTCCATAGTTTCTATTACCTCCTCCTCTACTCTCTCAACCTCAATTTCTTCCTCTACGCGTGTCTCTATTTCCTCCACTGTCACCTTTTCTACAATGGCTTCCTTCTCAACAATCGCTTCCGCCTCCACAGTCACCTCTTTCCTAACCTCTTCCTCAACCTCAACTTCTTCCATAACCTTTGCCTCTGGTATCTCTTCCTCCAAAGGCGATTTTTCTGCAACTTCCTTCCCTACGGATACTCTCTCCTCCTCTGCGATTGTTACCGCTTTCTCCACTGCTTCTTCCTCCTCTACTGCTACCACTTCGGGACTAACTTCCTTCTCTTTCTCTACAATTTCCACTTTCTCTGGCGGTGACGGCTTACGCTCCAACTCGGAAATTTCTACAGCCTCCTCCGCTTCCGCTTTCGCTACCACTTCAACTTCCTCCTCCAAGGCAGCCGCAGGAACTTTCTCCGCAACAGGTTTCTCTTCCACTTCTACCACGCCCTCCACAACCTCACCCACCTCCTCTGCAACCTCTTTTTCCTCCTCCACGATCTCTGCTTCCTTCTTCACTTCCTCCTCCTTGCGCGTAATTTCCATCACTTCAGTCACCATTTTCGCTGGGATCTCTTCCGCCACTGGGGATTTTTCAACAATTGGAGCCTCTACAGCGACAGCCTCTTCTTCCACGGCTGACACTTGCTCCTTTAATACAACTGGCTCCTCCTCCTCTTCTTCTTTAAGTGGAAGTTCCTCCCTCTCTGGGGACACTGGTTTGCGTCTCTCTTCGATAGATTCTACGGCCACTACCTCTTCCTTCTCGGTAGGAAGCTCTTCCTCTACTTCGGGTTTAGTTTCCACGATAGGTTCTATTGCGACTTTCTCTGCGATAACCTCCCCCTCCACTAATGCCTCGGCCTCGACAATCTCTCCCACCTTTTCGGGGGCTTCCTCTACAACCTCCTCCTCTTTCTCTACGACACGCGCCACGTCAACGGGTTGCGGAATTTCTTCCACAACAGGCGACTTTTCCTTAATCTCAGCCTCTATTGCGGCGGCCTCCGCCTCAGGGGCTCCCTCCAATTCTTTCGCAACTAACAACTTCTCCTCAGTAATCGCTACTTCCTCTCTTTCTGCAATTTCTTCCTCCTCCCCAACCTCTCGTTCCTCCTCGACAGCTTCGATAGTTTCTATTACCTCCTCCTCTACTCTCTCAACCTCAATTTCTTCCTCTACGCGTGTCTCTATTTCCTCCACTGTCACCTTTTCTACAATGGCTTCCTTCTCAACAATCGCTTCCGCCTCCACAGCCACCTCTTTCCTAACCTCTTCCTCAACCTCAACTTCTTCCATAATCTTTGCCTCTGGTATCTCTTCCTCCAAAGGCGATTTTTCTGCAACTTCCTTCCCTACGGATACTATCTCCTCCTCTGCGATTGTTACCGCTTTCTCCACTGCTTCTTCCTCCTCTACTGTTACCACTTCGGGACTAACTTCCTTCTCTTTCTCTACAATTTCCACTTTCTCTGGCGGTGACGGCTTACGCTCCAACTCGGAAATTTCTACAGCCTCCTCCGCTTCCGCTTTCGCTACCACTTCAACTTCCTCCTCCAAGGCAGCCGCAGGAACTTTCTCCGCAACACGTTTCTCTTCCACTTCTACCTCGCCCTCCACGACCTCACCGACCTCCTCTGCAACCTCTTTTTCCTCCTCCACGATCTCTGCTTCCTTCTCCACTTCCTCCTCCTTGCGTGTAATTTCCATCACTTCAGTCACCATTTTCGATGGGATCTCTTCCGCCACTGGGGATTTTTCAACAATTGGAGCCTCTACAGCGACAGCCTCTTTTTCCACGGCTGACACTTCCTCCTTTAATACAACTGCCTCCTCCTCCTCCTCTTCTTCTTTAAGTGGAACTTCCTCCCTCTCTGGGGACACGGGTTTGCGTCTCTCTTCGATAGTTTCTACAGCCACTACCTCTTCCTTCTCGGTAGGAAGCTCTTCCTCTACTTCGGGTTTAGTCTCCACGATAGGTTCTATTGCGACTGTCTCTGCGATAACCTCCCCCTCCACTAATGCCTCGGCCTCGACAATCTCTCCCACCTTTTCGGGGGCTTCCTCTACAACCTCCTCCTCTTTCTCTACGACACGCGCCACGTCAACGTGTTCCGGAATTTCTCCCACAACCGGCGACTTTTCCTTAATCTCAGCCTCTATTTCGGCGGCCTCCGCCTCAGGGGCTTCCTCCAATTCTTTCGCAACTAACAACTTCCCCTCAGTAATCGCTACTTCCTCTCTTTCTGAAATTTCTTCATCCTCCCCGACCTCTCGTTCCTCCTCGACAGCTTCGATAGTTTCTATTACCTCCTCCTCTACTCTCTCAACCTCAATTTCTTCCTCTACGCGTGTCTCTATTTCCTCCACTGTCACCTTTTCTACAATGGCTTCCTTCTCAACAATCGCTTCCGCCTCCACAGCCACCTCTTTCCTAACCTCTTCCTCAACCTCAACTACTTCCATAACCTTTGCCTCTGGTATCTCTTCCTCCAAAGGCGATTTTTCTGCAACTTCCTTCCCTACGGATACTCTCTCCTCCTCTGCGAATGTTACCGCTTTCTCCACTGCTTCTTTCTCCTCTACTGCTACCACTTCGGGACTAACTTCCTTCTCTTTCTCTACAATTTCCACTTTCTCTGGCGGTGACGGCTTACGCTCCAATTCGGAAATTTCTACAGCCTCCTCCGCTTCCGCTTTCGCTACCACTTCAACTTCCTCCTCCAAGGCAGCCGCAGGAACTTTCTCCGCAACAGGTTTCTCTTCCACTTTTACCTCGCCCTCCACAACCTCACCCACCTCCTCTGCAACCTCTTTTTCCTCCTCCACGATCTCTGCTTCCTTCTCCACTTCCTCCTCTTTGCGCGTAATTTCCATCACTTCAGTCACCATTTTCGCTGGGATCTCTTCCGCCACTGGGGATTTTTCAACAATTGGAGCCTCTACAGCGACAGCCTCTTCTTCCACGGCTGACACTTCCTCCTTTAATACAACTGCCTCCTCCTCCTCTTCTTCTTTAAGTGGAACTTCCTCCCTCTCTGGGGACACGGGTTTGCGTCTCTCTTCGATGGTTTCTACAGCCACTACCTCTTCCTTCTCGGTAGGAAGCTCTTCCTCTACTTCGGGTTTAGTCTCCACGATAGGTTCTATTGCGACTTTCTCTGCGATAACCTCCCCCTCCACTAATGCCTCGGCCTCGACAATCTCTCCCACCGTTTCGGGGGCTGCCTCTAAAACCTCCTCCTCTTTCTCTACGACACGCGCCACGTCAACGGGTTCCGGAATTTCTTCCACAACCGGCGACTTTTCCTTAATCTCAGCCTCTATTTCGGCGGCCTCCGCCTCAGGGGCTTCCTCCAATTCTTTCGCAACTAACAACTTCCCCTCTGTAATCGCTACTTCCTCTCTTTCTGCAATTTCTTCCTCCTCCCCGACCTCTCGTTCCTCCTCGACAGCTTCGATAGTTTCTATTACTTCCTCCTCTACTCTCTCAACCTCAATTTCTTCCTCTACGCGTGTCTCTATTTCCTCCACTGTCACCTTTTCTACAATGGCTTCCTTCTCAACAATCGCTTCCGCCTCCACAGTCACTTCTTTCCTAACCTCTTCCTCAAACTCAACTTCTTCCATAACCTTTGCCTCTGGTATCTCTTCCTCCAAAGGCGATTTTTCTGCAACTTCCTTCCCTACGGATACTCTCTCCTCCTCTGTGATTGTTACCGCTTTCTCCACTGCTTCTTCCTCCTCTACTGCTACCACTTCGGGACTAACTTCCTTCTCTTTCTCTACAATTTCCACTTTCTCTGGCGGTGACGGCTTACGCTCCAACTCGGAAATTTCTACAGCCTCCTCCGCTTCCACTTTCGCTACCACTTCAACTTCCTCCTCCAAGGCAGCCGCAGGAACTTTCTCCGCAACATGTTTCTCTTCCACTTCTACCACGCCCTCCACAACCTCACCCACCTCCTCTGCAACCTCTTTTTCCTCCTCCACGATCTCTGCTTCCTTCTCCACTTCCTCCTCCTTGCGCGTAATTTCCATCACTTCAGTCACCATTTTCGCTGGGATCTCTTCCGCCACTGGGGATTTTTCAACAATTGGAGCCTCTACAGCGACAGCCTCTTCTTCCACGGCTGACACTTGCTCCTTTAATACAACTGCCTCCTCCTCCTCTTCTTCTTTAAGTGGAACTTCCTCCCTCTCTGGGGACACTGGTTTGCGTCTCTCTTCGATAGATTCTACGGCCACTACCTCTTCCTTCTCGGTAGGAAGCTCTTCCTCTACTTCGGGTTTAGTTTCCACGATAGGTTCTATTGCGACTTTCTCTGCGATAACCTCCCCCTCCACTAATGCCTCGGCCTCGACAATCTGTCCCACCTTATCGGGGGCTTCCTCTACAACCTCCTCCTCTTTCTCTACGACACGCGCCACGTCAACGGGTTGCGGAATTTCTTCCACAACCGGCGACTTTTCCTTAATATCAGCCTCTATTGCGGCGGCCTCCGCCTCAGGGGCTTCCTCCAAATCTTTCGCAACTAACAACTTCTCCTCAGTAATCGCTACTTCCTCTCTTTCTGCAATTTCTTCCTCCTCCCCGACCTCTCGTTCCTCCTCGACAGCGTCCATAGTTTCTATTATCTCCTCCTCTACTCTCTCAACCTCAATTTCTTCCTCTACGCGTGTCTCTATTTCCTCCACTGTCACCTTTTCTACAATGGCTTCCTTCTCAACAATCGCTTCCGCCTCCACAGCCACCTCTTTCCTAACCTCTTCCTCAACCTCAACTTCTTCCATAATCTTTGCCTCTGGTATCTCTTCCTCCAAAGGCGATTTTTCTGCAACTTCCTTCCCTACGGATACTATCTCCTCCTCTGCGATTGTTACCGCTTTCTCCACTGCTTCTTCCTCCTCTACTGCTACCACTTCGGGACTAACTTCCTTCTCTTTCTCTACAATTTCCACTTTCTCTGGCGGTGACGGCTTACGCTCCAACTCGGAAATTTCTACAGCCTCCTCCGCTTCCGCTTTCGCTGCCACTTCAACTTCCTCCTCCAAGGCAGCCGCAGGAACTTTCTCCGCAACAGGTTTCTCTTCCACTTCTACCTCGCCTTCCACGACCTCACCCACCTCCTCTGCAACCTCTTTTTCCTCCTCCACGATCTCTGCTTCCTTCTCCACTTCCTCCTCCTTGCGTGTAATTTCCATCACTTCAGTCACCATTTTCGCTGGGATCTCTTCCGCCACTGGGGATTTTTCAACAATTGGAGCCTCTACAGCGACAGCCTCTTCTTCCACGGCTGACACTTCCTCCTTTAATACAACTGCCTCCTCCTCCTCCTCTTCTTCTTTAAGTGGAACTTCCTCCCTCTCTGGGGACACGGGTTTGCGTCTCTCTTCGATAGTTTCTACAGCCACTACCTCTTCCTTCTCGGTAGGAAGCTCTTCCTCTACTTCGGGTTTAGTCTCCACGATAGGTTCTATTGCGACTTTCTCTGCGATAACCTCCCCCTCCACTAATGCCTCGGCCTCGACAATCTCTCCCACCGTTTCGGGGGCTGCCTCTAAAACCTCCTCCTCTTTCTCTACGACACGCGCCACGTCAACGGGTTCCGGAATTTCTTCTACAACCGGCGACTTTTCCTTAATCTCAGCCTCTATTTCGGCGGCCTCCGCCTCAGGGGCTTCCTCCAATTCTTTCGCAACTAACAACTTCCCCTCAGTAATC
Source organism: Periplaneta americana (assembly GCF_040183065.1). Classification (NCBI taxonomy): domain Eukaryota; kingdom Metazoa; phylum Arthropoda; class Insecta; order Blattodea; family Blattidae; genus Periplaneta; species Periplaneta americana. The sequence goes on from NC_091129.1 coordinate 95,191,185, forward strand.
GCTACTTCCTCTCTTTCTGCAATTTCTTCCTCCTCCCCGACCTCTCGTTCCTCCTCGACAGCTTCCATAGTTTCTATTACCTCCTCCTCTACTCTCTCAACCTCAATTTCTTCCTCTACGCGTATCTCTATTTCCTCCACTGTCACCTTTTCTACAATGGCTTCCTTCTCAACAATCGCTTCCGCCTCCACAGTCACCTCTTTCCTAACCTCTTCCTCAACCTCAACTTCTTCCATAACCTTTGCCTCTGGTATCTCTTCCTCCAAAGGCGATTTTTCTGCAACTTCCTTCCCTACGGATACTCTCTCCTCCTCTGCGATTGTTACCGCTTTCTCCACTGCTACTTCCTCCTCTACTGCTACCACTTCGGGAATAACTTCCTTCTCTTTCTCTACAATTTCCACTTTCTCTGGCGGTGACGGCTTACGCTCCAACTCGGAAATTTCTACAGCCTCCTCCGCTTCCGCTTTCGCTACCACTTCAACTTCCTCCTCCAAGGCAGCCGCAGGAACTTTCTCCGCAACAGGTTTCTCTTCCACTTCTACCACGCCCTCCACAACCTCACCCACCTCCTCTGCAACCTCTTTTTCCTCCTCCACGATCTCTGCTTCCTTCTTCACTTCCTCCTCCTTGCGCGTAATTTCCATCACTTCAGTCACCATTTTCGCTGGGATCTCTTCCGCCACTGGGGATTTTTCAACAATTGGAGCCTCTACAGCGACAGCCTCTTCTTCCACGGCTGACACTTGCTCCTTTAATACAACTGCCTCCTCCTCCTCTTCTTCTTTAAGTGGAAGTTCCTCCCTCTCTGGGGACACTGGTTTGCGTCTCTCTTCGATAGATTCTACGGCCACTACCTCTTCCTTCTCGGTAGGAAGCTCTTCCTCTACTTCGGGTTTAGTTTCCACGATAGGTTCTATTGCGACTTTCTCTGCGATAACCTCCCCCTCCACTAATGCCTCGGCCTCGACAATCTCTCCCACCTTTTCGGGGGCTTCCTCTACAACCTCCTCCTCTTTCTCTACGACACGCGCCACGTCAACGGGTTGCGGAATTTCTTCCACAACAGGCGACTTTTCCTTAATCTCAGCCTCTAATGCGGCGGCCTCCGCCTCAGGGGCTCCCTCCAATTCTTTCGCAACTAACAACTTCTCCTCAGTAATCGCTACTTCCTCTCTTTCTGCAATTTCTTCCTCCTCCCCAACCTCTCGTTCCTCCTCGACAGCTTCGATAGTTTCTATTACCTCCTCCTCTACTCTCTCAACCTCAATTTCTTCCTCTACGCGTGTCTCTATTTCCTCCACTGTCACCTTTTCTACAATGGCTTCCTTCTCAACAATCGCTTCCGCCTCCACAGCCACCTCTTTCCTAACCTCTTCCTCAACCTCAACTTCTTCCATAATCTTTGCCTCTGGTATCTCTTCCTCCAAAGGCGATTTTTCTGCAACTTCCTTCCCTACGGATACTATCTCCTCCTCTGCGATTGTTACCGCTTTCTCCACTGCTTCTTCCTCCTCTACTGTTACCACTTCGGGACTAACTTCCTTCTCTTTCTCTACAATTTCCACTTTCTCTGGCGGTGACGGCTTACGCTCCAACTCGGAAATTTCTACAGCCTCCTCCGCTTCCGCTTTCGCTACCACTTCAACTTCCTCCTCCAAGGCAGCCGCAGGAACTTTCTCCGCAACACGTTTCTCTTCCACTTCTACCTCGCCCTCCACGACCTCACCGACCTCCTCTGCAACCTCTTTTTCCTCCTCCACGATCTCTGCTTCCTTCTCCACTTCCTCCTCCTTGCGTGTAATTTCCATCACTTCAGTCACCATTTTCGCTGGGATCTCTTCCGCCACTGGGGATTTTTCAACAATTGGAGCCTCTACAGCGACAGCCTCTTTTTCCACGGCTGACACTTCCTCCTTTAATACAACTGCCTCCTCCTCCTCCTCTTCTTCTTTAAGTGGAACTTCCTCCCTCTCTGGGGACACGGGTTTGCGTCTCTCTTCGATAGTTTCTACAGCCACTACCTCTTCCTTCTCGGTAGGAAGCTCTTCCTCTACTTCGGGTTTAGTCTCCACGATAGGTTCTATTGCGACTGTCTCTGCGATAACCTCCCCCTCCACTAATGCCTCGGCCTCGACAATCTCTCCCACCTTTTCGGGGGCTTCCTCTACAACCTCCTCCTCTTTCTCTACGACACGCGCCACGTCAACGTGTTCCGGAATTTCTCCCACAACCGGCGACTTTTCCTTAATCTCAGCCTCTATTTCGGCGGCCTCCGCCTCAGGGGCTTCCTCCAATTCTTTCGCAACTAACAACTTCCCCTCAGTAATCGCTACTTCCTCTCTTTCTGAAATTTCTTCATCCTCCCCGACCTCTCGTTCCTCCTCGACAGCTTCGATAGTTTCTATTACCTCCTCCTCTACTCTCTCAACCTCAATTTCTTCATCTACGCGTGTCTCTATTTCCTCCACTGTCACCTTTTCTACAATGGCTTCCTTCTCAACAATCGCTTCCGCCTCCACAGCCACCTCTTTCCTAACCTCTTCCTCAACCTCAACTTCTTCCATAACCTTTGCCTCTGGTATCTCTTCCTCCAAAGGCGATTTTTCTGCAACTTCCTTCCCTACGGATACTCTCTCCTCCTCTGCGAATGTTACCGCTTTCTCCACTGCTTCTTTCTCCTCTACTGCTACCACTTCGGGACTAACTTCCTTCTCTTTCTCTACAATTTCCACTTTCTCTGGCGGTGACGGCTTACGCTCCAACTCGGAAATTTCTACAGCCTCCTCCGCTTCCGCTTTCGCTACCACTTCAACTTCCTCCTCCAAGGCAGCCGCAGGAACTTTCTCCGCAACAGGTTTCTCTTCCACTTCTACCTCGCCCTCCACAACCTCACCCACCTCCTCTGCAACCTCTTTTTCCTCCTCCACGATCTCTGCTTCCTTCTCCACTTCCTCCTCCTTGCGCGTAATTTCCATCACTTCAGTCACCATTTTCGCTGGGATCTCTTCCGCCACTGGGGATTTTTCAACAATTGGAGCCTCTACAGCGACAGCCTCTTCTTCCACGGCTGACACTTCCTCCTTTAATACAACTGCCTCCTCCTCCTCTTCTTCTTTAAGTGGAACTTCCTCCCTCTCTGGGGACACGGGTTTGCGTCTCTCTTCGATGGTTTCTACAGCCACTACCTCTTCCTTCTCGGTAGGAAGCTCTTCCTCTACTTCGGGTTTAGTCTCCACGATAGGTTCTATTGCGACTTTCTCTGCGATAACCTCCCCCTCCACTAATGCCTCGGCCTCGACAATCGCTCCCACCGTTTCGGGGGCTGCCTCTAAAACCTCCTCCTCTTTCTCTACGACACGCGCCACGTCAACGGGTTCCGGAATTTCTTCCACAACCGGCGACTTTTCCTTAATCTCAGCCTCTATTTCGGCGGCCTCCGCCTCAGGGGCTTCCTCCAATTCTTTCGCAACTAACAACTTCCCCTCTGTAATCGCTACTTCCTCTCTTTCTGCAATTTCTTCCTCCTCCCCGACCTCTCGTTCCTCCTCGACAGCTTCGATAGTTTCTATTACTTCCTCCTCTACTCTCTCAACCTCAATTTCTTCCTCTACGCGTGTCTCTATTTCCTCCACTGTCACCTTTTCTACAATGGCTTCCTTCTCAACAATCGCTTCCGCCTCCACAGTCACCTCTTTCCTAACCTCTTCCTCAACCTCAACTTCTTCCATAACCTTTGCCTCTGGTATCTCTTCCTCCAAAGGCGATTTTTCTGCAACTTCCTTCCCTACGGATACTCTCTCCTCCTCTGCGATTGTTACCGCTTTCTCCACTGCTACTTCCTCCTCTACTGCTACCACTTCGGGAATAACTTCCTTCTCTTTCTCTACAATTTCCACTTTCTCTGGCGGTGACGGCTTACGCTCCAACTCGGAAATTTCTACAGCCTCCTCCGCTTCCGCTTTCGCTACCACTTCAACTTCCTCCTCCAAGGCAGCCGCAGGAACTTTCTCCGCAACACGTTTCTCTTCCACTTCTACCACGCCCTCCACAACCTCACCCACCTCCTCTGCAACCTCTTTTTCCTCCTCCACGATCTCTGCTTCCTTCTTCACTTCCTCCTCCTTGCGCGTAATTTCCATCACTTCAGTCACCATTTTCGCTGGGATCTCTTCCGCCACTGGGGATTTTTCAACAATTGGAGCCTCTACAGCGACAGCCTCTTCTTCCACGGCTGACACTTGCTCCTTTAATACAACTGCCTCCTCCTCCTCTTCTTCTTTAAGTGGAACTTCCTCCCTCTCTGGGGACACTGGTTTGCGTCTCTCTTCGATAGATTCTACGGCCACTACCTCTTCCTTCTCGGTAGGAAGCTCTTCCTCTACTTCGGGTTTAGTTTCCACGATAGGTTCTATTGCGACTTTCTCTGCGATAACCTCCCCCTCCACTAATGCCTCGGCCTCGACAATCTCTCCCACCTTTTCGGGGGCTTCCTCTACAACCTCCTCCTCTTTCTCTACGACACGCGCCACGTCAATGGGTTGCGGAATTTCTTCCACAACAGGCGACTTTTCCTTAATCTCAGCCTCTATTGCGGCGGCCTCCGCCTCAGGGGCTTCCTCCAATTCTTTCGCAACTAACAACTTCTCCTCAGTAATCGCTACTTCCTCTCTTTCTGCAATTTCTTCCTCCTCCCCGACCTCTCGTTCCTCCTCGACAGCTTCGATAGTTTCTATTACCTCCTCCTCTACTCTCTCAACCTCAATTTCTTCCTCTACGCGTGTCTCTATTTCCTCCACTGTCACCTTTTCTACAATGGCTTCCTTCTCAACAATCGCTTCCGCCTCCACAGCCACCTCTTTCCTAACCTCTTCCTCAACCTCAACTTCTTCCATAATCTTTGCCTCTGGTATCTCTTCCTCCAAAGGCGATTTTTCTGCAACTTCCTTCCCTACGGATACTATCTCCTCCTCTGCGATTGTGACCGCTTTCTCCACTGCTTCTTCCTCCTCTACTGTTACCACTTCGGGACTAACTTCCTTCTCTTTCTCTACAATTTCCACTTTCTCTGGCGGTGACGGCTTACGCTCCAACTCGGAAATTTCTACAGCCTCCTCCGCTTCCGCTTTCGCTGCCACTTCAACTTCCTCCTCCAAGGCAGCCGCAGAAAATTTCTCCGCAACACGTTTCTCTTCCACTTCTACCTCGCCCTCCACGACCTCACCGACCTCCTCTGCAACCTCTTTTTCCTCCTCCACGATCTCTGCTTCCTTCTCCACTTCCTCCTCCTTGCGTGTAATTTCCATCACTTCAGTCACCATTTTCGCTGGGATCTCTTCCGCCACTGGGGATTTTTCAACAATTGGAGCCTCTACAGCGACAGCCTCTTCTTCCACGGCTGACACTTCCTCCTTTAATACAACTGCCTCCTCCTCCTCCTCTTCTTCTTTAAGTGGAACTTCCTCCCTCTCTGGGGACACGGGTTTGCGTCTCTCTTCGATAGTTTCTACAGCCACTACCTCTTCCTTCTCGGTAGGAAGCTCTTCCTCTACTTCGGGTTTAGTCTCCACGATAGGTTCTATTGCGACTGTCTCTGCGATAACCTCCCCCTCCACTAATGCCTCGGCCTCGACAATCTCTCCCACCGTTTCGGGGGCTGCCTCTACAACCTCCTCCTCTTTCTCTACGACACGCGCCACGTCAACGGGTTCCGGAATTTCTTCCACAACCGGCGACTTTTCCTTAATCTCAGCCTCTATTTCGGCGGCCTCCGCCTCATGGGCTTCCTCCAATTCTTTCGCAACTAACAACTTCCCCTCAGTAATAGCTACTTCCTCTCTTTCTGAAATTTCTTCCTCCTCCCCGACCTCTCGTTCCTCCTCGACAGCTTCGATAGTTTCTATTACCTCCTCCTCTACTCTCTCAACCTCAATTTCTTCCTCTACGCGTGTCTCTATTTCCTCCACTGTCACCTTTTCTACAATGGCTTCCTTCTCAACAATCGCTTTCGCCTCCACAGTCACCTCTTTCCTAACCTCTTCCTCAACCTCAACTTCTTCCATAACCTTTGCCTCTGGTATCTCTTCCTCCAAAGGCGATTTTTCTGCAACTTCCTTCCCTACGGATACTCTCTCCTCCTCTGCGATTGTTACCGCTTTCTCCACTGCCTCTTCCTCCTCTACTGCCACCACTTCGGGACTAACTTCCTTCTCTTTCTCTACAATTTCCACTTTCTCTGGCGGTGACGGCTTACGCTCCAACTCGGAAATTTCTACAGCCTCCTCCGCTTCCGCTTTCGCTACCACTTCAACTTCCTCCTCCAAGGCAGCCGCAGCAACTTTCTCCGCAAAAGGTTTCTCTTCCACTTCTACCACCCCCTCCACAACCTCACCCACCTCCTCTGCAACCTCTTTTTCCTCCTCCACGATCTCTGCTTCCTTCTCCACTTCCTCCTCCTTGCGCGTAATTTCCATCACTTCAGTCACCATTTTCGCTGGGATCTCTTTCGCCACTGGGGATTTTTCAACAATTGGAGCCTCTACAGCGACAGCCTCTTCTTCCACGGCTGACACTTGCTCCTTTAATACAACTGCCTCCTCGTCCTCCTCTTCTTCTTTAAGGGGAACTTCCTCCCTCTCTGGGGACACTGGTTTGCGTCTCTCTTCGATAGATTCTACAGCCACAACCTCTTCCTCCTCGGTAGGAAGCTCTTCCTCTACTTCGGGTTTAGTTTCCACGATAGGTTCTATTGCGACTTTCTCTGCGATAACCTCCCACTCCACTAATGCCTCGGCCTCGACAATCTCTCCCACCTTTTCGGGGGCTTCCTCTACAACCTCCTCCTCTTTCTCTACGACACGCGCCACGTCCACGGGTTGCGGAATTTCTTCCACAACCGGCGACTTTTCCTCAATCTCAGCCTCTATTTCGGCGGCCTCCGCCTCAGGGGCTTCCTCCAATTCTTTCGCAACTAACAACTTCTCTGTAATCGCTACTTCCTCTCTTTCTGCAATTTCTTCCTCCTCCCCGACCTCTCGTTCCTCCTCGACAGCTTCGATAGTTTCTATGACCTCCTCCTCTACTCTCTCAACCTCAATTTCTTCCTCTACGCGTGTCTCTATTTCCTCCACTGTCACCTTTTCTACAATGGCTTCCTTCTCAACAATCGCTTCCGCCTCCACAGTCACCTCTTTCCTAACCTCTTCCTCAACCTCAACTTCTTCCATAATCTTTGCCTCTGGTATCTCTTCCTCCAAAGGCGATTTTTCTGCAACTTCCTTCCCTACGGATACTCTCTCCTCCTCTGCGATTGTTACCGCTTTCTCCAATGCTTCTTCCTCCTCTACTGTTACCACTTCGGGACTAACTTCCTTCTCTTTCTCTACAATTTCCACTTTCTCTGGCGGTGACGGCTTACGCTCCAACTCGGAAATTTCTACAGCCTCCTCCGCTTCCGCTTTCGCTGCCACTTCAACTTCCTCCTCCAAGGCAGCCGCAGGAACTTTCTCCGCAACAGGTTTCTCTTCCACTTGTACCTCGCCTTCCACGACCTCACCCACCTCCTCTGCAACCTCTTTTTCCTCCTCCACGATCTCTGCTTCCTTCTCCACTTCCTCCTCCTTGCGTGTAATTTCCATCACTTCAGTCACCATTTTCGCTGGGATCTCTTCCGCCACTGGGGATTTTTCAACAATTGGAGCCTCTACAGCGACAGCCTCTTCTTCCACGGCTGACACTTCCTCCTTTAATACAACTGCCTCCTCCTCTTCTTTAAGTGGAACTTCCTCCCTCTCTGGGGACACGGGTTTGCGTCTCTCTTCGATAGTTTCTACAGCCACTACCTCTTCCTTCTCGGTAGGAAGCTCTTCCTCTACTTCGGGTTTAGTCTCCACGATAGGCTCTATTGCGACTTTCTCTGCGATAACATCCCCAACCACTAATGCCTCGGCCTCGACAGTCTCTCCCACCGTTTCGGGGGCTGCCTCTACAACCTCCTCCTCTTTCTCTACGACTCGCGCCACGTCAACGTGTTCCAGAATTTCTTCCACAACCGGCGTCTTTTCCTTAATTTCAGCCTCTATTGCGGCGGCCTCCGCCTCAGGGGCTTCCTCCAATTCTTTCGCAACTAACAACTTCTCCTCAGTAATCGCTACTTCCTCTCTTTCTGCAATTTCTTCCTCCTCCCCGACCTCTCGTTCTTCCTCGACAGCTTCGATAGTTTCTATGACCTCCTCCTCTACTCTCTCAACCTCAATTTCTTCCTCTACGCGTGTCTCTATTTCCTCCACTGTCACCTTTTCTACAATGGCTTCCTTCTCAACAATCGCTTCCGCCTCCACAGTCACCTCTTTCCTAACCTCTTCCTCAACCTCAACTTCTTCCATAATCTTTGCCTCTGGTATCTCTTCCTCCAAAGGCGATTTTTCTGCAACTTCCTTCCCTACGGATACTCTCTCCTCCTCTGCGATTGTGACCGCTTTCTCCACTGCTTCTTCCTCCTCTACTGCTACCACTTCGGGACTAACTTCCTTCTCTTTCTCTACAATTTCCACTTTCTCTGGCGGTGACGGCTTACGCTGCAACTCGGAAATTTCTACAGCCTCCTCCGCTTCCGCTTTCGCTACCACATCAACTTCCTCCTCCAAGGCAGCCGCAGCAACTTTCTCCGCAACAGGTTTCTCTTCCACTTCTATCACGCCCTCCACAACCTCACCCATCTCCTCTGCAACCTCTTTTTCCTCCTCCACGATCTCTGCTTCCTTCTCCACTTCCTCCTTCTTGCGCGTAATTTCCATCACTTCAGTCACCATTTTCGCTGGGATCTCTTCCGCCACTGGGGATTTTTCAACAATTGGAGCCTCTACAGCGACAGCCTCTTCTTCCACGGCTGACACTTGCTCCTTTAATACAACTGCCTCCTCCTCCTCTTCTTCTTTAAGTGGAACTTCTTCCCTCTCTGGGGACACTGGTTTGCGTCTCTCTTCGATAGATTCTACGGCCACTACCTCTTCCTTCTCGGTAGGAAGCTCTTCCTCTACTTCGGGTTTAGTTTCCACGATAGGTTCTATTGCGACTTTCTCTGCGATAACCTCCCCCTCCACTAATGCCTCGGCCTCGACAATCTCTCCCACCTTTTCGGGGCCTTCCTCTACAATCTCCTCCTCTTTCTCTACGACACGCGCCACGTCCACGGGTTGCGGAATTTCTTCCACAACCGGCGACTTTTCCTTAATCTCAGCCTCTATTTCGGCGGCCTCCGCCTCAGGGGCTTCCTCCAATTCTTTCGCAACTAACAACTTCTCCTCAGTAATCGCTACTTCCTCTCTTTCTGCAATTTCTTCCTCCTCCCCGACCTCTCGTTCCTCCTCGACAGCTTCGATAGTTTCTATGACCTCCTCCTCTACTCTCTCAACCTCAATTTCTTCCTCTTCTACGCGTGTCTCTATTTCCTCCACTGTCACCTTTTCTACAATGGCTTCCTTCTCAACAATCGCTTCCGCCTCCACAGTCAACTCTTTCCTAACCTCTTCCTCAACCTCAACTTCTCCCATAACCTTTGCCTCTGGTATCTCTTCCTCCAAAGGCGATTTTTCTGCAACTTCCTTCCCTACGGATACTATCTCCTCCTCTGCGATTGTTACCGCTTTCTCCACTGCTTCTTCCTCCTCTACTGCTACCACTTCGGGACTAACTTCCTTCTCTTTCTCTACAATTTCCACTTTCTCTGGCGGTGACGGCTTACGCTCCAACTCGGAAATTTCTACAGCCTCCTCCGCTTCCGCTTTCGCTACCACTTCAACTTCCTCCTCCAAGGCAGCCGCAGGAACTTTCTCCGCAACAGGTTTCTCTTCCACTTCTACCTCGCCCTCCACAACCTCACCCACCTCCTCTGCAACCTCTTTTTCCTCCTCCACGATCTCTGCTTCCTTCTCCACTTCCTCCTCCTTGCGTGTAATTTCCATCACTTCAGTCACCATTTTCGCTGGGATCTCTTCCGCCACTGGGGATTTTTCAACAATTGGAGCCTCTACAGCGACAGCCTCTTCTTCCACGGCTGACACTTCCTCCTTTAATACAACTGCCTCCTCCTCCTCTTCTTTAAGTGGAACTTCCTCCCTCTCTGGGGACACGGGTTTGCGTCTCTCTTCGATAGTTTCTACAGCCACTACCTCTTCCTTCTCGGTAGGAAGCTCTTCCTCTACTTCGGGTTTAGTCTCCACGATAGGCTCTATTGCGACTTTCTCTGCGATAACCTGCCCCTCCACTAATGCCTCGGCCTCGACAATCTCTCCCACCTTTTCGGGGGCTTCCTCTGCAACCTCCTCCTCTATCTCTACGACACGCGCCACGACCACGGGATGCGGAATTTCTTCCACAACCGGCGACTTTTCCTTAATCTCAGCCTCTATTGCGGCGGCCTCCGCCTCAGGGGCTTCCTCCAATTCTTTCGCAACTAACAACTTCTCCTCAGTAATCGCTACTTCCTCTCTTTCTGCAATTTCTTCCTCCTCCCCGACCTCTCGTTCCTCCTCGACAGCTTCGATAGTTTCTATTACCTCCTCCTCTACTCTCTCAACCTCAATTTCTTCCTCTACGCGTGTCTCTATTTCCTCCACTGTCACCTTTTCTACAATGGCTTCCTTCTCAACAATCGCTTCCGCCTCCACAGCCACCTCTTTCCTAACCTCTTCCTCAACCTCAACTTCTTCCATAATCTTTGCCTCTGGTATCTCTTCCTCCAAAGGCGATTTTTCTGCAACTTCCTTCCCTACGGATACTATCTCCTCCTCTGCGATTGTGACCGCTTTCTCCACTGCTTCTTCCTCCTCTACTGTTACCACTTCGGGACTAACTTCCTTCTCTTTCTCTACAATTTCCACTTTCTCTGGCGGTGACGGCTTACGCTCCAACTCGGAAATTTCTACAGCCTCCTCCGCTTCCGCTTTCGCTGCCACTTCAACTTCCTCCTCCAAGGCAGCCGCAGGAACTTTCTCCGCAACAGGTTTCTCTTCCACTTCTACCTCGCCTTCCACGACCTCACCCACCTCCTCTGCAACCTCTTTTTCCTCCTCCACGATCTCTGCTTCCTTCTCCACTTCCTCCTCCTTGCGTGTAATTTCCATCACTTCAGTCACCATTTTCGCTGGGATCTCTTCCGCCACTGGGGATTTTTCAAGAATTGGAGCCTCTACAGCGACAGCCTCTTCTTCCACGGCTGACACTTGCTCCTTTAATACGACTGCCTCCTCCTCCTCCTCTTTTTCTTTAAGTGGAACTTCCTCCCTCTCTGGGGACACGGGTTTGCGTCTCTCTTCGATAGTTTCTACAGCCACTACCTCTTCCTTCTCGGTAGGAAGCTCTTCCTCTACTTCGGGTTTAGTCTCCACGATAGGTTCTATTGCGACTGTCTCTGCGATAACCTCCCCCTCCACTAATGCCTCGGCCTCGACAATCTCTCCCACCGTTTCGGGGGCTGCCTCTACAACCTCCTCCTCTTTCTCTACGACACGCGCCACGTCAACGGGTTCCGGAATTTCTTCCACAACCGGCGACTTTTCCTTAATCTCAGCCTCTATTTCGGCGGCCTCCGCCTCATGGGCTTCCTCCAATTCTTTCGCAACTAACAACTTCCCCTCAGTAATCGCTACTTCCTCTCTTTCTGAAATTTCTTCCTCCTCCCCGACCTCTCGTTCCTCCTCGACAGCTTCGATAGTTTCTATTACCTCCTCCTCTACTCTCTCAACCTCAATTTCTTCCTCTACGCGTGTCTCTATTTCCTCCACTGTCACCTTTTCTACAATGGCTTCCTTCTCAACAATCGCTTCCGCCTCCACAGTCACCTCTTTCCTAACCTCTTCCTCAACCTCAACTTCTTCCATAACCTTTGCCTCTGGTATCTCTTCCTCCAAAGGCGATTTTTCTGCAACTTCCTTCCCTACGGATACTCTCTCCTCCTCTGCGATTGTTACCGCTTTCTCCACTGCTTCTTCCTCCTCTACTGCTACCACTTCGGGACTAACTTCCTTCTCTTTCTCTACAATTTCCACTTTCACTGGCGGTGACGGCTTACGCTCCAACTCGGAAATTTCTACAGCCTCCTCCGCTTCCGCTTTCGCTACCACTTCAACTTCCTCCTCCAAGGCAGCCGCAGGAACTTTCTCCGCAACAGGTTTCTCTTCCACTTCTACCTCGCCCTCCACAACCTCACCCACCTCCTCTGCAACCTCTTTTTCCTCCTCCACGATCTCTGCTTCCTTCTCCACTTCCTCCTCCTTGCGCGTAATTTCCATCACTTCAGTCACCATTTTCGCTGGGATCTCTTCCGCCACTGGGGATTTTTCAACAATTGGAGCCTCTACAGCGACAGCCTCTTCTTCCACGGCTGACACTTCCTCCTTTAATACAACTGCCTCCTCCTCTTCTTTAAGTGGAACTTCCTCCCTCTCTGGGGACACGGGTTTGCGTCTCTCTTCGATAGTTTCTACAGCCACTACCTCCTCCTTCTCGGTAGGAAGCTCTTCCTCTACTTCGGGTTTAGTCTCCACGATAGGCTCTATTGCGACTTTCTCTGCGATAACATCCCCAACCACTAATGCCTCGGCCTCGACAGTCTCTCCCACCGTTTCGGGGGCTGCCTCTACAACCTCCTCCTCTTTCTCTACGACACGCGCCACGTCAACGTGTTCCAGAATTTCTTCCACAACCGGCGACTTTTCCTTAATCTCAGCCTCTATTGCGGCGGCCTCCGCCTCAGGGGCTTCCTCCAATTCTTTCGCAACTAACAACTTCTCCTCAGTAATCGCTACTTCCTCTCTTTCTGCAATATCTTCCTCCTCCCCGACCTCTCGTTCTTCCTCGACAGCTTCGATAGTTTCTATGACCTCCTCCTCTACTCTCTCAACCTCAATTTCTTCCTCTACGCGTGTCTCTATTTCCTCCACTGTTACCTTTTCTACAATGGCTTCCTTCTCAACAATCGCTTCCGCCTCCACAGTCACCTCTTTCCTAACCTCTTCCTCAACCTCAACTTCTTCCATAATCTTTGCCTCTGGTATCTCTTCCTCCAAAGGCGATTTTTCTGCAACTTCCTTCCCTACGGATACTATCTCCTCCTCTGCGATTGTGACCGCTTTCTCCACTGCTTCTTCCTCCTCTACTGCTACCACTTCGGGACTAACTTCCTTCTCTTTCTCTACAATTTCCACTTTCTCTGGCGGTGACGGCTTACGGTCCAACTCGGAAATTTCTACAGCCTCCTCCGCTTCCGCTTTCGCTACCACATCAACTTCCTCCTCCAAGGCAGCCGCAGCAACTTTCTCCGCAACAGGTTTCTCTTCCACTTCTATCACGCCCTCCACAACCTCACCCACCTCCTCTGCAACCTCTTTTTCCTCCTCCACGATCTCTGCTTCCTTCTCCACTTCCTCCTTCTTGCGCGTAATTTCCATCACTTCAGTCACCATTTTCGCTGGGATCTCTTCCGCCACTGGGGATTTTTCAACAATTGGAGCCTCTACAGCGACAGCCTCTTCTTCCACGGCTGACACGTGCTCCTTTAATACAACTGCCTCCTCCTCCTCCTCTTCTTCTTTAAGTGGAACTTCTTCCCTCTCTGAGGACACTGGTTTGCGTCTCTCTTCGATAGATTCTACGGCCTCTACCTCTTCCTTCTCGGTAGGAAGCTCTTCCTCTACTTCGGGTTTAGTTTCCACGATAGGTTCTATTGCGACTTTCTCTGCGATAACCTCCCCCTCCACTAATGCCTCGGCCTCGACAATCTCTCCCACCTTTTCGGGGCCTTCCTCTACAATCTCCTCCTCTTTCTCTACGACACGCGCCACGTCCACGGGTTGCGGAATTTCTTCCACAACCGGCGACTTTTCCTTAATCTCAGCCTCTATTTCGGCGGCCTCCGCCTCAGGGGCTTCCTCCAATTCTTTCGCAACTAACAACTTCTCCTCAGTAATCGCTACTTCCTCTCTTTCTGCAATTTCTTCCTCCTCCCCGACCTCTCGTTCCTCCTCGACAGCTTCGATAGTTTCTATGACCTCCTCCTCTACTCTCTCAACCTCAATTTCTTCCTCTTCTACGCGTGTCTCTATTTCCTCCACTGTCACCTTTTCTACAATGGCTTCCTTCTCAACAATCGCTTCCGCCTCCACAGTCACCTCTTTCCTAACCTCTTCCTCAACCTCAACTTCTTCCATAACCTTTGCCTCTGGTATCTCTTCCTCCAAAGGCGATTTTTCTGCAACTTCCTTCCCTACGGATACTATCTCCTCCTCTGCGATTGTTACCGCTTTCTCCACTGCTTCTTCCTCCTCTACTGCTACCACTTCGGGACTAACTTCCTTCTCTTTCTCTACAATTTCCACTTTCTCTGGCGGTGACGGCTTACGCTCCAACTCGGAAATTTCTACAGCCTCCTCCGCTTCCGCTTTCGCTACCACTTCAACTTCCTCCTCCAAGGCAGCCGCAGGAACTTTCTCCGCAACAGGTTTCTCTTCCACTTCTACCTCGCCCTCCACAACCTCACCCACCTCCTCTGCAACCTCTTTTTCCTCCTCCACGATCTCTGCTTCCTTCTCCACTTCCTCCTCCTTGCGTGTAATTTCCATCACTTCAGTCACCATTTTCGCTGGGATCTCTTCCGCCACTGGGGATTTTTCAACAATTGGAGCCTCTACAGCGACAGCCTCTTCTTCCACGGCTGACACTTCCTCCTTTAATACAACTGCCTCCTCCTCCTCTTCTTTAAGTGGAACTTCCTCCCTCTCTGGGGACACGGGTTTGCGTCTCTCTTCGATAGTTTCTACAGCCACTACCTCTTCCTTCTCGGTAGGAAGCTCTTCCTCTACTTCGGGTTTAGTCTCCACGATAGGCTCTATTGCGACTTTCTCTGCGATAACCTGCCCCTCCACTAATGCCTCGGCCTCGACAATCTCTCCCACCTTTTCGGGGGCTTCCTCTACAACCTCCTCCTCTTTCTCTACGACACGCGCCACGACCATGGGTTGCGGAATTTCTTCCACAACCGGCGACTTTTCCTTAATCTCAGCCTCTATTGCGGCGGCCTCCGCCTCAGGGGCTTCCTCCAATTCTTTCGCAACTAACAATTTCTCCTCAGTAATCGCTACTTCCTCTCTTTCTGCAATTTCTTCCTCCTCCCCGACCTCTCGTTCCTCCTCGACAGCTTCGATAGTTTCTATGACCTCCTCCTCTACTCTCTCAACCTCAATTTCTTCCTCCACGCGTGTCTCTATTTCCTCCACTGCCACCTTTTCTACAATGGCTTCCTTCTCAACAATCGCTTCTGCGTCCACAGCCACCTCTTTCCTAACCTCTTCCTCAACCTCAGCTTCTTCCATAATCTTTGCCTCTGGTATCTCTTCCTCCAAAGGCGATTTTTCTGCAACTTCCTTCCCTACGGATTCTCTCACCTCCTCTGCGATTGTTACCGCTTTCTCCACTGCTTCTTCCTCCTCTACTGCTACCACTTCGGGACTAACTTCCTTCTCTTTCTCTACAATTTCCACTTTCTCTGGCGGTGACGGCTTACGCTCCAACTCGGAAATTTCTACAGCCTCCTCCGCTTCCGCTTTCGCTACCACTTCAACTTCCTCCTCCAAGGCAGCCGCAGGAACTTTCTCCGCAACAGGTTTCTCTTCCACTTCTACCTCGCCCTCCACAACCTCACCAACCTCCTCTGCAACCTCTTTTTCCTCCTCCACGATCTCTGCTTCCTTCTCCACTTCCTCTTCCTTGCGCGTAATTTCCATCACTTCAGTCACCATTTTCGCTGGGATCTCTTCCGCCACTGGGGATTTTTCAACAATTTGAGCATCTACAGCGACAGCCTCTTCTTCCACGTCTGACACTTGCTCCTTTAATACAACTGCCTCCTCCTCCTCTTCTTCTTTAAGTGGAACTTCCTCCCTCTCTGGGGACACGGGTTTGCGTCTCTCTTCGATAGATTCTGCGGCCACTACCTCTTCCTTCTCGGTAGGAAGCTCTTCCTCTACTTCGGGTTTAGTTTCCACGATAGGTTCTATTGCGACTTTCTCTGCGATTACCTCCCCCTCCACTAATGCCAAGGCCTCGACAATCTCTCCCACCTTTTCGGGGGCTTCCTCTACAACCTCCTCCTCTTTCTCTACGACACGCGCCACGACCACGGGTTGCGGAGTTTCTTCCACAACCGGCGACTTTTCCTTAATCTCAGCCTCTATTGCGGCGGCCTCCGCCTCAGGGGCTTCCTCCAATTCTTTCGCAACTAACAATTTCTCCTCAGTAATCGCTACTTCCTCTCTTTCTGCAATTTCTTCCTCCTCCCCGACCTCTCGTTCCTCCTCGACAGCTTCGATAGTTTCTATGACCTCCTCCTCTACTCTCTCAACCTCAATTTCTTCCTCTACGCGTGTCTCTATTTCCTCCACTGTCACCTTTTCTACAATGGCTTCCTTCTCAACAGTCGCTTCTGCCTCCACAGCCACCTCTTTCCTAACCTCTTCCTCAACCTCAACTTCTTCCATAATCTTTGCCTCTGGTATCTCTTCCTCCAAAGGCGATTTTTCTGCAACTTCCTTCCCTACGGATTCTCTCACCACCTCTGCGATTGTTACCGCTTTCTCCACTGCTTCTTCCTCCTCTACTGCTACCACTTCGGGACTAACTTCCTTCTCTTTCTCTACAATTTCCACTTTCACTGGCGGTGACGGCTTACGCTCCAACTCGGAAATTTCTACAGCCTCCTCCGCTTCCGCTTTCGCTACCACTTCAACTTCCTCCTCCAAGGCAGCCGCAGGAACTTTCTCCGCAACAGGTTTCTCTTCCACTTCTACCTCGCCCTCCACAACCTCACCCACCTCCTCTGCAACCTCTTTTTCCTCCTCCACGATCTCTGCTTCCTTCTCCACTTCCTCCTCCTTACGTGTAATTTCCATCACTTCAGTCACCATTTTCGCTGGGATCTCTTCCGCCACTGGGGATTTTTCAACAATTGGAGCCTCTACAGCGACAGCCTCTTCTTCCACGGCTGACACTTCCTCCTTTAATACAACTGCCTCCTCCTCCTCTTCTTCTTTAAGTGGAACTTCCTCCCTCTCTGGGGACACGGGTTTGTGTCTCTCTTCGATAGTTTCTACAGCCACTACCTCTTCCTTCTCGGTAGGAAGCTCTTCCTCTACTTCGGGTTTAGTCTCCACGGTAGGTTCAATTGCGACTTTCTCTGCGATAACCTCCCCCTCCACTAATGCCTCGGCCTCGACAATCTCTCCCACCGTTTCGGGGGCTGCCTCTACAACCTCCTCCTCTTTCTCTACGACACGCGCCACGTCAACGGGTTCCGGAATTTCTTCCACAACCGGCGACTTTTCCTTAATCTCAGCCTCTATTTCGGCGGCCTCCGCCTCAGGGGCTTCCTCCAATTCTTTCGCAACTAACATCTTCCCCTCAGTAATCGCTACTTCCTCTCTTTCTGCAATTTCTTCCTCCTCCCCGACCTCTCGTTCCTCCTCGACAGCTTCGATAGTTTCTATGACCTCCTCCTCTACTCTCTCAACCTCAATTTCTTCCTCTACGCGTGTCTCTATTTCCTCCACTGTCACCTTTTCTACAATAGCTTCCTTCTCAACAATCGCTTCCGCCTCCACAGTCACCTCTTTCCTAACCTCTTCCTCAATCTCAACTTCTTCCATAACCTTTGCCTCTGGTATCTCTTCCTCCAAAGGCGATTTTTCTGCAACTTCCTTCCCTACGGATACTCTCTCTTCCTCTGCGATTGTTACCGCTTTCTCCACTGCTTCTTCCTCCTCTACTGCTACCACTTCGGGACTAACTTCCTTCTCTTTCTCTACAATTTCCACTTTCTCTGGCGGTGACGGCTTACGCTCCAACTCGGAAATTTCTACAGCCTCCTCCGCTTCCGCTTTCGCTACCACTTCAACTTCCTCCTCCAAGGCAGCCGCAGGAACTTTCTCCGCAACAGGTTTCTCTTCCACTTCTATCACTCCCTCCACAACCTCACCTACCTCCTCTGCAACCTCTTTTTCCTCCTCCACGATCTCTGCTTCCTTCTCCACTTCCTCCTCCTTGCGCGTAATTTCCATCACTTCAGTCACCATTTTCGCTGGGATCTCTTCCGCCACTGGGGATTTTTCAACAATTGGAGCCTCTACAGCGACAGCCTCTTCTTCCACGGCTGACACTTGCTCCTTTAATACAACTGCCTCCTCCTCCTCTTCTTCTTTAAGTGGAACTTCCTCCCTCTCTGGGGACACTGGTTTGCGTCTCTCTTCGATAGATTCTACGGCCACTACCTCTTCCTTCTCGGTAGGAAGCTCTTCCTCTACTTCGGGTTTAGTTTCCACGATAGGTTCTATTGCGACTTTCTCTGCGATAACCTCCCCCTCCACTAATGCCTCGGCCTCGACAATCTCTCCCACCTTTTCGGGGGCTTCCTCTACAATCTCCTCCTCTTTCTCTACGACACGCGCCACGTCAACGGGTTGCGCAATTTCTTCCACAACCGGCGACTTTTCCTTAATCTCAGCCTCTATTTCGGCGGCCTCCGCCTCAGGGGCTTCCTCCAATTCTTTCGCAACTAACAACTTCTCCTCAGTAATCGCTACTTCCTCTCTTTCTGCAATTTCTTCCTCCTCCCCGACCTCTCGTTCCTCCTCGACAGCTTCGATAGTTTCTATGACCTCCTCCTCTACTCTCTCAACCTCAATTTCTTCCTCTTCTACGCGTGTCTCTATTTCCTCCACTGTCACCTTTTCTACAATGGCTTCCTTCTCAACAATCGCTTCCGCCTCCACAGTCACCTCTTTCCTAACCTCTTCCTCAACCTCAACTTCTTCCATAACCTTTGCCTCTGGTATCTCTTCCTCCAAAGGCGATTTTTCTGCAACTTCCTTCCCTACGGATACTATCTCCTCCTCTGCGATTGTTACCGCTTTCTCCACTGCTTCTTCCTCCTCTACTGCTACCACTTCGGGACTAACTTCCTTCTCTTTCTCTACAATTTCCACTTTCTCTGGCGGTGACGGCTTACGCTCCAACTCGGAAATTTCTACAGCCTCCTCCGCTTCCGCTTTCGCTACCACTTCAACTTCCTCCTCCAAGGCAGCCGCAGGAACTTTCTCCGCAACAGGTTTCTCTTCCACTTCTACCTCGCCCTCCACAACCTCACCCACATCCTCTGCAACCTCTTTTTCCTCCTCCACGATCTCTGCTTCCTTCTCCACTTCCTCCTCCTTGCGTGTAATTTCCATCACTTCAGTCACCATTTTCGCTGGGATCTCTTCCGCCACTGGGGATTTTTCAACAATTGGAGCCTCTACAGCGACAGCCTCTTCTTCCACGGCTGACACTTCCTCCTTTAATACAACTGCCTCCTCCTCCTCTTCTTTAAGTGGAACTTCCTCCCTCTCTGGGGACACGGGTTTGCGTCTCTCTTCGATAGTTTCTACAGCCACTACCTCTTCCTTCTCGGTAGGAAGCTCTTCCTCTACTTCGGGTTTAGTCTCCACGATAGGCTCTATTGCGACTTTCTCTGCGATAACCTGCCCCTCCACTAATGCCTCGGCCTCGACAATCTCTCCCACCTTTTCGGGGGCTTCCTCTACAACCTCCTCCTCTTTCTCTACGACACGCGCCACGACCACGGGTTGCGGAATTTCTTCCACAACCGGCGACTTTTCCTTAATCTCAGCCTCTATTGCGGCGGCCTCCGCCTCAGGGGCTTCCTCCAATTCTTTCGCAACTAACAATTTCTCCTCAGTAATCGCTACTTCCTCTCTTTCTGCAATTTCTTCCTCCTCCCCGACCTCTCGTTCCTCCTCGACAGCTTCGATAGTTTCTATGCCCTCCTCCTCTACTCTCTCAACCTCAATTTCTTCCTCCACGCGTGTCTCTATTTCCTCCACTGTCACCTTTTCTACAATGGCTTCCTCCTCAACAATCGCTTCTGCCTCCACAGCCACCTCTTTCCTAACCTCTTCCTCAACCTCAGCTTCTTCCATAATCTTTGCCTCTGGTATCTCTTCCTCCAAAGGCGATTTTTCTGCAACTTCCTTCCCTACGGATTCTCTCACCTCCTCTGCGATTGTTACCGCTTTCTCCACTGCTTCTTCCTCCTCTACTGCTACCACTTCGGGACTAACTTCCTTCTCTTTCTCTACAATTTCCACTTTCACTGGCGGTGACGGCTTACGCTCCAACTCGGAAATTTCTACAGCCTCCTCCGCTTCCGCTTTCGCTACCACTTCAACTTCCTCCTCCAAGGCAGCCGCAGGAACTTTCTCCGCAACAGGTTTCTCTTCCACTTCTACCTCGCCCTCCACAACCTCACCCACCTCCTCTGCAACCTCTTTTTCCTCCTCCACGATCTCTGCTTCCTTCTCCACTTCCTCCTCCTTGCGCGTAATTTCCATCACTTCAGTCACCATTTTCGCTGGGATCTCTTCCGCCACTGGGGATTTTTCAACAATTGGAGCCTCTACAGCGACAGCCTCTTCTTCCACGGCTGACACTTCCTCCTTTAATACAACTGCCTCCTCCTCCTCTTCTTCTTTAAGTGGAACTTCCTCCCTCTCTGGGGACACGGGTTTGCGTCTCTCTTCGATAGATTCTACGGCCACTACCTCTTCCTTCTCGGTAGGAAGCTCTTCCTCTACTTCGGGTTTAGTTTCCACGATAGGTTCTATTGCGACTTTCTCTGCGATAACCTCCCCCTCCACTAATGCCTCGGCCTCGACAATCTCTCCCACCTTTTCGGGGGCTTCCTCTACAACCTCCTCCTCTTTCTCTACGACACGCGCCACGTCAACGGGTTGCGCAATTTCTTCCACAACCGGCGACTTTTCCTTAATCTCAGCCTCTATTGCGGCGGCCTCCGCCTCAGGGGCTTCCTCCAATTCTTTCGCAACTAACAATTTCTCCTCAGTAATCGCTACTTCCTCTCTTTCTGCAATTTCTTCCTCCTCCCCGACCTCTCGTTCCTCCTCGACAGCTTCGATAGTTTCTATGACCTCCTCCTCTACTCTCTCAACCTCAATTTCTTCCTCTACGCGTGTCTCTATTTCCTCCACTGTCACTTTTTCTACAATGGCTTCCTTCTCAACAATCGCTTCTGCCTCCACAGCCACCTCTTTCCTAACCTCTTCCTCAACCTCAACTTCTTCCATAATCTTTGCCTCTGGTATCTCTTCCTCCAAAGGCGATTTTTCTGCAACTTCCTTCCCTACGGATACTCTCACCTCCTCTGCGATTGTTACCGCTTTCTCCACTGCTTCTTCCTCCTCTACTGCTACCACTTCGGGACTAACTTCCTTCTCTTTCTCTACAATTTCCACTTCCTCTGGCGGTGACGGCTTACGCTCCAACTCGGAAATTTCTACAGCCTCCTCCGCTTCCGCTTTCGCTACCACTGCAACTTCCTCCTCCAAGGCAGCCGCAGGAACTTTCTCCGCAACAGGTTTCTCTTCCACTTCTACCTCGCCCTCCACAACCTCACACACCTCCTCTGCAACCTCTTTTTCCTCCTCCACGATCTCTGCTTCCTTCTCTACTTCCTCCTCCTTGCGCGTAATTTCCATCAATTCAGTCACCATTTTCGCTGGGATCTCTTCCGCCACTGGGGATTTTTCAACAATTGTAGCCTCTACAGCGACAGCCTCTCCTTCCACGGCTGACACTTCCTCCTTTAATACAACTGCCTCCTCCTCCTCTTCTTTAAGTGGAACTTCCTCCCTCTCTGGGGACACGGGTTTGCGTCTCTCTTCGATAGTTTCTACAGCCACTACCTCTTCCTTCTCGGTAGGAAGCTCTTCCTCTACTTCGGGTTTAGTCTCCACGATAGGCTCTATTGCGACTTTCTCTGCGATAACCTGCCCCTCCACTAATGCCTCGGCCTCGACAATCTCTCCCACCTTTTCGGGGGCTTCCTCTACAACCTCCTCCTCTTTCTCTACGACACGCGCCACGACCACGGGTTGCGGAATTTCTTCCACAACCGGCGACTTTTCCTTAATCGCAGCCTCTATTGCGGCGGCCTCCGCCTCAGGGGCTTCCTCCAATTCTTTCGCAACTAACAATTTCTCCTCAGTAATCGCTACTTCCTCTCTTTCTGCAATTTCTTCTTCCTCCCCGACCTCTCGTTCCTCGACAGCTTCGATAGTTTCTATGCCCTCCTCCTCTACTCTCTCAACCTCAATTTCTTCCTCCACGCGTGTCTCTATTTCCTCCACTGTCACCTTTTCTACAATGGCTTCCTCCTCAACAATCGCTTCTGCCTCCACAGCCACCTCTTTCCTAACCTCTTCCTCAACCTCAGCTTCTTCCATAATCTTTGCCTCTGGTATCTCTTCCTCCAAAGGCGATTTTTCTGCAACTTCCTTCCCTACGGATACTCTCTCCTCCTCTGCGATTGTTACCGCTTTCTCCACTGCTTCTTCCTCCTCTACTGCTACCACTTCGGGACTAACTTCCTTCTCTTTCTCTACAATTTCCACTTTCTCTGGCGGTGACGGCTTACGCTCCAACTCGGAAATTTCTACAGCCTCCTCCGCTTCCGCTTTCGCTACCACTTCAACTTCCTCCTCCAAGGCAGCCGCAGGAACTTTCTCGGCAACAGGTTTCTCTTCCACTTCTACCTCGCCCTCCACAACCTCACCCACCTCCTCTGCAACCTCTTTTTCCTCCTCCACGATCTCTGCTTCCTTCTCCACTTCCTCCTTCTTGCGCGTAATTTCCATCACTTCAGTCACCATTTTCGCTGGGATCTCTTCCGCCACTGGGGTTTTTTCAACAATTGGAGCATCTACAGCGACAGCCTCTTCTTCCACGGCCGACACTTCCTCCTTTAATATAACTGCCTCCTCCTCCTCTTCTTCCTCCCTCTCTGGGGACACGGGTTTGCGTCTCTCTTCGATAGATTCTACGGCCACTACCTCTTCCTTCTCGGTAGGAAGCTCTTCCTCTACTTCGGGTTTAGTTTCCACGATAGGTTCTATTGCGACTTTCTCTGCGATAACCTCCCCCTCCACTAATGCCTCGGCCTCGACAATCTCTCCCACCTTTTCGGGGGCTTCCTCTACAACCTCCTCCTCTTTCTCTACGACACGCGTCACGTCCACGGGTTGCGGAATTTCTTCCACAACCGGCGACTTTTCCTTAATCTCAGCCTCTATTGCGGCGGCCTCCGCCTCAGGGGCTTCCTCCAATTCTTTAGCAACTAACAATTTCTCCTCAGTAATCGCTACTTCCTCTCTTTCTGCAATTTCTTCCTCCTCCCCGACCTCTCGTTCCTCCTCGACAGCTTCGATAGTTTCTATTACCTCCTCCTCTACTCTCTCAACCTCAATTTCTTCCTCTACGCGTGTCTCTATTTCCTCCACTGTCACTTTTTCTACAATGGCTTCCTTCTCAACAATCGCTTCTGCCTCCACAGCCACCCCTTTCCTAACCTCTTCCTCAACCTCAACTTCTTCCATAATCTTTGCCTCTGGTATCTCTTCCTCCAAAGGCGATTTTTCTGCAACTTCCTTCCCTACGGATACTCTCACCTCCTCTGCGATTGTTACCGCTTTCTCCACTGCTTCTTCCTCCTCTACTGCTACCACTTCGGGACTAACTTCCTTCTCTTTCTCTACAATTTCCACTTTCTCTGGCGGTGACGGCTTACGGTCCAACTCGGAAATTTCTACAGCCTCCTCCGCTTCCGCTTTCGCTACCACTTCAACTTCCTCCTCCAAGGCAGCCGCAGGAACTTTCTCCGCAACAGGTTTCTCTTCCACTTCTACCTCGCCCTCCACAACCTCACCCACCTCCTCTGCAACCTCTTTTTCCTCCTCCACGATCTCTGCTTCCTTCTCCACTTCCTCCTCCTTGCGTGTAATTTCCATCACTTCAGTCACCATTTTCGCTGGGATCTCTTCCGCCACTGGGGATTTTTCAACAATTGGAGCCTCTACAGCGACAGCCTCTTCTTCCACGGCTGACACTTCCTCCTTTAATACAACTGCCTCCTCCTCCTCCTCTTCTTTAAGTGGAACTTCCTCCCTCTCTGGGGACACGGGTTTGCGTCTCTCTTCGATAGTTTCTATAGCCACTACCTCTTCCTTCTCGGTAGGAAGCTCTTCCTCTACTTCGGGTTTAGTCTCCACGATAGGCTCTATTGCGACTTTCTCTGCGATAACCTCCCCCTCCACTAATGCCTCGGCCTCGACAGTCTCTCCCACCGGTTCGGGGGCTTCCTCTACAACCTCCTCCTCTTTCTCTACGATACGCGCCACGTCAACGGGTTCCGGAATTTCTTCCACAACCGGCGACTTTTCCTTAATCTCAGCCTCTAATGCGGCGGCCTCCGCCTCAGGGGCTTCCTCCAATTCTTTCGCAACTAACAACTTCTCCTCAGTAATCGCTACTTCCTCTCTTTCTGCAATTTCTTCCTCCTCCCCGACCTCTCGTTCCTCCTCGACAGCTTCGATAGTTTCTATGACCTCCTCCTCTACTCTCTCAACCTCAATTTCTTCCTCTACGCGTGTCTCTATTTCCTCCACTGTCACCTTTTCTACAATGGCTTCCTTCTCAACAATCGCTTCCGCCTCCACAGCCACCTCTTTCCTAACCTCTTCCTCAACCTCAGCTTCTTCCATAATCTTTGCCTCTGGTATCTCTTCCTCCAAAGGCGATTTTTCTGCAACTTCCTTCCCTACGGATACTCTCTCCTCCTCTGCGATTGTTACCGCTTTCTCCACTGCTTCTTCCTCCTCTACTGCTACCACTTCGGGACTAACTTCCTTCTCTTTCTCTACAATTTCCACTTTCTCTGGCGGTGACGGCTTACGCTCCAACTCGGAAATTTCTACAGCCTCCTCCGCTTCCGCTTTCGCTACCACTTCAACTTCCTCCTCCAAGGCAGCCGCAGGAACTTTCTCGGCAACAGGTTTCTCTTCCACTTCTACCTCGCCCTCCACAACCTCACCCACCTCCTCTGCAACCTCTTTTTCCTCCTCCACGATCTCTGCTTCCTTCTCCACTTCCTCCTTCTTGCGCGTAATTTCCATCACTTCAGTCACCATTTTCGCTGGGATCTCTTCCGCCACTGGGGTTTTTTCAACAATTGGAGCATCTACAGCGACAGCCTCTTCTTCCACGGCCGACACTTCCTCCTTTAATATAACTGCCTCCTCCTCCTCTTCTTCCTCCCTCTCTGGGGACACGGGTTTGCGTCTCTCTTCGATAGATTCTACGGCCACTACCTCTTCCTTCTCGGTAGGAAGCTCTTCCTCTACTTCGGGTTTAGTTTCCACGATAGGTTCTATTGCGACTTTCTCTGCGATAACCTCCCCCTCCACTAATGCCTCGGCCTCGACAATCTCTCCCACCTTTTCGGGGGCTTCCTCTACAACCTCCTCCTCTTTCTCTACGACACGCGTCACGTCCACGGGTTGCGGAATTTCTTCCACAACCGGCGACTTTTCCTTAATCTCAGCCTCTATTGCGGCGGCCTCCGCCTCAGGGGCTTCCTCCAATTCTTTAGCAACTAACAATTTCTCCTCAGTAATCGCTACTTCCTCTCTTTCTGCAATTTCTTCCTCCTCCCCGACCTCTCGTTCCTCCTCGACAGCTTCGATAGTTTCTATTACCTCCTCCTCTACTCTCTCAACCTCAATTTCTTCCTCTACGCGTGTCTCTATTTCCTCCACTGTCACTTTTTCTACAATGGCTTCCTTCTCAACAATCGCTTCTGCCTCCACAGCCACCTCTTTCCTAACCTCTTCCTCAACCTCAACTTCTTCCATAATCTTTGCCTCTGGTATCTCTTCCTCCAAAGGCGATTTTTCTGCAACTTCCTTCCCTACGGATACTCTCACCTCCTCTGCGATTGTTACCGCTTTCTCCACTGCTTCTTCCTCCTCTACTGCTACCACTTCGGGACTAACTTCCTTCTCTTTCTCTACAATTTCCACTTTCTCTGGCGGTGACGGCTTACGGTCCAACTCGGAAATTTCTACAGCCTCCTCCGCTTCCGCTTTCGCTACCACTTCAACTTCCTCCTCCAAGGCAGCCGCAGGAACTTTCTCCGCAACAGGTTTCTCTTCCACTTCTACCTCGCCCTCCACAACCTCACCCACCTCCTCTGCAACCTCTTTTTCCTCCTCCACGATCTCTGCTTCCTTCTCCACTTCCTCCTCCTTGCGTGTAATTTCCATCATTTCAGTCACCATTTTCGCTGGGATCTCTTCCGCCACTGGGGATTTTTCAACAATTGGATCCTCTACAGCGACAGCCTCTTCTTCCACGGCTGACACTTCCTCCTTTAATACAACTGCCTCCTCCTCCTCCTCTTCTTTAAGTGGAACTTCCTCCCTCTCTGGGGACACGGGTTTGCGTCTCTCTTCGATAGTTTCTATAGCCACTACCTCTTCCTTCTCGGTAGGAAGCTCTTCCTCTACTTCGGTTTTTGTCTCTACGATAGGCTCTATTGCGACTTTCTCTGCGATAACCTCCCCCTCCACTAATGCCTCGGCCTCGACAGTCTCTCCCACCGGTTCGGGGGCTTCCTCTACAACCTCCTCCTCTTTCTCTACGATACGCGCCACGTCAACGGGTTCCGGAATTTCTTCCACAACCGGCGACTTTTCCTTAATCTCAGCCTCTAATGCGGCGGCCTCCGCCTCAGGGGCTTCCTCCAATTCTTTCGCAACTAACAACTTCTCCTCAGTAATCGCTACTTCCTCTCTTTCTGCAATTTCTTCCTCCTCCCCGACCTCTCGTTCCTCCTCGACAGCTTCGATAGTTTCTATGACCTCCTCCTCTACTCTCTCAACCTCAATTTCTTCCTCTACGCGTGTCTCTATTTCCTCCACTGTCACCTTTTCTACAATGGCTTCCTTCTCAACAATCGCTTCCGCCTCCACAGCCACCTCTTTCCTAACCTCTTCCTCAACCTCAACTTCTTCCATAATCTTTGCCTCTGGTATCTCTTCCTCCAAAGGCGATTTTTCTGCAACTTCCTTCCCTACGAATACTCTCTCCTCCTCTGCGATTGTTACCGCTTTCTCCACTGCTTCTTCCTCCTCTACTGCTACCACTTCGGGACTAACTTCCTTCTCTTTCTCTACAATTTCCACTTTCTCTGGCGGTGACGGCTTACGCTCCAACTCGGAAATTTCTACAGCCTCCTCCGCTTCCGCTTTCGCTACCACTTCAACTTCCTCCTCCAAGGCAGCCGCAGCAACTTTCTCGGCAACAGGTTTCTCTTCCACTTCTACCTCGCCCTCCACAACCTCACCCACCTCCTCTGCAACCTCTTTTTCCTCCTCCACGATCTCTGCTTCCTTCTCCACTTCCTCCTTCTTGCGCGTAATTTCCATCACTTCAGTCACCATTTTCGCTGGGATCTCTTCCGCCACTGGGGTTTTTTCAACAATTGGAGCCTCTACAGCGACAGCCTCTTCTTCCACGGCTGACACTTCCTCCTTTAATACAACTGCCTCCTCTTCCTCCTCTTCTTCTTTAAGTGGAACTTCCTCCCTCTCTGGGGACACGGGTTTGCGTCTCTCTTCGATAGATTCTACGGCCACTACCTCTTCCTTCTCGGTAGGAAGCTCTTCCTCTACTTCGGGTTTAGTTTCCACGATAGGTTCTATTGCGACTTTCTCTGCGATAACCTCCCCCTCCACTAATGCCTCGGCCTCGACAATCTCTCCCACCTTTTCGGGGGCTTCCTCTACAACCTCCTCCTCTTTCTCTACGACACGTGTCACGTCCACGGGTTGCGGAATTTCTTCCACAACCGGCGACTTTTCCTTAATCTCAGCCTCTATTTCGGCGGCCTCCGCCTCAGGGGCTTCCTCCAATTCTTTCGCAACTAACAATTTCTCCTCTGTAATCGCTACTTCCTCTCTTTCTGCAATTTCTTCCTCCTCCCCGACCTCTCGTTCCTCCTCGACAGCTTCGATAGTTTCTATGACCTCCTCCTCTACTCTCTCAACCTCAATTTCTTCCTCTACGCGTGTCTCTATTTCCTCCACTGTCACTTTTTCTACAATGGCTTCCTTCTCAACAATCGCTTCTGCCTCCACAGCCACCTCTTTCCTAACCTCTTCCTCAACCTCAACTTCTTCCATAATCTTTGCCTCTGGTATCTCTTCCTCCAAAGGCGATTTTTCTGCAACTTCCTTCCCTACGGATACTCTCACCTCCTCTGCGATTGTTACCGCTTTCTCCACTGCTTCTTCCTCCTCTACTGCTACCACTTCGGGACTAACTTCCTTCTCTTTCTCTACAATTTCCACTTTCTCTGGCGGTGACGGCTTACGGTCCAACTCGGAAATTTCTACAGCCTCCTCCGCTTCCGCTTTCGCTACCACTTCAACTTCCTCCTCCAAGGCAGCCGCAGGAACTTTCTCCGCAACAGGTTTCTCTTCCACTTCTACCTCGCCCTCCACAACCTCACCCACCTCCTCTGCAACCTCTTTTTCCTCCTCCACGATCTCTGCTTCCTTCTCCACTTCCTCCTCCTTGCGTGTAATTTCCATCACTTCAGTCACCATTTTCGCTGGGATCTCTTCCGCCACTGGGGATTTTTCAACAATTGGAGCCTCTACAGCGACAGCCTCTTCTTCCACGGCTGACACTTCCTCCTTTAATACAACTGCCTCCTCCTCCTCCTCTTCTTTAAGTGGAACTTCCTCCCTCTCTGGGGACACGGGTTTGCGTCTCTCTTCGATAGTTTCTATAGCCACTACCTCTTCCTTCTCGGTAGGAAGCTCTTCCTCTACTTCGGGTTTAGTCTCCACGATAGGCTCTATTGCGACTTTCTCTGCGATAACCTCCCCCTCCACTAATGCCTCGGCCTCGACAGTCTCTCCCACCGGTTCGGGGGCTTCCTCTACAACCTCCTCCTCTTTCTCTACGACACGCGCCACGTCAACGGGTTCCGGAATTTCTTCCACAACCGGCGACTTTTCCTTAATCTCAGCCTCTATTGCGGCGACCTCCGCCTCAGGGGCTTCCTCTAATTCTTTCGCAACTAACAACTTCTCCTCAGTAATCGCTACTTCCTCTGTTTCTGCTATTTCTTCCTCCTCCCCGACCTCTCGTTCCTCCTCGACAGCTTCGATAGTTTCTATGACCTCCTCCTCTACTCTCTCAACCTCAATTTCTTCCTCTACGCGTGTCTCTATTTCCTCCACTGTCACCTTTTCTACAATGGCTTCCTTCTCAACAATCGCTTCCGCCTCCACAGCCACCTCTTTCCTAACCTCTTCCTCAACCTCAACTTCTTCCATAATCTTTGCCTCTGGTATCTCTTCCTCCAAAGGCGACTTTTCAGCAACTTCCTTCCCTACGGATACTCTGACCTCCTCTGCGATTGTTACCGCTTTCTCCACTGCTTCTTCCTCCTCTACTGCTACCACTTCGGGACTAACTTCCTTCTCTTTCTCTACAATTTCCACTTTCTCTGGCGGTGACGGCTTACGCTCCAACTCGGAAATTTCTACAGCCTCCTCCGCTTCCGCTTTCGCTACCACTTCAACTTCCTCCTCCAAGGCAGCCGCAGGAACTTTCTCCGCAACAGGTTTCTCCTCCACTTCTACCTCGCCCTGCACAACCTCACCCACCTCCTCTGCAACATGTTTTTCCTCCTCCACGATCTCTGCTTCCTTCTCCACTTCCTCCTCCTTGCGCGTAATTTCCATCACTTCAGTCACCATTTTCGCTGGGATCTCTTCCGCCACTGGGGATTTTTCAACAATTGGAGCCTCTACAGCGACAGCCTCTTCTTCCACGGCTGACACTTCCTCCTTTAGTACAACTGCCTCCTCCTCCTCTTCTTCTTTAAGTGGAACTTCCTCCCTCTCTGGGGACACGGGTTTGCGTCTCTCTTCGATAGTTTCTACAGCCACACCCTCTTCCTTCTCGGTAGGAAGCTCTTCCTCTACTTCGGGTTTAGTTTCCACGATAGGTTCTATTGCGACTTTCTCTGCGATTACCTCCCTCTCCTCTAATGCCTCGGCCTCGACAATCTCTCCCACCTTTTCGGGGGCTTCATCTACAACTTCCTCCTCTTTCTCTACGACACGCGCCACGTCAACGGGTTCCGGAATTTCTTCCACAACCGGCGACTTTTCCTTAATCTCAGCCTCTATTGCGGCGACCTCCGCCTCAGGGGCTTCCTCTAATTCTTTCGCAACTAACAACTTCTCCTCAGTAATCGCTACTTCCTCTGTTTCTGCTATTTCTTCCTCCTCCCCGACCTCTCGTTCCTCCTCGACAGCTTCGATAGTTTCTATGACCTCCTCCTCTACTCTCTCAACCTCAATTTCTTCCTCTACGCGTATCTCTATTTCCTCCACTGTCACCTTTTCTACAATGGCTTCCTTCTCAACAATCGCTTCCGCCTCCACAGCCACCTCTTTCCTAACCTCTTCCTCAACCTCAACTTCTTCCATAATCTTTGCCTCTGGTATCTCTTCCTCCAAAGGCGATTTTTCTGCAACTTCCTTCCCTACGGATACTCTCACCTCCTCTGCGATTGTTACCGCTTTCTCCACTGCTTCTTCCTCCTCTACTGCTACCACTTCGGGACTAACTTCCTTCTCTTTCTCTACAATTTCCACTTTCTCTGGCGGTGACGGCTTACGCTCCAACTCGGAAATTTCTACAGCCTCCTCCGCTTCCGCTTTCGCTACCACTTCAACTTCCTCCTCCAAGGCAGCCGCAGGAACTTTCTCCGCAACAGGTTTCTCTTCCACTTCTACCACGCCCTCCACAACCTCACCCACCTCCTCTGCAACCTCTTTTTCCTCCTCCACGATCTCTGCTTCCTTCTCCACTTCCTCCTCCTTGCGCGTAATTTCCATCACTTCAGTCACCATTTTCGCTGGGATCTCTTCCGCCACTGGGGATTTTTCAACAATTGGAGCCTCTACAGCGACAGCCTCTTCTTCCACGGCTGACACTTCCTCCTTTAATACAACTGCCTCCTCCTCCTCTTCTTCTTTCAGTGGAACTTCCTCCCTCTCTGGGGACACGGGTTTGCGTCTCTCTTCGATAGTTTCTACAGCCACTACCTCTTCCTTCTCGGTAGGAAGCTCTTCCTCTACATCGGGTTTAGTCTCCACGATAGGTTCTATTGCGACTTTCTCTGCGATAACCTCCCCCTCCACTAATGCCTCGGCCTCGACAATCTCTCCCACCTTTTCGGGGGCTTCCTCTACAACCTCCTCCTCTTTCTCTACGACACGCGTCACGTCCACGGGTTGCGGAATTTCTTCCACAACCGGCGACTTTTCCTTAATCTCAGCCTCTATTGCGGCGGCCTCCGCCTCAGGGGCTTCCTCCAATTCTTTCGCAACTAACAACGTCTCCTCAGTAATCGCTACTTCCTCTCTTTCTGCAATTTCTTCCTCCTCCCCGACCTCTCGTTCCTCCTCGACAGCTTCGATAGTTTCTATGACCTCCTCCTCTACTCTCTCAACCTCAATTTCTTCCTCTACGCGTGTCTCTATTTCCTCCACTGTCACCTTTTCTACAATGGCTTCCTTCTCAACAATCGCTTCAGCCTCCACAGCCACCTCTTTCCTAACCTCTTCCTCTACCTCAACTTCTTCCATAATCTTTGCCTCTGGTATCTCTTCCTCCAAAGGCGATTTTTCTGCAACTTCCTTCCCTACGGATATTCTCACCTCCTCTGCGATTGTTACCGCTTTCTCCACTGCTTCTTCCTCCTCTACTGCTATCACTTCGGGACTAACTTCCTTCTCTTTCTCTACAATTTCCACTTTCACTGGCGGTGACGGCTTACGCATCAACTGGGAAATTTCTACAGCCTCCTCCGCTTCCGCTTTCGCTACCACTTCAACTTCCTCCTCCAAGGCAGCCGCAGGAACTTTATCCGCAACAGGTTTCTCTTCAACTTCTACCTCGCCCTCCACAACCTCACACACCTCCTCTGCAACCTCTTTTTCCTCCTCCACGATCTCTGCTTCCTTCTCCACTTCCTCCTCCTTGCGCGTAATTTCCATCAATTCAGTCACCATTTTCGCTGGAATCTCTTCTGCCACTGGGGATTTTTCAACAATTGGAGCCTCTACAGCGACAGCCTCTTCTTCCACGGCTGACACTTCCTCCTTTAATACAACTGCCTCCTCCTCCTCCTCCTCCTCTTCTTCTTTAAGTGGAACTTCCTCCCTCTCTGGGGACACGGGTTTGCGTCTCTCTTCGATAGTTTCTACAGCCACTACCTCTTCCTTCTCGGTAGGAAGCTCTTCCTCTACTTCGGGTTTAGTCTCCACGATAGGTTCTATTGCGACTTTCTCTGCGATAACCTCCCCCTCCACTAATGCCTCGGCCTCGACAATCTCTCCCACCGTTTCGGGGGCTGCCTCTACAACCTCCTCCTCTTTCTCTACGACACGCGCCACGTCAACGGGTTCCGGAATTTCTTCCACAACCGGCGACTTTTCCTTAATCTCAGCCCCTATTGCGGCGGCCTCCGCCTCAGGGGCTTCCTCCAATTCTTTCGCAACTAACAACTTCTCCTCAGTAATCGCTACTTCCTCTCTTTCTGCAATTTCTTCCTCCTCCCCGACCTCTCGTTCCTCCTCGACAGCTTCGATAGTTTCTATGACCTCCTCCTCTACTCTCTCAACCTCAATTTCTTCCTCTACGCGTGTCTCTATTTCCTCCACTGTCACCTTTTCTACAATGGCTTCCTTCTCAACAATCGCTTCCGCCTCCACAGTCACCTCTTTCCTAACCTCTTCCTCAACCTCAACTTCTTCCATAATCTTTGCCTCTGGTATCTCTTCCTCCAAAGGCGATATTTCTGCAACTTCCTTCCCTACGGATACTCTCTCCTCCTCTGCGATTGTTACCGCTTTCTCCACTGCTTCTTCCTCCTCTACTGCTACCACTTCGGGACTAACTTCCTTCTCTTTCTCTACAATTTCCACTTTCTCTGGCGGTGACGGCTTACGCTCCAACTCGGAAATTTCTACAGCCTCCTCCGCTTCCGCTTTCGCTACCACTTCAACTTCCTCCTCCAAGGCAGCCGTAGGAACTTTCTCCGCAACAGGTTTCTCTTCCACTTCTACCTCGCCCTCCACAACCTCACCCACCTCCTCTGCAATCTCTTTTTCCTCCTCCACGATCTCTGCTTCCTTCTCCACTTCCCCCTCCTTGCGCGTAATTTCCATCACTTCAGTCACCATTTTCGCTGGGATCTCTTCCGCCACTGGGGATTTTTCAACAATTGGAGCCTCTACAGCGACAGCCTCTTCTTCCACGGCTGACACTTCCTCCTTTAATACAACTGCCTCCTCCTCCTCTTCTTCTTTAAGTGGAACTTCCTCCCTCTCTGGGGACACGGGTTTGCGTCTCTCTTCGATAGGTTCTACGGCCACTACCTCTTCCTTCTCGGTAGGAAGCTCTTCCTCTACTTCGGGTTTAGTTTCCACGATAGGTTCTATTGCGACTTTCTCTGCGATAACCTCCCCCTCCACTAATGCCTCGGCCTCGACAATCTCTCCCACCTTTTCGGGGGCTTCCTCTACAACCTCCTCTTTCTCTACGATACGCGCCACGTCAACGGGTTGCGGAATTTCTTCCACAACCGGCGACTTTTCCTTAATCTCAGCCTCTATTGCGGCGGCCTCCGCCTCAGGGGCTTCCTCCAATTCTTTCGCAACTAACAACTTCTCCTCAGTAATCGCTACTTCCTCTCTTTCTGCAATTTCTTCCTCCTCCCCGACCTCTCGTTCCTCCTCGACAGCTTCGATAGTTTCTATGACCTCCTCCTCTACTCTCTCAACCTCAATTTCTTCCTCTACGCGTGTCTCTATTTCCTCCACTGTCACCTTTTCTACAATGGCTTCCTTCTCAACAATCGCTTCCGCCTCCACAGCCACCTCTTTCCTAACCTCTTCCTCAACCTCAACTTCTTCCATAACCTTTGCCTCTGGTATCTCTTCCTCCAAAGGCGATTTTTCTGCAACTTCCTTCCCTACGGATACTCTCTCCTCCTCTGCGATTGTTACCGCTTTCACCACTGCTTCTTCCTCCTCTACTGCTACCACTTCGGGACTAACTTCCTTCTCTTTCTCTACAATTTCCACTTTCTCGGGCGGTGACGGCTTACGCTCCAATTCGGAAATTTCTACAGCCTCCTCCGCTTCCGCTTTCGCTACCAGTTCAACTTCCTGCTCCAAGGCAGCTGCAGGAACTTTCTCCGCAACAGGTTTCTCTTCAACTTCTACCTCGCCCTCCACAACCTCACACACCTCCTCTGCAACCTCTTTTTCCTCCTCCACGATCTCTGCTTCCTTCTCCACTTCCTCCTCCTTGCGCGTAATTTCCATCAATTCAGTCACCATTTTCGCTGGAATCTCTTCTGCCACTGGGGATTTTTCAACAATTGGAGCCTCTACAGCGACAGCCTCTTCTTCCACGGCTGACACTTCCTCCTTTAATACAACTGCCTCCTCCTCCTCCTCCTCCTCTTCTTCTTTAAGTGGAACTTCCTCCCTCTCTGGGGACACGGGTTTGCGTCTCTCTTCGATAGTTTCTACAGCCACTACCTCTTCCTTCTCGGTAGGAAGCTCTTCCTCTACTTCGGGTTTAGTCTCCACGATAGGTTCTATTGCGACTTTCTCTGCGATAACCTCCCCCTCCACTAATGCCTCGGCCTCGACAATCTCTCCCACCGTTTCGGGGGCTGCCTCTACAACCTCCTCCTCTTTCTCTACGACACGCGCCACGTCAACGGGTTCCGGAATTTCTTCCACAACCGGCGACTTTTCCTTAATCTCAGCCCCTATTGCGGCGGCCTCCGCCTCAGGGGCTTCCTCCAATTCTTTCGCAACTAACAACTTCTCCTCAGTAATCGCTACTTCCTCTCTTTCTGCAATTTCTTCCTCCTCCCCGACCTCTCGTTCCTCCTCGACAGCTTCGATAGTTTCTATGACCTCCTCCTCTACTCTCTCAACCTCAATTTCTTCCTCTACGCGTGTCTCTATTTCCTCCACTGTCACCTTTTCTACAATGGCTTCCTTCTCAACAATCGCTTCCGCCTCCACAGTCACCTCTTTCCTAACCTCTTCCTCAACCTCAACTTCTTCCATAATCTTTGCCTCTGGTATCTCTTCCTCCAAAGGCGATATTTCTGCAACTTCCTTCCCTACGGATACTCTCTCCTCCTCTGCGATTGTTACCGCTTTCTCCACTGCTTCTTCCTCCTCTACTGCTACCACTTCGGGACTAACTTCCTTCTCTTTCTCTACAATTTCCACTTTCTCTGGCGGTGACGGCTTACGCTCCAACTCGGAAATTTCTACAGCCTCCTCCGCTTCCGCTTTCGCTACCACTTCAACTTCCTCCTCCAAGGCAGCCGTAGGAACTTTCTCCGCAACAGGTTTCTCTTCCACTTCTACCTCGCCCTCCACAACCTCACCCACCTCCTCTGCAATCTCTTTTTCCTCCTCCACGATCTCTGCTTCCTTCTCCACTTCCCCCTCCTTGCGCGTAATTTCCATCACTTCAGTCACCATTTTCGCTGGGATCTCTTCCGCCACTGGGGATTTTTCAACAATTGGAGCCTCTACAGCGACAGCCTCTTCTTCCACGGCTGACACTTCCTCCTTTAATACAACTGCCTCCTCCTCCTCTTCTTCTTTAAGTGGAACTTCCTCCCTCTCTGGGGACACGGGTTTGCGTCTCTCTTCGATAGGTTCTACGGCCACTACCTCTTCCTTCTCGGTAGGAAGCTCTTCCTCTACTTCGGGTTTAGTTTCCACGATAGGTTCTATTGCGACTTTCTCTGCGATAACCTCCCCCTCCACTAATGCCTCGGCCTCGACAATCTCTCCCACCTTTTCGGGGGCTTCCTCTACAACCTCCTCTTTCTCTACGATACGCGCCACGTCAACGGGTTGCGGAATTTCTTCCACAACCGGCGACTTTTCCTTAATCTCAGCCTCTATTGCGGCGGCCTCCGCCTCAGGGGCTTCCTCCAATTCTTTCGCAACTAACAACTTCTCCTCAGTAATCGCTACTTCCTCTCTTTCTGCAATTTCTTCCTCCTCCCCGACCTCTCGTTCCTCCTCGACAGCTTCGATAGTTTCTATGACCTCCTCCTCTACTCTCTCAACCTCAATTTCTTCCTCTACGCGTGTCTCTATTTCCTCCACTGTCACCTTTTCTACAATGGCTTCCTTCTCAACAATCGCTTCCGCCTCCACAGCCACCTCTTTCCTAACCTCTTCCTCAACCTCAACTTCTTCCATAACCTTTGCCTCTGGTATCTCTTCCTCCAAAGGCGATTTTTCTGCAACTTCCTTCCCTACGGATACTCTCTCCTCCTCTGCGATTGTTACCGCTTTCACCACTGCTTCTTCCTCCTCTACTGCTACCACTTCGGGACTAACTTCCTTCTCTTTCTCTACAATTTCCACTTTCTCGGGCGGTGACGGCTTACGCTCCAATTCGGAAATTTCTACAGCCTCCTCCGCTTCCGCTTTCGCTACCAGTTCAACTTCCTGCTCCAAGGCAGCTGCAGGAACTTTCTCCGCAACAGGTTTCTCTTCCACTTCTACCTCGCCCTCCACAATCTCACCCACCTCCTCAGCAACTTCTTTTTCCTCCTCCACTTGCTCCTCCTTGCGCGTAATTTCTGTCACTTCAGTTATGATTTTCGCTGTGATCTCTTCCGCCACTGGAGATTTTTCAACAATAGGAGCCTCTATAGCGACGGCCTCTTCCTCCAGTGCTGACACTTCCTTCTTTACTACAACTGTTTCATCTACTTCTTGCCGCTTAAGTGGAACTTCCTTACTCTCTTTTGAGACTAATTTGCTGGTGTCTTCGATGGTTCTTAAATCTGTTTCATGGACTATTTTATCCTCTGTGAAAAACTGCTTTATTTCAAGTGGTTTTAAAGCGACTCTGTCAGGCATAATCTCACCTTTGGGTACTTGACCTCCTTCTATTGCTTCTCTTTCTTTTGTAAGCAGCCATTCCTTTGTTTTCACTATTTTGTACTCCTCAGTTTCATATTGAAATGGTTTTACGTCTGCCAGACGTTCCTTCCTAATATCGGTATCGTATGTAATTTTTGTGATTTTTTCTTGTTTTGGTAATAGTTCTTTTAAATCCTCAATTTCTTTTGCTATTAATTCTGTTTCTTCAATTTCTACTTCTCGCTTTGATCTCCTCAATAATTGTTCTCTTTCGTATTCTATATGCTGTTCTAATGATAAAGGTTTTCTTTCGATCTGGTAGCAAATATCGTCCCTATCTTTAGTGTACAAGTCTTCTTCTTGTAAAGTAAATGTGTGGTCCAATTTATCTGTTTGAATATCTTGAGACACCATTTCTTCTGTTTGTTCTAGATATGCAAGGAATTCCTTTCTATTAGAAGATTCTTCTACAAATGTTATTACTTCTTCTATTTTTTTTAGTACTTGTTCTTCAGCTTTTACTAACTGTGTGAGTCGTTCTTCAACGAGAGATGGTTTAGCTTTTTCCTCTACTTCCATTTCCGTTGTTGAATATTTTGAGACTGGTTTAAATTGTCCTTCAGTTGCTATTCTCTTTTCAATAGTCTGAATTACTTGCGATATATGAGGGTATGTGTCTTTTTCCTCAGTGCTATCCTCTATCATTCTTTCTTTTATTTTCATTTCCTCTTTAGCTAGTAACGTTTCTTCCATAGGTAATTTGTGCTTAGGCGATGGGATTCGTTTGTCCTTCTCTTCAATTTCTTGTTCTGTAGACTGGGTGAATATTCTTTGGAGTTGTTTTATCTTTGGTCCTATATGTTTTGGAGTAGTTGGTACTGACGCAGGTTTATATGTCTTAATGTCCTGCGATATTTGTTCACTAATTTCTGTTGGCTCTATAGTTCTTTCTGGAATTTTAATTTCCTTCGCCATATCTAGTTTTTCCTCCTTCAGATGCCGTTGCTCTTTGTCTTCCCTTAGCTCCACGGAACGTATAAAAATATGTTCATCCTTTGGTTTTTTTTGTTCTTTGGCAGGGACAAGTGGGGTTTTCTGCTGAGATCCCTCTTCCAGTAATCGAATTAACGCTCTGACGTCGCCTGAATCGCGTCTTGTTTTGACAATTTCGTCACTTATACGTTCCTGTGTTGGCGGACTTTCTCCTCCGGGACGTATAGGACTGACACTAGCATCACGCGTGTCTACTTTGTCTGTGGAGACACTGGCCTCGGATGTCTCAATCTGTAGCGGAGACAGTGCCACTGATGTGGTTTCCACCTGATGAAACTCGACGGGACTACTTGCCGTATCACAGTAATGAGCCAACACAATCTCTTCCTCTAGGAACATCAGCTCTGTGCTAGGAAGACCAAGACCTACGTCATCTGCCTGAATTGGGCTGAGGCCAGCGTCAGTCAGTTCCGCCTCCTCCGCACCTACGTCCACCGCCGTATCCGACAACACTCCACGATCATCAATGTATATCTCGCCAGGAGGTCTCTGAGCGGGGCTGGTGATAGTATCGGTGGTTGTACCTCGAGTGAGACTGATGCCGGTATCGGTTATGTGGTGCGAAGCGCTCTCCTCTGTCGTCGGACTTTCGAATACTGGAGTTCCTGCCGCTTCGAGAGACTCGTACCGGTACACGCTCTTCTTCCCGCTAAATATCACAGTCTCCTCCCGCTTCCTTTCCTTAGTGAGCTCCGTCTGCTGCGGCTGCTGTTGCTCTTGCTCCGTCGGAGGAGGTGGAATTATGTACACATCTCTTCGTTCTCCTACCTGCTCTTCCGTCGCTTCGGGACTTAATTCCGCACGAGATAACCTAGTCGTACCGCCGGTTCCTGCCGTAGCAGTCATCCCAACGTCTACGCGCTCCGAGGTTTCTCGTCCGCTCGCCTCTCGGCGCGTCGTGGTAACACTTATATGGGACTGAGAACGAATCGATATTTCTACGTCCCTCGCCCCATAGAGCGTCAAACGACTTTCAGCCGTGGCGCTAGCCTCTCGGGTACGAACTTCTTTTCTCCCGATCACTAACTCTAACGTTGGCGGTGGTTGATTTGTACGACCTCCGGTAGCGGGCAGAGGTGACGGTTCAGGTGGAGTGGGATCTAAATTCGGACTCGACAGGGCTTTGCCCTCGAGCGGACTTGTGCCACGATCTATGTGTCTGCCGTCATCACCAACAACACGCGATCTCCCGCTCGCTTCATCTTTTCTATCGCCTCGTTTCTTGCTCTCGCTTTCTCTTGAATCCGCATCGGCTTCGCTAACCCCCTCATCCTTATCGCGATGTTCTTTCCTAGGGGACGGCTTCCCCATGCCCACTCCTCCAGATAACCTCTCGACTGGATGGAAAGATATCCTCTTCCCAATAGCTTCTTCCTGAAACTTAATATTTTCCGTTCGTTTCGAATCCTTTGCTCCCTTCTCTTCTTCGGGTGACTTCACACTGCTCTGAATGGGTAGCTGATCAGGTCGCATTTTAAGTTCAGTATCACTAAGATCTACACTTGTGTGCGTATCACTAGCATCTCCATAATCCGTAGTCACTTCACTGCGACTGGACACTGTCTCTGTCAAGTCATCCTCTTCTCCCAGTTCGCTCTCTTCGGCCGAAGCCAGCTCTTTTCTCTCTTCCAGTTGTACTACTGTCACGTCGGATGACGTTCTCCGATGGGCGTACATTGTCGTCTTGGTTCCAATTGTCTCTTCCTTGCTCCTCCTGAGGGTGTCATCAGCTGATGGTGGTGTTTCCAACAAAAATTGTTCTTGGAATCCATCTGTATCCAGTGAATCGTCATCATCTTGGGGTGACGCAGACGTGACTGGCAGCGGTAGTGGGTGTGGGGATGACGCTATTCCACGCAAGCGTGTAATAAATAGGATAACAATCATTACAAGAAACATAACTATAATCACTATTGTCACAGGTGTGTTCGTTCATTCCTTTGTATTGAGGTGTGTCCAGCGCAGGAAGCTAAATTTCACAAACGCGGATTCAGCACGGCTGTCTCAATAATTTAAATACCCCCCCAAATTCAAAATATATAAGGTGTTTTCTCTAACTGTCCTAACAAAATCTCTTAAGTGCCTATCCGTCTAAGAAAAACAGTCACTGGAACCAGCAGTTCAGTTCCCAAGCGACTTTAAAAATCATGCCACTAACCTGATTGCTCTGCATTGCTGGACTGTTGCACCACACACCCACAGCATTCTATGAGAAAGACCTATATGGTTGTGTCACATCATTTTTTGTTTGTTTAATGATGCATTTAATACGATTACAAATTAAAACTCTAGATGGAAACCTTATACATAATGACACTATATTAAAGACCAGAAAGAGTACCGGTATTATTAATATGTTATTATAATCGAAGAAAGGCTTAAAACAATATTATTGCATAAACTAATGTTTCTGATACTAATTATTTAACCTTCACTTTTAGGCTCAATAATAATCATCCACAAACCGAGAAAATTTATTTCCCTATTCGCAGTTATTTAACAACCATCACTTTGTATCAACACTAACCTTCCACAAACCGAGAAAACTAATATTTCTTTTTTAAGGCTCAACACTAACTCTTCACAAACCGGAAAAAACTAATGTGCCTGCTAGTAAACATTATCCTTTACTTTTAGGCCCAACACTAACTTTCCACAAACCGGAACAACTAATGTTCCTGTTAGTATTTATCTAACCATCGCCTTTATGATCTACACTAACATTTCAGAAACCGAGAAAATTAATGTTTTTGCTAGTAGTTATTTAATCATCACTTTTAGGATTAACATTATCCTTCCATAAGCCGCGAAAATTAATGTTTCTGCCAGTAACAATTTAACCATCAAATTTAGATCAACACTAACATTCCATAAACCGTGAAAACTATTGTTCCTGCTAGTAGTTATTAACCATCACTTTTATGCTCAATAAATACTAACATTATACAAACCAGAAAAACTATGTTCCTACTAATAGTTATTCAACCACCACTTTTATACTCAATACTAACCTTTCACAAACCGAAAAAAAAATAATGTTCCTGCTACTAGTCATTTAACCTTTACTTTTAGGTTCAATACTAAACTACTAAAAATCCACAAACCGAGAAAACCTATATTCCTGTTAGTAGTTATAACCATCACTTTCAGGCTCAACACTAGCCTTCCACAAACCGAGAAAACTAATGTTCCTCTTACCAGTTATTTAACTATCACTTTTAGGCTCAACACTGAGTCACGAATTACTCGTCACATATCTGATTCGTCACATACATTATTTTCATCATAGGATTTTCTGTCACATAATATACTTGATATAGTATTTGTATGTTACATGATACACTTTCGTAAAGTTTCCATGATTTTGAGGTCTATGTTCGACCTAAATTAACGAACAAAATTAAAAGCTTTGGTGGAACTATTCGTACACTGACGTCATTCGACATCGGTCGCCATGGTTATGTCATATGCGATAAACTCAACCATTCCTATACAAAAGAAGAGTCCACATACATAGGGCTATTCAAAGTAACGCATAGATGCAAAATTTGGATGAGAGGATTTTGGACAAAAAATATTATTAGCTCAGCCACGTCAAACCTTATATTTAGAAAGGAATGCGTTTATGGATCCAAATATTTTTGCGACTATTGTTGCGAGAATTATAGAGTCATCGAGAATATTTTAATGGCACCTTTGAGTTTTATTAATATCATCTGAAAGAGCAAAGTTTTATATCATTATGCAATAATACTTCATTTGTTTTATACAGAATTATTATGGTTATGGTTACTGTAGTAACAATTTAATTGTTACATTTTGTTAGTCATTATGCTATGAAAGTAGTTTTATCGATGAAATGAACATAAAACAAGATGTTGTTAACAGAAAATGAGAGAATAGAGATTCTGATGATAGAATTGGTGACAAAAGACGTACACAACAGGAGATATGCATACTTTTTAACGAAACATCCAAATCGACCACTTATTTCTCAGTCAACGTGAACAGAATACATATTAATTCTCTCATTGTCTGTTAAGAATATCTTCTTTTATGTTGATTCCATCAATAAAACTGCTTTCTAACATAAAAACTGAGAAAATGTATCAACAAGTAAATTTGTTTCTATAATAACTACAACCACAGTGCTTCTGCATAAAATAAATGAAGTAGGCGATTAAAAAAGCTCTTTCAAATTATATTATTAGAAAAACTATACGCCGTTGTTTAAAAATTTTCTCGGTGACGTCATAACTGGCACATCAATAATCACAAATATATTTTGTTTCCATAAAAATATTCATTTCTAAATACAAGGTTTGAAGTGTCTGGGCTTTTTGCCCAAAATTCTCTCATTCAATTTTAGTTGTAATTATGCACTTTTTAAAACTCTGTATACTTGGAAGAGTATGTTATATAATCCATAGGTGAGGTTGCAATATATTTTTTAAAATGTTGTTCAATTGTGCTTTGACATGAACGCGAAACATATGCGTACACAATACATGCGTAACTATTGATTTTATTTATTTTATTGGGTTATTTTACGACGCTGTATCAACATCTAGGTTATTTAGCGTCTGAATGAAATGAAGGTGATAATGCCGGTGAAATGAATCCGGGGTCCAGCACCGAAAGTTACCCAGCATTTGCTCGTATTGGGTTGAGGGAAAACCTCTGAAAAACCTCAACCAGGTAACTTGCCCCAACCGGGATTCGAACCCGGGCCACCTGGTTTCGCAGCCAGACGCGCTGACCGTTACTCCACCGGTGGACATTACTCACCGATGGATAAATAACAATATTTACGGGATATTCTCATGTGCTTATGTACAGTATACTAGTTAATTTTTAATTATTGTCTGTAGTTCAAAAACAGTTCATTACCTGTTCTGTTAACAGTACATACTGTTTTAATGCATTATCATTATTACTGTATTGAATGTTATTTTAGCTTACATTATTCCTTGCATTAGACATACTTAAATCTTAGAGGAAATTGTATTCACTTATCCCAATTCTATTACCCTAATTCCTGTATACACGTTACACGCAATCATAGGGATTTGCTCAAATTTCGTGCCACAGTTTATTTCTCTAGCATCACAAAACATTTTTTGGCTGAGTTATCTAAATGACGGAGAATTAAAATCTGATTAACAAAAACTAAACAGGAAGTTAACAAACTTATGTACTGTACAAAGGGTACATTTTCATGAAAACTCCTAGTATCGCAGAAAGAAACAGTATTGCGTGAGATTGTTACCTAACAGTAAATATCGGTATATGCTAGTTACATCACATGATAGAAAAGCATATTAAAGGGCCATAAGAAAATTTGGATCATGCTTCTGATTAGAGACAAATACAGGCAGCAGTGTGTTTACAATCAATGAGGAAGACAACTAGCACATAGGCAGAGTCTGTACAATACATTATTCAGCATCATGTCTCAAAGATCTCGAGTAAGTACTGATAGCAATTGAAGTTCTTAAGAGGAAACCTGTTTAAAGAATTCTACGGAAGACTCGACGATAAAATCTACCTTCCGAACCAGGAACCCTAGATTAATTGGAAATTGTTGATGTCAAACATATCAAAATTCTAAACGGCGAAAGGTGACTATTTTATGACAAAATTGGTACTGTGACGAGAATGGATTCTCAGTGTGGTGTCCAAAGACGTTGAACTGATACCAGTATTATTCGAAAGATCAACAGTGAGTGTCTGTGTTCATATACTGACATATTGTGAAAATTGAGTTTAATTTTAGCGACGAAATTTGATTTGTATTAATGAAGGGGTCATAGTGCAGAAAATTTCCAAAACAGATTCTAGAAGTCCTCCTGCAGAGTTTCAAAAATCGAAGTCTAATGTTATATACAGTTGGTTCACAAGATTATTGGACCAATATCTTTAATACGTGGTGTGTCTAAAAAGTAATGGGACTGAACTACTGGCTTGAGAACTGGCAACAATGCAATGAAGCAATTATAAGTATAGAAGATAGAAAAGAACCTGAGCCACAGACCACTTTTCGGTACTGCGCAGAATGTAGTGTGGGGATCAATTGTGTTCTATAGAGTATTCGGACCTTAAATTGCAATAGAGCAAAGAATGGAAACTACTCATTTCTTTCCTTCTCATGAATTTCACCATAAGCGCTATCCTTTTATAATCTAACGAGGTTGCCACATTTCCGTAAAATATATAGTAATCGATTAAAATACATGAAT
Source organism: Periplaneta americana (assembly GCF_040183065.1). Lineage (NCBI taxonomy): Eukaryota > Metazoa > Arthropoda > Insecta > Blattodea > Blattidae > Periplaneta > Periplaneta americana. Next base: position 95,235,448 of record NC_091129.1, read on the forward strand.
ATATAGTTACGTACAGAATTTGAAGCTGCATCTGTTGGCGTTAATGAAAATGTCTTACGAAGAAATTAAGGGTTAAAATGTCAATATAATGAAAATTTACCCCAAATGCAAAGTCTTCGCTACACGAAACATATCTCATCATAACTTTTCCTTTTTACTGTTGGTAAAGAAACATTCACTCTCTAAGTACGTAAGTTTAAATCTACATTTGAATGATAAAAAGATGCAGAATGTCTCTTTTTAGTCATAGTCAGAAATGTTCACACGAAAACACGAAAAAGTCAGCCAGCGGAAAACTTTTTTAGGTGTTGTCTATACATAGGGTCAAAGCGGGAGAAATGTCCTCCGAAGATGGAAGTTATTTTTAAAACAAACCCCAAGTCTGTAGCTCATTTAGTTCCAGATTTATGATTTAGGAAAGGGTGGATATCTGTTCTGTTTCGTTTAGACGCGCCGAGATAGGTCTTGCAGCTATCGTACAACATACACACATTCGAATTTTCCCTCATGGAGATCACGAAGTTATATACATTTCAATCTTGAGACGGTCACGTGCATTGACGATCATAAGTAATTTTATAGTGTAGTATAATATAAAATTATATACAAGTAAGGATAGTAATTTTATGTGTGTGTGTGCTAGTGCTTGTGCGTAGAGTTTCTTAAAGTAAAACTTGTGGAAGATAAAATAAGATATAGGCCTATATGATATCAGAGTGTAAAATGGATTCTCAAATTAAGAAGAAATGTTTCATAGATAAGCTTATGTAGTTGTGACGTTTCGCTTAAGCCACTCTTGCGCGCTGTACTACAGTTTAAGGTCCGAATACTCTATAGAGCCGCTTCATGACATCGTCTCGCATCAAGTACGTTTTACATAGTACTGTATTTTGTAATTCTGAGGGTATTTATAAATTACAGATTTAAACTCAGCTTTACTTCCTATTAATCTTTTATTTTGAATAGTTCAAATATAATTTTGAAAATATTCCCGATGTGCCATAAAAGAGCTGCCATGAATTGTGCGTTTCAAAAATTAAAAGTAAATAATAATAATAATAATAATAATAATAATAATAATAATAATAATAATAATAATAATAAAGACCATGGACATAGGAAGAAAAGTAAAGAAGGTAAACTTGCGAATTCTAAATGAGGTAGTGGAGCAAGTGGACAGCTTCAAATACTTCAAAGAATTTTACTGTAGAGGCGTCTTGAGAGGTGCAGGTAATTGAACGTAAAGGCTGAGGTCGCCAACGTGATATCAAGAATTAGTAATCCTTAATTTGCAAATATTCTCTGATTAAGATTCTGACTGATACGTACCTCTATTATCAGGAAGTACATCTCACTTGACATTATGTGTCAGAAAAAGAACAATTATTTATCTACATCTGAAGTCTGATTAGTGTAACATGTAATTATTCGGCAAGGTATGCAATGGAAGGGGAAAGAAATTGACCACCCTACCCCATTATCTCCTGGTCTAGTTGCCTCATAAGTGGTGCCTCTTGGTGTCGTGAGATTCGGACCTGTTTTCGGACAGTTAACTAAACAATCCATCTTTGCATCTGTTTAGTAATTTCAATTGCCTATTTCCTTTGGACGTCTTAATGTTTTTTGTAATAACTAATTTTCTTACATTTGTTTAAAATTTGCTTTTAACTCCTTTTGAAACCTAAGTTCTGAAAATGTATTATTTCTTTTTATATATTTAATACTTCCTTATTTGTAATTAAATCTCAATTAAGATGTAAGAATGAATAATACGCCTAGTACTGCTGGCAGACCATTGAAAAGTGATGCTAGGGTAATTAGTTATAATGCTGCTAAATATTTGCAAGGGGTTAATATTAAATATATTATTCGATCAACGAATGAACTACTACAAGAGAACGGATACTGACACCATTTCCGACATAAGCTCCCAGTGTATAGTGTAACCCGGTCTTCTGGCCTGATCGCCTGCTGATGCCGTCCCACCTGCTAACGTCATGTCAGTATTCCAAACTTTCAGGGTTGTTTTGTAGCTTGTAGACCTAGAACGCCAGCCAAGACCTACCGGTACGTTCTTGCTTGATGTTAAGTGTAAGTTTTACTTTGATAGCGGGAACACGTCTAACTTCAACGAATAGTGTGTGTGTGTGTGTGTGTGTGTGTGTGTGTGTGTGTGTGTGTGGTTACGAAACAGAACGACAAAAACTCGATTAGCGTTGTGCGATAAGTTTTGCGTGAAACTCGACGAAAGCACAACAGTAACTTACGAAAAATTACAGAGAGATTATGGAGTGGATGTTCTATAGATAGCACAGGTTTCAGATAGTATAAATTATAAATCACTTACTGTTAGAAGGGCAAAATGGATTCAGGAATGGCAGATCCTGTATGGACTGTATTTTCTCCGTATCTCAGATAATAGAAAAGAATAGAGAAAATATAATATCCCGACTGGTATGGCCTTCATTGATTTTGAAAAGGCCTTCGATACTGTGAGCCGAGTGAAACTTTGGAAAATAATGAAAGGAAGGGGCATACCAACACATTTAATAAGAGCTATTCAAAGTATGTATATGAATACCATAATAAAAATTAAAACAATTTTCGGAATCAGTAAGAATTCAAAGGAAATAACAAGAGGTGTAAGACAAGGGCGTCCTATGTCACCTGCATTGTTTAATTTTTATATTGACGAAGTTGTGAGAAAATAGGAAGTACAACAATGTTAATTTTATCGGAAAAACACCTCTAAATTTTATGCTTTTTGCTGATGATTTATTGATCCTCTCAGATAATGAGCACAATCTACAAAAAGCAGTATTCAGCATGTATAAAATAGCTTCCGATTACAATTTGAAGGTATCTACAAAGAAAACAAAAATTTTAGGATTCATAGGATCTCAACCCAGACGAACTAAAATTTCAATCAATGATATCAATTTAGAAGAGGTTTCAAATTTTAATTACCCTGGGTGTAATATTACATATGACCAACCAAGCGATCAAGAAACTAAACTCTCCAGATTTCTACAGCTCCTGGGAACAATGAAACGAACTCTAATGAAAAGAGTCCGGAAGGAAACAATACTGAAATTTTATAAGAGAATGACAATACCATTGTTAACATATGAAGCCTAAAATTGGGTACTGACCGAACAACAACGTAGAAGAATAGAGGCGGCGGAGATAAGATTATTAAGACCTCTTGCTGGTTACAGATTGAAAGATCAGAAGAGAAATAGTGAATTTCGTGAAGATTACGTATACAAAGTCCTCTTGACTTCATAGACTTTTCTAGATAGCAGTGGTACTAACATCTGAAGAGAATGGACATAAACCGCACTCCTGTACAGATGTTCCTACATCAACCAGTTGGTAGAAGGCAGGCCCAGAAAGAGATAGAGAAAACAGTTCTGATTTCCTGGAAATGGAACAGGCCTAAGGGGCTAAACCATGATGTATTTGATGATGATAAAGTATTTTTCGATGGTCATGAGAGTGTGGAAGATGAACCACGTTCTGGAAGACCTAGAGTCTAGCACGTCGAAAACAGACGAATATGTGAACAAAGTGAGGGATCTCGTAAGGTCTGATTGACGTTTGACAGTCAAAATGATCGAAAGTGAGCTGCACTTGAATCATCAAAACTTTGATGACATTCTGACCGAGCAGAAGACTGCTGACTCTTGGATGCTTCACAACTCATCCGCTCACACAGACTTCTCCGTGACTGAATTTTTCACTAAAAGGGCATTCCGATTGTTCCACAGCCCCCTTCTACCCTCCAGATCTTAAGTCCATGTGACTTCTTCCTTTTTCCGAAAGTAAAATTCCACCTCAAATGTCGTCATTTTGGAACTGTGGATAACATCCAAAAGGTTGTGACCGACTATCTGAACAGAATTCGAGACTACCGGAACTATTACCATGAATGAAAACAACGTATCTGGCGGTGTGTAGCTTTCCAAAGGAACTACTATGCAGGGGGCAATGTTGATTTGGAGGTCAGTTGGTAATAACAAAATTTACAGTACCAATCTCATTTATTTTTAGACATTAGGCCTACTTGAATACAGTACACGCTGAAAGATACATTAATGTAATATTGTCAACAGTGTCTGCCGAAGTAATGAAGAAAAAACTAATTATGTATATTTGGAAAAAACTAATTATGCATATTTTATTTAGAACTTCGACTGCTGCAATTCATGGAGTTCTTGATGACTAGCTTTGTGATTTGCAACCTCTGAAGGTCTCAATTAAAAATTTCTATATTGTATCTGCTTCGAAGGCTACGAAGATTATCCTTATTACTTTTATATACTAAATATCATGGGAGAAATTGTAAAGTTTCACTAGATTTCAAGGAAAATAATCCAAAGATGTAATACATACATATAAAGCAATTTCAAAATCTCTATAGAAGAGCGTGGCCGTACCAGGGGTCGTCACACAAGTAGAGTTTGTATGGAACTTCTCGCTATAGACATATAAAACCCACTCTAACTTAAAAAAAATGTTCCTAAATATAATCTATTATTAAATGTTCTACAGTGGACTAGTGGAGGCATTACTTGTACCACCGGCTACTGTAAGTACGTACGTGCGTTGTAACTAATGTGTAAATAGTGAAATAAATGCAATTAATGAAGTCATTATTGGGTTCCCTGGTAACTGTCTCGAAATATTCATGTAAAAATGCGTATGACAAATTAGAACAAATTTTCATTAATCTGATTAAGTAAAGCATGTCAGACAGTGTGAGTGAAACTATACAATATAAGAGAGTTATGAACAGATATCGATGTGAAGACCAAGCTTGTTCCAATGCTCACGAATTATGGCAATGTTAGAACTTCTGATGATAAAAAGTGGATGCAATTATCTTTGCACGCATTTTCCACTTCTCATAAAATAACTGAGTTTATAGTACGCAATTATATACATCTGTGTGTGTATGTGTGTGTGTGTGTGTGTGTACTTTCAGTAAGATATTTCAAAACAAGATAACTTAATAATATAACATTAACAACTCCTTTCCGAGTGGGAAACATTATTCCTTTGTGAAATCATATTTCAATCGTCTTACAAATAATAAAAATCGATAGATTGGATTTGGAGATAAGACTATACATAGTCACTTACGAAAAATTGATGTTTAAATTTCAAAATCGACATTATAGAGCATTACAATATGTTTTCCAATACTCTACTGAGAATAAAAAAAAATAATAATACATTTCACACACTAGGCCTACAGTATATTGTTGAATGAAATATCTGTAATACTAATCGTTTCATTTCAAGATAATGTGAACTTGTACACTATTTCTTTCGAAGTTTTAAATACATTTCAGATATAGTGAAATTGAAAAAAAATTAAATGCATCAAATTTTATTTAGTCGGTAGAATATATTTATAAAGAAGAATTACAATATTGTGGTTTTGAATCTATTTTATGTCAAATTTCAGTTCTAGAAAGAAAACGCGAATTTATATGTATTCTACTGAGCCATGTATGTATGTATGTATGTATGTATGTATGTATGTATGTATGTATGTATGTATGTATGTATGTATGTATGTATGTATGTATGTATGTATGTATGTATACTGTAGAGGTGGCTCGTGGTATAGTTTATATGCGGTTGCAGTTAAATTTATATATAAATTTTATATTTTGAAAACGGCTTCAAACAATAAAAAATAGATTCAATCCCTACAGGAAGAAATAAGTAAAAGAAATTATGAGAAACGGAGTTCGTTTTTGCAATGAAATTATTAATAAAATGTAACTATGTACGGGATGAGCTGTTATTAGGTTGCACGCCGACTGTCTCCACAATTCTCTCAATATAGAGAATGATTCCGTTTATGAAACTGCTACGCTAGATGCGCGCGCACGAGATACGAGTGACAATTTCGTAGAGTATTTGCAACACTTCGCTGAACTGAATGGAAACTGATATTTGCCGCTGTTAAAGGAATCACTGTTCAGAAAGAATAATTTAAAATAATGCTAGCGGAATAAGTAACAATTCAATCTCGAATCAATTAAAATAATATAATAAAGGTGGTAGTTTTGCAAACCAGAAAATGCCAGTGACTATGTATGTATGTATGTATGTATGTATGTATGTATGTATGTATGTATGTATGTATGTATGTATGTATGTTTGTATGTATGTACACGTACTACATACATGTGTCTATGTGAGCGTGTTTGTATGTAAGAGAAGAAAACTAAAACAGGAAAATGAAAGAACAAGGAAGCAAAAGGAAACGAATTGAGAAAAAATGGCGAAAGAATGAAAAGAAAGAAAAGCAGAATAAAAGGAAAAAAAGAAGAAAAGAAAGAAGGAAGGAAAAACTGTAAGCCTATCTATTTTGACAAGTATATGATATCAATATGTAAAATATTATCTGTGTAAGATAAGATGAGACCTGCCGAATGCGAGTCTCAAACGCTGCCGTCTGAGCCAACTCGCTCGGTGAAATTAATGTTCATAAGCTACATTTTTTTTAATTGTTCCTTGCGATTTATTTCTGCACTTCTGAACATATCTGTGCCAAAAACATTTCCCCTAGTTTTAATATTTATCCATGTGATGAATCCAACCTATTTCCTCTGAGTTTTATTGGCTAATTTAATAAAATGGCAAATGGTTCCATTATTTTTTTAATTTTTGGGTACCTCTTCCAATGCAGTTTTCCCTCAGTTTGCCTAAAAAGGGTGACTGGAACTCACATAAAGGAAACATTTCTCAGGGCCTATAGGCTTACATGCCCAATATTCCCTATTTCCCTCAGAGAACTGGGATCTTCGTATATCAATTTCTGCAAATGTAAGCTACAAATTCAGCTATTGATAACTGGGGAGGAAGTAGTATTGCTAGAACTGCATTATCTATTCCACATATGGCATCGTCTTTATGGTTCCTAAGTCAAAGCCTGGTGTTCTATTGTTTTACAAGTTCTCAAAGACTGCTAATTTCTAAACATGGCCCACTGATTACATTATTTCTTCATTGGTTTTTTTATATAGGTTTGTTATGGCAATGTTAAATTCCTGTTCTATATCCAGAAAAATCTATACAAATAATCCTAAATCTGTAGCCAAAATTTTTCCGGTAATTTTCGATTTTCCAAAAATAATTGGTGTTAACATGTATAATTAACCAACCTGAAACCGAAAATCCCTTTTTTGAAATTTTTGTTTGTATATCTGTCTGTTTGTCTGGATGTTTGTTACCTTTTCACGCGATAATGGCTGAACCGATTTATATGAAAATTGGAATATAAATTAAGTTCGTTGTAACTTAGATTTTAGGCTATATGGCATTCAAAATACTTTATTTAAAAGGGGGGTTATAAGGGGGCCTGAATTAAATAAATCGAAATATCTCGCTTATTATTGATTATCATGAAAAATATTACATAACAAACGTTTCTTTAAAAATAATTTCCGATAAGTTTTATTCTATACAAAATTTTGATGGGACTGATATTTAATGAGATAAATGAGTTTTAAAATTACAATAACAACGCCATCTAAGGTGCTGCTGTACTGAAATAAAAACAAATGACTTCGTCTATAAGGGGCCTTGGACAACAACAATCGAAAGCTATCAAACATAGTCTAAGAGAATGTTTCTGTGTTTGTATGAAGCAATATCGGAAGCTAATTAATTGTTTAATTATTATTTCACCATTGGAAAGTGTAATTTCTCTAGATGGACATAATTCTACAATGTTATTACAGTAACTTCTGAAACATATAGCAAGTAATATAAAGTATACACATTAAAACTAAATGATATGTCAATCTTCATTAAACTATGGTTGCATGTAATAACAATTAAGAAACATGTTAAAGGAATTGTCATTGCACCAAATGATTGCTCTCTGGACCAAAATGACCCCATTTTAATTATTTAAATACAATTTAAATTAAGTAACATATTAAACGATTTATCCTTCTATCAAACACGAATGTTCCCTGGATCAAACGTCCTATTTTAATTATGTAATTACTTTATATTTATTTCTAACAGATGCAGCGGAGCGCACGGGTACGGCTAGTACCAGAATAATAGCCGCGAAGGACCACATTATACAAAGCAGAAGAAGAATTAGATATGGAAAGAAAAAGAAGAATGAAGAGGATGAAGTTGAGTACAAGAAGAAGAAGAAATATTTCAAATACAGAGATTGTTTATAAAGAAAACGTATTATAATGATGCAAACTGCAGGCATTCAATCTGTGAACGGAGAAGTTCTTGCGCACGTTTCAAATGAACAACACGCTTCGCCATAATCCTGCGCAAAATAATGGCATAATATAACTGTAAGTGATCGTCTTTTTAGTAGTCCGTTATCAGTTTGCTGAGGTGCAAATCGGCCAATCGTCCTTCCCACCCCCAGAAAGTTCCATTCATCAAATGGTACTTGATTTTATTTCATACAATAGCTTGTTTCTGTTACATCTACAGATATATTAACCAATACAACAGTGATATATTATTTACGTTAGAATTTCGATGGGAACATGATGATTTCTGTTACATAGCAATTGAGAATGGACTGGAGTGGTGATAGCTCGAGATATGACCAAATGGAATGGTTTTTCCTTGAGGGAATAGCAGTCATGTAAATCCTCACCTTATACGTCTTCTTACTGTATACCTACATTTTAACTCTTATTTTCTAAATATGAAGGACGAATAAAAACTTAATTTATTTTATTGTTGCATGTACCGCCTCATAAATTGTGTATATCACACTGAAAAATATAGAGATTTTTTGGTAACAAATTCTAATATTCTAATTTTCTTGAAGTGCTTAGAAGAGAGAGTGTCAGGACAAATAGCCTGCTGCTAAGATAAAAGATGTTGTCAAATTGTGTTTTCAAAAGGCACTAAGACAAACACTCGCACATACAGACAAATAGGCCTATAGTTTTCTTACAAGACTGTATTTCCTTTCGTAGCAAGAAGAATTGTTATCTACATGGTATAATATTAATACATTGACCGGCACTAAAAGCGAAACACTACAATTTTTTTAATTTAAGATATTCATACAAATTACTGTATGTTTGTGAGTAGAAAACAAACGAATTATTAATTAAACGAAATGTCTGTAAAATTTCGGTTTATTATTGTGATAACCAACATATTTTCGGTACGTATGGTTATCAATAGCATTAATTTAAATCTTATAATAAAAAGTAAGAACATTAAATAGGTTGTAGGTTTCTACGTTCTTGCAGCGGCCACAGTATGTTGGTCGAAACGTCAGGTTCTAGAAACAATGACAACACGGCAAGAACCCGGAAACTTACAACATATAAACACCGGCCGCGGAACCCTAAGTCAACACTACGAAAATTAAATGTTTAACTTTTTGTGCCAGTGAGTGTATTTATATAAACTAGGATCGGTAACAATTTTGCCTATTTCTAACGTAACGACTTTCGTAAAATTGTACATTAATGAACGAATTTGGAGAGAGTAATGTCTGTAGCAACGAAACAAAGAAGAGGAAATGAGAAGTAGATTATGAAAGTTTAATATTTAATAAAGACCTTCAGACGTTTACGATATAAAAGAGAAATGAAAGTGATATTTAATATTAGTGAAATTCTTAAGGCTCCTCATATAAACCTAAACTTATTTACGTTTTCTTCCTGGTAAATATTATAATAGTGCCACACCACATTGCCACCTGTAAGTCTATCTAGTTCTAACATATTGAAATAATATGAAATATATGAGAAACTGTTTTCCTACATATCGTCGTTGTTCTTGCAATAACTCCTATGTGCAAAATATACAATTTTTCAGTAGGAGGAAAAAACACATTTATTCATCCTATGGCAGCCGTATAAAGGGGATTGTGAATTCTTACATTTTCGAAAGAAAGAAATATAATTACATATAGGAGATTTTATTATTTGCTGTATCACTATTTAAGTTATTTAATAGAGCAAAAATCTGAAAATCGATAATGTCACATAGGAGTTATTGCAGGAACAACGACGATATGTAAAGAATCGAATGGAAAAGTCACAGAGAAGATGGCCTGAATGGAAAAGTCACAGAGAAAATAAGTTCTGAACTCTCTACCAATAAGAAATATCTACGGAAAGATCTCTGAGATTATATCAAGAATAAATCTCTATAGATCATCGCGTTAGTTGCCTGAATCGAATGATTACTTCGTATTTAAATAAATGTAACACTTGTATGTCATATTTTTAGTGATGATGCTAGACTTCTTAACTGTGACCTAACGTATAACTTAAGTACCGAGTGTTCTGGACTTCGATTCCTGGTTTACATTAAGAGAACAGTGATCCTCCGCGGTCTCTCAATGTCTTTATTGGGAAATTATAAATATTACACGTTTTTCTTTTAATTTATTTTCTATTTCCCACTTTACTGTACAGTAACCTAACGACCGTAACTTTCAATTCAAAATGTCATTAAACTTGTTACTTAAGCATAATGCTTTTGTAAATGATATTTTAATATTATATTTCTTAACAGGAATGTAAAATTTGATAGTATCAATCAGAAACTGGCAGGAACAGAAATCTACTACATACTCAAGAAATATTATCCCTTCACAGGCACAACTTGTCTCTACACAGCCTGCATTATGATTTTAAACAGACGGAATGTTTATTATAGCAACACTCTTACTCTCTGAGCTATTTATTGTTTCTATAATCGACATTTAATTTAGAATCTATACAAAATCGGGAAGATTTACAATTAAAAGCTCCTCTGTATTTATTAAAGGTCCTACATTAATGATTTGACGTATATAAAGATTTAGTCATAAAAACCTGATTATTATTTAGCGATCATTACTGTTTCAATGCAAGTATCAACGGAAGAAAACTATATTTCCAACGTAAGCACAGTCCTATTGAACTTGTGATGAAAGTCGCAGTAATTTGTATTTAAATTGGTGTACATAAAATATTATTTCCAATAGACAATATTATTTATACATTTTCTTCCTCTATTAATGATTATCGGTACCGGTATGTTTGTTTTATAGCGCTTCCTACGTTGCACGTGATATTTGAAATTGGATGTAATAGATAAAAGCACTGCATCATTAAATAATCAAAACTGAAAAGCATCTCTATTAATTGTTCCTGATGTGATACAACCATGTGCTGCGTGAGGTATTGTGATTGTGTCACACATTTGAAAAGCGAAGTATTTAAAATTATAACTAAGATCTCCCATAAATATCATTCTGATTGTAATGAACTAATGAGTTACCTTTCACTTCTGAAATGAGGTTAAAAAGTGATGAATTTACATTAATGTTAATAATAGTAGTAATAATAATATTAAGGTATTCCTACTATATAATAATGGAAATTGAAAAAGAAAATTTCTGGCAAAGTTGTAAATTATTATTTCATTGAAGAGATTTTAAACCTAGAGCAGATTTATGTAATTCTGACACAATCAATCACAAACCTCAACACAGCTTGATTGTGGAGGGCAGGCGCTGTGGGTTGTGGCTGATGAACATAACGCAACCCATGCTGCATCATCCCATATCGATGTTTAACGTCAGACTTAACACCGCTGCAGAATACTACACTACTAACCAGCAGTCTCGATACATAACAGTCATAAATATAACATTAAACATCGACATGAAACATCAAAGTGAAAATAAAAAGTTACTGTAACTGCAACATCAACACATCACAACTGAAGGTTTCATTTTGTTGTGCATTCAAAATGATTTGGAAGTTTAATTGTCCTAGACACACATGCTCTTAGATCTAGACATCAAGCCAATGAGAACCAAACAAAGCTGTGACTCACCTGAGGTTCTTAGGTAAAGGAAGGGTTGGGGGGAGCCAAAGCATTGTTTTAACAAGGACTGACGCCGCATTTCGTGGGTCTGACTAGCATAATTATGTAATAATGTTGTTACCCCGTTAGAGTTAATTTGTGATAGACATCAACAAAGCAGATGATGCCGAACACACACACAAAATGCACTGCACACCTCTGACAATAGTAATGTTAAGTTGAAACAGTAATTAGCACTGGAGGAAACAATACAGCCACAGTGAAACACACTTCAAACCGCGCTTGCTCTCACACGCACGCACACACATACACACACGTATACGTATTTACCTTGAAACAAAACACACAATAGTTCAAATTTACTATGCAGTGCGTTTCAACAACTTTACTTTGAATGCTTTGGGAGTGCCACTAATGTTAAAGACATGTACTGTATACATGAGCCAGAAATGAAATGCTTCATTATTGTTAACTGTGTCATTTTATCTCAAATATAAATCTCTTATAAAATGTTTAATTTGGCTTAAATATAGTAAACATTTCAATCAGATACGAATATGGTTTTACAATGTTGAAAAACTGGAATATTGAAGAGAAATATGAAGTTCAATTTCTTCACCTCAATCCAAATTTTGAATTTAAGATACAATAAAGGATACAAGCAAAATTATTATAGTTCTACTCTGATTAATTAATTTTTATACACTTCATAACTGACATCATTAATGAACTCTATTAATTGTGTCCATTATTATAAGAGTCATAAGCGTGCCTTTCCATGCATTGATATTACTGAAAGGTGCAATATAAACGCTTACAAATTTCGATAGAATATTTCGTAAATAAATAGATGTCGCAATGTAAACTACTTAATATAATATGAGATATTTTTCTTATTTTCGTGAAAATACAAGTTTTCAGCGTGTCTGATTAGAGGTTTAAGGTATGCATATCTCTGTTCGCGTGTGTACAGCGGCATTTTCTTCCGAATTACTTAACAGATTTTGTTCACATTCAATATTTACGAGTCAATTTAACCGTAAGCATGCACATGAAATATAATTTCAGTAAACAATTAATGGATATTTGATTGAAATAATAAACATACTTTATGAATCGCAGAAGGTGAACACATGGATTGTCTGATGTAATAATGAATATCATTTGATCACTTACAATAATTTTAACTAAAGTAAGTATGTCGGTAAATTAAGTTATTTAACATACGAGTGACAGCAAAACACTGCCGAATCAATCTGACTGGTGGACACCCGATATGTACGTATGTATGTATGTATGTATGTATGTATGTATGTATGTATGTATGTATGTATGTATGTATGTATGTATGTATGTATGTATGTATGTATGTATGTATGTATGTATGTATGTATGTATGTAATTTATATATCGTAAGCATGTATGTAACTAATACTTGTTATTCCATATGGATAATGGAAATGTTTATCAAATGAAGTAACGTGATAGTGATAACATTTTCTCTGTGCTTCGTGTAAGTAAAATGAAATCGCATAAACGTCAATCTTAAGTAAGTCAAAAGACAGTAATGAGTTCTTGATTATTAGGTTTGAAACTAGTCTCTTCATACATTATTAATATGAAATTTCAATTTTATTTTACATTTCAAGTTACGGTGGACAAAATCTGCGAATCTGATAAGAAATAAAACTATCTACTATGGTGGTTAAGGCTTAAAAATTCTAATTGTCTTCTGAGTTTCTTGCTTTATTTAATGATTTTCGAAGAACAGTGTCTTATAATTAACACTAGAACGTTATTAAAAAGTACGGTATTAAACTATATGCTTGAAGATGTAATAAATCAATTCAGTGTCTTAAAAATAAAAGTCTGTATGGTGCAAATTTTCCTCTCTTTCTAAGATACTAACAAGAACCTAAATTGTATTTTAAAATCTTTTAAATCCCAAGATTTGAATAAAATCCAATTTTAGTACCACATTCTAAGAATTCTTGGCATTAGCTTTAATGGCGAAATATTTGACATTAAAATAAAATAGTATTGTTAACCTAAGAAAACAAATGGCTACTGGTGCAATAATTTTCCTAAACTTTTTTGCAACTCCACAGCAATTAGGAAATAAAACTGTGAATTCGTATATGGGCTCTATGTTTAATTATCTTGTGAACAACATAGACTATTCAGAATGGATGACATTATAGTATGGCTATAATGGGAGACGAGTGAAAAGAGACACATAGGCAAAAAAAAAAATTCTAACTCACAGCTCGTTTGTCTAAAAACTTATGACAGGTTCCACCGGCAATCGTATTTCGGCCTCTGTGATTAGAAGTTTATCATCTACAGATCAAAAGTATTTCCCTATTATAATTCTACTCATTTGCCTTCGAGTTGCTAAGCAACGGGCGATTTGTTTATATCTATCGCTGGTAAAGTCATGATATAAAACACATTTCAAGAAGTATTTAACTGCATGATATTTATCTGCGATATGGAGAGTCTATTATCTTCATTTTCATATTGGAAATGTGTAACGACACTAGAGTCGTGCAAAGCCCAAACATGAGAGGGGATATCAAGATATTAAAAACTTCGCCCTACTCCATAGGCATCCTACAATACGTAAAAGTAAAGCATGTAAATTAAAATAACTGAACTCGTTAAAAACCGGCAAGAGACTATATGGGCTATTCCATATGAAATCGATCAGTAAAAAACCTCGCATTTTTTAATACTCTAATTTTTTCCCTATTTATACAAGGTGCTGAGGACAGTGCATTTTCAAAAATATACTACCGAAAGTCAAACGGTTTTCGTACTATTAAGCGACAAATTTAGCGTATTTTATAAAAACAAGCCTCTTTCAGAGCTCAGAACTCTGGAACCATTTACTCCAGAACATTGAACGTTAGCTCATTTTGAAGCTGACATTTGGTAGGTTATGATAAGTAATCCTTATTTTTATTGTATACAGAGAGAGAGATAATCTGATTTTACTTACTTTTAGGCTTCTTGCCAATTTGTAAAGATGTAAAAAATATTGAGAAAAAACCTTGCATTATTAAGAGGGATTCGCCATTGTTTGCTTAGAGGCTCGGCAATAAATTTCGAGGATATTAAATAAATTATTTTCACACGCCTAGACTTAAACGGCGCAGTACCGCACGCACTGGCCGAGAGCTGAAGATAAGCGAACGTTGGGCGTCATTTTGCTCCTGTGTTTATGAAAACTTGTGATAAAGCTAGCCCAGCTATGCACTACTAGACGAAACATCACGTGTTTGTCTCCTGGCCTTGCTTGTCTCGGCTAGCTCCCGCCTCACAGTCAGCTGGTTACTTCACGCGCGTACTATTTATTTTCTTTATTTGATATGTTCAATAACTTCTTATCAACGGTGCACCAGTAAAAAATATGTGTTTATTTGTACTTTCAATGCGGAATCTAACCATATATTTTAAAAATATTTTTCCGTGGTCAAAGGCGCCTTAATGAAGAAAAATCTAAATTTCTCCATTTCTGTAAAAAATAAGAAAAACTGTTTACATGTCAATATAAACTTTAATTTCTCAGCATCAAAATAAACCATGATTTTGATCATTGGGTGAAAGGGTTTCGGAGCCACAACAGTTTAAAATTGCTAATTTTATGAAAATATGATAAATTTAAATATGTTTAATTTAAACACTATGAAGTTCTGATGCCTCAAACTTTGCACAAAGCATTGTATCACAGTTGTCAACGGACAGAAAAAGTTTCATTGTATTTAAAAATTGCAGGGTCAATTTTCTCTATATTTCGGTCGATTTGAGATGGAATAGCCCATATGTTCGGTTCATGTTTGCCGAGTCTCTGTACAACCGAAAATCGGTTTGCGTTTGTTCAATCTTTCCCCTTCATGTTCGGTGCCTTTCTCCTTACTTCCCTCCTCTCCTGCGCCTTAGGCTTTAGCTGCATAAGGATGTCAGGCACATATATTTCAAAGTTACGCATAGTAATCCGTGCAGGTAATTGTTGTATTTATTAACACTTATAACTAAAAATTCACAAAAATATATGTATAAGTAAATCAAAGAAAATATATTTAAAAATACTCATATATTTATAGTACCGACTGCTATCGTGCATTGTTCAAAATGAGAGAGGAAACAAGACATACAAACTTCGTCTTATTCCATATGAAAAACTAATCGCAATATATGTGCTCAAATCCTTAAGCGGTTTAAAAATGAACGGATGGGAGAGGTGAGCAGCAAATATTTTAATAACATGATCGAATAAACACGACAGGCCTTCTCTTGCAGGGAGAACATCGGCGAATATCGAACTTCCCCATACTCGACAAAATGAACCGAACTTAGTGTCTGTCATGCATGAATACTGCGTGTTCAGTTCAAAGTGTGTCACGGCTCGTTGTATGTCGTCATGTGGCTAGCCGGTGAGCCTAGAGAATTAAATCTTCCTAAACTTCCGCAGAGGCGTATTACCTAAATGCGAGAGAAGTTGCCTAGCAAGTACGGCGTTCATTCAGAAGTACGCAGAGTCCGTGGATACCCACGGACTGTGGAAGTACGTACCGATACGTGCGGTAACACCGGTAGTGGCAGGAATGTGAACTGTTTGGAAACACGTACTGAGGTGAGTTTTTTTCTTACTGTCGGTATATGGCGAGAGAGTTAAGACGATTACTTACGTATTTGGACATTAACTTCGACGGTCAACATGGACACGGAGCATTTGATTTGTGTTATGGAATGTTGCGGTATGCAACGGATGATAACAAATACCCTGCGTACGACTTGCCCGCGCAAAACACAGTTCGAAAGAGGTTATGGTAGCACACAGACCGTACAGACCGCCATCTGTTGCTACGACGTTCAAGTTATACAGTACACGTTCTCAAGTTCAGATTGAACGCCTTGATTAATAGGTAACTTCTCTGACATAAAAGCTGAAACTCGCTTCAAATCGCTGACTCACAACAGTGACGTCATGACACACTTTGAAATGAACACCCAGTATATGGTATGAAAATGGAAATAATTATTCTTTTAATATTATAAATTAGTAGTAGTATGGAAATGAATATTTTATTTATAAATAGATTGGATATTAATATAAGTTGTAACGACGTGTAGTGTGAAAATGGAACGATTACTTTTATGGAATTATACAATTTATTTTGTATCACGCTGCACATGTTATTCTACTTTCATCATCTGTATAGTTATACATTTATTGCTACTGAGCAACTATGATTTATTTGAATATTCTGTCGGTAGTTCGTATAGTAAACACTAGAGATGAACAACGATCGAGAAAACGAGACTAACAGCGCCTGCAAAGCCGAAAACCAGCACGACAATGTTGTATTACGTCGCGTCCTTGACGTAAAGACTGCTTGTGAGTCTTCCGAGACTCGATATTGATCATCTCCCGAAGTCCCGAAGTCAGCAGTTGTTTATACCAGACTGAACTTTTATCCACTTTGGTAACTGTTATATATGTATAAACAAAAAAGTAGCCTATTTGAAACATCATCTCTAGGCCTTTATTAAAAGGCTACGAATTTTCTTTTCATATGTTTAAGATCAAGTGTGCAATCTAAAGTAAAAAGATATTAATGTCATGTTTTATGTTTCTTACAAATGCAAATTTATTTGAGAATTGTTTTTTTGTTTTGTATTTATATAACCATAGGTAATATCATATAATAGAACCAGGACATTTTGATAACTAAGATACTGTTCTGTTTTGTCTTTTTGTCTCATTTAAACATTTATGTCATTTATTTCAATGATGTATGTTATTCAAAGTTACGAAATCTTTCCACGGCGACCAAATGCTATTTCGACAATGACGAGAGAGACTCGAAGCGCACGAGAATGATGAGCCGAGACTCGAAAGACAAATGCAGCGAACACAGCGAGCGAGAGCGGCAGTTGTTTTGTTCATCTCTAGTAAACACTAACATGTATATAAAAATATATATTGTGATTTACTTGTATGTAGTCTATATTCCTGTTGATGTTTAATTATAATTTAGTATAATTATCTGTTCTTACAACTGTCACATACAACATTTTATGCTATTCTAGCATTAAAATATGAAAAAAAACTATTATTAATTTACAAAATGTAATGTTATGACGTAGTAGAGACATGAGTACTAGATATGACGTAATATATTGTATGATTGCTAAGTAACCGTTTCTAAGACTGTTTTGTTGTTGTTTTGAAGCTTTTTTTTTACAGGTACGTTGTATCAAATTGTGTTGTGAAGGCAGTGATGACGTCATGAAATACTAGTAACCTTTTCTGGCACCAGTGCCAGAATTAGGCCAACTGCGCAAGATTTATAGCGTGTTTTAATGCTTTATCGTTAGTGAAAATAGTGCATAATATTCCACATTATTATACCAGACCCGTAAAATATTACCACGTCAACTAAAACGTCATGACTTCTATTATGAGGGCATAACTTTTGTCATAAAGTTGACATTATGAAACGATTTGTCATGTTATAATATTAACATCACTGTTGTCATAGCAACCGTTTTCTTCATAGATCATGATATCAAACTACTATCATTACAAACCTGATGTTACTTCTTTATGAATTGTTTTATAATGCTATCGTACAAAAAATAACGTATGAAACACGTTTATAATGTTGTACAGTTATTGCACTCGTCAAAATTAGGAAACTCGCTTTGCTCATTCCCTAAAAATTGACTCATGCCATAACGTATAGCATTATGAACTTGTTTCATAATATACTATTATTTATATTGGAATAATTTACTGACATATTATATAAAAAGGCAAACTTTATAACATACAAGAATATGTAGACGTTTAGTGTGCGTTAGAACCTAACCTACTGATTAATATGAGCATTAGTTCAAATATTTTAAGGTAAGTTATGAAAAAATACACCAATTGTTATAATTCTTTCTTTTCATAATGGAAAATAATAAAATGATAGGATATTGAAATCATCAGTCTTAGGTTAAAACCGTGTTCAATTTTAATGGCAGGTTCCCGCACTTGTTTCTATATATCCGAGAGTGAGTTTAATCCTCACGGCATAGATGAACGATATACGCCATGTCTGTTATTGACATTGGGTATTTTTTTTGTTTTGTCAACAAATGAAGGCAGTCGTGTATTAATAACAATACCGGTACATAAATTTCACGTATGTTATTATTATAACCAAACTTCATTTAATTTTTTTTTATGTTTCTTAAAGGGGAAATGAACGTTACAACAGAGCATTAGAAATTTACTATTATTTTTTTAATTTGTTAATTAATGACGCTATATCAACTACTAGGTTATTGATGGAATTGGTGATAGCGAGATGAGGCCGAGGATTTGTCATATTATATTACCTGACATTCGCCTTATAGTTGGGGAAGACCTCGGAAAAACCCAGCGGGAATCGAACCCACACCCGAGCGCAACTCCGGATCGTCAGGCAAGCGCCTCAGTCAAATGAGCTACGCCGGTGGCCAAAATTTATTCTTGAAACTTACTTCCGTACAGGTGTTTCAGTTGAAGAGTAGTATCTTTATAATACTGATAATTGCGTGAATGAATTTCTGGCCAATTGGCCACAATTCCTGTAACTTCTTCGACGAAATATTCTCAGAATTGTTAACAGGTAAATTCAATATTTTCTTGTTCACGTTATAAATTAATAATGGGCTTACATGTTTTTAAAAATGAATGTACCGGTAATGAAAAAATTGAAATACTAAATACGAAATCAATAAAATTCTCTGTCTTTGGTGAGGGTTCACAAACATATGACGTCGTGAACGTAAAACAAAGTGTCGAAAGCTTCAAATCAAAACTGAATACGGGGTATTGAAGTGCGGATATGCAGTATGTAAATTATAGAAATTACAAAGAACTACATCATTGCTAGAGGAAGTGTTACAAATATGAAATAGGGGTACAAATATGAAATAGTATGATATAGGCCAACGACCTGAGACGAGTTATATTCTAGCAGAAGCCTTCCAAATTACTACGCACTGATATTCTCTTTCTCGGGAATGTGTTAGTTTGCAGTTAGAAGCTGAACTATTGAACCGTTTATCATTATTGCGTTTTCGAGGAAAGTGAAAATTTTGGCGGTAAGTTCTTTTCTTGGACATAAATTGTTATTCTTCAATGTTAGAAATATTAATAATATAGGTCTCTGTATTCTTAAAGAGAAATAATCTACGTTTATAGCAATGTATGTTTAACTGATTTTGTTTTTAAATTAATGATATGTTCTGAGGTTATAACTTACAACATCGGTGTGTCACAAATATGAAATACTAGTATTATTAGTATCCCATCTTTATACCCTGGTTTTCTGTTTCGTTACTAGTGTTAACACCTGTAGGAGGAGGGAAAACCTTACCTTTCAACAAATTCAGGAAACAGTGGAATGAAAAGGCAATGCAAGAAGCCATAAAATAAAGACGTGAGAGATGATTCATCTGGACTTAGTATTATGGTTGGGAAAATACCTTCTAACGAAGATGCTGAATGCTTGTTCTGTGGTTTTCTTAGTAGAGACCATTTTGACTTTGCAATTTTGTTAATCTTGTAACTTGTTAATAGCAGGCCTATTCCATATTTGTACCTCCATTTTTATGAAGAAAATATGTTAGATTTTGAGGAAATTATTTTTTTCAAACATTTTATAACATCTCACGAACTTCTAAGTCCAGTGTACCAATAACAGGGACGTTCAGCAATAAACAGGACGATATTTTATGATCAGTATTCAAAACATGTTGGTTCCAAAACGAAAAAACAAAATGGTATTCCATATGTGTAACACTTCCTCTACTAATAAAAGGTTAAAAATACGTACCTAGAAGTAATTAAATGTATAACAATACTTTTGGTTTTACAGATTTTGTGAAATGAACATTTACAGATGTGGTGAATGTAAGAGCTTATTGGAAAAATGTACTGATATGATCTACTAGTATTCTGTGGGTATTTAACCACATTATAACTGTTATATTAATGGACACAATTGAGTTTATTACACTATCACGTTTCACAATAAAATGTATCACTTTTAATTAATACTTGAGTTGAAATTATTATCTTAGAACAAAAGTAAACCATTTCAATCAGACAAAATGAAGACACTTGTCTCTTTCTAGTGGCACAGAATTAACGTATTTCTGTTACTTACAGGGGCTGAGACTATTCCCTCCAGCAGCACAAAGAGCAATGACGAGCGCTGCCTGATGCCATAGGTGTGGACACCACAACATGATGTTCATATAATAAAAACACTTAGCACGATGCAAAGCCAAGCAGTACTAGCCCATCACCATACCAGAGACATGTGTATTCTCTTTAATTTTATAGTTTGACAAGGTGGCTCTCAAATACTATAACCATACTACCTGCAAATGCAATCACAATCACTAGCTTGCAGAAGAAAATATGGCGGCTGAATATAAAAGTTAATGAACAAAATTTAGAAATTGATTTTATTTCATAAATGTGGCTTAATTTTTATGTATAAAAAAAACAAATTAAGAGGTGCTAAGGCTTGGTTGTGATGCAACTCACCTGCCGAGATAACTATAAACAAATGAAATAGTTACGAAATTCGGAAGAGAATGGTTCAGTCTGTGCATAATTATTGAATTTGGATGTCTTTTCCTCAAAAAACACATACAATTCTCATTAAGAACACAGAATTTACTCATGACGAATGTCTGTTATGACCACTTAAAGATAAGACACACTGGTGAGCCACCTTAACCTGCGATAAATGCCTTCTCTAGCATGAGCCACTCTTGCACACAAAATTTCTCTCACTCCCTCTCCCGTGAAAGCCATGCAGCTGATGGAGCACTTCTGCAACAGCTCATCTGCATGTGTGTACGTGTGTGTAGGTGACCAGGATTATGCTAACGAGGTTAGGAAGGAATCGGCCACTGCCGATTATTTGTGTGTATGTGTGACAGAAGACTGATAAATGCCTCACGGCAATGCGAGATCGAGGAATGCTTATATGGCTTGTCAAAAGCTTGCTCTGGCCTCTGTAATGTGCCATGCAACCAAATTGGATTTGTCTTAGGGTAGACACATTCTAGAACACATATTTGAATGGTCTTTGTGGTCAGTAGACCAATTAAAGCAGAACTTCATTAGTCATGACAATCACACTGCTGTGTTTAAAAAAGGGCATGGCCACGTCATAAAATTCCATTACTGCTTACAACGTGCTACATTCTAACTGAATATAAAGAGTCGTCAATGTTCCCACATAAAACTGGTGGGTCATTCCATGCAAAAAAGTATGTTTTTGAACCATGATGTCTCAAAAGTTAAAAATATTGTAGTAGATTATTTTGTATGTTCTAAATATGAATTTCAAGCAATACTATATTTATATCTTTCATAGTTTTGCAGCTATCAAAATTTAAAATATTGGTTTAACAAAGAACATGGCTTCATTCATTGAAGTTTTCTTACTATGTAAAGGAAGAAAGAAAAATGATTTCAATGCAATTCGAAAAAGGGGAGCCTTGTTTATAAATGCCCTTAAAATGAAAAAAAAAATATATATAATTTTTTAAATAGTTGCCCACCGTAAAATAATTAAAAAAAATATAGAACACAAAATGCAATTCATTTTTACAGACGAAAAAACATGTGTTTAATTCTTTAGGGTTCCACTATGAAAATTTCAGAATGTTGACTTACATATCATGTCAGCTTTTAATAAAAATAACTCACCGCAACAAAGGAGCTCAGCAGGTAGGCTCTCCCGTCGTACAGAATGTTGCGCGATCAAGGTCAGGGAGACGGACGTTTGAGATTACTCATCGTTATGAAGTATCGCGAACGCTGCGACCGTCACACATAGCAAGTGATTTTCAACATTGGGAACAAAAAATAATAATTTTATTAATATTATTCACAGATTTTTTGAGATAAAGTCATAAAACTTGGGAGATGGAATAGGAATAAGATTTTCTTTAATACGAATGAAATTCGCATGAATTTAATTTGTTGCATTCGAATATAAAACTATTTCTTTTTTTCAATGAGGTGTTTTTATGAGCATGCCTTAATATTATTCGGATTAGTCTTTAAGGTATTAAAATATGGTTATTCTGGTTTACAATGGCGTCTGTTTAGTTTCGATGACACTTCATATAGGATGTCTAGAATATTTTAAATGATGGATAACATGTAACTGCCACCCACTTTTCAGTCATCTGTATGACTAAAATATTAATGATATGGCGGTCATAATTGGCAGTTTAATTTATTTTCATAATAACATTATTATATTAAAAGCCCAAAAAATTCATGACATTGCTGGCATATTCTAAAAATTTTGTATGGAATGACCCTAGTATCTTTTAGTTACGTTATTTAACGACGCTGTATCAACTACTAGGTTATTTAGCGTCTGTGGAAATGATGATAGCGAGATGTTATTTGACGACTGGGCCTTTCCCGTGCCCGAGAATTCATCCCGGGATACCTGACATTTGCCTTACAGTTGGAGAAAATCTCGGAAAAAACCCAACCAGGTAATTAGCCCAAGCGGGAATCGAACCCACGCACAAGCACAGCTCACGGTCAATAGACTAACATTCTACACCTGTGGCTACTGGTAATTTTGTATGAAAAGTTAATACAATATGCATATTTTTGTTACTTTTCTGTCTAGAAGTTGAAGAGAAAGAAATATATAAAAGATATATTATCACTTCAAATATAAAAGAACATTCAGTAACAAGTGTCAGTATGTCTGTTACAAATAGTAACATACGAAGAGTGGGTCTATTTGTTCACATATTTTTTACGTGAAGGACATCATTAATGGTAATAGTAATGTTGCCAAGTTAAATTTTACATTAATTTAATTTTTATGGACGGAAAAATATCACTCACTCCCATAATAATGTTGTAAAAGTGTTTTACATTGGGAATAATGACAACACAATCATGAATTTATTAAACATTCAAGTTAAAAATAATTTTAAGACTGTTATTCCATTTTGCATTCAAGAGTATTTTTGAGTTGATTATTATGATATGTAAATTATCTTCTAGTGAATCTAGTGAATTCACCTAAATATTGTAGGCCTAAGTTACAACATGTTGTAATCTTAATTTCACACTGACCTACCTAAGGACAAAAATTCGTATCGCAAAAAAAAAAAAAATCGGAATATTACATTTTAATTTCTCATTTCTGTTTTACTTTTAACTAATCATAAAATAGCCTTAATAGATTACATTATATCAAATGAACTGATTAATTTAGAATTATGGTATTTTTCTAAAAAAACAGGAGGATTTCAGTGTTAGTATTCTGACTTAGGAGTGAACATTTATTCTCAAGAAGTTAGCTCGCTTCAACACAAATTTATATATCCAGTAACAACAGACGATATTCAATCAAGTTAAGTATTCGAATATCTTTAAAAAAATTTAAAATTCATATTTTAACTTACAGATATTATATCTGTATCTTTGAAACTAAATGCAAGCATTGCATG
This sequence comes from Periplaneta americana, assembly GCF_040183065.1. NCBI lineage: Eukaryota > Metazoa > Arthropoda > Insecta > Blattodea > Blattidae > Periplaneta > Periplaneta americana. The sequence continues at coordinate 95,259,856 of NC_091129.1, forward strand.
GTAAAGTGATATTCATTTTTGGCCAATATGTTGTATGTATGTAAGCTCTACAATAATTATATAACATTTTTTTCGACAGGAGTATAGTTTAGGGAGATTTATTGGTGTTAAAAGACATTTTTGTTTCATTAAAATTAGTGGTGGGGCAAATCCTAAATTTTCTCGAATCTGTAACCTAAAAGGTTCTCGATTAACCCAAATCTCGAAACTCTCGAATCCTTAATATAAGTTCCAGAAGATTCCGCTAGATGGCATACTGAAAACAGTGTCGCATATTGGTGACTTGGATGCCACCGAAATTGCAACAATCATCGTAATTATTAGTGGACGCTTCTACTGGACGTCAGTGGAGTTAAAACTAATCTTTCGAAAATTTTAAGTTTTTTATATTTATACTCGAAAGATTCGAATGATGAAAAAAAGCGCAAAGATTCGAGTTTTAAAATCTTTTTTCAAGATTTGCGGGATTTGAGGATTCGAATGTCCCTTATTCAATTAAAATGATCTGACATGTTTAGTTAACAGTATATGGATGGTTACTGGTACTGAAGAACAGGGTTATTCTTATATGCTTATTGTGTCTAACAAGGGAACTAACTGTTAATGAGCTCAAGCCAAATCCTTCCCTCAAACTGTGTATGAAGATTTCCACAGCAGATAGACAAATACAAAAATTAGCCGCCCATACTAAATGTATGGGTAAACTTACTTGGAATTTTGCATTAAGAAACAACGCATACTTAAAGACAGTATTTGATTTACCATATTCCTGAATCCATCATAAACATATACACTGAATGCGCTGAACCAGGTGAGTGAGCACTAACTACTCCAGGCCGGGGGCTAATCAATTTTTCGATCATCTTTCATTAAAGCTTTAATTTCGTACTGGTACCTTATTGTTAGTATGCGCAGCTAATTTTTATGTGTGTCTATATGCTGTGAAGACTTAAAATTTTGCGCAGTTTGTTGGGAAATTATGATATGAGATATTCCCTTGTTGAGCTTTCCTAAAACACAATAATTTTTACTTAGTTACCGTACTTTAATTCATTTTACAAGGCAGGATAAGCGATTTATAATTTGCTGCAATTACTTTTTAAGATAAAAAGTATTTGTTCCCTGTCAATTTGCATTCTTCTCTTTAACTCAGACTAAACACATATAGGGTTGCCAGATTGTACGTTTTCCCCGTATTTTTACATTTTTTACCTTAAAATAAGTATTCCGTAATTTGAGGGTTAACTATGTTTTTTTCCCCCGCAACATATTTATTTTCAACATGCAGTCTAATACGCCTACATGCAGAGCTAAAATCCAATATTGTGACTTCGAAGTTACTGTATGTCTCTTTTATTTGCAGAATTTTGTTAACTCTGTCTGAAGAGTTTTGTGAATCAAAAAAACATACTTGCATGAAGAAGGAACTAAGTGTTTTTTTTTAAAGTAGGTTGACTTTTTTTTTTCTGGAGTTCCAAATATTGCAAAGATAATTGGTTTCTGCTCTAATGCCTATGTTGAAAGAGTTTTCTCTTTAATAAAGTTCAATGAAGTAAATATTTTGTGAACTTGATAAAGGCTGAACTACAAGTATTTCTCAACTTCAGTCAGTCACGCAGAGAATTTGTCTTGAAGAATAAAAATAATACATTACTTCAAGCTGCCAAATCAATATTAGTCATGTTAGCAATGCTTTGTATTTTCCTAGATATAAATGGTTTTATTAAATTTATATTGCAAATACAGCCGCCATACCAGCTGTCTAGTGGCTAGGACGCTGAATTTATAATTCTGTAGAGCCGGGATTGATCCCCGATGTACCACCGATTTATAACTTGTGTTGGGTAAGTTCGTGGTCCAGATAACACAAGGGTTTTCTCCGAGAGCTCTGGTTTTACTGTAGCATCCCAACAAATCATCTCATCTCATTGCGGATGTAGTATAGACCAGCCTATGGTGCACCCTGGGCAACAATTCTGTCGGTAAATTAGTCTACACAACTGAATTTATACGGGTGAATGACGAAAAGTCAAGTACCCACCATCAGTAAAAAAGAAAACATATACTGAAAATACATATGCAGACATATTATAGAAATTCTGTAAATGTATTTTATGATGTTATATGTCTAAAGTAGAGTTAAGAATGATAATGACTTCACACTTTAAACAATAAACAATAAATTATATGCTAATAAATCCTTGGAAGCTCGCATACATATTCCTTTTTTTTTTTTTTTTTTTTTTGTGAAAATCTTCCTTTTTTTTCTAAAACAAATCTGGCAACCCTAATCATCACAGGCAAGTGTGTTGTCATGACTTCATGTAATACATCCGTCAGGGTGCTTCAAGGTGCTTAACAATTAACAACGAGAACACCTCCGACCACTACTGCATGTTCTCAGACAAGGGGAATTAGTTTCATTCCAACATAGTTCATTTCTGATAAACTACTCTATGACATTGACATTTTCATAGACGACAACGAAAGCGACACTGAATGTACTACATAAAATAGAGGAACATCAACAAAAAGTACGCACTCGAAGCATATGAGGGGCAAGCATGAGATATGACCTGGAGCGACTGGATACACGTGAAGGAAAATACTTGTGTGTATTTGTACAGCATTTATGTTTGAAGCTGATCTATATTAACAATCAGATGACGATGGATTTCACTCAAACCATGTATTAAAGGCAATTTTATGGTGACATTGAAGTGAGGATAGGTGAACAAAGTAGAGAAGCATGAGAACTACATGGGTTGCAAGCTGTCACGCCTTGTTTGGTTCCTTGTACCTAATAGTAACATAACAGTGCAATACAACAACAATGAAACTTGGCATATCATATTTTAGTCCCGGACATCATCACAAATATTGAGCAAATGTATTTTCATTCACAAGCAATATTGATTGTACTAGAACACGTTAAATCTAGGCTGTAACTTGTTGAAAATTGATTACTTCTTTTTATATAAAGTTTACTGTATAAAATAAGTGTTTAATATGTTGAAATTAGTGTTTAGTATTTCAACTTTATCTAAGATACACTCACAAATATGATTATTTGTCTTTAATATTAACCTTATTTCAAAAGAATTGAATTTTTTTAACCCAAAAACTTAAATTTGATAAAATAGTATTGTCATTATAATAAAAGTAATAATACAATTACGAGCTGAATTTTATTAGTTTATTTTCCTTAGTATTAAACATAAATCTAAAATATCCTATGCATGACTGCTAAAATTAATCAGTGTTCTACAAGTTGAGCAGCCACATTTATACATAGGTTTAAAAATTACACAACAAAAATCCATTGTGATTTACGTTTACTTCTTACTGATCTAAATATATGTTTTAGACTTGAAACTTGAAACCACATTTTTTCCCCCCACAAAATCTAGCATTTATATGAACTTATAACAGTGATGTAATGAACTGCATTTATTGGTTTGAAGTATCAATAAAATTATCATTATATGTCAACAATTTTTCCCTTGAAATTATTCAAATCTGCTTTACAGGAAGCTTTACCTGAAAGACTAGATTTGCATAATATATACGTCACTGTGTACGGTAACAGAAAACCACAATTTCAAGTCACACAGAGTTTGTGTGCACTCGATGTGGGTCTCTGGCGTTTAGATAGCCCATGCGAGTTGTGTGGATATAAAGGGAAAAGTTGAGACGTTGTCGGGTGGAGTTCCCGGGTAGCTCAGTTGGGAGAGCGCTGGTACGTTCAACCAGAGTCCCGGGATCGATACCCGGCCCCGGAACAATTTTTCCCTTGAAATTATTTTATATGTCAACTTTGCTAATAGTGCAATATTGTGCTGCATTATCAGAAGGTGGAAATTCTTTTGAAATTTCAGTGACTACTTACAAGGGTAGTCAATCTGTTAAAATATATTAACAAAAAATAGAACTGAGTGCGGTTTTAAAAAGAACAAATATTATTTAAAATGTTATTCTACATTCTGTATTTAAAAGTAAATAGGCCTACGTGAAATTGAAAGTACCTTAGATTTGAAATTTAAATAGTATATATATATATATATATATATATATATATATATATATATATATATGCTTTTACCACAAAGAAGTAACAGAACAATCCTGGACATTTTATTCAAGCATGTTGGAATTCATAATGAAGATTCAAATTTTTACACATTACAATGCACAGTACAAATGGAATCAACAAAATAACATCTATTTCTTTAGTTTTATACAATGAATTCCGAAATGAAATCACAGACTATATTAATTTGAATTAAAATTCATGCGTATGTAATTTGTGAAAATCATTATAATATTTAGGTAGGAATAATTACACTTCAAATTATACGATTTTTATATATAAAATGTATGTCAAAATTTGGGAGATAAAGATAGGGTACGATGCAGTGAAGGTGATATGCTTAAGGGAAAGAACTCCCTCATTATTTTCTGTAAAGTCTGAATTTGCCTACAGCCTTTGAGGAAATTTTTACGAAGAGGAAAATCCTATCTCTTTCTTTCTATTAGATCTAATAATTTTACGAATTATGCAGTTTCGGTTCACTCTGCACGAGCTACTTTAAATCAATTACGTTTTATTTGTAAATAAAAGACATTGTCATTCCTTCAAGATTTATGCCAACTACTCACTCCACCTTCAGACATTTTTTATATTTTCTCATAAATTAAATTAAAATTAAGAGAATTTCACATTTCTATTTAATGAATATAAAATAATATTTTTTGCTGTTTTGTTGTTCTTTGTCTTTATTGATTAATTTAAAAATAAGCATGACAAGGTTAGTTTCCAATGCCAATCATTTTACAACAAAGTCATTGGTTTTTTTCGGCCGGTTAGCATTTCTAATTTAAATTTCTGTACTTCATAGATATACGTTAGTGGTATTACTATACAAAGAAAGTTGGGAACCTACGAGATTTTGAATCGTGTTACCACTCTTTCCTGCAAGAGATTTCAATAACCGAGGTGTCATCTACTACCATAACCTCGATTGGGTTTGAAGTCAGGTACCTTGGTTCCATCATTGGATCACTGAAGTCTTTGCATAGATAGGAATATGGAAGTCTCTAGTGAAGAAATTTGACACGATATTTTTTAAATTATGTTTCCTGAATAAAATATAAAAATATTTTACAGCTGACAAATAAGCATCTAATTCATAATTTAGACACTCATTGTATAAGACCAATAACAGTATAATATTGTTTTTATGAGATTAAGTCTGCTACTACTAATAAAATGTAATAATTTTCGTCTGCTGCTGAACTGGAGGATTCAGAATACAAAATAAATGTGCAACAATTACATAATTTAAACAATGAATTTAACAATTATAATAAATTAAGATATATAGAACTTTCAATTTCAATATTATGAAATGTTAAGTTAACAAGAATAGTTTAAAATATTGATTTGAAGCGTATAAATGGTTGTGAAGAATCCCTAAGGAATCTTTTATAACATCAATAATTATTTCTCGTAAGAAATTTACCGTGAAACCTAATTCTATTAAGATTTTATGTACAAGTTTTGTAATACCTCCTCTGGCTCCAAACAATAAACCGTATATTTTCCAGTTATGTAAAGGGACGTTTCTCTCTCTGAAACTCTATGTAAGTACTTATTTATTGAAAATTGAATAGTTTGTGTCAAAAAGTTCAATTTGAAGCTGCATTTTCTTGTTATTTTAATTTACCTACGTTGTACAAAAAAAATATAGACAAAGGCACCTTTCTGAAACCACCGACAAAACCATTGCAAGCATTAAAATTGTTTATATTCCGATTGCTTCACTAATTATTCATCATTTTTATGGAATATCAGTACAGACATTTTAAATATTTTTGCAAGATGTTTAGCAGGAAGAAGTTAACATTGAGGTGAAAATCGTCCTCACTGGTCTGGCTAAGCTCACTGAATTTTAAGACTGATAAAAATCCTTAACATAGCTTACTTCGGAAAGCAGGGATCCTGTCATGGACATGTTACGTAAATTAATAAAGATGACTTAAAAATATTACTAGCCATATTTAGTCTGCGTCAAATTTAAACCATTACTTATCATACTCGCCAATCATCTTAATCCACTTTACAGCTGCCCTCATCTAAAAACTGTAAGTCCTGACATTGCCACAGTAGCAGAATCCAGTAATGTCTTAGTCAACGATATCTAGAGACAGTGAAAACTAAATTAAAGTAGTAATGCTCGTTATGCCATAAACACGCGGATTAGGGGAAAGGTGGAGTTACTATTTCTCATTATAACTGATACTAGAATAACGCCAGTTTGGTTGTTCTAATTTGTATCATTTCATTTGAATTTTAGCATAAAAAGTTATGAATTAGAAGCAGATTTTAATGTAAACATTTAAGTAAACTAATTTAATGTTTCGTTTTTTTTTAATATTTAGACAATAAAATTAAAATTTCATATCAGCAAAACATAACAAAAATTTTATAAACAGAATAAAATTGTATCACATAATACAAACACTTTTCGCATTCATTCAAATTTTTAAATCGGATTTGATTTAAGTTATACAGGTAAATTAACTTCAAATAAGTTGTCTTAATAAATTGTTAATTAATTTGCAGTTCACTACAATCACAATATCTCTCAAATTAAGTTCAAAGTATCTGAATAATCTATTTACACCTTATCACCAAACTATTTTAAAACAAGTCTGATACAAGTAGGAAAATCTCAATATCTTTTGTCTGTTTGATTGACAAACTATAATAATTTAATATTTTTTTCAGTAATCTTACCTTACAAAAAAAGAGTGAAAATCTATACAAGCTGGAAATTACACTTCTGAGTTAGGTGACACAACACACACACTACTGACAGTTCTGCACTGCTTCATGGCTATATTCAATACATAATGCGCAGTACCAGTCATGTGATCTCCATAGGGATGTCCACTGCATAAGAATGTCGGCCAATTGTGGCTTCTGAGTAGCAGGAAGAAGTTATCATAGAGGTGAATATCTTTTATGGATTTTCAGGAGTTATGCATGTTTTTACATGCCAAATTAATAATTGTAAAATTTGCTCTTTCTTATCAAATGTAATCACAGTCATGGGAAGTAATTTCATCTCTACTTTTAGATGCACTGTCTTAACTGCTTTAGTTGTGTGTTATTAACAGACTGTGTTAATATAGTTCAGCAATGACTTGCAAAGCATGAAGAACATTACGATAAGTAATATGCAACCAAATAGTAATACCATGAGGCAAGGTTTTCATTACATATAATCAACACAATGCTCTAACATCTGATGATGATACATAAGTAGTATCGAAAACGTTAATGTTATAAAAAACTATTTAAGAAGATAAGCACAGGTGGCCCAACAAAATTGTTTAATTCATGAAGAACATTGTATATGAGTGTTGAGATGCAGAAGTTTATGGAAGGGTTTAAAATATCCGACATAAAAGACAATAAACTGAAATTTGAAGTGGCAAATGCTCCATTACAAGACCAACCTGCTCGGATTCTAGTCTCATATTTAGACAGGGATGACGACAGAAGCTCGCATTGACTGCGTTTTCGAGTTATGGTAGATAATGCGACTCAGGAGACAAATAATAATTATTATCTTATTTTCTTTGGAAATTGTGCATGTTCGTAAATGTAATAAGAAACATTATACATCAACTACTTCATACACATTTTCAGAAACAGTCTGAGAATGAAGAATGGATAAAAAATAATATAATTTTTATTCCATGATTAGATACATGATAATTTTGAAGATGTTTTGCACTTCATCTTGGCGACATTAAAGGATATCATTTCTTAAAGACTTATGTAGGGGAGAAATTATTTTATAGCACTTCGAGTAGAATATCTGTAAGTACTGTAATAAATATATATATATATATATATATATATATATATATGACTCTGAGTTCCATTGATTTATAATGATTTTAATATTAGTGTACAGGATTAAGAAATATTGATGAGAAAAAAAAATACTAGTAACATAATGCATGTGAGAGTCTGGAATCTTTTAATCAATTTTCATATGGTCTACAATCCTCTAATTTAGGTTCCGACACATGTACATCTATTAACAGGCAGCAGCCTACATCTCACTTGACGATATGTCAGAGGAAGAACAGTTGTTTGTATGCATCTGAAGTCTGAGTAATGTAATATGTAGACAGTCGGCGATGTTTATACAATGGATGGGGAAAGTAATTGGCCACCCTATCCTATTATCTCCTTGGCTAGTTGCCTCATAAGTGGTGCCTTCTTGGTATCACTTGTGAGGTTCATACCTGTCTTCGGACAGTTGACTAAACAACAACAATATGGTCTGACTAAACAACAACAATATGGTCTATTAGAAAATAATTACTTACATCTAGTAGGGTCACAATATTGCAAAGATTTTCATCGCTGTTTTAAGTGTGTAGACTACAAAGTTAAGTAGGTACTTGTAAGTTCTGGGCTATAATTATACTTACAGTATTCTGATCAAATCTTAGTGCTGAAAATATGATTCCAATTTCTTAATGATCATTCAATATAGGTACTCTGTTAACGTGTAAACAGAAAAGTGAATAGGATAGTTTTTGAGCAGTTCATCGTTATTTGTTTACAAGTATCTTTGTGTTTTGTATAATTTCATTACTACTGGTAATTAATACTAGTTAATATGAAGAAAACAAACTGATGTGATTCATTTACGATGGTCTTATACCACTTGTATATCGGTAATATATTTATTGATATATCTCTCGCAAAAATGCATGACTATGGCCACAAATATTTTTAAAATATTACATTTCACAGTGAAATTGCCAGTGAAGTCAAGAATCGAATAGAAATTAATTAGGAAAAAAGGAAGGAAAAACAACGCGAGAGAGCATCCTTGCAAGGAAATTTCGGCTTATGTGAAACTATGCCAGCTCCAAGTCAGTAGGCCACTTGTCCCACTCTGTGTCATCATTTTTATTCCATTACAGAAACTTATAAAAATCTTTAAGGGAAAAAAGGCGAAAGTGAATGTAACCTAATATGTACCACTTAAAAGGGAATAAATGTATAGCAGATCATATTCGAAGCAAGATTTAACAGCAGAAGGGCATTGCCATCTAAGATGTTGGCCAGGAAAGAGAGAGAAGCAAACGTCGCAGTTTTATATTATATGGCATTGGGTACCCCTGTCTAAAGTAACTGTTACAACTGTAGAAACTTGATCCTATTAGTGAAGAAGCCCTGTAATGAAGAGCTTTTGTTAGGTTTCATACTTATTATACTACGTATGTTCCCGTGGAAGGCCACTGGATAATATCTTTCAAAAGTTAAAATATATTCAGATTCCTCAAATGTGCGTTTTTCAATAAATGAATACCGGTATGATAATTTAAAATATCTGAGTTGTGTTTAAGTAGAATGTCAATTATAAAATACTGACAATCACAGGGAATTGAATAATTTTTCTCTACAAAACAGTATAATTCAGTGCTTTTCACAATTATCACATGACTGGTTAAGAATTGATATTCTGTTATGCTTTAACATTTCAAGATATTTAGTTTCATGAGTCAAATAATGTATGTGTTATGATTTAAAACATCTACTATCATTTACATTACAGTAATTTAGTTTCACGAATCAAATATCGTAATTTATATGTAAGGGAGACCTTTTAAGGATTCTTTATAGACTGCAGACACTACTAAACACTCGTAAAGTAATATATCTCCAATTTAAGAATTTCCTTAACTGAATCACAAGTTACAGAAAACTCACAATGTTTTACGTGTTTCCGAACATGTAGGGAAGACAAAGATAACTTATTTGATTTACTGAAACATGATGATCAGATACATATAATTTATACGCTATTGTTGTAACAGCAGGTGAAAACAGCCCACATATTGAACAGATTACTTTACGACCAATAGAAGAGGAGTTGTTAAAAAAAAAAAAGGACACAAGTATAAGAAACTGAAAATTTAGATTGTCCATCACAGAATTTTGTTTAATAGCAATCAACTCGTACCCTGCTTAAAGAATTTTCACTTCAATAGACTATACTTCATATAAATATAATGAATGTAATGCAGTTTATGAAAGAGATTCTTAATTTTATTATAGGCTAAATGGAAAAGAACTGTGGGGTGACAGAAGAAGATTGCGATGTTATTGATGATGATGATGATGATGATGATGACGATGATGATGATGATGATGATGATGATGATGATAAAATTCTGGTTTCCCATAGATGCATATTCCAGTAGTCTACATGTACTACACGCCCAAGTTAAATCTGAGTCCGGAAAGAATGTGAATCACAATTCCCTCTCCCTCTGGTCTTTGTAACCTAGTGTAAATACTAAGCTGATAAAGAGGTGTTTACTGTTCGTGCTAGCGAGTTGTACGAGATAGTGGTGAATACACGTGTATAGAAGGTGCTGAAAGTGTTGTACCCATATAAATATTGTGAAAGTGTTGATATTATGCACCATATTTCTTACGCACATTATATATATTACCTCACTCGTAACATGACCTCACTCACAGACGAAACAGTAGATTGTATACTAATAACTAGAGCAATTAGAGCTACTAGTGCTCGTCTCTTGCATTCACGCGAAGCAAATTTAACTTGGGGACATAATACATCTGTTGTTACAGATGGTGATTATAACAAGAATGAGATATTTCCTAGCACATACATCCTATATCAGCTCACTTCTTTTTGGATTCACTGTATGTTCTTTAAGTTCAGTAACATTATTCTTTAACAGTCTACACAAATCTCTTGTTTTGAAATCTGGAGACTCAAGGTTCCTGACTGTACATTTTATAAACATACCGATATTAATACCGTGCCTAACAAACATACTAGTTTGTATTAACCTTCAGAGTATGTAAATAATAACAAATCTTAAGTTTTAAATATTATGTAATTGAGTATATCAAGGACTTATATGCACCTTTTCAGTGAGAAAGTCCTTTCATTGTTACTACATGCTCATTACAGTCGTAAAGAAAATAAACATCTTGAAATGTTTCTTTCCCAGAACTTTCTATAGCAGTCTACCTAGCATATCTGTGACATATGTCATTTAAATTAACTTATTGCCATGAAAGCTGTCAGTTTTAACAGCATCCTCCATCAGAAAAACCAACTTCCACTGTCATAATATAGCCTATAATAAGTGTATCTTAAAGAATAATCAGACTTCATTGATCCATAGTTCAATGTCTAGTTTTTGTGAGAATGTGTGTTCAAATTATTTTCAAGTTTAATGTTACTGGTACATAAGATTTTTCAACAAACTTTTGTCATCTATGTTGTAATATATTTTTCAGTTCAGAATTATTGTAATGAGAGCAATAATACATAATGAATGTGACATCACATTTGATTTTTTTGACTTGTTCATTAATCTGCTTACAAAAATATTTCTTAATTAAGCTCACCAATAATTTGGATTAAAAGTTAAAAACTAAATCATAAATTCTAAACAATATCTAAATAATATTAATAATATCTGAAAATCGAAAATGAACTAATTTTCAATCTTGAACTGGAAGATGTATTACAAAATATTCATGATGAAACACCATATATTAATTTTGTATCTTCTTCATTACCTTTTTAACATATTTGCAGTATGATATGCCAAGAATCATGTACAACCAAAGCAAACTAAGCTCACATCCACTACAATATACTTCGAAAAATGCACACCAAACAAGCATAATTTTTGTCTTACCTTGTGCTGGCGACAACTGTTCCGTAGTGGTCAGGATGTCACCTTGTTGCCATGTTGTAGCACCTGTTAAGTGCGCAACAACATTTTAGTCTACACAGAAATTATCTCTATTTAATCAAATATACTTGTTCCTCTCTCATTTAGTAAGTCAACCATTTTGTAATTTCAATATGATTATAGTTAATATACACGTAAATTTTCAACGTGAAACGTTTATGAGCTTGACATCCCAGAAATCTAATCACACTCCCTGGTAATGCAGACACGGACCGCAGAGAAATCAGATAATTAATAATTAAAGACTTTCAACATCTGACGTCATTTGATCTCTTAGAAACAGCGAGTGAGGAGTAACATCACACTGTAGGCCCTAACAATTATTGAACTAGTCAACTTAAGCAAACGAACTCATCATGCATGCGAATGTAACAGTTTTGATGATAGGTACAGCATACCGAGATAAACATTTCACGCAATTATACAGATTCTATGAATCCCCTGTCACTTTTATTAAGAGTCGATAAGATGGTAATATAGAAATGGTAGAAGAATAGTGAAGAACTTGTAACCAGAATGCTAGGCGAAAACCTGTCCTGCATCTGTTCGTCCACTAAAAATGTAAGAGGATGTACGGGGACTGAACCGCAGCACATTTTCGTGGTAATCTGTTAGTTAATTGACTATATATGTACACATTAAACAGCCAATATTCTCTTCTTTCATATTTATTTTCCTCAAAATGTTACTTAGATCAATTTACAATCACTTCGAGAAGAACTTTTAGTTGTTAGTTAGATAAAGTATATTTAAGGCTATTTATGATATGAGATCATCAAATAACAGACATCAAATAGGAATTCATCATCAACAGTGTTTTTCTGTGAAGTGAGTGAAAGTCATAAGTTGCAATAAAATAAATGTACGATATTTCATATTATACTAGAGCTGAAGTGGGGTCAGGGAGGGTTTATATCTGACTTTGGACACTAGAACTAAAGCAGGACCAGTACTAAAGCAGGACCAGTTAAAGTAGATCTCTGACATTGAACACTAGAGTTAAAGTGGGGCCAGTTAGCATTTATATCTGATGGTGAACACCGGAGTTAAAGTGGGTCAGTTAGAGTTGATATCTGACGTTGAAAAACTACAGCTGAAGTGGTGTCAATAAAAGTTGACCTCTGACGTTCACTTCAGCTAAAGTGGGGCCAGTCAAAGTTGATCTTCGAAGTTGAACACTAGAACTAAAGTAGGATCAAAGTTGTTCTCTGATGTTGAACACTAGAGATAACATGGGGCCAGCCAGGATCTCCGACATTGAACACGTCCCTGTAAAATATGCGCAGGGCATGAACAAACAACTTTCGCTTTTGTTTATGCTATTACAGAGTCTACACTGTTGACAACTTAAACTACGCAGTTTTATTTTTTTTTTACTTTCAGTGTGAGCTTGTTTCTCTAAGAGGTGATATCGCATGAGATACCTATGTTATTAATATTTACATTATTCTGTACAATTTTTTAAAACAAATTACTTGCGCATAATTAGTTTATAATCTCTTACTTAAATCAATCTTTAGAAAATGCTCATATCAGAAATTGCAGTAAATTTTTCTTTAAATACCACAGTAATTTTTTGTTGTTGTTTGTACAGATGTTAATATATAGTATTTTTATCACAGTTATCAATGTGTATGTATTATTTTGTATTTTCGGTACATATATTTACTAGCATATTTACACAAAGCTATTTAAAATTGCAACCAAATTTTGAAACTCTGCTGAACAATAATTTCAACTGCCATTATAAGCATAACATAATGTGCTTTATTTGCAAGTTTTCGCAAGGTCGACTTCTGTCTAAGATCAATTCTGGTTGGCCTTACTCTAGCCAAAAATGACAACTGAACTGAGGGCGTTAGCTTTCTCTTTACTTTCTGTACTTTTTCTTTGTTAATCGTCAATGAAAAGCATTTCTCTTGCAACTATTTACTTTCCTGTACGCCTTTGAGAAAAATAACTTCCTACGTGACAATCACACATATACAATTGTTTACACAAGCTTGCTGCAGGAGTGTGCCCTGCAGCAGATCTCAACAAATGATGCTTGAAATATTAGTCACGGACTATTGTCCCTTGCCATGAGGAAAGTGGAGAAGTGGTGACAGTAACTTCAATTGCGTGCAGGACTAGTGGAGGAAAGGGAAGCAGCAAAGAAAGATAATAACATCTTCCAACCAGCAGACACTTCTGGCTAGACTCACTATAGTACAAACCCATTCCTTGTTCCATAATACACAATATCTAATAAAATTAGAATATTCACAAGATTACCGGTATTACCATAAAATGTCTCACAGAGTAAATATGTATAGCATGTAGACTGTAAGATCTGAAAGACCATAACAATTATTTAATATTTAATATTGCATATTACAGAATTGGGTAGCAAGATTATCATAGTAAAGCAATACAATAACAGATTATCTGACTGTAGATCTATTTACTATTTAAGAGCTACCGGTACTATGTTCAAAATGTCTTGTCATATTGCAGTTGTTTGATTTAAGAACCACTACTTTATCTTTCCTTATTTTCAGCGAACATAACATCATTACCCAAAACTAAATTAACGGAAAATAATGAATATCATACAACATCTATTACTAGTTACTTTATTAATTATGTCATTGCATAAAATAACAGCAAGCTCAAAAAAATTATCTCTGACAGCAATTTGTAATCAATGTATCGGTATCTTAAATTTCATCCCACTATGTCAAATATGTGTACGAAAATCTGTACTCATAGTTATTTTAAGTTTCTAATTGTTATGCTGGTTGACATTTAAATAGCTAACGCAAACTGCCATTAAAAGTATCATACAACATGTTTCACTGTTCGAGAAAAATAAACAGGTTAAGAATTCCATTGACAAAGGATTTAAGGAAATCTCAATGATCACTTGAAACTTCGAAACTCGAATTAAAGTATTAAAATACAATACGTATTTTCTTTAACACTTCAGTGTATTTTATTTGATGTTCATGTACATATACCAAATATTTTCATGATATCGTGTGGAAAATCTCGAGGCACATTGAACAGAGAATGGAGCGAGAAAGAACACGTGGGAAACCATGAGACACTAGGTTCATCTTACAATTTTGTTTTCATGGCACCAGAAGTGACGCCAGAGTAAACTGTTCATGTCAAAACGTTACAGTTTTTCTCCTTTGCATCTCAAACACGGGAATATCAAAATAAAACATAAATGTTACGATTTTCGTAAGATAAGGGTGGAAGCGTGTAAACTGAGTGAAAAAGATTTAATCTATGAACTCTGGGTAGCAATTCTAAAAAATAAAAGCTATGCATATACATTGTATACAGGTCCAATTCTTAAATGAATTTCCTAATCAAAAAGTGTAAGGCTTTGGCGATGTTGAAAGAGGTTAAAGATGGACAAGTACCTAAATGAACGTGAAAACAATTAAAAATGAGTGAATACGTGAGGAAGAAAGGCAGTAATAAGAACACGATGCTAAAATAAAGGATATAAGAAAATGGAAAGAAAGAGAAGACATTGTGATTTTGGTGGTGGTGATGTGGTTACGTTTAGGCCTAATTGTAACTTATATTATTTGTCTATGTATTAAACTGAACAAACAATTGAACTGCAATGGTGAATATGTGGGATGGCTTAACATTGAAAGCTACAACATGTTTAATACTATTTTTATTTTTTCAGTTTATTACCAGTGTAATAAACTGTTTTACAGAACGCTAAGCCTCCACCCTGTCTTTTAGTCACTATTCTCAACTTCAATCTAAACATAAGAACAGATATCTTCAATGTTATTGTTTCCTGTTACCCAAAGCACGATGGGCCGAATTTTTTTTTCGACTTTTAAGTAAAATGAACATTGAGACAATTATCCTGTTCAACAATAATTTTGCGCTGGATATAAAAGAGTTAAGGCAATGTTGATTGAGTGAATATAAAAATGGCCATCATATTGATTATAGTTTTTTGCATGTGCAAAGTGTTCACAATGTTTAAACAACTTAAATGAAACCTATTTTCAATTTAAATACATCGTATATGTACATACGTCGATGTATCCACTCTTTCCTACCACCGGCCTCCACAATTACTAAAATCATGAGATGTTAGTAAAAGTTGATAACTGAGTGACAGCCTGAACATATAATTTCGCCTTTATTTATCGCTATATTTTTAATGCTATAAATTTACAAAGAGCCAATAGCTTTACTTCCATTATCAAAAGAAGCTACCTAAAAATGCAATACCCTCGGTGGGATTTGGACCGGCGTCATTTGAATTTGAAGGCAAGCACGATAAAATATTAACACCATTGAAAACAGTAATGTCAGATTTTTGCGATCTCTTCTCATTTATGCAACTTTGGTGAATATTGTTAGTAAATTACATGGGTGGGAAAGAACTTAATAGTACATTATCGGTGCTTGATTTAATTTATTTCCCTAAACATTTAATATTTCATTCACAAGAAAACAAAACGCATTGATATCGAGTTTATTTTTGTCACATAGCCTATGTAATGAATTTATGTTTACAAATTTGCAAATTAAACTCAGTGACTCGAAAAGAAAACGTGGAAAAGACTGGTCCATTCAAACACGCATGTTTTTTTTTTTTTATTGACACTTTACTTGTAACACAGGAAAATGGGTAACAACGAGCTATTAATTTTATAGGTGGGAGAAATCGTTTTCTCACAGTTTTCTTTTAATTGGTTTATTTTACGATTGCTATGGAGGGAGAAATCGTAACGTCATAACAATGATCTGACTACATTAGTACTAATTGTGATAACTTACAGAACTCCACATTCTATTCAAAATTTCTTCGTGGAATTACATACCACGTTCAGAAACACACAATAACTCACAGCGTGCATTCTAAGATATCACGTCAATCAAAACAAGTTGATGTAGAACACCAGAGAATCAAAGAAAGAAAGAAAGGACACTTTTCAATGCGAATGAAAATATTACTGTCAAATTCATTTGTGGTAATTACAAACAGTATACAAAAATATTGATAACTTAATAAAAATAAGAGTACAATACACAACGCAGAATTGCACGAATTATATTCTTCACCTGAAATAATTAGGAACATTAAATCCAGATGTTTGAGATGGGCAGGGCATGTGGCATGGGAGAATCCAGAAATGCATATACAGTGTTAGTTGGGAGGCCAGAGGGAAAAAGACCTTTGGGGAGGCCGAGAAGTAGATGGGAGGATAATATTAAAATGGATTTGAGGGAGGTGGGTGTGATGGTAGGGACTGGATTAATCTAAATCATGATAAGGACCGAGGGCGGGCTTATGTAAGGGGGCAATGAACCTCCGAGTTCTGTTTATGTCAAATTAAAATATAGGATAAGTAAGTAAATAAGGGAGCAACAGAGCATCTGAACCTTCATTAAAACATTTTATAAAGAGATAAAGCAAGTAAGAAGGATAATGGTGGCAATATATTGCTTGCTAACAGTAAACTTTTGTTCAATAATAAGAATAAATAAACAAAATATTTAGGCGATATATCTGTGACTTGTTGATTTTAATATATTACAAAAATAATTTTAATCTTTAATCATTGCATTGTGTCTAATAATATCAAATTCTTGCAATGCTAGAAGCAATAAAATATGTGTTTTTTCCGTGTTAATTGTGTATTCTGAAAAGCTACAACCTCTACGCAATTAATGACTGCAATAAAACAGTGTCATCATATCGTTTTCGAATTAATTACTTATACAAATTTTTTTAAACTGCTTTTTTTATCTATTTCCAATCTAATCAATCAAAATTGTACATGACATCAAATGTGTTAGAACAATAAAATCACAGCTATAAATCAATGAAAAGTATTATTAATTAATCATAAAATTAAATCTACATTTCATCTGCATTATTTACATTCAGCACATATTCAGCCAAGTTAATCATTCGGATGCCTTCGTAAAACGGATTAACTTCAAAGTTTTTTGGTTAATGGACGTGTGAAATTGTGACAAATAATATGCAACAAGTAAGATTACAAATCGAGGTCCCTTTCACAGAATACACTTTTATGTGGAAAACGAACTAAGTTTGATAGAAGCTTCTGAAGACTGAAATATACTATAAGTTTTGTTTATCATTAAATTTCATGCAAATGACTTTCTAATGTAAGAAAGTAGCATTCTTAAAATAGTTTTGTAAAATGTACAGTATGTTCTGTGCACTCCTATTTCTTAATAAGCCAACCTCTGTTTATATTTAATATGTTTAAATAATATATTATGTTTCATAAAAAAATCCTACTGTTGAAAAACATAATACTTTATTATAGAAATATCCCTACATCTTAAAATTCTGCACCTACATTCCTCTTGTAAATGAATATAGTATAAACCAACAAACAACATGGGAGTTGGAGAATTATAAAAACGTGTAATTATGTTGAAGTATTACATCGGGCTTCATTTCAAAACTTCCCTGTCTACATAACTATTTATTTTAATTTAATTTAATAAAAAACACGACAATTTAGACACAAAGGGAAGTTCAAAACCAGTGTTATTTGCATTTTAGGTTTCACCCCCATTCCTCCTTTGAAGTTTCAAGTGGCACTCCTACAATTCGGTACTTCAACTTAAAAAGAGTATTCAATTTTTTATGTCACTTGTATGACATCTTTTGTTTTCTATCATCGCATGGAAACCTGGATTATTGTTACTGACAGTTGGTTGTAGGATGGAAACAGTTTATTTTGGGTAGTTTCTTAAATTTAATTAATTACTTTACTATTTTATAAATTGAATGTTCAAAATGCGCTCCATTGTTGGCTAGACAATAATACAGCTTATTTCAGAACTCCTCTACATAACATTGTCACAGTATCAAAACCTTATGTAAATAACGTAAATCCAAACTTCGGTTTTTATTATCCTCTATGCTGTTTTAAATTTTTAAAGAATAGATTTACAATACACTATCATAATATTCCTTAATATTAGTTTGTGTTACTACCTGAAATAACCTGTAATCAACAATAGTTTTTGTAGTTTTGTTCCCTTCAACTCCAATAAAAAATAAAAACAATCCAGATTGCCAACCGACAATAGAAAACAAAAAATGTTAAACAAATGAATGAGATGCATAAAAAATTGAATATTCTTTCAAATTTAAGTATCAA
Organism: Periplaneta americana; assembly: GCF_040183065.1. Lineage (NCBI taxonomy): Eukaryota > Metazoa > Arthropoda > Insecta > Blattodea > Blattidae > Periplaneta > Periplaneta americana. The sequence goes on from NC_091129.1 coordinate 95,278,872, forward strand.
AATATAGGGATGATATTTTAAATTTCAAAGGGAGAATGTAATTAGCACTGATTTTCAACTTCCCCCTCAATATCTAAATTGACGTGTTTTTTTGTTTAAATCAAATTTAATTGAAATAAACAGTTATTTAGACTGGAAAGATTTGAAATGAAAGACAGGTAGGAGGAAAGAAATCTTCATTTAAAGATACCGGTACTAAAATGCCTCCATTGGGTACGAAGAATTTTCCCTTAATTCACTTCACAACCATTTTAGGGCATGTTCAGTGCTTCTATTATACAATACATTTAATGGCAGTGTTATATTTACTATCTTGCAGCTAATCCAAAATTCGAAGGCCTACTTAAGAAATATCTCAAATCAACAATTGACAGATGCTTCTAGTAGTTGCAACTGACATACTGAATACAGCACGCTGGTGTAAATACTTGCATAAGCAAAGCATACAGTTTTAAACCAAAATAAATGTTTACAGTGTTCATAAATAAAAGCAAGTCTGCAAAAGAATATTTACCCGTGCTATCTCTGAACTCGGCAGGACTAGGTGGTGGTGTCTTTGATACCTTTGGTGACATCAGTTCTGGAATAAAAAAGATCACTTCAATGTGAAAAAATTAACACTATACTGAGTAGAAATTTAAAGAAAAAGTATGGTAACAGTTTTACGAGATATTATTTGATAATATGGAAAACTTTTACCTTTTAGCAGGAAAAAGGGGGAATTTCACTTTACGAAAAACTGTTCATATTCCAGTGTACAATGAGTACTTTTTCTTCATGAAACTTCAGTTAAAAGGATTAGTGGAATGGGGATTAAAGAATTAACTGTTATTTCTCTTTTTACTAAAAATATGTTCACAATTTTATGTGACACATCTTAATAATCGTTCTCTCTCAATACTCTTTTACCCATTCATTTTCTCACTTCCAACCAAATTAAAATACACATAAATTCTTGTAATAATGACAAACTAAATAAAGTATTGTATCTGATCCTCTAATAATAAATAATAATCAGTAAAACTTCTGTGCATTTCACGCGAAATTAGAGGTGCGAACTACATCCATCACCAGCCACTCATGTCTACATCTACTGGGCGTAGAGATACACTACGAAAGGCTACTTTCTTACAAAATAATTTTCATGATGCACTCTTTTTCGCTTCTTTCTCTGCACCTTTTTGAACGAAGGTACTTAAAAGATAACTGTGGGACCATAATAAGGCAGCAAATAAAGGTACTTCATACACAAAGTTTCAGAGTGGCAATCTAGAGTGATCTGAATGATAATAGTCCTACAGTTATTGTGTATAATGATACCTTTGGGCTAGAAATAATTTAGAATACATTTTGATTTCAATACCGATAATTAACGAAAAACGTAACTCATAAATTAATTTTTAGCAAACTTGTACTGAGGATAAAATAATCATATACGGGTATGGCTGAGGTATATATTGTATAAAAGAGAGTGGGGATGTTTTGGAGATGGGAGAAACTCTCTTTATCCCATTCTATAAATAAAATTACATACTGAATGATACATGAGAAGTAATGACCATGTATCCATATACTGTCTTGTACATTTACATTAGTTAAATTTAAGTTATGTGATACAATTAAAAGAAACTAAATTTAATTTACTTTCAAAAGATAGAATTACACAGATTGAAATACAGGGCTTTATTTATAAATATTGTTCACTCATGCGGTGTTTTATGTCTTTCCTCCTCTGCAGGGCTTAATTTTAGCCGGGGCTGTCTGGGGCTCGATTTCAGAAAATATATATCAGTTGTAAATATAGTGTTGGAATCTAAAGTGATTGTGAGAGACTTTTCTGCAATTAATCTGATAATCAGCCCGATAAGAACGTCTCTTCATGTAAAAGCGTGCGTAATTTACTCTTTATAAGACTTGTGGGAACTCCAGTAAATAAATACCAACCTACTCGGTATGTAAAATCATGGCTGACAAAGGAACGACATTCCACCTTACAGAAAAAATATGATAAAGACAATTTATGTACTATGGAAATTTTTTTCATGAACTTTATTTAATATTTCCTTGTGTACGAGGAACTTGTATGTTAATATCTTCTAGTCCTTGTGTAACAGTGAGTATTTCATAGGCTAGATTTCTATATACCTGAAATGCTGATTGTTTGAATTTCCATAAATATAATTATTTAAATCTGTAAACATTGTGATTAAAATAATTTAATCCCCACCAACCACAAACAAGTTGTATTGGTAGAATTGAGGTATCGTATGGTTAGCACTATGATCCCCAACCGTTATAACTGCCTTGCAGAACTGGATTTTGCTACCTATTGAAGCTCCCCAAATTCAATACGATGCTGGGTGGACACCAGTTCCATGCACTGGCCGAAATTTTATGAGCAAATTCATTCCCCATAAGGACTCGAACCTACATGCATTCTGTAGTGTGAGTCCTAGGCACGATGCCTTAGATCATGATGCTACATTGTGGTACGGTTATGCATAAAAGGCGAATTAATATTGAATGTTTAATAGTAATGTAAGAAAAATTATTATTTAAAAATATAAATCATATTCATATTCCTGATTTATTAGCATTTTTATATATATCATTTTTACACCCTATTTCAGAATTAAAGGACTACCTTGATAGAGTGGCACCCTCTGGACTCAACTCCACCCGGGCTAGATTTCAGGGCCCCGGTACCTTAAATTTTACAAATTAAGCACTGTTCCCCTCCTACCTGACAATTCATGTATGAATCTGTTCCTTGAAGGTTTCACGACAGTATACATTCACTTGCGAAGATGGTTAGACAGTTGACTACAGAGCATTTTTCTGTGTAAACATTATTTTAAATACAAAGTCGAGGTGCACATGCCGAATTTAATCAGGCACTTCCTGATCAATTGCCTCCTTCCTGGACTGCAATTCAAGATCTCGTCCAAAAATTTAAATCTACTGGTTCAGTGCAGATCAAAAAGCGAGAGCGAAAACGTACAGTTTTAACACAGGAAAAACTATACGAAATTAGTGCAAATCTTGAACGTAACCCAGAAAAATCACGAAGTTTACAAAAAAAAACCTTCACACATTGGAAAAATAAAGTAAAACATTAGAAATTAAACCACACACATTACAGTGGCCGAACTTAATTGTGTCAATCAGAATATGTTTTCTCGATATAATAGCTATTTAGTTGAGGGAGGACGACAATTCTAGCATCTTCTACAAGGTAAAATTTTATACAAGTTTTAGAAAGCAAAGCCAGCTGTGGCACGCTTAGCAGCAGAGACGTAAAATACCGCGTGAGCAGACAAGGTTTATAACTAAAGCCTTATATTAATATTCCAGTGTTTGCAGTGGCTGTCATTAGATGTGAGAGTCATGAACTGAAATTCAGCAAAGGACAGTAACATATTCTTAGTATAGCTTTTTTCGGAAGGAAATAAAGTAGAGGGTTTTGCATCACAGATTTACAGTAGTAAAAGAATTCTGTTCCTAATTGAGAGGTTTCCGAAATTACAAGCGAGCTATTCCTCGTCCACAAACTTTCCTCCTTGGATAAATGTCAATATAGAGTAATTCCTCAATTAAAACAATTGCCGAAGTTGAATGAGACCATAGATAACTTTTGATTGATAAAGCAGAAAATAAAGTATAAAATAGGCAACAGTGTATCTGGAGCTGGGTTGGCAGGCAGACCCTCGAAATAAAAAGAAAAATTTCAACTCTTCCACTATTTTTGTGTGAATTACATACAACTGTAACAGTAGAGAAAACCATGCCACTGAAGTAAATTAAAACAGTTACGAATGCGTCAAACAAAAGAAAAAATTGATAATGTTATTCCAATGTTTATCGCATAATTGGTCTGTCTGATAAAAATCATAATTATTAACGTTTTTGCATGATTCCAATTTCATTTCAGGTTTGCTAGCTGTCATAATAACCAACTCTGATACAATAAAATATGTTGGTGTACCACATGCACAAATTCCTTTACAATGAATTTCCCAAGATATCAGACTTATTTATATTAAAACTGATTTCAATTTAAAAGCTTTGAAATCTCTAGCATGTGGATATCATGTGCATTCATGAAGATGAGATACAAGTTGTAATGAAATGTAAACTATAAATTGTTCATGATTTTTTTCAAGGTTGTAGACCTACTTAGTTTTGTGATAATGTAAATTTCAAACTACGATTGTTCATAGGTTTATGATGAAATTCTACATTCATCACAAGCATCAGAACATTAAATTCTAAGAATATTTACAAACATATTGACACATCATGCAGATATTTCACAGTGAATGAGAAAACGAGCTCTAGCAGTGAGCTTTGCAACAGAATAGTTGTCAGGCACTGACTTTATAACAAACTATTCATAAATGTTTTCATTCTCTGATATTTACAGTAGTCCACAACATTGCAATCACAATTTTAAAAAATTACTATTTTATACCATTAATATTACATAAAAAAACAAATTTACATATATACAAATTAGTAAATTCTACTGTTATGAATGAATATATAAACCATACATTATGCTGCTGCAAAGGGAAATAGGTACACAAAAAACAACTATTAGTGATACAAAGTCAGCAAGAGAAGATGTTCATACTGGTACTTATTAGTTTAAGTATAATTTAATTCATATTATAAATTACGTATTAAGTTTAAGTTTATAACACCTGGCTTATTATTATTGAATGACATAACCTATAATACATTCTATCCCAGGATTTTGATGTAGTATAGTAGCATTCCTGAATCTGAAACGTGGCCGTTGGTTTGAAGTCTATCTGCCTCTCTGCCTTGAATGGCTCTATGTAAAGAAAGTGATTGGATCCGAAACTTATGAGAAGATTTAATTCATTAATTAATGTCAGTGAATCTCTGCACCCGTCGATGTGTATATTATGGTACAGCTCAGGAATTTACACCTGTGATTTTTTAGATTGTAACTCACTCAAACTTGATTCCAATGATTTGAATTCAGTTTCATAAGCCTGTATCAGATGTAGTCAAAGGTAATCTGTCCACAAGCTTAAAAATATAATTATAAATAAATAGCCTATATACTTTTTTAACTTAGGCCTAAATATTCTATAAGACAATGTACATAACTTCAAAGAGTAGGTACTCGTACATAAGAAATTGATCCCCTGAAAGTAGCCTTTATTAAGAAAAATTACTTAGCATTGTTAATGTCTAACATCCCTGATAACCATATCTACTACTCTATTTACTACAATTTTCATCCACTTAGGCATATACTCGATATAATAATAATAATAATAATAATAATAATAATAATAATAATAATAATAATAATAATAATAATAATAATGATAATAATAATAATAATAATAATAATAATAATAATAATAATGATCATAATAATGACGCTTGGTCAACCAGTAAGACAATATGTAAAGACTGTACTGATATCTTCAAGTGCTCACATATGGTAGCCTAATTTCAAAGAAGACACAGAAAGTTTCATTACAGTTGGGTCATAATCAGACACTGAAGGATTATAACTACATTATACGTTTCGCAATAATTCTGTTCCTTATGCTATCAATAATAACCCTGTTTGTATTTTATTTTGTTGGCCTACCATTTACAAGGTACCCGGTATACAGAAATTCTATTATTTACTTTAAAGCAAGAATGAGATGAATTTTAATTTTCCTCGGACATCAAAGACACTTTTTAAATAGGTAATGCCAAAAAATACATCTGACTTCAATTATAAATTATAAAGAAAATGTATGTAGTTAATCCTATATAAATTCCCTTATCACTCCTCATATACTGTATAATAATCATTACTTATAATACCGGTATTACTATATTATTTGCAAAAATCAGTATTTAAAACTGATACGAGTAATACATAAAAAGATGTTAGTCGTTTACAATAAGATTCTAACTAATTACCTGTCAATCAATCATTAGACTATAAAAGCAAACTGTTGAACAGAAAATATTTATGGATAATTCCTCTCGAATATAGAAATGGACTTTACAACTAACTAACTAACTGTGAAAAGCAAAGCAAAGTAGAACCCAGTGGGAACTGTCATGAAAGTACCTGTCTTCTGAATGCGACCAAAAGTAGTTCGAAACTTTCTTCAATAAATAGAAGAGGTATAGTTCGAATTTAATGCGAAGTTTGTGCTACTACTGTATCGGGATTGAAAGAACAAAATGTCCATTGTTTAAATGCCACATAATGTGCAGTATGAAATATTTTTCTTGTGGGAATTTCTGTATTTTACTTAATATGTAATCTCATAGTAACTTATTTTTGTTCCTTGCACATATAATTTGGTCCACAAAGCTTTATCTAGTAAATTGTTAACCCAACCATTAATTTTTTCCGGATCTTAAGCAAATTTGTAAACTAAGATTCTTTTTATTTATGAACTTGCATCTATCAATGTGAAGAAATTACATTTAAATAAAAATCATTACACCTGATTGTGAAAGAAACTTGATTTTATTACCGCTGTCGTCATTATTCTTCCAAGTTTTAGGCATATAAGAGTACCAATCCGTCATTGACTGAATCATCCTAAACTTATCTTTCTGTTTCGCATGTATCATAAAAGTTGTTTTCAAATTCCTTCTTTTTTTTTTTCGACATGAATTTCGAATTCCATCTCTCATTTGAAACAAATTCTAAAACTGTAATTCCAAAATTTTATTTTCAATTTCTTTCTAATATCGAAACTACATTTACGACCCAGAAGTGAATAAGAAGCAGTTTTTTTTTTTCATATATCTAAATCTCAGTTATCATAAATATTTTTTATCAAGTCGTTTGTTTACATTATCTTGAGACTTGAATGTAATTAATTTCGCCATTGTCAGTAGGTTCAGTGGTATGTATGTTACTTTTACAACCTCTATCTAGACAGACAGACAGACAGATAGATAGATAGACAGACATTTCTACAATATTTCTTTTGCAGACGGTGAGCCATTTACTTGATTATGACTCTTTAGGTCCATATTTTTTCAAATTATTTATATTATTCAATTTTAATAATAAGAAAACTAGAAACGTGTCAAACAGTAAAAGAGAAGAATTATTACTGCCTTCTATATTTGTTACCGGTACATAATATATTATTTTTGTCGAGTTCTATCATTTCCAGCATATTATGGGAGAAATGGAATACAATTACTGCCTTCTGAATTGTTACATAAGCTGGTATACAATATCAAAGTTCTTTGACAAAGCATATGATAAAATATTTAATCAACGATCTGTGATTAAAGGTAGGATTTGAAGTATATTAGACTATATAAAATATTTTATCACAGAAAAGGTAGAATTAAGGAACAAGAATGAAGTCTACTTTTACAGTAAAATAAAATAAAACCTTTTTTTTATCACAGATAGGCCTATGCATAAATGAATGAAGAACAGTATTATGCTTGTTTAGCTATAATTAGTTCAAAATATTGCATACTGCTGAAAAAGAAATAGAAAAGAAGAGGAAACACCTATGGGTTAAACCATGGACTGCAAGAGGTGGCAAGAAAAGTATATATATATATATATATATAAATTCTAAATTATAGACATCAGCTCAAAGAATTTGAGTGACTACAAGGGTCCTGAATACAATAAACATGTACAATATAATGTAATGGATACAGTAAAGAAAAAAGAAAGTTAATTGTTTAAGGCAAATATAAGTGGATTAATTGAAATAGAGATGATGATGTAATATTTGAAGAGAATCCTTGATAATATTTATGAGGACAGACATTACATAATCAAAAGGAATGTGAAGTTCCTTAAGATAATTCCATGTGAATTTGGAAATAGAACCTCTACTGCCAAAAAGCAAACCAATGACAGAACATTGTTTAAGAGGGACGTTGTACTTTTGAGAAAGATAAGGCAGCCAAGGTTCATATATGGACTTCTTCTCAATATCAACTTCGGTGGCCTGATTTAGGTTCCTTTCGAACTTACAAAAAGAACTACAATGTGAGGACTTGGAAAGTCATATAAATTATTTTGGGAATGGATGAAGAAAATTTTCAGTTTGTCCAGACTTGTGCATCCTTCCTGTACAGCAGTTATAGTCTCTACTATTTTATGTACACTCTCGTTCTTTATTTCTTTTTTTGTAGTCCGTGTTATATAACATTTCATTTGCTTCATATTCTCATATCAGAATTTTGTTTGTAGTAAAAGTCCAAAAACATTTACGTTCTACCATATTTGTTTCAAGCTAGTTAGATCTTTTATAAAAGATAACAAGTTAGCACTTACATTTTACAAAAGATCTTTTATAAAAGAAAGTCCTTTACACTGTCACATATTTTATAACATTATATTTTGTAAAAGATCTTTGACATATATTTTTGATAGTGTAATACCAGCCATACACTATTTTTGCTGAGTATTACTGCTCTTATGAGGGGAAATGAGATAGAATTACTGCCTTCTGTATTGTTACATATACTATTTTTGCTGAGTTCCATAAGTTCTAAAATCTTATGGGGAAACGGGATAGAATACTGCCTTCTGTATTGTTACGTATACTAGGCTATTTTACCAAGTTCCACAATTTCCAGAATCTTATGGGAGGAATGGAATATAACTCCTACAGCCAATCTGATGAAGGTAAAACATAATTCCTATAGCTAATATGATGACAGGTAAAATGTGTACTTTCTTTAACTTACATTATTTTTGCAACAAGGTCTATGTAACGAACAATTTTGTCCGAGAAAATGCTGTTTTCATATTGGTAGTATTTGATATAAGTACATATACCGTACTGACTAAACATACCTAATTATTTTATTTATGAGTGTTATTTCTGGTCAATTGTATGTTTTCTTTCACGTTTATCTGACCTAATATCCACATTTATTTCTTTTTAACACATTTCATACATTATAATCTTATTTGTGCAAGAAAGTAGCAGAGTTAACAATAATTACACTTTTTTATTTCTTACAGTCAATAAAAACTAATTTCCACACAGTGCCGTGAAATATTTCTTCACAATATGGTCTTAATGACAACTGTAGCTCACCATAAAGGTACCGGTAGGCCTATATATAAATTCTTTCGAAAGTCCTAGTGATTGTATATTCTCGTTGATATTTTTTGTTACAATGCCCTCTACTGAAATTATTACTGGTACTCTTTTTACTTCTTTCAGATATCCCTGACTTATAAGGGCAGGGTTTGTGTATTTAATAAAGTATTTTCAATACACTGTGTCTTCCTTAAATGTTATATTACTGCAATACCATCATGAATGATAAATCTTCTTGACTTGCTTTCCCATTAATAATGAGTCAGGAGACTAGTTTACTATATTTTTTTAGTTATGATGATTCAATCCCAGTACAAAAAAATATCAGATTCTAATGAAGCATCAGGTTCATATTATTTTGTAATAGGATTGCGGATTTATTATTATTATTATTATTATTATTATTATTATTATTATTATTATTATTATTATTATTATTATTATTATTAACTTACAACTATAACCATACTCATGCGTATAAACTGCTCATTTTATTTGTACAAAGTATAATTTACCAAGGAAAATGTTAAGGAAAAAGTCTATTGGATTTTATATAACAATGCTACTAGGCAAATGGCTGATGAAATCTTACCTTAGTTATCATGGAGACTGGCTTTCACCTGCAATCTTTTGAGCTGGAAGAAGGTTTTTATCCTGTTGGAGATACTAACTGAAAACCACTATCTACACAGTTCTTGTATCCATCTTCTGTTCAGATTGGTGTTTCTTCTTGTTATAATTTACAGATGCACACGCACACACACACACAAATTTCTTTATACATACATATAAATACAATATGGCATTAAATATTACAACCATTTCGAATAAACGCAAATTTTTATTACAGGAAATAATAGTACCGGTATGAGTAATGCTCAGAGCTTGTGATAACTCCATATGCTTCTGGTGTTCCAATATAGTTCAATGATTCGGGGTAAAGCAGGCTGCCTTCACGTGATGTCCCCCCTGGATTTCAACTACATTTTAAAGCTCTTACGTAGGTCCCACTAAAATTTTAACGGTGAATAACGTTATTATTCCAGGATCACTAAGAAGGGACAGATTTTCGAGTAATACAGACGCAATTCCGTTTTTTTATGCTAATAACTTAATACTCACGAGTATTTATAGAAACACGTTATATGATTAGTGAAACAATAAAGACATTCTATGCAGAAATGATGTTTATTACATTCCAAAAATAAAATTGAATGTTCCTTAAACAATAACCCTAAAAACATAATACGTACTTCTAATTTTAGAGAATATGAACCACTTGTTATGGTTAATATGGGACATAATGAGAATGAAATGAATTAATAAATGCGATCTTTTCAAATGCAATTCATTTAAATCTAACTCTTACGGTTTAGAGGTTACGACAAAATTTATGTTTGGCTTAGGCAACTGCAATGCTGAAAGCAAATGCAATAACCTGTGACGTAATGCACAGACGAACATGTTTACAGAAAGCAATTGAGCAGAATATATGAGAATTTATATGAAAAGAAAACGTGAAGAGAAAAATAATTCCCAATCTAGTAATAATGTAGGACTACTGGTACCTAAATGAAGAAAGACTAATGCCGAATATGTAGCCTACGTGAGTATAAACAAAGCAAAGTTCCAGAGCTCGAAATGGACCAGAGTGGACTTCCAGTTCGTGAATTTCAGGAACCTTTCTGTTCCGTCTCGTAAGAAATGACTATTGTCCATTCCGGATTGTTTTAATTTAGTATTAGGCCTAATTATATAGCTATGGTATTTGAATATATTTTTCAATTAAGTCTGAATTAAATTACTGAAAATACTGATGACACTGTTGGTACAGTACTGCTTTATTGTAAGTTATTATAGCATTTCTGTAAGCTTTCGTTAATTTATAATATTCTTGCAGCATGCCTTTCATATGTTTGATTCTGCAATTGAATATCGTTGAGGTTCTGAATAATAGCACAGCATTAAATGAAATGAAAAGGGCCGGGACTCAGCAACACTTATCACTCCATATCGAGCTGATGATCAGATGCCAGATCCACTGCTAGGCAGGGAGTCGAATTTCTTATTGTTTAAACTGCGACCTGAGTATCCATTTCAAAAACTTTGAGAAACAAAGGTTCCGTTCATAAGTGTAGGGCTGGAAATCACTAGAAATAATATACTGTACGTGCCAAAGTAAATTACTAAAGATGTGTGGATTTTATCCTATATATATATATATATATATATATATATATATATATATATATATATACATATATATATTCCAATGGAAAGAACTAGACTCCCAAAATTAGCATTCCAGTAAGCTCCAACAGGACATAGAGATCAAGGGCGCCCAAAACATCGGTGGAAAGACCAAGACCATCTTCGTTAGGTTCACCATCACAGGCCATTTTGACCTAAAACGAACCTGTTCATGATGATGATTTTTTTCCTCTGAAATAATTGACTACTGTTCGTGGTTTCCATCTATGTAAATATGATAAAAAGATGAAACTTTCCAAATTCATATCCGAAATTTTTATATCAATTGATGTGTACCGGTACCTAAATATTTCCTTGTAATACTCATTGTTTTCTCCCTAGTCATTAATTCTATGGCTGTCATCAACAGTACTATGTCCACGAAAATAACAGAACATTTCATTTCGTGAAAACGTTCATTTCGAGCCCTGTATATACTGTAAGTCAACTCTTCCTACACTGTTTTAATGCCGGGGTAAAGTTGTTTCAATACAAAACCTAACATTTAACGTTATTCAGCGTTAATCTGAAACCAAGGTTCCCCCATTCTTTCCTTACGATGCTGATATAATTTTACTTTTTAATTTAAAGCCTGAATTTATAATTTGGAATAAAATGTCATTCTATAATAGGGACAAAGACAGTATCAATATTGCATACGCTAAACTCAACTATTGTTTACACGATAAAACTTTTTTTGACATTGTTGCTCACCTTATTAACGAAGTTCATGGCAAAGGCTATGGGCTCTCTGGTCAGTAGTAAAAAAAAATGGTAAATCGCTTCTTTCATACGACATGGACACAGTGTAATGATAAAGCTTTTTATAAGCGTCTATTATTAGTATGTCACTACATGAAGAAAAACAACAGATGTGGGATGTGACTTACCTTCTGCAGCAGGAATCACCTTGTAGGTAGTCTCCAGCCGTACCAGCTCCTCAGACACACCTTGGAAGAGCTCGGAGTCTCGGCGCTGGTCGGCTGCTGTCCTCACCGGTTGTGGCGATGGCTTTTTCTTTGATATGTCTTCTTCTACAGGTTTTTCTTCCGTTGTTGGTTTAGTCTCTTCTTCTTGTTTCGTGGGGGGAATAGGTTTCGAGTCTTCGATTGTGGACGACACTTTAGAAATGTCTTCTGATATGGACGGGGGTGATACCTTTTCTTTTTTGGGTTTCACATCGGTTTTTGTTACTAACTGTTCTGACACGGGCGGTTGCCGCTCGTACTGTCTGTCACGCTTGTCCTGAGCAAATATTTCCTTTAATTGAGCCACTGTTTTACGTTCTTCCTCTACCACTTTTTCTTCACCTATATATTTAGTCTCTTCAATATCTCTTTCCTGTTTGTCTTTTGAAATAGGTGGCTTTGGAAGTCGGTCTGAAAGATGGAATAGTTAAATGAAACAATAATAACAAAAAAAAAAATGAAGTTTACTACAATCAAATTCGAAAAAAATATATATATTATCTATAATACATGATTAGAAAAAAAAAAAAAAAAAAAGAAAACATAATTTCTAAGTACATAAAAATACGCCGTCTTTTAGACATAAATCCTATTATAAAGAAAGAAGAAAATTAATAACTGCATTTTGCTTATGTATTTCCTCTTAATATTACGAAAAAAAAATCATAATTTAAAACAATTCCCGAGTACGAATGCAGAAATTAATCAGCGTTCACCAATTATTTGATCACCCCTATTTATATACGTTTTGAGTTTAAAATTTACACAAGACGATAATTCCAGTGTTAATTACACTTAGGCCTATTTTACATTATCCTAATTATTATACAGACTTCAAGAGCTTGACTACTTGATACATCACGTAGATGAAGCCAATAACAGTAGTGTAATGAATGGCTTTATACACACTCTATTCAAATGTTGATCATCTCTTTTATATGTCCATTTTCTCAATACTGCGAACTTCTGTTACACTAACAGAAGGCAGCAATTTTTTTAATGCTTTAATACTCCCTGCAAACATAGCCAAACTGATTTCATACATTAATGAATATAATATAAAGACATGAGTTTTAAAAGTACTGTAAATATTTCTGCTTACAAAGAAAAAAAAATATAAAATAATATGAAGCATAAAGCTTCATTTTTAAATATTTAATGCACTTAAAAAAATAAATACATTCCAATTAAATGTATAATTTCACATTTAACTTTGACGTCTGAAATGGGTGACTTTGGAAACTGGTTTGAAAAAAAAAAACTGCAAATATTTTATAAAGATTGAACATAATTAAGTTTGAAAATGAATAAATATTGTGTGGAAATTAAAGAGACCAAATTTATTTACACTACGAGTATAAACATGCGTAATTTTTTAATTTCATTTATCGTAAGTAATTGGCCTGCAAAATAGTATCGCAACAAAGTCTGGGGGAAAAATTAAGAGGGAATTCACAGAATCCCGATAATTGCATGTACATGTCTTTTTATTGTTTTGTATTTTACTATTATTTTTTATAATTATGAATATGGGTTTTTACTTTACTTTATTTTTGGTTATAAAGGATGCTAGTTGCTTACTGGATAAAGTTCGTAGTTTATTCTCTTACAAGTAGATTATGCAACACTCGAAAGATGGTACAACGCATACAATTTGGCATGTGTGACATCTAGTAGAGACTTCTTGAACTTCGTGTTATACTAAAAATGTTAGATTTTCTCACCAACTGTACCGCGAATAAAATGTATTCATGTCAGAAAAGATTCAAAATAAAATTAAAATCATTGAATATTCGTTTGTAAAGTGCCAAAATTTACTATTACAGTACATAATTTTAGTTATAGAATTGAAAGCAACAAATTGTATTTGCTACTTCTGACATTAAAAATGAGAATTCTGAATGGATATTGCAAGTGAACATTGCCCTCACATATGTCAGTAAGACAGGAAATTTTAATTTATTTATATGCAATATGAATACAAAACTGTAACAGTATGGAAAGAAAATTCTTCGTTGAAATGTAACAGGCCTCGAGCTTAATACGAAGAATGTTCTATTAGTGGAAAACATTGCTGTTTTATTATTTTAATCTTAGTTGCTAGTTAAATATGGATTCTCAGATCGGACTCATGACAACATATATAATCATATGAAACACATGACTGGAATAAACTGACATTAGTTTCGCATTTTTCTACTACAATAACAGACTAACTTCTATTAATGAAATCCTGTCTTTTTTACTAATCATCCAGTGCACATAGACGCAGAATGAATAAGCTAATAACATTCTCAAATTCAACATTCTGCATATTTCTTTTAATTTCTAAGAATGCCATGACTTTAATGAATATTATAGAAGTTTCGTAATGTAATAATACCCACGAACTCAGTAGGAATTTTCCACAAGGAGGAGTGTTTAGAGCCAACAGTAGAATATCATTTTCTCAGCAGTAATGTATTCATAACGTGAACCAAGGATAAGCTTTCATAAAAGGGGATAAAGAGCAATTCACTCTCCCACCTCAACGTAATTGCAAATAAGACCATGTATACGAAAGTTTCATTGTCCAAAATTATTAAAACTATTGCTATTACTGTAATATCTTTTTTTCGAAATGAAACAAACAGACTGAAAAGACACCTACAAATGATCGAATTTCCTGACCAATTATGGTTCATACTTACAGATTCAGCTTACAGCTAATAACGCCACTTTGATTTTCGTGAAAATGTGGCAAATTTCAGCTCTTTCGCACATCCCAGTTAATTAAAATTAAAAAAAAAAACAAGTAAATGGCATAAAAATGTATAGGCCTACTTTAAAAGAGACGATAAAAACATGATGGAATTCTATGTCAACACCAGATATGATTTTAGCTGAGCAAATAACAACGTAAAAAGTTATACTGCATTTTATGAAGGTACGTGTACGAGAACAAAATGGCAAATTCCCTTT
Organism: Periplaneta americana; assembly: GCF_040183065.1. Classification (NCBI taxonomy): domain Eukaryota; kingdom Metazoa; phylum Arthropoda; class Insecta; order Blattodea; family Blattidae; genus Periplaneta; species Periplaneta americana. The sequence continues at coordinate 95,294,143 of NC_091129.1, forward strand.
TGTAAACATACTGAGTCCCTAAAGGAAGGCAGCAGAAAATTTAACTACAAACATGAACCAAAAAATTCGGTTTTGTTAGAGCTAATGGTTATAGTGAATTAATTTTTCGTTTGACAATATTATCTAATTGTTTATATGATATGATATATTTATTTCTACAGCTCTTATTTAGTAATGGGTCGCCATCACATCTTTGTATTCGTGTTTCCCATCACGTTCTAATTACAATAAAACATACAAACTTTCACCGACGTGTGCAGTCATCTTATTTTACCTTTACTACTCCTATTATTATAATACTGTACATACTCTCAATTTATTATCTAACCTCTCACCTTGAAAACTTTCCCTTCTATCTAGTGATCACCTCACCACTTTTATTGTTTACTTACATAGAATTACTTCCTATCATTTAAAATTTCCCCAATTTGTATACTATCTTCTACCAGTAGGCCCTACTACTTAATAGTAACCATTCACTTTCATCTCAAATTTACATTTACTTCTACCTCTTCTCACTTCTGTCATCGCTCTTATCTCTTATTTCTTTACTAGTCACTGAATCACATGTTTATTTATTTGTTCATTTTCATCCCCGATAAATGTTTCATTAGACACTATTATTGCAAGTCAATGCTCAACTCAACCTTCATTTGTAAACTTAAATTGAAATACTTCCTCTCTTCATATCATTTAAATTTCCCTGATGGTACACTGGACTTAGCAGTCACTTCCTATATTAATAACCTTTCACTATCATTTCCCATTAACAAATACTTTCAATTTCCTGTTGTCACCTCCTTTATCATCTTTTACTTCTCTGGACACTACTTCACTTACTCGTTCATACATTTTAACCTCCGATTATTTTGATAGTCACTATTACTGATTGAACACTTAATTGTTTCTATGTCTTTTTCCACTCTTTTATCGCTTATCCCCTTAAGCACCAACTTGTAGACTGTAGTTCTGCGGTCGCTTATTTCCTCCTTTCTTCCCCTCACAAGTAGATGGGCTACCCAAATCTTCTTTACTTCCCCTCCTTGTCGATAATTGTTTATAAAATACTATAAAATATGCTCTGCGGTACTTATTTTATAATACAGTAATATTTTCGAGAAATAATCCATATAATCCATATAATTGAAACCTATTTCTGCTTCACAAAATCAAAACATACTCGTACCTTCACAAGAATTCATACAGTAATTACATAAAACTAGAATATTTGCCTGATGAAGAATAAGGACCAGCTTAATTCAAAATCTGCACGACACATTAGTGAAATTAGTAAATTGAATTGTTTCATAATTAATTTCATGTATGACTTAAACAATACCTTATTAAGTTAAACAGCAATTAAAATCTGATTGTATGAATTCATAAATATCAGTTGTGTTAATGGGACATATTTTAAGACATTTTACAGCCGAAATAATTGATCCTACGATCAGATTTGAAATTTCAGCCACTCAACCATCTGAAGTGAATGAAGAGAAAAAGAAAATCTACTAGCCCACGATTCAGTACCTATCAGCGAAATGCAACATTGAAAAAAATCACAGTTACCGGTCTCTTCTTCGGAGCAAGAGGCACCATTCCGAAAATCTCTGTAAAGTGGAGGGAAAAATACAAGCTGAAGAGAGATCTTCAAGATGCCATCGTCACCACCATAATAAAATTTTCTGTATCGATATTTCGCCAGAATCTTTATGGTGTACAATTTAAATTGTACTAGGTTCTATTTTTTTCTACATGTCTTAATCTCTTTTGTTTGAAACCTGCTTATATAATTTTTCATTTTAAATTTTATTGTGAGCTATTCCGTGTCGCAAGGCAAACCCAAAATATTGGGTCAGACTAATAAATTAAATTAGTTGATATGTTTGCTTATTACATATTTTACTAGAAACATGGGTTAAGGTTTAACAAGTCTTCAGACCTTACTAAAATTATTACTAACCTTCATAAGGCTCTTTCTTTTCTGCTTGTACCAGTTCTTCAACTGATTCCGATTCCTGAAATAATTCACATACAGCATTAACCTGTAAGTCCTGTACACAATATATTACACCGTGCATAAAAGAGTGTTTACATGCATCTAAGTTTAACCATCAGTGGGAGTTTTTTCCCTTATCTCTAGAATTACAACTTAGTCAGTTCACGATTTCTGTCTACAAAATCACTTATCAACCATTAACCACAATCAACCTGAAATAATGTTGATCTAACTAATTTCTGCAGTAGATAAAGTACCATTAGATGGCTCAATAAAGAAATACATTGTTCTAGTCAATTCGTGTATACAGTATTATATTACAAATAAGAGAAAACTTCACAAGCGATCTTGATGTTCTAACGTGCAGTCTTTCAACCATGCACACATACTAAACCAGTAAACAATATTCTGAGTACAAATGTCCCCGATAATCAGTACTTAAATTTCTACATTCAATTACATATGATTGTACTAATTGAACTGTCCCTCATGTTGTCATGTACAAAGATTGTACTAATTAACCTGACCCTCACGATGTCTTCCGGTAGGCCTATCTAAAATTAGGTGTGATGAGTGAATTCCCTAGCAGTATCTTAGCATTGAAGTTGTCTTGAGATCAATATCTCACAAATCTCTGTAGATATCGTGTATCAGTAATCAATTAATAAATGGACACACCCTCTAAAAAGCAAATATGAGTAGTACAGAATATAAGTGATATGATCACCAAATGCCTATGGATTGGCTCGGAGAAGGACAGGGCATTTTATTTTGGCTAAATTTTTAAATATTTATGGCCATGGTTGCAAATTATATAATTTACCTGCACGAACAAGCTATCAAGGTCAATTATAAAGGAAAACAAGGGTAATGAGGAAGTTATCTGTCGTGTAAATCTATCTGGAAAAAAGTGCCTCATTATGAAATAAATATGGTATGATTACAAAACAACTTATCGTCTGATGGAAATGTATAATCGCTCTTCTATAAATACACAACAAATTCAATAGCTAGAGAGTCCTTCCACAGAGGAAGAAGTATTGTCAATTATTAAAAGTTAGAGCTTACCGTGGATAGAAACTTCAACGAAGCAAGAAAGTCGTATATATTACGAGACCGGTAAGTTTCATGTCAGTACATTTTGTTCATAAAGATTGTGTTTGTGTTACTACACCCAAGGAAATATACTGATAATATTTAAAAGTTTTTACTCAAGTAATGACGTTATAAATAAGAACAAATTTATCAAGAAATGGTAATTTTACGAAACCTACTGTAACTTTGATATTCATTATGATTTTAATGGGTTAATACGGGGTAATCGTATTCATTTGTACATTTATTTTTTTTTTTTGGAGGGAGGAGGTAATAAATATTCCTGCAGATAGGATTGCATACAGATTTGTCAGCACGTATGTTGCATGACGACACATATTTTGGGTAAATAATTATTTTAAAATTTCGTTGTACTTTCTCATAATTATGAATATCGCATAGTTGCCAAAGATCACTTAAGTTCAATGAATGGTAGTTAACAATAAAATAAATCGAACAGCATAAAAATTAACTTAGTACCAGTACTGGTACCGGTAGCTGGTGATTTTTTTTGACGGGAGAAATGTAGATACAATATCTTATAGGATGAGAAAAAACTATAGGAGATTCTTGAATGTACTATGTTATATAATAAAGTAGACTATATAAGAAGAGTCAGCCTTACTGTAAGGCAAACAAGATGGTTGTTTAGGCAAACCATCTGTTAAGAATCCTGTGGGAGTTTATAATACAGTACCGGTACAGTAATTTGTTGGAAACTTTTGTACATTTCCCAATTTTCCAATTTTTAAAACATCTGAGATACGAAAACTTATGGCTCAAAAATAAGAATTTTCTCAAATCCTCGTGATTTCTTTATATCACCCCTCATGAAGAGACATGATAATGAACTATTACAGTTCTGCAAGCAACTATAGGAACTATATTGAATCTTACATAAGAATGGTAATTTATTATCCATTTGCGTGCCGACAGTGGTGGAATAATTTGATTCTGATTATGTGTGGGAATGCGTTTTCACCCAACACAGATCCGCCATAACATGTCAAACTACTAATCGTAACTGATAGAAAATTTTTTTTGTACATAAAATATTATTACAAGATTTTTTTTCCTATGCATACATTGTTAGATTAATTTAATTTATTAAATGCACATTATGGCATCCAATGTGGGAATGCAATGTCTATAGGAAAGTCTATGATGTGGTTAATGTTTACATTATTTATTTTTCTTAGCTGTCATTAAGTTTAGTTACATAATCTGACAATCAGTAAACTCCGTCATAGTTGTTTGAAGGACTAAGAATTTTGTACCTTCAATGCAGATTACTTCTGAATCGCCAAATCAGATCATAACTTGTCTGCAGTGTGTTTTAATGTGCATAATGCATCTGAATTGCAGTAACAATTCGTATTACAGAAACTTCAGTAAAAGAATATTCTCAAAACTGAAACTGATAAAACTTACTGACGATCCATTATGTCAAGAGAGAGAATTTCAGCTTCTGTAGTTGAATATGATAGTGCTTCAAAATTAGATTATTCTTTAGTTGCTAGCATAGCGAAATGCAGCCGCAACTCCATGTCTTCACAGCGAATGTTTATTACAGTCTAGATCAACAACTTAATTAGCATAATTTCCTTCACAACAGCCTACTGAATGACTTCAGCCAAGTACTGGTACTCTCAAAGGTTAAAGTATAATCTATATCTAAGTAAAGTAAATTATCCACAACAACCATCTGAACATATCTGTTTTAAATTAAGGGTGGTGACGAGTGAAATTTTGGTCATTTTCAGTCAAAAATCGCATTTTTGTTTTCTTGTAAAAAAAATTAATCAGCAATTTCTTCTTTATATGTTGAGCAAGTTTTAATGCTCTGTGGCGTCCGAAAGCATAAAAATTACGCAATATATAAATGGCTGCATCCTTCAACTTTAATTCAATGCAAATTTTACATGCTGTTTTGTCACACTTTTTTTTTCAGCAATTTCGTCAGGTTCGAAGGCTCTTACAATCTTGATGCTAGGAACATGAAATCTTTACTGCATGTTCTATATATTGTGGTTAATTAAATAGCACATGGATTTTATGATTAAATTAATACTTTTTAAAATAAAAAATGAAATATTTATTGCAGCAATAGAAAATTTCTATTTTTAGGTACGCAGTGGTTATAAAAATTTGTTCCTCCTTTTGTAGTAAAGATATAGGAAAACTAATGCGTGACGTTTTTCTGAATATGCCACTGGAAAAAATATTGCAAGCATTTTACTGAAAAACTGAATGACACAATTTGCAAATTTTCAAAATATTTTTGTTAATAATTCAGAAACTAATTGACTCACGAAAATAAAACTTCACCACGTCATTATCAATCACACAAAAATCAAGGCCATAATTTGAAAAATGTAGAAAACAGAAATTTCGCCCCTCTTAACTAACACAACTACAGCTGTTAAAATTTTCAATATAACAATTTACAAGTAAACAAATGATACCAGTTCTGAGTTTATGTTTACGTTCAGGTAAGTATCTCTGTCAAGAGCATAAACTAAGATACACGTTATTTGTCTACAATAAATCTATTACATTCTACAAAAAAGAAGAAGAAGAAGAAGAAGAAGAAGAAGAAGAAGAAGAAGAAGAAGAAGAAGAAGAAAGTAGCAATCACTTCCTATTTAGAATAAAGATTTTAATGTAGGATACTAATCAGACTTTGCCAGATTTTATTTCATTTTTATTTATTTAGTTACTGTACTTATTTTTGCATGTTGAAAGCCATGAAAAATCCCAGTTAATTTCCCAGGCATTGGAAGCTACATCAATTTAACAAATTCCTATGACTCAACCACAATTATTCGTACCTACACTCCTGCAAAATTAAAATAACACTTGATTCACTTACCTTCATGATGTCCTGTTCATCATACGTTATGTCCAGACTAGCGTCTCTTCTTAAGGAAGCGTCCCGTGATGGTCCCAATTCTTCTTTTAAGTTTTCAAAGCCTGACTGGTCAAGCTGAACTTTAGCAACTGCTCTATCCATTTCATCTACATTAAATATACACTGTTGAACTATGTCATCGCGCCCAATTTTTCTTAGTGCTGTCTCCAACACATTGCCTAAAATAGAAACACGTAGGTATATAAAACTGATACAAATATAACAACGTAAAAACAAACTGAAGATCACTGGAAGGAACAACTGGAAGATAAATTTTCTTGCTCCAGTCTGAGAATTTATTATTATGAGTTTATACCTGTCGCTTTGTTCCCAGCATGTTGAAGCCATAACCTCAACATAACCATTGCTTGTTGTGCTACGCTGCTCGGGCATTCCGACTTGACGAGATTGATATCTGACGTCGTGATTCCAAGCTCACTAGCCAGGGGCACCCAGTCCTCTCCAAGTAAATTGCTAATGTCTGATAACCGAAGATCTGTGCGCTGATATGTTGTTTCTAGGCGACCTGCACAGAGAATTTTGTGATTGGAACTTAACTTGGTAGGTACATTTATTTCTTAATATTTAAAAACTTATGACCACACAAAACTCACAGTGACTATTCTAAAATAAATTCCAAACAAAGTTAAAGAAAAGTAAAATATTAGAGTTGAGGAAATCAGAACAGCAGCAGAAGAAGTAGCTACATACCAGTATGTTATCATTCACAACATTTACTTTTATAAACATTTCTCAAAATGCAATATAAAAATGAGGTTTTTTTTATATAGTGTACAATAGAATGTTATATGTTATTGTGAAAACACAGAATTAGAATTCATATCTATGAATTTTAAATTTAAATAATTCAGTTTGAAAGTGTTAACGAAATTTTAATTACTGCTACTGATAATTTTAATTGCTTTTCTCGTCACTGATAGTAAAAAAATATCAATTACCAGGTATGTAACAGATGGGAAAGTAAGGAAGTTTCATATTTTAAACATAGTACAGTAAAACCCCGTTCATCCGGACAAATTAGAGCTGACAGTTCCTGATTAGCCACAGACCAGATTAAGAAATAAAAATAACAATATATGTAAATAAAAATATGTATAGTATAAAAGCATAATAAATACTATGATATTACAAATTATTAATAGTTTCCTTTTTTTATTTGAAAACTGTCTTTTTATGTGTTTTGTCGAACATTTCCTTCAGTTCAAGCTCATACACATGTCTCATTGCAGAAGTTTCCTAATTGTCAATTTGTTAAATAAAATATATCACACAATTCAAGTGTTGTTAAACCTCACTTAACTTCATTTTTAGTATTCGAATATCAGTAGACCTACCTTCATTTTATGATGCACCATCAGTCTCCAGTAGAGCAATGGAATGCAGATTTTTTGCTCGCTCTTATTTGTTCGAAGATCTCACATTAGAGAGAAAGTTTCCTTCCAGTGAAGACAGCATTAAACCATGTTGAATTATGATCGTGTGAAAAGAGATTCGCAGGAAGCAACCGGGAATCGTTTAAATTTTTACTCGGAAGTCCACATAGCCTACAACACTTTTTACTGTGACTTAATGAGTAACATTTATGTTCTGTGGGACACTGAAGGATCAATCAATCAATCTTCTTAATGTATCCAGCTGTTTGCTGACAACATAAAGTCCACTACAGTCTACTCAGTTTTTGTTTTTTACTGAAGGATAAAATAACAGAATAATATTTATGTTCGTTCTGATTCATCATTCTATTTACTATGTTTTGTGCTCAATTTTACTTTCTTCTATCATTTCAAATGTTATATCAATTAAAATTAATTCCTGATTAAATTTCCAACTTCTTTACCATGTTAATATTTAGGATTTACCTTGCTTGACTAGTTTCGAAGTCTTGTGCTTCATTGTTCGAAACCTAGTAGACTAGGCTTTGGACAATGAAGCACAGAACTTCGAAATTAGTCAAGGAAGATAAATCCTACATATTAACACGGTAAAGAAGTTGGAAATTTAATCAGTGATATAAGAGCATTAAAAATGTATACAGAAAATGAAGAAAATTAATTGCATACAGGGTGAACCAAAAGTAATGTCATTAATGTCAGGGGGTTATTCTTTGAGATATTTAAAAAAAAAGATTTAATACAATTTTGCTTGTGTTTGCTTCCTTTCCGAGATAGAAATTGTTTTATATGAAACATTTCATAGTCTGTTTTGGGAAAACAATTCTCAATATGCTCAGTCAATTTAAGAAAGCAGTGTATTATGATAATAAAAGATAGAAAGAATTTTAGTTTTGTCCTTTAAATTTGCAGAAATTTGATCAGAACAAATGTAACATTTTTAAATTCCTTTTCAGAAAGAAAAGTTACTTTTGTTCGGATCAAATTTCTGCATATTTAAAAAACAAAACTAAAATTCTTTCAAGCATTTATAATCATAACACACTGCTCTCTTAAATTGACTGAGCATATTGGGAATTCACTCAATGGCTTTCCCAAAACACGATATGAAATGTTTCATATAAAACAATTTTTTTCTGGAAAAGGAAGCAAAAACGAGCAAAATTGCATTAGACTTTTTTTGTTGAAATATTTCAAAGAATAACTCACTGAAATTAATGACATTACTTACGGTTCAACCTGTATTTTTCATCTTGTATACCGGTACTACATGAAACTTAAATAATTTCTATATTAAATTATGTCTGTGGATCAAAAACAGAATAATACAAGAATAACAACTGAGAGCAACAAAATTAAATAATGATTTATGTTCATTCTTTAATAAATTATTTTTTCCACACATCACTTTTGAGGTCCAATGGCTTGCTTAATTTATATCCGTGGCTTAAATGTTTAGCCTCTACAACATGTCTAATTTCTACATCCATGTTTACAGGGTCAAATGTCACGAGTGTGTTTCGTTCGTCTCCAGCATCACTCACTCTAGGTTTAGTGATGAGCAATAAGGCCTTGAACACTCACAGCATCTAGTGATTTAATAGCCTACTACATGATCACTTTCTCATGGTCGAGCGAAATTAGTAAATGCAGGGCTCTAGTCTCTAGTCTTATTTATAATACCCACAATCTCTCCATTCATTATTTGATAGCCTGGTCACCTTCATGATTGTCGAGATATTTCTCAAACACTTTTACTATGACAGACCTCGTCTACTCTTAATCAGTGCATACGGTGGTCCTTGACTTCAAATTCTAGACTCTCGAATATGAACTATAGTATATGGTAACTTAAGCTTCGTCTAGTGAGAGCACAGTAGTTTGATTTATTTTAGGGTATTCCTGTGTCAAATTTATTTTTATTCTTCAAAACGCTTGTCCTGATTAAATGACAGCCAGTTTAACAGGGTCTGGCTTAACAGAGTTTTACTGTACATTTGTCCAGCATTAGTACCATCAATTTTGCGTAAGAAGAAATTAGAGTTTGAAAAGCTGTATAGTACAGTGGGTACATTCACTACAAGGCAAATATAAAGTGCTTCTTACCTAGTCCCCCGTCTCTCAAGAAGCTGTACTTCTTGTGCAGGGCTAACAAGTCAGGTTCTGAAATTGTTGACTCTGGCAGGATTGTTTCTGGTAGGACAATGTTAAGTATACAGATTGGCTGCTGAGGAGGTTCTCCTTTCGCCACCTGCCCACAAGACACCAGCGCTCAGCAACAATCCCATCATACACAGCGCAATAATGCGCTCAGCAACAATCCCATCACAAACAACGCTGCTCAGCGTTGTCTCACGTCATTTTACTTACCTTAGGTTCTCTCATGAAGAGTATTCTCCCCACTGTATCCGCATGAGGATCTTTAACGCGAACAGTGAATGGCAGACGGTTTTCTCTGAACGCTCGGAAGCCAAGTTGAAGTTGGTCGCCAGATTTTGTTACGGGAACCAAGTTACCAGCAAATTCTATATACTGGGGTTTTCCTTCTAGAACCTGCATCACAAATACGCGATGATTTATTTCTAAGTGTTTGTATCTAGTTCAGTAAGAGACGTAATTAATATCCAATGTAAAGCAGCCCTATTTCATAGGAAGTATATTACAGTTATACTTTTAAACAATGGTTAAATGACACAGATTGAAAAAAAAGTACTTAAACAATTCATCATATGAAGTATGTGAATTTTATACTATAACATTGTCTCTGAAATGTTTTAGTCAATGGTGTATGAAAGTCATGTCACATATGTTCAGGTAAGATGTTAAAATAAATGTTGGACACTGAAACAGAAATTTTCTGACTACAAAACAGAGGAAACAAAGAACTAAATAACAAATCAAGGAACAGAACAAATATCTACCGGCATATCAACTTAATTTCAATTACAGCAGAAGCGGATGATTGGAATGATGCCAAGATGTAGCCAAGGTACATTAAAATACCACATTTTTTGCAATGTATAGATAAATCATGTGAAAATGAATGGAAAAAAGAAGAAGCCTTCTACAGAAAATCCGAACATACAGTCCCTAACTCAATGAATGATGGAGAATTGTAAATTTTCCTCCATCTCCATAAAAAAAGGAATAAGAAGTCATAAAATTATTAAAAGTTGAAGACGAGGAAGAAGAATAAGAAGAATAAGAAGAAGAATTAAGGATAAGAAGTAAGCTAGGTCTATATCAGTAAAATGCAATTCGGGTATTTACGTGGAACTTTAGTATTTCTCACGTCTTCATCAGCCATTAATTTATTCAGTTTGTACATTGCAAACTGTATGTTTTCATTGCTCAATTTGATAATCAGGTTCCAGTCACAAAAATTATCAATAAGGCGAGGAGGCAATAAATGCTGCAACTTAGCCTCGGAAATATCAACATAATATTTTATTCTCGAGCAGAGTTACTAGTTGTCACGCAGTTTACAGTGTAAGTAGTTATTTAAGGCCTTCTTTTAAAAATGCAAGAATATAACGCCTGGAAATATAATATGTTTTCTGTATTTTTATGCTATTCTATACACAATAACAATAAATACTAATAGAGTATTACTGAAAATTTCTCGCGTCTACACATAAAATAAGTACTACAGCAGTAATAGCAGCATAGGCATTAAGGATCAATTCTTTCAAAACAAAGAAATATTTTTTGACCCCGCCATCAACTTGGTGTATGGCCACCACTTGGGACAATACAAGACAGTACAAGAATCTTTCTCACTTCTATGAAAGGTAAAATAAATATTCAGAAATTATCTTTTCCAACTGCGGCCCATGATATTAAAATTTGGAAAAACTCTAACCTACTAAAGTGGAGACATAAAATATGATCTTAACAGTTAGAACAGTAACAAATAAGCAGTCAGAATAACAGTCACTTGTCATTTGACAATTGAACTCTTTACTGGTTTGTAAGTCAGTTCTCATCTCCTCCTGTGCTGAAAAGTGGTCTACAACAATTTAATTCATGTCAGATGATGATAACCGCCATTTTTTTAATCGAAAACATGCAAGTCTAGGAAGACAGCATTCTTTCCTTGTATCCATTACATGCTTTCACTCAAATATAGAAATACCATTCTGCTTCTTCAGTGGTCATCAGAATGGTCATTATGATATATAAGTGTTTCATAGAATTAAGAGAAGAGATGTCAAGAAGGAGAAACTCAAAAGTGACAGAGAAGGAGTCAACTGCCAACTGCCCGTTTTCAATATATATCCAGCAAGGTTCGCCTATGCTACATTTCCTCAAAAACATTTTCACATTCTGTAGTCTAATCAACAATTTAAAACATATTTACCACAGATATCGATTACACAGAGTAATTATTAATGAAAACTAAGCATCCATGATAATAATAAAAATATTTTCGTTGATCTTTCCAATGAATGGGTTTGTAAACACAAACAATACAAGAACAATGTACAGACACATAAAGGTATTTTAAGAAAAATGAGAAAAAGGACTGGAAATAGCATAGCAGAATTTATCATGTATAAAGTGCATAAAGTCAGAATGTTTAACATAGAAGTTCATAGGATATTATTTTCAGAAGAAATAAAATATCTACAAGAAAATGTAAACATATTAAGTTGGGAAATAAAATTAAGAATTAGAAATATTATGAAATCAAATGATGCAATTTTAAAGGAGACTGAATTAAATATGATAGCTGTTTTTTTAAAACAGAAGAAAATCATAGGTATAAATTAATGTGTTAGTGAAATCCTTAATAACGGAACAAAAAAAAACATCACGAGGGTCAAATAAGGATAACTTACAGAATCCAGAACAGTAAAATGCACTTCACAGAGCCAGCACAAACAACGAAGTCAGTATGCGTAAATGCGCATATCCACGAAGCATGGCTGCCTCACGGTGCTTGCTTCGCTCACTGTCAGTGGATACCGTGCCTCGCAATAGTGCACAGCGGCCTTGCAAGGGTGCAAGGCTGGCTCATCAGTGAAACAATTCCAGTTGGTTTTGGATGCAATCAAAGGTGCCTCGCACTGATGAACTCACTCTGCATAAACTTTTCGATGTTAACTGCCTCAATTGCAGTGCACCAACTGGTGGCTCATTCTACTTTGCGTTCTTGCCTTTCCACCAAAAGCACAAACCACGAGGCAAACAACAAGCGAGACAGCCATGAGAGGTGGCTATGTGCAGCTGCCTCGAGGATACACACTTTAACGTAGTCATATTAAAAGCCCAGATAAACATTACAAGGCAAATATTAACAACACTTTACTCACCTCCACATCTCTGCTTTTTGCAACTTCTGTGAAGTGTTCCTGGTGTTCGAGAGTTTTATCCTCTTTGTCGTCTGTCATACAGAACACCCTGAGTCGAGCCTCCAAAACATCCACTCGTTTCGCAAAGACCACAAACCTGTCACATAATATAACCACCATGAATGCACTCGACCATAAAAGTGCAGGGACTATTGTGTAACGTGATGTCAAATTAGTATTAAGGCAACGAGGACGCCAAGTGATCCATTAATTGCTATTGTAACAGAAAATCTCTTTGCTGTCTTACAAATGCCGGTGTAATATTCTAGAAATTATAACAATGTACTAGTATACAAAATGAGAGAAGAACTATTTAAAATCACTAAAAAACTGCTTCGAGTTGTGTCTTCAAATCATAATCATTTAGTTTTATTAGTTTCTTTAAGTATTTGTTCTACTTTTTAACAGTTTTCGTCAGCATTTTCGAACTTACTATAAATGTTTAATAAGTTGACATCACTTTGTATTGTTGAGTATTTTAACACGTGTACAATATTAACGATATGAAGTTCTTTGCATCTTAACACGTGACAGATATGTGAAGGTTAAAAGGTTCCTGACTTCCAAGTTAATTTAAAATTAGAGGCTTGAGAATGTGAATTAAAAGAAAAAGTTACAAGCGTTCATATTAGCCCTTAAAGTTAAGGAAAGCTATGTTGCAAAGAGATAGCAATGACCACTTTGCTTAGTCTGCTGCGATCTGGAAAAAAAAAATTACATTTCTACTATGAACAATAATTCTTTTCTTCTTACATTTTTACTTTAATAACCATCTTAAGCTGAGACAAAACACATTTCTTGAACGGAATTAATTATATTGTTAAATTAAAACACGCTTCAATTTTTTTACTTTACGAAATATTAAACAAGTTCGTCGTGTTATAAGAAAATAATTTTCCAGATCGTTTATAAAAACACTTACAATATGTCTACACATTTGCTTCATTCCATTTTCTCATGTGTTATGTCATATGTTTTTCTATCTATCTTTGATCATGCTCTATGCTAGCACCTATTGCTATAAGACAAATTTAATTTTTTATAAATATATACGAAATACAAATTCAGAATTTGTACTTATTGAAAGTACATGGCGGTTTATTTGAAATCATATTTTAAAATATCTTTCTTTATTATTTTGTTTTTCATATAGAAGAAACAGCCTGAGTACTTTTTAATGTCACATTTTACTATTTCAAACTGAAGGATAGTTCTTCTGATTAACTATGCCTCAATCGAAAGTTTTCTGTCAATAGAGTTTTAGAACATAAAAAAAATATCTGTAATATACCTAAAGAGAGATAAAAAATTAAAAATATATTTGAACGTGAGGTAAATAAATATTTAGCTAAACTACAAAGACTATTCAGAGTCATTCAGGTAAAATGGTAATAAAAAAGTAATGATACACATATATAAAATAGCAATGTAAATCAAAGTATTCGGAATTTTATCCACTAGAAATCTTGTGGGATCTGTTAGGGTTGAATTATGGTATATTATTGGTAAGAAACTGTCAGTTGACATTCTGGTATCTACCATTTTAGGTCACAAATATCCAGGAATTATACAATACCTTATCTGTACATGACACAGTAAGCACAATCTCAATTCAAAAGAATTATTATGTATACGGCTTTCTAGTTTAGTATCCAACTGTTCTGATCCTTCGACATTTTGTCTCAGTTATGAGGTCTGGAGAAGTTATTTTGTGATATTCAGCAGCAGTGATATAAACGGTAATTTTATTAGTACCAGTAATAATAATAATAATAATAATAATAATAATAATAATAATAATAATAATAATAATAATAATAATAATAATAATAATAATGATGATGATGATGATGATGCTGGAACTCCATCACATGGAAAAACAATGAAAAAAGAAGCTGAGAAGATATTGAAATATAAAGATCTGAGCAACTGAAATGAAATTCATGTAGAACAATAAACCAAATATAACACTATTAATTACTGGCTCAATTCGTAATGTAACATAATTCACCTCAACATAATTTGAAAGATGTGGGCTACTCGAGAAAAGCAGCATTACCGATTGCAAAAGAAATAGTTCGTCTTATTTAGCTATATAGGATTTTCTGTAAATGTGTTTTTGCACATAAGTGTTTGAACTCGAATGTTTAAACGCTGTATCACCAGATATCTTAGAAGCAAGGTATACCTTGGATCCATACAAATAATACGCTATTTGTTAATGGTAAAATAAATTGAAACAAAAATAATGTTTAGTTTCAAATATTAAATTACTGAATAAAAATGATTACCTATTCTCTGTCTCTTAGACCTGACTAGCAATGTATTGCCCATGCTTGAAGTCGCTGTTGAACACGCGGATTGTAATATGTGTAGAACCATTATTAACAATAAAATTCACAGGTGAAGTGTTTATTTTTTTCATATCTAATAATTCTGCAGGGTTATGTAATTTTTAATATAAACTTAATAACAATGATGAGAAACTTACGCTCAGTTTGCTTCGTGCTATTAACAACTCTTCATAACAGTGTTTTTTTCCCTCCAGACTTATTAAGCATTTGAAACATTATCAAATTACTAAAAACTAAACACTGGTTATTGATCAAACCATGCTATAATTGCTCTCTCTTTTAACTCAATCTTATGTAGATATGTAGTAGAATGCTGTAGCAATTCGAGGAATGAGCTCGAATAAACATGCGTCACCTAAAAAATCGTAGAAATCGACGTTGATTTCGAGCACAATCACACACAAACACATATATGCACACAGAGGTGTATGCAGGGAAAGGAGGCATTGGAACATACTTGCCCACATTTTTAAACGAAAGCTCGAAAAGACTTTTCGTTTCTTCTCTCGGAAGTTCCAGTTTAAAAGGGGCTTAATGAAATACAACATCTATGGGCAAACCAATGATTTAATTATGGTAAAATTTAAAAACCTGAATGACATGCTTTTTCCCCTTACCTCATGATGGTACCTTGATATGCTATTGTATACATACGTGTGAGTATGTATGTGAACATAATAATATAAAAAATTAAACTGTAGTTGATTATAACTTATATCCTTACGAGTACATACAAGATGGAATACATGATGGTCCCACCTCCACAGCCATCATTGCATAAATTTTTCATAATCACCTACCTATCATCCCTCTCAGAAATGCCTGGTTAGTGGAAAAAATTAAACAAATCCTCATAGAATCATCCTCTTACCCAGCAGTGGAGGTTACGTTAATAATAATAATAATAATAATAATAATAATAATAATAATAATAATAATAATAATAATAATAATAATAATAATAATAATAGCAAACAATAATAAGAAAATTATGAGAACAAGAAAGACTGCGATAACAAGAAATAAGAAAAAGAAGCAGGAAATTGTGATTATGTTGAATGCTATCATAACCATGACTATCAGTAAGAACAAGATGGTGAAAAGGAGAAGAAAAGAGATGATGATGATGATGATGATGATGATGATGATGATGATGATGATGATGATGATGAGGACGACGACGATGATTTATACACTCAACAATAAACATATTGGTCAGATCCTGTGAGAATTTTGGTGAACTAAATGGCTGTGGGAGAGATTTTCTACGAGTATGGTATTTCGGTTTTCCTCGTCAATCTCTTTCATTATTACTCCCTTATCGTCTTTGAAAAGTACCTGAAATTTAAATGAACGTTAAAGAAGATAATTTAAACTGCAAATGTATGTAGAAGGTTTGGCCTCCATGAAGTAAATCTGTAATCATGACAAATCCAAATCAAGAATAATATACATTCACATCATTATCACCCCAGTTATGCCAATAGTTTAAACAATTAACTAACCAACTGGGAAATGTTTTAGTATATTCATACACTAAGTTACTATTACCGGTATGCAAATAAATGGACTTAATTCAAACTATAAAGATGATCACAAAACTTTAAGAAAATTTACAGATGCAAATGAATTTTGGTTAATTAACTAAATATTCAGTGATATTTATTATTAAATGTTTTACGGAGTATCTTCGTAAGAATAACTATTACACCTACTAATTTGGTCTCAATAAATAATGAAATGATCATGGATGGATCTGATAAAAATTCTAAAATCAATAACATATGTCTAACACACCACTTCAGAGCTTCTCCCTGTTCTGGCACTTATGTAATTTTATTCTTGAAAAATCTGCCTGAGTCTTTTGTACAAATGCAATAATGTGACGAAATTTAATATGAAACTGTTCACTCATGATGTTAAAATTGCAGTATTTCGTATAATTGTACAATCTGTAGATTAGAAAGAAACAAAAAGAGTGCATTTCGTGTACGGTATTACATTGTTTATGGGAAGGTACCAGTAACGAATTTATATTGTATTGCATCATAAATTAAATTGTATTTATGTTTTTTAAACTAATCGTTTCATTAGATTAGAAAACATCAATGTTATCTACTTAAGTGTCGAATTTAAGTTTGTAAACCAATTACATAAACTAACCTCAATTATTCCTAAAATATGCGACTTACATTTCGGATGCAGAGTGGTGATCTGGACGACAGATACCTACACGTCTTATATATCGACGGGCCAGTTCAAAAGGGAAACAACTCAAAATTTAAAGTTTTGCGAAGGCTGCACTTTAAGGATACATGTTGCTGTGAAAAATCCAATTAACATATTCTAATTTGAAACTTATAATATAATGTAAAACATCATTAACATTTGGAGTAATTTCAATGATCCTTGGATTTTTCACAGCAATATGAAACTTTAAAATGCAGGTTTATCAAATCTTTAAATTTTGAGTTGTTTCCCTTTTGAACTGGCCTGTCGATATGCTGAAAATCTTAAAAATAGAGTTACAGGTTTTAAGACAACGATTTGAGTATGAAAATAAAAGATAGTAGCATCTATCATTACTTCTGATGACGCCATTGTCGGTAAGAACTTAAAAGGAAAACAATATTGCCAATAAAAAATTCACTATCTCATTATGGACTGAATCTGTGGAAATAATTAAAAAAAAAAAAGCTTAACAGTTAATTTGAAGATTTGTCATCGAATAGAACTAACATAAAAAAGTAATACAGTACTCAATTCTGATCTGCTCCATAGAACTGAAAGGTCTGGTCCTATGAGTCCAAAGTGAAATCTGTTTTGGAGAAGGACGAAGTCGGAACAAATTTTCCTGTCATTTGAATAGCGAACCATTTAAATTAATTTTCTGAGTGTTAATGTACCTCACAGGGCAGCGAAATGTAGGCTGGTTAAAATCTGATGAAACAAGTATATCAGTCTCGAATAAGAGCCGAAATAATTACTTTATTGTTGAGATTGTTTCGATGTTATTAATGATTATTATGATGAAAATGGCAATGACTGGTGGTTATGGCAATAATATTGATGACAATGGCGATATTTAACGGGCAGTAAAAAAGAAAATTCGTAAAAGAAAAGCTAACAACATTACGTTAAAGAAAGTTCATCTCAGATTCTTTGAGTTTACTAAGAAAAATTAAAACAACATGTTTCAATATAACCATAATAATAGGTAAACTATCTCAAAATCATAATTTTCTTGAGTCTTATCTTTGTTATTTTTCTTTATCTTCGAGAAGTGGTTTCATCAGAAAGTTTATAAGTGCTGAAATGTGTGGGAAGTATGATTGTCTAATTCTCTTATTCATCGTAAAATAATTGACAGAATTCCAAAAAAATGTAGGCTGAAATAATTAATTGTAGCACTTATTACAAAAAGCGTAAGAGTATTAATACCGGTCCTATTATTATTATTATTATTATTATTATTATTATTATTATTATTATTATTACTACTACTACTACTACTACTACTATTATTTTTCTAAATTATTTAGAAACGACAGCATAGGCGTCACTAGAATTCAAAGTTTGGAGGCTTACGAAAGTAATTATATTTATTTAAAATATTCGCTTTTAAAATGGGGGGAGGGGAGGTAAAATGTTAACAAAAATAAATTCATATAAAAATTACTTAATATTATTTAATATTCATAAAGCTCAGAGAAATTATAATGTGTGTGTGTGTGTGTGTGTATATATATATATATATATATATAAAGCAGGGATTCTCTCTGAGCTGCAACAGGCCCCAAGGCCTACCATGTAGTAGATGATAATGATGATTATATACTATAAACAATTTAACACTTCGGAACTGTCTTCGTTATCTCACTTGAATGGAATTCAGTGGTAGAGGTAGTGAATAGAATGACAACCGTACATCTGATAGCATTATGTGTAGGGAGGAGGCTTAGAGACAATTTCGAGAGCCTAATGACACAAAGTTTTTGTTCCACAAGGAAATTCGACATTTTGCATATTTACTTACTTAATTATTTGATAGTATGTTTATTTTTTTCCTCTTTAACTCTTAACTTCGCTCTGATTTTAAAACTTAATTTGTATAATGACATTGTCATGCTCCTCCATTTATACGCAACCTTGCTTATTATTCAATGGAAAACTACAGTAATGGGCTTAAAATATTACATTTTCGCATTCAATATATGCAGAGATCATATAAATCCTTACATACAATACTAGGCTATACTATAAAAGTGGCAGAATTCCATAGACATCTAGAAATGAAATTGACTTTCATCATAAAATGTTGTTTATGCTTAATGACACACAGGAAAGAATTTTTATATATATCGTTTTCATACATTTCATATAATTACCGTATATCTTATGATATTTCGTCATATACACTTTAATATTATTTTACAACATTACTTCCACATACAAAAGTACTTTATTCTGTTTTAATTTTACGAATGATTATGTTCGTGGTCTACATTAAAATAAGAACAGTGATGCTGCTATAAAACTGTCACTTAAAAAGTAACGGCAGATGCGTCACATTAAAACTCTTTCCAAAATCAACTTACTAAATAAGTTCGCTCTTCATATTGAATTTGTTGACAACGTTTGAAAAAGACAGTTTACTTTTCAGCCCATTAAATAAAACAACACATAAAATGAACAGTCTATGCAACGACACTAAACACACAGCTATGCATTTCTCTACAATCTATGCAGCAAGCAGGAGAAGGAATCATGAGGGTAATGGATGCAGTGCAACTAAACTGTTACTAGACTTCGAAATAACTAAAGAATTCCCCTTTAAATTAGAGATCATGAAAGATAGGATTGATGATACAAGAGACAGCTTTCGTTATAGTAAGTCATCTTTATTTAATTCTTTGGACTATTATTGTATCACTTGTCTTGCAACTTGTACAATCAGCATTCAATAGAAGCTACAGCTAAGCAGAAGAGAAGAATGCAGAAAGCATTTCTAAGCTGACAGACACTACAGGCGGGAATAACTAACATTTCAAACTGGAACCTAGCAAGATATGAAACCTGATATGGCATTGTAACCAGGTATGTTAGCAGGGAGGAATGTGAGTCAGTGACAGAGGTCTTGAACCGAATTAAGCATCTAACAATTTAATTAATTTTGGATGTAAGCTACGACATTATGTAAAACTGGCTTAAAAGTAGAAGAATGCTAGGTACTTGTAAAATAATTTATTTTATTTACAAGCTTTATTTTCAATTACAACTTCAAAAAGAAAATATTACTCATATTGTTTCCTAAAGCAAACTATAAATTAAGTTAAAAATGCAATAATACAGATATTTTAATTAGTAATATGTGAACTACGTTGTCTTAGCATTCAAATGCAGCTCATAATATAATCGATAGTGAAGTAATGCCAGTAGGCTACTATTTTACTGATGTGTAGTCTAATCAAATATTTTGGGGATTTTTTTTTCCACATCATTACCGTTCTATTTATCTTTCATTATTTTTTTAAGGTCTCAAGTCTTAACAAACGTCATTTCATTAAGTACAATGCAAATTAATTTTACTACTCAGAATTTCAAAATAATATAATGTAGAACGAACTACGAGTTTTCTCGATGCCATTTTGAGTAAATATTATTTTCTTCTTATTCAGCTCCAATTCGATAAAGCTCATCTGCCAGTTAAGTTATTAGATGTAATATGTTAACACTATCCAACCAGCGCGGAAATTTGTGAAAAGGAGTTTGCTATCTTTCACACACATGAAACAGAGTATCTCCACCATTTAACCGTCTAGTATACCCACTGTTAAATTAGTTTATTATTAACGTTTACAAAAACGGTAATTACTACAATAATACGAAAAATACACAATGTGCGACATCTAGTATTTCATTGCTGCAAATCAAGTTTATATTCCATATCTTCTGAAACTGTTTAATTGGATGGTTATTGTAACAAACATTATTGATAAAATGAAGAATATTCACAACACACAATGTCATATCTATGTAGAAAACTGTTACTATAATTTTCTTTTATTATTATTATTATTATTATTATTATTATTATTATTATTATTATTATTATTATTATTATTATTATTACTATTATTTTATCAAGTACTGGTAATATTGTGCCATTTTGATTTTCTTTTCCTTTTTTTATATTTTTAATATTGGTATACTAACGTATCTTTCAACTTACAATCACGTATCCAACAATCTTATAAACTTTGCGTCAAAGGGCCCCTGATATCATCATAAAATCACTGACACAATACCGTAATAATAATAATAATAATAATAATAATAATAATAATAATAATTTATTTTTTATATTCTTTCATTATGTGAATAATAATTACCTGTATATCATATTAATAGTAAAAAATATGTAGGTAAAGCAACTCCCTTAAAATCCCACACAAGAAGCCCCAAATCATTACTTATGCCACTAGCTCAAACAGCTCTTGATCGAAACATATGTCCATTTTGAGAAGCTGTCTGTACTGTGCATTAAGATGCTGACAAAATATTTCACTTGTGTCTTAGTACTTAGTTTCTGAATTAAATATACAGAACGATTTATAATTCAGTACAAAATTCCGAAAAAAAAAAAAAAGACGTCTTTTATGAAAGTGACAACACGAATCTCCCAAATTTGAAAATTACACGCTCCCTTGTAACAGAATTGGGTTCTCAAAAGTAGTGTTTGTCTCCTGTATTGCAGATGTATTTTGTAAGCTTATGTCTATTTCTTAGAGCACCCAAAGCAAATACCGGTATTCAATACGAATAGGTTTCCTGAAATGGATAATCACAACAATATCCAAAAATGTTCCTTCATTTTTATCAAAGATTGGATGTTTTCAAACACCTACACTTTTTTCTTGACAATCCCATGATATTCGGTCATGATTGGCGAGATACTACATGGATAATTGGCAGGCCTATCATGGCAGATGTGATAATATATGAGGAGTGATGGTGAAAGGTTAATTAGAATTGTGAAAGAGGCGAATCGTGCTCTTAAATTGGTACTATCCCAGCATTTGGAGGGACTTGAAAAATCACGAAAAATCTAAGTCAGAAGAACCAGTCCCTGCGATTGAATCTCAGACCTCAGGAATGCAAGGCAGGAATGAAAACTATTATTTCACGGTTCTTGGTATATTTAGTCTCTAATATTCTTATTTTTAAAGAGTTGGCTTATATGTCAAATTTTGAATCAATGTGCACAAATACAACACACACTTATTCAATTTTAATAATTTCTCATTATTTAGGAAATTACAGTTTTATTATCACATTACGATATGGAAAGAGTGGTTCTACTTCATTCCAAGAGAACAAGTTCCCCAGTACCTGTAACACAGGTTGTTGTTTGGACCCAAAACCATTATCGAAGTGTAATAAGCAGAAACATAGTCTTTTGTTGACCATTGTTCCAGTCCATAGTACATCACCCTAACATAATTTTTTCCCAGAACATGTTAAATTTAAGCAGTTATGTATTTATTATCAGAAATAGGTAGCTCATTGTATAAGGCACTGTATTACATCATATTAATATTCATACATCACGAAAATCTTAGTGTATTCTAATTTCCTTTGGTCTGGTACAGGAAAAACATAAAGCAGTTAGTATAGAGCAAAACCTATCTCCGTTCTTTACTCATATTCTACAGGTCATCTTGTGTTTTGTTTTCGTTTCAATCCGTTAAAGACAGTAATCTTCCACATTTTTTCCTTAGCACTGGTAAACAGAAATTGCCTTTAAAACTTCATCAATAGTACAGTACCCAGAAATAGAATTTTGATCCTAAGTGTTTTTATTTTACATAATTCTGCAGAAAAGCTACTCTAAAAATTCGGAAAACATCTAACAGCACATTTATTTCTGTCACTTAATGACAAATATATAGCATTGATGATATGGCAGTTTCAATTCTAATATCTTCATAATGATATGATAATTTTCTCAAAACTGGCTAACAAGTTTGGTTCAATTTATTCATTTCCATTTTAAGAAACTCTTTGAAATTAAGTATATGCTACATAAATTACATTTAATCTAGCATCAGTGGAATTAGTATGTTGGTGAAATGATTCCGAGGACTTGCCATGGGATTACCCGACATTTGTCTTACAGTTGCGGAACATCTTGGAAAATATACAACCTGGCAATTACACCAAGCAGAAAAGTACAAGATGTATCAGTTTTGTACTGCATTCTGACAATATGAAAGTACATTTGTAAATTGATTTATGGCAGCTGTAGTTGCTTTTAAATTTTTGACAGGTGGCTTACAAAATGATCTTTTCATTTACACTGCCATAAGTTGTCTGTCAGCATTAAGAAGATTAAATCGGAAGTCGGGGTGTAGCAGACTTAAACATAAACAATGCCAGAGAATAAAACTGTATTTTACTTCGAAGTCAAAACAGTAACAACTCGTTGCTAGTGACTATGACATAGTGCTAGTAAAAAGTAGTGGTTGTGCAAATGTTTAATTTCTAAAATGAAAGTGAGAAAGAAAAAGCATTTGCAATTGGTGTAAAAATGGACATCAGACCCAGTACTCTCACGTCATTAAGTCCTAGATGCTATCTCTGTAATCCGCAGGAACATGCATCTGGAGCTGCTAGTTCTTCTGATAAAATCTACCAACGTTTGAATCATGTTGAAAGTGCAATAGTACTACGGAATCAAAGCAGAATAATGCAACAAATTTAGAGACATTTTTGCAGAAATAGTGTATCCATTGTCCTTACATATTATGCAATTTCCCTTACACGCTATGTTTTTGTCATTAATATACTGTAATATATGGTAGCAACAATATAATAAGATATTATGTTAAGTTTAAAGATACTGTAATAATAATAATTCTATTGTCGTTGCAAGCCTTAGAATGCTAAAAATCTTAGCTCCATATTTAGCTGTAGAAGTGACGTGATACCAGGAAGCAATTTCTATCTAAGACGCTTTCCCGAGTAAAGGCTGGTTCACAATAAACCGGGAACAGAAACGACAACGAGAACGAAAATAATGTTAAAATAAATGTATTTAAATGTGAGCATTCACGATAGTTAATTGTGAATGATCACATTTAAATACATTTATTTTAACATTATTTCCGTTTTCGTTCTCGTTGTCGTTTCTGTTCCCAGTTTATTGTGAACCAGCCTTAAGACGCGTTTTTTTTTGTTTGGTCCCTTGTAAAGCATCTTAACGAAATTTTACTGTATTTAGAATAGAGTAAATACAGCATGAGTACCGCAACATGAACATCTCGATGTTAGTTTCAGGTTTTATGTTTATAAATTAGTGACTTATATTTAATTATAATACCAGTAATGGATTTTGACATCCAATATTACTAGCTTACAGTTAGTATCCGTAATCGGAAAGTCTTGTTTAATCTGAGAGCACAAATAATAAATTAAGCTTCCAAGTCTCTAGTATTACATTCTGCTGAGGAGTTTCTTTAAAGCTAAACGTGTCAGAGAAAGCTATGTAACTGAATGGACATAATTAAATGTGAGATGTTTCAAAAGACACACTCTACAACTGAAAGCGGCATTCTGACTAAAATGAAAGCTGTTTAGCATGTCGTGTTTGGTATATTTTTGACCGTACCATTTGAAGCTCAGTGTTCCTCAGATTCAGACAGGGCTACAACTGTTAAACTCGAAACACGTAACACTCAACGTAAAGTTACTGTAGGTAGGCTATCTACTTAAATATGAGTAGGCCTAAACTGGAAACATGTTTTGATGGAATTGCTGATTGTAAGAGAGTTAACTTATTTGTAAATACGATACATGAAATTACATTTTTATGTTTATTTATTTGCGATTACAAGTTTCAAATATCCTTCTTAATCTGTTGTTCTTTCAAAAGTAATACGGAAAGCATTTACCATAATGTTAATGTAATATGCTTCGGTACAAAATAATAAAATAAGTAAATATGTTCATTTTTTCCATGTGTTAAAATTAGCAATCTCCTCTTGTGTGGAAATATGTCATATCATATTATTAAATGCGATACAATTCATATAAATTTAAAAAAAATCATATGCATTAATATAACATGGTTGGAATATTTTAGAATTATGTGCTGCAAAGAGAATTAATTTCCTTTACTTACAGTTATCTCTAGAAATCTATTTTATATACAGTAACTGCTCCTACTTGCATAGCATTTCCTTTAAAGTTAATTACTGTAAATTTAAAATTATTCAGAGATTTGAAGTAATTGACAGTGAAAAATTACAATGTGCTCTCATTGAAAATTCATACTATTTGGAAATATATAATATCGTACGTAAATGATTGGTATTCATTAACGTTTTTCTTTGCGGACTAAATATTTTAATTAATAATAATTTGATTATAAAAAATTAATTAGAATACTTACCATTTTTGTTTGTGTTAAAAATTCGAAATTAAAGCATAAAAAGTGTGCAATAGCGAAATAAAATTTTCAGTATACTTTAATTATAATGATTACTCGTATTTTTAAATTTTATATCGTCAGTCTCCGTAAATACAATTAGATTCATGTAAGGCATAAGATATTCAACCTGGAAGTCAAGACCTTCATCACATAATATTCTGCAGGTGAAAATAGCAAATAGTTAGGTTCCAGTTAAGTTGTATCACTAGCCATGTCTATCAGCGGAAGAATTTCTTAAAATGACATATGAACACAAAGTTGCTTAGTGACTTAAAATTTAAAAAATAATGATAACATACTGTGTACCTCTTCAATAGTGTACAGTAATTTAAACTTGAGAAACACCACCAATTCACTCAATACAACATTGAATATAATTCTCAACAATTTATAAACTCAACGCTTCTTGCCAATGAACATTAACCAATCTAATGACCTCTAATTGAGAAAATATTGATATAAGACAATTCTAAGACCTACATAACTTCAACGTTATAATACCTAAGTTCACATTTCATCTCGTAATAAATATAATCTTCAAATGGTCCTCACAGGATTAACAGACTTCTTCTAACGGTAATGTGAAACAATAATGAAGTATACATATTATATATAACAGGTTTGACAGACACTAGAAAAACAGAGAATTTAAATCGTGTATGTGAATAAAACATTGAACCCCATTACAATGCATCCCATTTGACCTGATACAATGTATTCTAAAACAATAAAAATTCATGTAGTCCGTCTTTAATAAAAATATGAAGATAAGTTCTGAATGCAATCCCTCAGAATTTTTGTGGCAGTTAAGAGGGAAATTATGATTGGTTGTACAAAAGAAAATTGCCAAATTTTCGAAAATTTAAAATATGGCAATTTATTTTAATCCAAGTAGTGGTTCTTGTAAATGATGATGTGAACAATAACCTCGTAAATCTGCAACTTAATTTAGTCTGGGAGACTTCAGAAAATTAAAAAGAAATTTACGTAGTGTTCATATAATTATGTTGAATATTCCACTAAAGATAAAATTAAATTTATGCATTGAATTTGGAGCAAAACCAATAAAAGTGGGTTACTTTTAGCAAAAGAATAATAAAACAGGTTACAATTTTAAAATAATAATTTTATGCTAGGAGTTTTCAAACTTTTTGAATGCATTGTATTGGAGTTGCAATAGTGAGATGAATTTTTTAAGCTTTCCTAAACCACTAGATGGAACCAATTGAAGATAAGAAAATTATTCATATTATATAACATTTAGAATTAAAACACTTTCTCTGAAATTGTTAACTAAGATACAACATCTTCATAAAATATATATATTAATACTGAATATTACCACTAGAATACAGTGTTGGCTTAGATGTTCTGTAAAACTTATGAACAGAATAACTCTTAAGATGATATAAAAATGTTATTCGTAAAATGTATCATGTATTGTATGTAAACAAGCACCTTTACAAAATTGTATATCAGTACTGTAATTACGAATATATACAGTCATAAGTTAAATGTTACTGCCATTTAACAATATTCTAGGAGACCAAGATCAAATAATTAAAAATTTTTCTACAATACTGTTTGTTATGTTTTCGTAAAATTTTAAAAAGTTCGATGGATATATTATTATAAAGTTAAAATGTCAGAAGTAAATTTGATTGTTATAAAGATGGCAATTATTACAGTTTTAATAGTAAGCATGCAATGAACAGAACAAGTATGGAAACTGTCACCATTACACTCTGCGTGATGTAGGTATGTCGTCGTTTCACATACTGGAATACTGATAAGTGTTTATTCTGAGCATACAAGGAGAGAATAGTAGAAAATTGCTTAATTCTTTCATTTCTTCACGACTCCACGTCTTTGATGTCCATTCGGTATTTTATTATATTTTGATTTCAGGTATTAAAGTTTAACTTTCTTAGGAGAATAGGATTCTGGTAGATTCCTTCCTTATAGTCGTAACTTTAACTTAAAATCTATAGAGAGTAATTATGATTTTGATATAAACGCTCTATACAACATTTAATAAATGGTTATTTCCGAATTGATGTTCCAAGTACCTATTTAACTTTTTTTAAGTATGTTTAAACATCTACCAGAAACGAACCAGTCAGAAATTTTGCACATTTTGATCTAATTACTTAGTACTAGTCATTATTTACTTAGGTACTGCACAAGGCCTTCAATTTTCTTTACAATTTTATGAACTATAGACATATGCAAATACTTTAAAGTTGTATTGAATTAGAACAACACATTTTCATGGAAAATAATAGTGCTCAACATTTAATAAGACAGCAACACATTCCATTTCTTATTATTTACAAACAGACGAAATGTGTCGTGGAAGAAATCATATTTATCTTTACACGCTCTTGAATATGCCTAAATAATGTGTTCTATCACGTGACACTCATTACCTTCAGTTACAAACTGTATTATGTCATCAATTCATGCGTACCAACAGAGATCGTGTATTAAAACCAGACTTTGAATGAAACATTCATTTTCAACTTCGAGAACAGAGTTTTGTCTAATATTTAGATATGATATAACTAAAATTAATTTCTGTTAAACGTGTTTACAATGTAAAATAATAACATAGTAATTTCATTTTCAAAAGGTACAAATTCTGAAGTACAACGTATACATATTAATATGATTGATGTCATATGTATATACAAATTATGGGGACCCAAATTTAGAACAGATAAATACTTCCTTTAAGACCTTATTGAAAGTTGTGGTACGACTTTTTAATTGTTACTATTACTTACTTCAAACTCATTTCATGAAATTATGTTTCTTGTGTTGTGTGTCCTACATATGTACTGTTTCTGAATATGGTGTGATGTGATTTAAGGGGGGGGAGAATACTAACCAATACACAATAAAAAAATACTGACGGTTTTTGTAACACGTCTTGTAAGTTTGTGTTGACTCAAAGTGTGACCATAATTCTTGAAGTCGCAATTTTTTTGGTAATTATATTATTATTATTATTATTATTATTATTATTACTGAGGATAATGATGATGATGGTGAAAATACTGGAGCGTTGGCTTTCCACAATGGAGACTTGAATTTTAATTCTGATGACTTCCAAGTGGAATAATTTATGATGAACAAAGACAGGTTTTGTTTGATGCAGATTTTCTCGGGATATTCCCACTTCCTCAGACATAACTCATCATTTATCTAGCCTATACCCTAATTTATCCCTACTACTATCACTAGCATAGTATGATTGCAAACTACTGTAACATATCTTCTCAAGGATAGGATCTATTTGGCGAATACTTTATAGAACATATAATTACGGGAATCATGAAGTCATTGCTGATATCTAAGTATTCTCGTAGAACTTCATCTCCTACTGGGATTAGAATGATCACTTGTCACCTGTCCACCACAAAGATAATTACCGTATTATTTTCATATAACTCAATGAAGTTCAACTTTTGACATATTTTCCTTTTAGATATGTATAAATTGCATTAATTTGTTAATGGTATAATGTTTTCATGTTCTTTTATTTTTTTCTTACACTATCAATCAGCTACACTATATACTTTGAACACATGTTGCCGTCTTTAATACATATGCAACAATGTTTGTATTAGTACATAAAGGGTAAAGAAGAGAAAGTATTTCTACATATTGCATATTATCTTTTATAAAGTATAAATGAGCAGGCTATGAGAAAGAGCAATATATTACTTAAAAGATAAAGTTATCCCTATTACACGCAACGCAGACTCACAGAGTTCCAGGAGATTAAGGTTCCCATCTTTGCACTAAATTGGCATTAGTAGCAGTAGGGACATCAGTCCTACGTGCTTGCTGCCTTTAACCCCAAGGAAAACTCCCTGGCACTCATTTTTGTTACAGGCTGAGTGACCCCAAAACTTGGTGCAGCTGGAAGGACTAGATCAATTGGAAAAAATCCATGACTCAACAGGGAAGTGAAATCGCAACCTTCGAATTTGTAGTGTAGCACCTAACTGCTACACTGTCACATGCCTCCTATCATATTTATTAATTCGCTAACTGTCTATGATTGACAGTCGAAAAACTAATATGAGGTCTTCAAATTATTGTTACTAAGCTAAATATTACTATGAATCATAGCATTTCTATAAGAGACAAATTAATGCAAGGTATTAAGAGACCATACACATTTTAGAAACTATACAATATATAGGTTAGAAGCAACATCACACCAACTCAGGAACACAGAACACAGTGTGTAAGTGTTAATAAATGTGTGTGTGTTATGTGTATATGATTCATGCAATATGACAAGCTATGTTGGTGGAACTCACTTGGCCATGAAGGGAACATGTATCGCCTCCTTGTACAATTCGGTGGCCATCTTAGTCGCTTCGCCAATGTTGCGGCAGTCCATGAGCCAGAAGCGTGCAGATACCGTGGTTGTGAAGGATACGCAGTCGTTGACAAACGTAAGAGGTGTTGAGCCTGTGACATCTTCCCATTGGGCACGTGTTGTACCACCTGACGTCACCACAAAAAAAAAAAAACATGTAAGAAACAGAAACTGTAATATTCTATCATGCCATTTCTATTACACAGTTATATTTAATTTAAGACACAATATTTGGTTTGTGTTAAGTGTAACAATTAAGGTGGCACATACAGAGAAAATAATTTATTGGCTATGTCCAAGATAAATAAAATGGAAAGTCCTTACAAGAAATTAAAAATCATATTGATTTTTGTATTATTTTTATATATTTTAATATATACCAAAAGAAAAATTCTATAAGAAATTTAGAACTAAAAATTATGAGAAATTTAAAGGAAAATGTTATATTTTATTTAACGACACTCGCAACTGTCGAGGTTATATCAGTGTCGCTGGTGTGCCAAAATTTTGTACCGCAGGAGTTCTTTTACAAGCCAGTAAATCTACTGACATGAATCTGTGCATTTAAGCACATTTAAATGCCATCGACCTGGCCTGGGATTGAACCCGCAACCTCAGGCATAGAAGGCCAGCGCTATACCAACTGCACCAGCCAGGCCAACGAAATTTAAAGGAAATTAATGATCTATGATATTGCATTACTGAAGAGTATAAACGTTTATTTAGTCAAATTACGTTTTATGAAAAGGAAAATACTGTCTGTGTTTAATTCAATTTACATGTTTGACAAACAAAGTATCAAATAGTGCAATTTTGGTTCCCAGAAAAGTTTTCTGTGTTAAATCCTTAAGTATGTCATATTTTCATCTAAAATGCATACTTTGAGTTTTTTGTTAAATTTCTGGCCACTCAGCTGATAATTTTGGAATATGAACAACGATTATTGCTACGAATTTCTATTCATACTAAGATGATCTCTTGTATTTACAATTATTATATTCTATGATACAAGTTAGGAGATTTAGATATAGCTAATGAAGAGAGAGAGAAAAGAAATATTTGAGAATAGTGAGCAAGAATCAAAAAGAGTGGGCCTATTATTTCCGATCAGTCTTTTACGTTCTCATTATGTTAAGCATACAGAAATTATTGTGATGCTGTATAAAAATGGAAATGAGAGAAGTGAGCTTCGGCATGCCTGTCTGTCTGTGCAAAGCAGTATCACCTACCAGTACTAAAAGGAACTTGTTCACGTTCTACACCGGTAAATCAATTTTAGATCCAATTTTCTTTACACGAACCAGCATTATAAAATCAGTTTCAAACATCGTATTTAATCTATTTTTTCTAATCTCAAATTTCTATATTGTGATTTTCTTCAATACATCATTAAAAAAACAGCTGTCATCCCGAAACAAGTGACTGTAATAGAGCTTATTAAATGCTAATTTATATAAAAATTAAAACATTTCCAATTTTGTTTCATACTGACATTTTTAATTTGTAATAATCATTGCATGATGGCAACAATATAGAAGATACAGTCTCCCACACGTTTGCACCTCTGTCCCGCCTATTTTGCTCACCAGAGTCTCTGTCATAGCATTACAGCTGGCATAGGTGGAAAAAATTACCCGTAATGGAAAGTCACTAGTTTGTACATCGTTCAGCGTGGGCTATTTTCTCTTACTGAATTGCTGGTACCTTAAATGAAGATAATTATGATACTAAATGGGAGTAGATTTCGAGTCCTAAAGAACTAAACTCTGCGACTAAAAAATCCAGAGCCTTACATCTTATGGCAGAAAACATTTCAAGATAGATGCAGATTAGATGCGAAACAAAAATAAAATAAACCAAGCACACATTTTTTACAAGCCTCAGAAGGGAAGGAAGCTAGGAAGGATGGAAGGAAGGTTACGTGCAAGAAAGAAAGAAAGCAATTGAGGAAGTATATAAAAATTAACAAAAGGAATAAAAAAAAATTTAAGAAACATAAAAAGAACGAAAGAACATAATAAGGCAAGTTTGGACATTAGCTTATATGTTGAAAATACGAGTATGTATAATAACTTTTTGCTGCTCATATCACATTTGTCTTCCAATTAAAATCTGGTTCCTGCACTGTAAGTGGATTAGTCATAGCACTGCTTCTACTGCAGACCACTTAGTAAAATTTAAGGCAATCACAGCACATAGACAATAAATATATGAACAGATATTTGTTAGGAACATTTTATTCGATATTTCTGGCAGTATCGTGACTCTCTACAGTTCATTAATTTGCCATCTATACCAATAAATCCATTAAATTTTCATGGTCATGATTTTATCACTTCTCGAAAAACGTTTTTATAATTTTCAGTAGAGTATAAAATTTAGGATTATATGTTAAATTATATTAGTTCGAATATCCATCATATTTGACCAGTTAAATATATGGGATTTGGAATATGGCCTTGAGTTTATCTATAATATTCTAATCAAGTTTCATTAAAGTCGGGCACTTGTCTCACAAGATTTTAAGGACACACGTACATAGCCTGCTCAAATAAGCACATGCATACATACACACAGTGATCACATAACATTATCTAAGTTTATGTTTAAAGAAATGAGCCTAGTAATATGACATACTGGTACTTTTTTTTATATTCCTTTCAATGTGAATTATTTGGATTATAATATATATATATATATATATATATATATATATATATATATATATATGTGTGTGTGTGTGTGGAAGTAAATTCAAAAGTAAGAATTCATATAATTATAACTATATCATCCCAAATTTATCAATATATAAACTGGTTATGGTACCGTCAATTTCTTTGTTTCGAATGTATTTGCGCACATTTTCATTTAAAAATACTGCCCTAATTCTATTAAAATTTAGTTATGCACTAATCAATGTATGAATACATTGTCAGTTCAACGAAACCATTACTAAGCTTCCAGTTTAAACACACTAACATGCCAAAGAACAATAAACACACAATTCTGTGGAAAGCACAAGAATGTGTAATGAAAAGAGAAAGGAAGATATAAATAAGAAAAAGAGAGGAAGAACGAATGTAACAAAAGACAGAAAATAAGAAAAAAAGTAAATAAACAGTGATTCAAATAAAGAAGTACAGTACCTACAAATACGAAAAATAACTATCGGTATGTCATGAAAATTAATGCAAAATAACTTTATTGCCACTATTTCAGAACAGTGTTTCATACGTCTTTAAAAAAAAGTTTAGTTTATAATGCAGAATGGACGACAAATCACGAATAAGCGCCATTTTTTGTGCAAAAATGATTTAGGTTATTATTTTCCATCAACTGGCATCTTATAATTTACAGATTAAATTGATGTTCTATGAACTTGGTGTTATGACATAATGAACTATGTACGTATTTCCACGAATAACATTCACGACATTCAATTTTATGTTGATCTCAGGTTAAATAAAACTGAAATTACAAAATTCTACAGAGAAAATGAGTACCGGTATTGGTACCTATAAACTAAAATAAAAGTCAACGAACAGTTCATTCTTGCAAAAGCAGCATTACAACAAGTCTTTGAAGACAGGAAAGCTAATATACATATTTTTTAAAGAACGAAAGAGAGAGGGTGTATTTTCGATACTGGTATTTGAAACTTCATTATTACATGTATCATTATTTTCTTACAAAATTTATCAAAATTTATGTATGACTTTCAGTAAGCCTATTTGCACTGAAGGTTATAATTTCAATTGTAGTCCCATATTTGTAAGTATTTTACTTTTATGTTCACCTAGCGTAATTTATGGCACTATTTCATAAAGATAGCGTTAGCTTAGCAGACTATTATGTTAAGAGATACTATCTACTTTAGTGAATAATTATGTTTGTGAAACATATTGAGTTACATCTCATCAATATAAAACAAAATAAAGTTGGAAGTTTGTACTGATTTGAAGTACATTTACAAATATAATCACTCCTCGTGTTCAAAATGCGTTAAAAAAAGGACAATAATTAAATACTTCAGTACCAAACAATCACTAGTTGTATGTGTGCTCAAAGTTATGTATCTGGGGTAACTTTTGTTAAAGAAATGTATTTAATAGGAAATAAGTGCGATAATTTTTCACACCTCAATTCGTCCCTTACTCTTATATAAAACAACAGAGGAGGCATATGTACCGAAAAAGTTGAGGCTCAGTTTAGAGTAATCACTCTTAAATTCTAAAATATACCTCATATATAACACTTTTTCAAATAAATATTGTTGAACTTAAAAAGATACAATAGTCTAGATCACACACAAAATAATGTAAAATTAGTGTTTCAAGAGAAGTTGAGGAAAATTGAATCAACATAGCAAATAATTCAAATAGAAGAAGGCTCGGATCACTACACAATGTAAATATACTATTTTGGTTGACCCAGCAAATAAACCCGTAAACAAGTCTACTTATTCTTCTAGCTAATTTATTTCTTTTATGTAATAAGACGATACTGGTATGTTATTCCATTTTCAATTTTATAGAATTCAGATCTTATCTCAAAGGCCATTGTTGTAGCTAAACTAAATTAACAACGCAACATTTTAATGTATGAAATTAAGATCACACAGAAGATAATACTCATACAGATGATTATATTAGTATTTCTTCCACTTCTGTCAACAGCGGTAGTTTTGATTTGCTAAAATAATTTGGAATGTGAAATTATCAATAAAACTTTAAAGGACAATTTAAGATAAATTTCTCTTAGAAAGACAGTGAAATTTATATTATGTTACAGTGATAATACTTATGATGACACTGAACCTAGCAGCTATCCACTAAAAGAAATTATATTAACATGAATTCTCTCGAAACAATTATTACCGGTACTATACTTTGTTCCATAATGTCTGACAGATGTAAACAGTGACGTGAGAGAGGGAAAAGTTTAATTGCTATTCCACCAATGGCAGGGGTCTCATTCCACGCTTGTCTTAAAGTTGGGAGGAGGTAGAACGCTTCAAACCTCCCAACTTGAAGATAAGCGTGTCATTGGTTCAATAGTAATTATACTTCTCTCTCTCGCTGCCAGAACTGTTTACGTTCCTGTCAGACATTATGGGACGAAGTATAGCAACACTTGCAATCACTACGGTATGCAGTATAAATATTTACATTAGCTCAAAAAGTTATTTACAAAGTGATATACGAAACTCGAGAAAACATTACATAACTCCTTAACAGAAAACAAATTTTTGACGAAGTGTTTGCAATAATTTTAACCCTATTTTCATGAATTTTCGAGACTACTGTCTAAGTTTTTGTTATATGTAAGTTCTGGGGAAGTTCATTTGTTAAAATGTTTGTGAATATACTGTGCATATGCAGGAGAGATGGCTAGATATCCAGCCAGTTAATGCTTCAGTTACCAGTAGCAATGAATTGTGAACATTATTTTATTTTCGTTCATCAGCAATGAAATTTCTTTCTGCTTCAGAAAGCCAATCCAGACTACAAAAGAAAAATAAAACTACAGTTCATCATGGATTTAACTTCTCAGGATTACATTCTGAGGTGTAACTTAAATAAAACATTAACACTGCATTACAGCAACATTCATGTGTCCTAAATGTTTGATAATTGGCAATAAGGGGTACTACTGATAAGGATGGGACAGCAATGGTCTCGATGACTTAAGAGACTTGATACTGAGATGCATCAAGTGTAATCAATATTAAAAAAAATCTTTTGCAATATTTAAAAAATCTTGATATTTTTATGTAAAAACTTACGGAAGCCTAACGCAAAAAATAAATTACGAAAGTATTTTCTTACTTCAGGCAATTGTTATTTACAGCATTGTAGCTAAACCATACATTTTTTTCTGCTTTCTCGAAACTATCAATAATGCGTTTTGTCATATTTTCACTGTTTTCACAAAGCATGTCTTGATATTTGCCTCCGGATTTGCAACATATTCACATCTTCCAGTGCCCAT
Source organism: Periplaneta americana (assembly GCF_040183065.1). NCBI lineage: Eukaryota > Metazoa > Arthropoda > Insecta > Blattodea > Blattidae > Periplaneta > Periplaneta americana. The sequence goes on from NC_091129.1 coordinate 95,330,147, forward strand.
ACTTCTCACTATAAAAGTGTTAGGCATTACTTTAAGCATGTGACTGGATTAATCTTTATGCCAAATATAACTGGGCAGAGAGAAACGAATTCGAAATGAAAATAAGGCAATCTCGATTATCTTAGAGTGGGAAAGGTAAACATTTTCTACATAGGAGACCAGCCACTAAGTGCAGTGACAAATTTTAAGTATATGGGCATGACAATGCAAACCTTGGGAACAATTTTCTCAATGCACATAGAGGATCATGTGAATGCGGCAGTTCGAGCCATGAATAGCATCTGGTAACTATCTAGATTGTCCCTAAAGACAGCAATGAGACTCAAGCTTTGAGGAAATATATTGCAATGTTATGTTTAAATACAAATTCATTGTTTGTAAATAAAAGAAATGTACATCATCTCCGATTGTATTAATTCATACTGAAAATAAGAAAATCTGTTCAATATATTTTTGGAGAAATTGTTGTATACAGACAGAAAGATAGACAAATGGCATGACCCAAACCACTTCTTGGATACCGGTACCAGGTATAATAAAAACGTGCATTTTCGTATAAATCTTGCTGTGATTGGTTGGTTGTTTTCTAATGTGGAGTCGCGTCTATAAAGTGATCTAGGTTTCCATTATTTTCAGTGCAAATCTCGAAGTAATGTAGATTTTTTTTGCTATATCATAAAACTTCCTTTATGTACACATGATGTATTATGCATGTTTAGTCAGCAGTCCGAAGACTGGTTGGAACCTCATAAGCGACACCAACAAGACACCATTCATGAGGAAACTAAGCCAGGAGATAATTGACTAGGGTGGCCAGTTCCTTTCCTTCTCCACTGCATACCGATGCATCATTGACTAGTAACATAGTTCACTAATCAGACTACCGGTACGTATAATGATACAGTAAAAATAATGGAAATAGTTCATTTACATCAGTGTTTCTCAACCACCAGTTGATATTCTTCTGGGATTTGTCATTTTACTTTTGTAAGCACTTCTTACGAATAGATATTTTATAGTGGAAGTATTCTTAGGAGAATAATTTTCGTGGTTGTGACGAAAAAAGCAGATCCAGATCATCAATTAACTCTAAATTCTAAAATCATAACTAAATAACATTTGTGTAGTGAATGTCAGTGACCAAGCCACTTATTTTTTAATGATCAGAATTTTTCATAAATCTTTCAACATTTGGGAAAGGGAATACCGTTGTTTATGACTGGTCATAAAAATTGCCTACAAGCTGGTTACAACAATGGGCGACAAATCCTCTATTTTCAAAACTGAACGAAATAACATCCGTGTTGCAGATGTCAGTGATATATTATCTGGGAAATGTAAACAAAATTTTTTCACTTATATTGAAGATTAAGGCAGTCTGTATCCGGTTTTTGATACATAACAGTCCTAGTGAATACTGTCTCTTCGCAAGTTCTCATTGCAGTGTGTAAGTGCTTGTTTCAAAACCCGAGTATCGTAAATGCAAAAGTATTTACGAATAAATTTGTTGGGACTGGGTCCTAGTATTATAGAAAAATAATTTACCGAGCTGCAATCTCTCAAAGGTTGAGAATCACTGATCTACATCAAGACTACTGATTACAACTAGATTTCTGCCAACAACCTCCCTTGCAACCGTTAATATTGTTTTCTTTTTACATACCGTAAGTTTTGAAATTATTTTTATACTGCACTTCATAATTACAAAATGATCATGTAAATATTATTTATAACAAGCAAAATATGATTTGAATTTTAAAGATATATGAACTCGGTTATGGCGTTTAATTTATTTTTATGCTAACAGTTACATAATCGCATCATATGAAGTTACATTCCTGAGAGACATTTTAATTAAGTACCGGTATGTGAGTAGCGTTAATTTGGTAATTTTTATTTGAGATCCATTGGCGAATTGAGGAAATGATACTGGAAATCAAAAATCAATTCTTCAATTTTGGAATATGTAACAAGCATCGAGATATTCTTGTATTGTCCCATCCCTAATTAATAAAGAAATAATTTCCATAAAACATAAAAACTGATGAAACATTGAAGCCATTGCAGGTAGTTGAAATCACAGATACAACTAAAAGTAGAACACATATTTAAACTCAGGACTTCCGACATTTGTGCACAGCAAGTCGCAGTCACTCTATGCATTCACAGTTATACAACCACATTATGAACATTCATGCAAGATGAGCACAACGACTAGATATTAATGTCTTTAAACGTTTCTTCAAACAAATGTCATACTGTATTTCCGAAGGCATGCACTGTCCCCAATTCAAAGCAATAACAAGAGATACAATGGAATGTGTGGACTGTACAAGTGAGAGGATATTGTTAATAATAAGCCTAGTATATTATGTTATATGTAGATAATTTGTGTATAGAACACTTAAATATCGTTATTAAATATTGGTGCAAGAAAGAATACAAACTTAAAAAAAGAAAAAGACATCAATATAGTAGACGCCTGATATAGGATGTTCTGATATATTTTAATGAACAGTATCTTCTCTGAGAAAAAAATAACACCATTATTAGTGAAATTCTTCATTGTAGAGCTTCAGTAAATTAGTCTGCATAGAACGATTCTGTACTACAATTTACCACTAACCCTATCTCGAGTTGCCACATCCAGCACCTTATTACTGTAATTTTATATGATTAATTCTGAATAGCTTTGTCAAGCACAAGAAATTCTTAATCATTTAAAATGAGTTAAATACACAAACAATAGAGAGTTGACTCTGCAGCAGCTGATTTTGGCTATTTTCTAAACTCTCTTGACTTAGGGTTCTATTTTTAGGCTGACGTCTCTAATCACTAGCAAAGAAGTTTTGTCACTCTAGAGGCCACCTCCCGATATAACCCCAGTGGCAAGTATGTGCTCCAACAAACGTGTTACATCGGGTTTCTACTGTATATTAATGATCGATTGATTTAATATCTTTGCAACTGAATAAATAAATACCGGTAAATAAATACAGTACAAAGATTATTTTGTATCTCTTCTCCTTTAACTATTTTCGTTGTAAAAGTAATAGTAAGTCCTTATTCAACATCAGTCTTAAGCTACAGAGACTATCCAGAGATGTTAATGGTGACGAGGGCAGCAACAGAGTTCTAGCAGAATGAAAATGGCAGAAGAAATTGTAATCGAAGAAAATGTGCCCAAAATCCTACGAGGTCTGCTGAGTAGAGATGGGTAATAGTCACTTACAATAGTGTTGATAGTACTATCGACTGTTCTTCCTAGTACCGATAGTCCTATCGATAATTATAATCAAAACTATTGATACTATCGATAGTCATTACAAACTTTTTTTTTTATTGGTTATAAACTGAACATATATCTAAATTTATGTTCAAACACGTACTGAACTAAATTAAATTGAATCTAAATTACATACTAAAAACACACAATATTATAATATGTTCTTAAAGTTCCAACATAAGCCGTCATTATTATATTTTTATTTTAGACATGTGACCATTGCTCCAAGGATAGTCTAAGTTTCCCATAAAAATAAGCATTTCTACTTTGTTGGGATGCAGATGGTTTCGCCTTCCATTGATTAAGTTTTCAGTTTTAGATAACAGTTTATCCGAGGGAACTGAAGATCCCAGTGAATACAGATTACTTTCTGACCAAATTACTTAGTTGTGGGCGAATGGTGTATGATAAAAAGAACAGATAAGTGGAAATAAAATACTGTATTTGCTTAATTAAATATGAAAAATAATGAGTGCGTGCCTGAAATTTGCGTAGTAGTTAAATAGCGATTTAATGTAAAAAATGTACTTGATAGTAAGGTTGAGTTTATAAATTATAATTGAGGATAATTATCTTCCATAATTTTATAGAGTAATGCAGGTCATGGTTCCAGATAATCAAAAAGAGACAATCCAATGTCTCAACTCTCATTATAAAGGAACTGTATCCTTCCCGGGCCTACTCTGCCATCTATGCGAGATATGTAGAATGCTTTTATTCTACTCATGATTGCAAAGTGAAGAATCGTGTGAGTCGTTCGTTTACAATTCAAAAGAATACTTGAAATCATAGATTGGGATGAGCTCTGAACAAACTGTGAATGAATCGTTATAAACGATTCGTAATGTCTGATTGAATCGCTGAAAAAGAATCATGTTGCCCAGCTCCAGTTTGAAACCCTTATAATATTATGAATGATCTTCCCATTTTTCGATACTATCGTTAGTCACCAGAATTATCGATACCGGTAGTATTGGAAACAATTTGAATATCGATAGTTTCGATAGTTGAAGTCATAACTATCGAAAGTATCGACAGTACTATTGACTGTCGCCCATCACTACTGCTGAGAACTAAACTTTTTCCTTTGATGAAATTCCATCAAGCTGACATGACTATGGATGACATGTTAGTTTTACTTTAATTTACTGTACAGTATAATGTACTATGAAACGATGATTATGGTAAGAGAGTTTGTGAGAGTCCACATTTGAATTGTATAACTGTAGCACATTAAGCGTTCTTTGTAATTTATAAATTCTGTGATAATACTAAATTATTTTTATAAGCAATGTCAAACTTCCAATAATAATTTAAACTACAGGTTCCTAATCTTTCTCGGTTTACGACTCCCTAGTCCCTATATGTCTCAGCACTTTTTCACAATGCACCTATGTTAAAAGAAACACCTGGCAGTTTCATTTTTACGTCTTTAGGTCCTGTACTCTCTTTAGGAGAGGAAGCTCTTGTATCTATGGAAATATTGAAACGCCCTAACTTGTTTTTCCGTAAATCCAACAGTAGAAAGTAAAGGTAAAGATAAAGGTAAAGGTAGTTCCTTCACATATCATGAAGGCAGTTGGAAGGCATGGAAGTAGAGTCCCATGATTTCTTGACCTCAGTACCAGAATGAGATGGTGTGGTTGGCACAATACTCCGACTACCTTTTACCCCCAGGAAAGACTCGATACTCAATTTGATAGGAGGCTGAGTGAACATCGGAGTCATTCTGGATATTTGGCAACGAGAAAAGTCCGTCATCACTCGGGATCGAACCCGGACCTACCAGTTCGTAGCCAGTTGCTCTACCAACTGAGCTACCTGGCCGTCAATACCAACAGTATTTACGATTATTATTTACTATTAGTTATACAAATGACAAGTGGCGCATCCACTTTTGGGGGAGGGCAGGACTCAAGTCCCCCAAATGAAAAATAGAAGGAAAGAAGAAAGCTTTTCCAATGCCTTGATGTGTCTGTATCTCTTATTGCGGAAAGTGTATGATCTTTTGAAACATTTATTTTTAATAGACCTGTGACAGGACTTTTTACAACATAATAAAATATGTACTTTTATTTAAAAAAAACTTGAACTTTCGATAATATTCGAAGCTACGTAACTTTTATTCATAGCGAGTTGGTAGTTCCAACCATTCCCAAAGCTAATCATATCTCAGTAACGCAATCTGTACTTAAACCATCCATGCTTCACGCAAGAATAAAGCTATACAGCTTTAATGTTGCTCTATGACACTGATTATAAATAGTATCCCCCAAAACGCAGGGCATTATAACGTAATGTGGCAGTAGCCTGGTATGATTCTGATTATAGGAACTTAATATTTACCACAAACAGCAACCATTAATAATAATAATAATAATAATAATAATAATAATAATAATAATAATAATAATAATAATAATACTGTACAGTAAGTCCCTTATCATATCTAAAGAAAAACAGGACATATAAAGACGAGTACTTACATACTAAATGATTATTTATTAAATTTCTGGGGAGGGAGGATTATTCTCTTTATGAACTGATCCAGCAGTATGACGCACAATTTGGAAACCAACGATTTCAAGGGTAAAACAGTATCCTACTCGCTTTTTAAATGTAATATTGCTGTAATATAACGGAATTAAATCGAAATATGTGGAATTATTGTATTAAAAAGTACCTTATTCAAATTCTCTAATACAGTAATACGAAATAAAAACAATATATAGGCCTAGTTAGGACCAAAAGCAATTTGATAAGAACGGTACCGGTATCTGTATTTGGGAACTATAGTGCTGTTATATCACATGTTCAGGACATTTCATTGCACTGAAATTTAAAAAGATGCCTATTTCAGTTTTATTTTAAAGAATAATGCATAATTAACTATTACCTCACATTATTTAAATTGAGGTGGAAACAAAATTATCCTATAATATCATTAGACTAATTTAAAAAATAAGTGAAACGTAAATTAGAAAATTATTATTAATTTATATATTTACGCAATGTCATCCTCGACGGCCAAGTATTTATCATGCTTGTCATTACATCCCAGGTTAATAAGTTCAAATAAACCTGATGGCAATTGACTTTTCAGTTCCGTAAAATCCTCGCCATGACTACTTTCCAAAGGGAAAGTACATTTATACTAAATACTGATTTGTATTCTACATATTAATGTTATTATATCAAAATTTTATTACAGTTTTTATAGTTATTAATGCTAGTTTTCAAATTAGTAGGCCTACCGTTTTCATATTGATTAGTTAAATTAAATTCTTGTGTTGTATTGTAATCTGATCTGGATGGTCACCTGGTTTGTCAGACAGATGTCGCCCTTTCTTTCCGAGAAGTTATTATTAATATTATTGGGGATTCCTGTGTTATAGATTAAGGGCAAGAGAAAGAAACTTGTTCCTTAATGTGAGAACTCCAAGAAAAATGTTACTGATCATATCTTGGTTCATGTCAAAATTCAGCACTACCATTGGGAGCAACAAATTCCGTTTGACTATTGACTCTATCTAAAAAATTTCAAAAATGAAATTTTAAACACTGTCAGACTAGCAAGTCATTATCTGCTTTAGCTTGGAAGTGCTGGTAATCAACCTACAGAAATTTACATATTAATAATTAAGTAGTTACTTAATGAAGATCTGCTTCAAAAGAAATTTCATTAAGATTTAATGAGAAAAATGTCTAATGAAGTACTTGTACTAAATATCGAGGGCATCATGCCAGAAGGGCGTATCAACAAAACTGCAACTTTATAGTAGAGCCATTTAAATATAGAATAATTTTTCCTATCCTTGCCTACATAACAAGGTACAGTACTTTCTTTGATTCTTCCTCATGTGTACTGTAATTTTTAAACGATTGTTTTCAAACATAAATAGGTTCCATTAAAATATTTCGATAATGTTGCATTTGTTGATACGGCCTTTTGGTATGATGGCCTCGATATTACTTGCTGAGTACAAACATAATACAATAAAAGAATCTGCAGAATCTTAAAATGTGTACGGTACACAATGGTATAATTTGTATATATTATATTTTTAAATTTCTTTTTCAAGATAGTCTTGTTCTCAATACGGTAGTCATAAACTCATAATTCAGAAGATAACTTAGAAATAGAAATATTTCGTATAAACAATAGCTATAAAAATTTATTTCACAAAATTTAAAACAATGCATTTCTTGGGACAACAACCCATAAGGAACGAGACTGAAATAGACAATAAAATACTAAGACAAATAAATAGATTGTTTCATTCTTTAACTAAGTTATCAGTTATTATATGAAAGTAAAAAATGTTAGAAATGTTAATATCAAGTATTACAGACTTCCCCCCCCCCAAAAAATCATACACAACTATACAACAATTTTATAGTTCAAATTTTATGCAACTACAAATCTCACTGAATATCTACAAAATGAATGAACACAAGCATAATCAAGTACAATTTACAAGAATGAATGAATATGGATTACCTCTATAAATATTAAACTAGCATTCGAAAATAACGAGATGACTAAGATGATATCTGAACACTTGGTAGAAAATATTCATTTGTTCGTCAAAACAGACCATCTAGTTTAATATTCGTGAAGAATTATAACGACAACAATAAAGGCTTGTATTTTGTAATGATTTTTTGCATAGAGTATTTCTTTCCCCGCATCGAGTATGGGCACCTGTTTTTGGATCACGCCAAATGATGCCATCTCCACTTGCTACAGACATGGGGTGCCGAAGCTGCATATAAAATTAGCAATCCCATGCAGCCTCCCTCAGTAATGTCTCGGTATCGAGAGCAGCTACAGATCTGTGCCATTATTCATTTGATTTGTAATCGCGAGTTTTGCAATTTTAAAGTAATAATAGACACGCGCGACACAATTTGAGTGAATCGTAGTGAAAAATTTGTTATGAGATGGACTAATTTCGGAACATCGCTTCATATGAAAAGAAAATATATTGCATATCCTTCATTAAGTACAAAGACTTCCTATGCAGATCAGTTCCACTCCAACCTCTACCTAACAAAATCCACTGGTGGGTGGTAAATGGTCATATGCTGACATATGGACAAGTGTATTTGCAAAAACGACTGCTTTTTCATTACCTGCGATCCTGCAGTGATCTGGCATTATCACTTGTTTGCCACAGCAATCAGGTATTATAGTGTTAATCTTCATGCATGGTATGATAGTGGTTAGAGATTGTAATGCTGCTTGTGAATCTACTACTATTTTTGCAGATGGTATGTCTCTTAAAGCTTAACTTGTCAATTGCATGTCCAAAAATTTTAAAATCATATAATTCATAACAGCATTTCTTTTAATAATACATTTCTACATATTTCCTTTCAATATTGCATCACGAATAAATGTATGCTGTCCAATATTCTGCTATGGAGGAAGTGACAGTGAAACAGGAAGACTTCACGAGATATACCTTCTAATTTCTTCCAATTTCATAAGATGTGTGGAAATTGATCTTACCATCAAAAGAATTATGAATTTGTTGTGAACTTCTTGGGAAAAGGAGAAAGAATTGTAATATTGGAAATCCTTCGCAGATATTCGTATAAATTTTCTGTTTCCGGTTTGCCTTCTACACATTTATGATTGAAAATATTTAGTTCTTTCCTTTTAATGGTATTTCTTTTTCAATCCAACGAAGTGCATCTATCAAGGGGTCTAAAAGAACTATCACTTTCGATAATTAAATTTTTCTCTACTTATTGTTATGTAGAATGCAGTTTTCATATGCATATACTAATAATGGCACTGCCATTACTATATTCATTTGCAATATTGTGCTTGTCCTAATATTCCTTTTATGCTCTTATATATAACTTGATATTTGTGTGATTTAAAATTTCTCTTTGACTGTAAGGTACATATTACAATACAAATAAATTTAATGTAATACCAGTACTTATTTAATTAACCTGTTACTTATTGTTATGTTATACCTGGAATTATTTTTTTTAATTTGAAAGTAATAATTTTTGTTTCATAAACGTTAATACAAAAAAAGAAATAAATCACAATCACCATTCAAACAAAACACAGTCTGATTTACTGGTATACCATCAACAGAATTCTACTGAAATTTGATCACAGTAGTAAGTCAGACTGATATTTCCTTAAAAAAATTAATTTATAAATAAACTGCATAATTAATATTTTTCATGAAAAAAAGTCAATGTAAAGAATGAATTAATAAATATAAGCTGGAATTTTATTTATTAGGTACAGAAAAAGCTATTCTTGACTGTTAAAAATATTGAGAAATGAAAAGGAAAAGACTACCAGTACTGAGAACAAAGAAGAATAGGTATTAGGATTTAACTGTCCTATTCATAATTTAATCAGTCATCTTTTTATGAAGCCAACTGAATTTCGAGCATTGATGACACTCTGTACGACTTATGGTGAATAAAATGGCTGTGTGATAGGATTTTCCAGAATGCCTTGATTCTTCTTGTCATTCTCCACTAATATCAAATGTCATGAGTCTTTCAACACTCAGTAATCTCTCCAATTTAAAAGAATCGCATACCTGACACCATCATTCTAGTGCTAAACTTCTCCTCTCTGTCACTATGATTTTCTAAGGGTCTTGAATTTCCTTTATAGCAACTGTCTGCTCTATTTGCTACGTTCTATCACCAACTTCCTTTATAGCAACTATCTGCTCTATCGCCAGCTTTTCATGAATTCTCAAAAGTTATTTTGTAAACAATCTTATGTTTAACAAGTGTCAATCCAGAAATTAATATTATGTCCAGAAAGGTAGCCCCTTCGCATGCCATGAAGGCATTTGGGGAGCATGGAGATAGAGCCTCATGCTTTCCGTGACCTCGGCACTAGAATGAGGTGGTGTGGTCGGCACCATGCTTCGATCACCATTTACCCCCGAGAAAGACCCGGTACTCAATTTGATAGGAGGCTGAGTGAAATTCGAGGCCATTTTGGAAGTTTGGCAACGAGAAAATCCCGTCACCACCTGAGATCGAATCCCAGACCTTCCAGTGCGTTGCTAACTGCTCTCTCAACTGAGCTATCTGGCCGCAATATGTTTAACATATTAAAAATATTTTGGTCACTTTCACAACCTGGAGGACTGTATTTAACTTTGGAGTTTTTTTAATTGGTTATTTTACAATGCTTTATCAACTACTAAGGTTATGTAGCATCTGAATGAGAATGAAGGTGATAATGCCAGCTAGTCCAGGGTCCAGCACCGAAAGTTACCTAGCATTTGCTCTTAATGGGTTGAGGGAAAACCCCGGAAAAAATCTCAACCAGGTAACTTGTCCCAACCAGGATTTGAACCCGGGCCCACTCATTTTATAGTCAGGCATGCTAACCATTACTCCACAGCGGTGGACCTTCGGAGTTTCCCCTTTCTTTGATTTGTTACTTTTACCACAGGTGAGAGACCATCTACTCTGCAATATCTAGAGTTTAAAGCTTAAAAATGATTCATAGAATTACCATACATATTGAAATTGATTCTAAAGTAATAACTGTTGCATTCTTAGGAGAACAACTCTGACAATATTCCAAAGTGTTATCAATACGCATCAGCCAACACCACGAGTGATAGTTGAAAATATTATACTGTTTAGTTCATTTCATTTCATAGTTTTCCGCCTAAGGGCATGTCCTTCGCTGCAAACTCAGCATTCTCCAATCTTTCCTATTTTCCGCCTTCCTCTTAGTCTCTGCATACGAACCATGTATCTTAATGTTGTCTATCGTCTGATATCTTCTTCTGCCATTAACTTTTCTCCCGTTCACCATTCCATTCAGTGTATCCTTCAGTAGACAGTTTCTTCTCAGTCAGTAACCCAGCCAATTCTTTTCTCTCTTCCTGATCAGCTTCAGCATTATTCTTTTTTCACTCACTCTTTCTAGCACAGCTTCATTTCTTATTCTGTCTTATGTTTAATATGCACTTACATATAAATATTATACCGGTACTTAAAATTAGTTGTAAAAATTTTGAATCCTCGAAAAACAGAGACAACATTACACCACCGACCTATCTTTTATACTTCGGCTAAGTGACTGCCATACACACTTTTGCTATGTACAAATGAGACAATGCCAGGAGTCTTCCCATAGTAATGTATATGAAACCCTGTGAGCTAATGGGACAGACAGGTCAAGTTCTCCAAATTTCTCTTTCCTACGTCATAGGAGTTTTCTGAGTCCTTTCTTTAGTGGCAGGCATATCAAGTTCTACAATTTTCTCTTCTCCACTTTCACAAGAGATTCCAGAGTCCTTCCTTCAGTGAAAAATAGGCCAAGTTTCCAATTTTCTCTTCCTCACTATCACAGCAGTTTTCAGGGTCTTTCCTTTAGCAGTATTTAACGTAAGATATTAACTCTCAGATACTGTTCAAAATTCTTAGGAATCGGTACTGTCAAGTGGATATGTATGTTTAACTGGAAACAGATACAGATAATAACTGAACTGAATGAACTCCATTTTTCCTTATAAATTAATATTTTGATCCGTATATCTAAGATAAATTATTATGTAATCTTCTTGTTGCATATGCGCAATTCAAATATACAAACGCAAAAGATAAATTCTTTGTATCATAATACTTAGTTATGTACGGTCAATTATATCAATAAATTAACACTATTTCACTAGATCACCTTGCATCACAATTTTCTTCATTTCTTAAATAAAGAAAATTTAGTGAAAATTCCCAAGATCCATTAAATCTTTTCAAAATAAATTATCTGCGTTTAATATCGAACAATCACTATAACACCTTAGCTAGTATTTGCTTAGTGTTCAAAAGATCTGAGGATTCATTACCAAGCTATGCTAAGTTTTTTTTTTCCTGTCCAAAAAACACTTAAGAATAGCTCAGTACAATTATCGAGTATTTTACAAGCTTATGTGGATTCTTCCTCGATAAATTTTCCAGTAGAACAATGACTATGAAAAATCCTCCAGTAGTCTAGTGCGAAAAAGCTGTATATACATAAAGTCTACACATCGAGATCTACACCATCACAGTGCCTTTTTATACATTTTGTGTAATGAGTTAATAAAAATACTGATGGTAGTTTGTGTAAATTATTCATAATTTTAATAGAAGCTTCCGAACGGCATTTCAAGGATCTAATAAGATTGGATCAGAAGAGAAAATGTAACTATTGCATTGGTATATAAACTGAAGTAGTCTGCAATGTAACACATTGCCTCGAAATGTCTCTCAACACAGCCGTAAAAGGTGTTTCTTTTAAATAGCATAAGGACATGTGGGAGCATGAAGGTAGAGCTCCATGCTGTCAAGATCTCGTCACTAGAATGGGATGGTATGTTGAGCACCAAGTTTCAATCACCATTTTACCCCTGGATAGGGTTTCCATAACCTGACTGAAGGAAACGAATCTGCATTGTATACTAGGAAGGTATGATCACGCCTAACATAACCACAAATAGTTTTATTCAAGCAAAAATAATTAAATTATATATAAAAGATAATATATCATTATTTTTTTTCAGAGTTCAAGCACAGTCTAGTATATACAGTCACGAAGCTTGAGTTGTGAGGGTGCTAGGAACAATAGACTGTGCCAGTACCATTTCGCATTGTCTGTAATGAGGTGATATTAGCGACCCTAGTGGTTAGCAACTATCTATGCATGCATATTTATTACGTATTGAGCTTCGTGACTGTATATACTAGACTGTGGTCCAAGTATTTGCTAACCAGTTTTCGGGACTGATACCCTAATATGATTATGTCATACGAAAATTGTGTAATTATTCTTACAGAATCTGTTGATAGCATATCTCTTTCTTCTTTCTACCGAGTACCAGTATTCATAAACACCAATTACATAACTGCTTATTCCTAATCTTAGAAAAATAGAATGGTTGTAGTAACCTATCTTTCAAATAAAATAAAATTCAGGTATTCTTTAATGGAAACTCACGTAAATCCACAGCTAGGTGGTTTTTAAATAACACTTTTATACTATATTTGACAAATTTATATGAAATTTGACATAATCCGGGATTTTCGAGCTTCGACTATATGGCAGGGATGATTTTTACGGTATTTAAAAGCGAGATATTCCCGGTTTTCGGGATGGATAACAACCCTACCTCTGGGAAAGACCAAATACTCAATTTAATCAGGATTCTGAGTGGACTCAGAGGGAATTTTGGAAGTTTGGAAAAGAGCAATATTCCACAGCAACTCAGAATTGAACCCACAACTTTTCCAATCGTAGCAACTAAACAACTCAGTATATCTATGCTGCTGACAAACCTGATCGTCTAATTCACACACATTTGGATAGACAAAGCCATAGTGTCCTTATTTACTGACAAGCAAATTGACATCATCAGAAATCATCAGAAAAATAACTCGTTCTTCACATAATTAGACATAAAATCCGTAAGAATGGTAACGTGTTTCCTACAGATTATGGAAGTCGTGGTAGAAAATCGACTGGATAAATAATTTGTTCCCCATAATTATTATGTAGCATGGAGACTGTAAGAGAAAATTCTCCACAACTTGCTCCTCATTGAACACTGAGGCTGTAGTAGAAAATCCCCTAGAACAATAACTTGTTCCTCACAGAGTGTAGAGGTCGTGGCATAAATTCAGTATGAACAATAGCTTGTGCTTCGCAGTATGAAGATAATAACTCATTTTTCAAAATTAGAGACAATATAACTTATTCCTTACAGAATGAGGACTGTAGCAGGAAATACACTAGAACAGTACCAGTAATGTATTTTTTGCACAGATTATGAAGACTAGAACAGAAAATCTACCCTAACAAGAATTTTTTTATAGAAGATCGTACAGGAGAGCATTATGTGAAAAGTTTCGATAATACAGTACAGTGCATGCCTTTTGATTGAGAACTTTGAGATAACCGTGTAGACTAATAACATTGATCTTGTTTGTAATATCACACATTTGCATGCTTTATCTTTGGGAACGAATTTCTTTCATCACAAAACATCACGCATCAGGAAATATGATCTAGAACGTAAGTTATTGCCCAGATTAATGCATATTTCTCTAAATACAAGATACCAAAGTGCTACTTGTTGCTTGTCCAATAATCGTACAATGTTATTATCAGACATCATAATTTGCATACAAACGCAGTAAAATGTGAATTGCACATATTGACTAGTTATTTTAAGAAGATTTTAAAGACTGCTGCAAATAAAACTAAAAGAAAAAAAAAAGGAGCTGTTATGGTTAATTGTATGCTCTCCAAATTAGAAGAATAATCGACCCAACATCCACCCCAGATGGTATAACCGACTTGTATCCGAATTTTACGCAGTAAATGAAAAAGCATACAGTCATACTGACCTGCAAACATTTCTTTCTTTTAAATATATGTTGTCTTGAATTAAACAATTATGAAATACACATTGCTTCTTTTTTTCCGTCCCTATTTTTTATGAAGAATATGCAGAAATAGAAATTGTTAACATATATTTCACGTAAATCAACATTTTGTGCCATACGTGTCTGAGTGATTCGAATTTAATTTTATTTATTTATTTCCTTTGCCGTTAAAATTCTGACATTTCATTTATTCACCTCCCAAATAAATCAACTCATCAAATTAAATGTGTGAAACAAAATCTTTCAAATATTATGTTTAACAGAGCACACTGTACACAGACATGACATTCAAAAATCACTTTTTTGATGCCAGAATACTGTTAGCATATATTTTCATCAAGAGGTCAAATTCAATTATGCAATATCGTAATATTTATACGTCTTTTCTAATAATTTACAAAGTACCAGAGAATTCCAGAGCTCCTACTAATGTAACGTAATAATTTTCAAGAGTCATTAATTTACTGACATTTAAAACCTCTTATGCCCCAAACATATCTTAAAGGCATTTTTTATTGTGTAATGTCTCACAGTATTCGAATATGGAGAAATAGCAGCGATATATACAAAAAAAAAAAGGCTATATGAATACAGACAGGCTCTCCTTATGACGTACTTTGTAGACCCTTATTCATCAGAGAAAAAATTTTAACTGTGGTAAATCTGTAGGCCTACATATTATGTCTATTATACTGTTTATTAGGTGTTAAGAAAAACTTGAGCAATTATATTAGTAGATCTGAACTTCACAGTTACAGCATGAGATATAATTACTATCTTTCTGAATCAAATGTTAGACTAAGCAAATCAAAGAATTTTTTAGCTCAGTTACAGTTACTATGTTCAATAAATTGAAACAACAAACAATAAATTGCTACAACAAGCACATGTCGTACATTTTAACAGATTTAAAACCATCTTGCAACGTTGAGTAACAGAAAACCCCTTTTATGATATTAAGGAATTTTTTAACTCTTCTGTAGACCTAAGTAGTAGTGTCTAATATGTACTTATCCTACAACAGATGAGGAAGTCACATTTCTGTAGGGTTTATCATTCTCCTCTCCAATTTTTTCTGTACAATGCTTAGAGCTTTACTATGTTCAATAAATTGAAACAACAAACAATAAATTGCCACAACAAGCACATGTTGTACATTTTAACAGATTTAAAACCATCTTGCAACGTTGGATAAATAGAAAACCCCTTTTATGATATTAAGGAATTTTTCAACTCTTCTGTAGACGTAAGTAGTAGTGTCTGACATGTATTTTTCTACAACAGATGAGGAAGTCACATTTCTGTAGGGTTTATCATTCTCCTCTCCAATTTTTTCTAGTACATTGCTTAGAGCAGTGCTTAAAGTGGGCTGGTATGAGTTACTTTCAACACCATCGTCATGATCCTGAGCCCTCTTCACATGCAATTGAAACCTGGGTTCGCAATTTAGAAGAAACAGGCTCAGCACTAAAGAAGAAACTTTCATATGAAAAAACTGCCAGTGGTCGTGCTCAAACTGTTAATGCACCTCATTATGTGATAATGATTCAAAATTTTTTAAGTGGTCAATTGAGAAGAAGAAATTTTCGTATCAACAGACCAACTTGGTTTCAGCAAGACGGTGCAACAGCATATACTGCAGTCATCTCTATGACGAAAATGTGAAATTTGTTTGGGAATCATGTCGTATCGAGAAATGGAGACAATCCCTGGCCTGCATGATACCCCGATTTAAGTGCACATGATTTCTTTTATGGGAATATCTAAAGAGTAAGGTATACACAAACCGCAAAACATTAAATAACTGAAGACAGCAATTTGTGAAGAAATTTAAAACATCATAGTCGAAATGCTGCAAAGCATAATGAAAAACTTCAAAGAGCGATTACAAGAATGTATGCACGTTGATGGAGGGCATTTGAATGATGTCATTTTCAAGAAGTAGTGGTTAAATGCAGATGGCATATTTTATTTTATATTTTCATATAATAAAAGTTAATTTAATACAATATCTAAAGTTTCACTTCACTATTTAAAAATTTTCTGTTTCTTGGCCCAACCTGTATGATGAAAGCTCTTTACATAAGCAATTTTGATGAAATTGTTATAATTTTTCATATAAAGAGTCAGCATCTTCTAAAAATTGGGGAAGGATATAATTAGCTCATGAGACATGTGTGAGATCAATATCTGTTTCAAATTGTATTAGACTGCACAATGTGTTCAACACGCGGAAGAAGAATGTGTGGAAAGCTGTGGCTTCTGTTGATAGTTTCGGATACAACGTTATCTGTAAGTGTCTTATCCTTTAAATAAATGTAGTAAGATATTAATAACTTTCTATTTGTGTAATTATTATATTATGTTGCTTGATAAGAGGTCACCGGTATTTGTAATTTTTATAATTTAAGTTTTTAAATAAACCCTATGTAACATCCTATTCCATTTGAAGTTTTTTTTAAATAATTATTTATTCTCTTGAAATTATCGCCACTAGCCTTCTTGTATTAGCTGAATACCATCACTTCCACTTTAAGCAATGGCATACAGTATGTAACAGCCTGTATACAACACATTGTAAAAAAAAAAGTCTTGTTTCCACTCAGACCAAATCTGCATGTTTACAGTGCATAGCCAGCCAACTAAGATAACTCAGCTCATGATGTTTTCTGATGCATGTAAAATTTATTATTGTACTTTTGGTTGTGAAATAGTACCATTGTCACATTACCAAATAGTGAGGCAAATGCAAATATATAATAAAGCCCTGACAACTCTTACAGTTCTTTGTACTTTCCACAGTTCAATCCTAACACTTTTTATAGTCTAGGGCCCATTCCTTTGGGAGGAGAAAGAACACGTAAAACAGGGTCTAATTCTTCATAATATTGGATTGAACATGCTGAGTTTTTATAAATATTTATGTGTGAATCCAAAGACCAATTAATAAATTAAAACAATTTTTTACTATATATGGTACATACTGCTACATAATAATAATAATTTCAAGATATGAAGTAAATATGTTCAGAGGATGAAACCTTCCATAATATTCATGTTTTTAATTATTCAGTGAGATGGTGTACTGAACTTCATAGTAACATCTATATGTATCAGTATGTAATGCAGATACATCTTTGCAATTTACAGTTGTTGTCATTGTCCTTATCCTTATCCTCCTCCTCTTCTTTTTCTCCATTCAAGCATAAAGCGATCACTTTCACAAACAGACTTCAGGGATGGACAATTAGACACTGTTCTAGATATTCTCTATCCTTTTCTACTTGTAGGTCACACACTGGGCAGTGTCATTTAGGTCGAATTCCAATACGATACGATTGTCATGTCTGGTAGTGAGTCGGAATGCCGCAACAGTCACTCTTTTTGGCCAATCAAGAATCTTCATTATGCTCTCTCTCCATGGTTTTTGGAATGCCCTCAAAGCTAGTTCATTCTGGTGGATTTCTCTCAAAGCTCTTTTCTGGTGAACTTTAATGCTATTGTAAGATATTTCTTTCTGGATTATCAGCTTTATAGTTGTCTCTTTTTTGCTAATTGATCAAGAATTTGGCAATGTCTTGATACCCATTATAGTACAATTCTTTTGTTGTTTGACATTAATATAGGTACTAATTTCTTGTATGCAGTCAGTGATTTCTTTTGAAATAGGAGTTCCTGGTGACGATACTAACTGGAGTATTGTTTTAAAGTCAGAGAAGGTCATCGCATTTTGGAAGGATTCATGTTATAAATTGATAAATTGACTTGTATAACAGACAGTCTGATAGCTTCAATTTCACTTTCAAATTCTGATTTGTAGTGGCCAACTGGTGCATAAAATACAACAGATCACAATAAACTCATGCTCCTGCATTAACATGAACTTGCATCTGTGAACCGTCTGTATACACATGAAGCCAAATAGTCTTTTGAAAACTTAGTATTGATGGATCCCAATGCTAGAAGTTTCAAAATTTCCTACTTCCTTTTTTACTAATTTTTTTCCCAAAGTCTATTAAAACTTCCGGCAGTTTTATATGTGTTGGTTTCATTGAAAATTCTAATATTGGAGGTTTATTTTACAGATTTAATGTTGCCTCCATTATTCGAATTTTTTAAAATATATCCCTGTTGTGTTTTTGGTTTCGAGGTTTATGTTAATATTTTTTCCAAAAGTTTTCATTTGGAAGTCTCTTAAATTTTTTGTAAAGAAGTATGCTTTTCTCCTCTATTAAGTTTTGGATCAACGTGTCACCTGCTACAGCAAGCATGACACCTACAGATATCGTTTAACTATGCCAATAATGATTCGTACAGTTTGATTTTGAAGAATTTCCAGTCTTGCTGAGATGTTGTGGTTAATATTTTATCGCAATATACAATTGCTGATAAGACATACATTTCGTATTTAGTGCTTAGTGTTGATCAGTAGACATTTCAGACTATTTTATATTTAGAATATAAAATTGAATAATCTAAGTACCAGATCTGTACCCTTCCGTTTCTTTAAAACCATCAGCTGGGTAATTATTTTCTGTATAATGAAAACTCATTTGTTGCATGACTTTTAGAGACTAATAAGCCTAACATTACACGAGACCTCTAATTAAAAAGCAGTTCATAGACAGGAATGCATAATTGCCATAAAAAACAGTAATTTCAATTTAGAACAGCTCTACTTTGAATATTCCTTCTCTATGTAAGATGTGTGACCTATTTTAATTTATATTATTAAGCACAATATAAAACACACCAGTACTCTCAAAGTAATCCATCTTCCATGGTGTTAAAAAAACTTTTCGAGTTTATATTTTTCCTCAATTTCCTTATGCGTAACTAAAGGAATCAACTTGGTGTTACAAAACTATATAGAGCTTTGCAACAACGATGTGAGAACATACACTAAAATAATGAAACTATGAAATTAGACCTCCAATTTTAAGAAAATAAACCTTTTCAGTAGTTCAGATACCGAAAAAGTGCCTTTTAGCATGCTGTCTATTTTGTCTTTCTGTGTCAGGAATTGCTTCTATGATCGGACGATATACCGGTATTTCACTTTGTTCTGGATGTGGTCAGGGCTCAAACACTCGAGACCTTACACTAAAGCTATGGTAGTTGAATTCCTGGCAGATCCTTTGAATTTTAAGTTACTATTTAGCAGGTTTTCTCTGAATAATTTGAGTTAATCTGTCACAAGAATTATTATCAACTATAGTTTGCCTAGAATATACACGAACTAGACTTCAGAAATCAAATGAGTGGGTAAGTCTTGTCAGGTGCATCAATTGCTGGCTAGTTTGTTTCCAATGCCCAGTCCGTAACAACGAAATTATTGCCTCTTCTCGAATAGTCTTGACTTATTGTTATTACCCATTTTAATGTATACACGTATAAGTAAATTTTATCTGTAAACCAGTGAGATTTTGAATCGAAATATTCCTACCTCTTTTCTACCAGACGCCTCAAACAATGGTCATCATGGTGAAATGTCGTAGCACGAGTGAAGATGAATTAATGATGGGACTGAACGTAAGCCTTTTCTTCATTAATTTTTATTCATAAACAGACAGATTTTATACCTAAATCCACTACATGATGCTAAAATCTTTTTGCCCTTCACCCAGGTATGAACCGAAGTACCTTGTATCAAATGGAAATTTCGGTAATCTCTAGGCCACCGATGATAACTGTGTTACAAATGATCTTATTAACAACTGTTGGCATTTTGGGAAGGTATAAGTGAGTTTGTGGTTATAAAAAAAGGAAAGAGTAATTTACACTAATGAGTTAACCAGTCAGAATGCATAGAATTTGCAAGAGTTAAATTCCAGCATTGAAATCAGTTGCTATATCAGAGAGAAGCATAAATAAACTGTAGGCCTATATATTACTTTTTATAAGTACAAAACTGCAAAAATCAAATAATTTCCTGAAAAGTTATGGTTTGTTAAACCATTAACAAGACTGCTTTAAGGTTCCTGTTTCATGTTTAGTTATTTCTGATTTTTCAGTAATTAAAATATTGTTAGCAACATGTTTAACAGTAAAATTATTACGAGTCTAAGCTTTAGAATAATTAGGGTGACCATAATTGCATCAGCCAAAAGTGGGACACTTATCATTACTTCTCTTAATACAAAAAAAAAAATAATAATATCTTGCAGAAGTTTACTTTAGAATGCATGAACAGTATTGAATAAAGAAAAAATGTACAATACCGGTAAAACAGTATTATGTAATGGAAAATAATGTACCACATAAATATAGAGCAATGAGTAAAAATTGTGGCAAAACATAGCCTGTGCCAGTTATGAAAAGGGTTTACTTTGGTTTATTACTTCAGTAATTTTGTTTGAAGTCTCTACTGCATTCAGTAAGTCAGGTTTATCAAGTAAATTAACTATAAAAGTCCTGCAACTAAACTTTCTCAAACTGAAACAAGTGAACAAAACACAATTAAACTTGTACTGAACCTATTTCTCTCATCTGTCCACTGTGAAGATATAAAACTAAAAACTTTCTCTATAGCGGCATTGTGCTTCCAGGGCAGTCCAGTAGCTAGAGTGCTGGACTCGTAATCTGTGGACTTGGGTTCGATCCCTGGCTTACTCCCAATCTATAACTTGTGTTGGGCAAGTCTATGGCCCTAGTAACACAGGTTTTCTCCGGGAGTTCCAGTTCCCCTGTGGCAGCCTAACAAAACTCTATCTCGTCGTGGGTATAGCATAGACAAACATCCTATGGCGCACCCTAGGCAATGACTCTGTCGGTAAATTGGTCTATACAACTGGCTTCATTTGGGTGAATGACGAACAGTCAAGTACCCGCCATATTACATATTGGCATTGTATGCTGGAAGTGAAAAGAAATATTGTGCCAAGTTTAGGGATTCACTAAACTGCTCATAAAAAAACACAATCATTTTTCAAAATGAGACAACCCCATTTAATGAGGAGGTATGGTCACCCAATAGGATGAAAAAAAAAAAACATATCTAAATTTAGTGAACTGTAATATATTGCATTTCTTCCCCTTCTAAACGAATGAAGAATTTTTTCTGTAAATTTGTTTGCTCCTGAAATGTGTAATTTTCTGAACACGACATTGTGAGAAGGATACTATGGGGGGAGTGGGGTGGAAATTGACTTAGAGATCGAGATCCTGATAGAAATAAACTTTTTCAACATGTCTAATCCAAACATATAGTTCTCAAAAACTGTTTGCCTTTTCTGTCTTCTGCTGCATGACTCTGGATCGAAACTGAACTTAATTTCTTCACACTCATATGTTCCTTTGTGCCAATGTGTATGCCATGAGATGTAGAAATCAAAGCAGGTAAATTTCTTAATTACCATTTTGTTCTAGTAATCTATTTAATCTTGTATAATGTTCTATAATCGATAAGTTTTGAGTAATTATATCAATACTATTGATCAATTATTAATTTTTGTTGAAAGACCTCCAACCTAATAAAGTTGTTAAATAACTCCATACAGTTGAAGAACATGACAATTACATGAAGACAGTTTATAGGTACCGGTACCGGTATTAAAATGAATTGCAATTGCACGAGCTTGTACCTATACATTTCAGAAATGTTTCACATTGGTTGTTACCAAATGATTATTAGTTAATATAATATGTTCTCTTCTGTACGTCATTTCAGGTGATTGACATTTATAAAACGTCGTAGGCCTAATACAAATTCAGTAATCTCGCAACATACGTCGAAAAAATAATACTACATTCAAGTTAAGAATGAGCTTTCATTTATAAACAACTAATTCCAAACGGATATTATCATTCTCTTTAATTACTACAGGCTATACATATGCACTTAATAGTTCCAAAGTTCCCAATTGTATCTTCCAACAAAAGGGAGTAGGTTGTTAGAGAACAATATGAATTTTCGAGTTGATGTTGGAACAATTCACAAGGTACAGTCTTAAAAAAGTTTTGTCACACAGATACTTTATAAGTCTCAAAAAGGAGGCAGTGCGCATGATCAGAGGACAAGAGGACTAGTTGAGATAATAAAATTAGCTTTGTTTCGTTGTATATCTGATCATGCGCACTACCTCCTTTCTGGGACTTACAAAGTATCAGTGCGACAAAACTTTTTTCTAAGACTGTACATGGTATATTCCAAATTATGAACTAAATTTGTTCAGGTTTATTAAGAAATAATAATTAATAATACTCCCTCATGTAAAATAAATTTCGCTCATTAATTAATACTGCATTCCACTTTCTCATACTGAGTCTGGTAGCTAGTTCTGACGAATTTCAGCATTTTTTTAGTTGGTTATTTAACGATGCTGTATCAACTACTAGGTTATTTAGCGTCAATGGGATTGGTGATAGATGATATTTGGCGAGATGAGGCCGAAGATCCGCCATAGATTACCTGACATTCGCCTTACAGTTGGAGAAAACCTCGGAAAAACCCAATCAAATAACCAGCCCAAGCGAGAATTGAACCCAAGCCCAAGAGCAACTTCAAATCAGGAGGCAAGCACCTCAGCCGACTGAGCTACACCGATGGCAGCATGCTGTCCTAAAATGACTATCGAAATAAGGCAGGGGTTCTTAACCTATTTTGGCCAAGACTCAAAGTTAACTGGGGGATAAACCTGCGCGACCCATGGGCCTATTTTGAAATTAAACAGTGTTACTGTAATAAAAACAAGTAAATAAGTGTATCAATTATTTATTAATATAGAGTTGTAATATTTCATAATAAGCAATAATTATAAAATATAATCATAATCCCAAGTACTTTAATTAACATTTCTTTAGTTTTATTTTTTTGGGAAGCTACGGCGATCCATTCCAAAAGTCATGGCGATCCTTGTTTGGGTCGAGACCCATAGGTTAAGAATCCCTGATATAAGGTTTAGAAGTATCAAAATAACACAGAATATGGCTTGAACAATGCAATTTATTGGCATGTTATTATTTTAAAAAATGACACATTTCAAGTGATCTCTGTATCTTATGATTTGTTGCAATATTACCCAGAAATTGTTCATGACAAGTTGGTTCTGGTGAGTGGCAGAATTTTAAAATGAAATGAGAGCAACAGCAATTAAAAGTTGTCTGGGCAATGCATCAACAGCCAATACACAGTGCAAAGGTGACCATTGGTCCCTAATTTTTACAAGATGAAAGTAAGAGAGTTAATACAATGAATTGTAAAAGGTATCAGCAAATGTTACAGACGTTATTCAAAGACGCATTAAACAGGGATGACACTTGGTTTCAATAAGACGGGGCTACAGACCATACTGCCAGACATGCAGCGGTTGTTGAGAAATCTTTTTCCAGGATGCTTAATTTCTCGGTTTAACAATATCAACTGGTCAGCTCGATTCCCATATCCTACAGCTGTTGATTTTTTTCTGTGGGAATATCTCAAAGAAAGGGTATTTGAACCAGATCAGAATCTGAACAGGCAGATATGAAAAAAATTAAGAAAACGTCAGGTTCATTGCAATGTGTCATGAACAATTTCTGGGTAATAGTGCAACAAACCATATGATACCAAGGGGATAGCTTGAAATTTATAATTTTCAAAAAGTAATACCATGCCAATATATAGAATTGTTCAAGCTATATCCTGTATTTTTTAATATTTCTAAACCTTGCCTAGTCACTTTAGAACAAAATGCTGAAATTCGTAAAAACCAAAACTCTGTATATCCATCTGTCAACGTGTCTTTGTGAAATCCTAATTATTTATATGTTGGACAGAATAAATTAATTATCTGTCGTCTTCTGTGACCTCGTGATTACTTGACTCTGGACCCAAGGTAGAAGAGTTGAAATCTGACTGAGAGAAATTTTTAAGTGGAAAAATCTAAATGCTGAGCAAATAAATCAGTTATTCACATGTAGAAGATTCACTACATGTAAGAGATCCGTCCGTTTACAATTATGAAAATTCTAAGCACAGATTCGCCATTATTCTGTTCTCAACACCTGATATCAGTAGTCACATAATAATAAATGTGGAGACCTCTGATAGAAAAGAGACCAAACATACAAATTCAAAAGCTCACTGATCAACAAACAGCCTTCTAGGATATGTGCAGCGAACCTGCCGACAAACATTTATGATGTACGCAACTGAAAATGGGAAAATTATTCAGTTATCAAGAGTTTTATACTAGAAGTCAATAAATTACGATAGCTTTTATTTTAATATATAGCTACATCTAAAATCGTCCTGAAGGGAGAAAGTAAATGGGAGGTAGAATGAAAACTATTCATTGACATCGGATCTGATCATAAAACGTACCCGTAACATTTTTTTCTAAAAGAAGCATAACTCATTTTTTTAAGATACATCAAATAATAGTTTCCTATTTCATATTTATGCAATTTAAAGCTCGGATCAGATAGAGAAAAAAGGTATGTTTTCTGTCACTGGATTTTGTAGGTAACCACGAACCATTTTCATTCCTTCTAGTTATATAGTCTTGATAAACCATTCTAGTTCAATCAGAAAAATAATAATCAAATAAAGCCATTTAAAATATTTCAGTTATTTTTTCTTCCTCTCATAGATTTTACCACATATATAAAACACTTAGAATGGCTATTGGCAAGTTTCTCGGTCCACCATAGTTCCAATTTCGCCATAGCACCCTAAAATTATGAAAAGTTTTGCAATTTTAAGAAGTCGTCTATAAAG
Organism: Periplaneta americana; assembly: GCF_040183065.1. NCBI lineage: Eukaryota > Metazoa > Arthropoda > Insecta > Blattodea > Blattidae > Periplaneta > Periplaneta americana. The sequence goes on from NC_091129.1 coordinate 95,355,571, forward strand.
AACTATTTATATACCTGGTTTCCAGAGTGTAGAAGTTCTTGTCTTTATGACGTATACAGAGAAACAAATCTCGAGTCCTGTAACTAAGCTGCAACTGTAAAATAATTATCATACCGTGCTTACTACAACATGAAACAATTCAATTTTTACCAGTAAGTGATTCATAGTATCAATGAAAATGAATATGAAAAATCTGAAGAGAAAGAATAGGGTGTTAAGATGATAGTAATGCAAAGTCAGCAAAAGCTTCAAAATCGATTACATATTAACAGGATAATATGGTAATCAGATTACTTGAAAAATAATTATGAGGAAATTGATGCCAGTGCAACTTATGACTTGCAAGTTGAAAAGAATATAACAAACTTCGAGGTTTTCTTTTACAAGTCAACTGAAAAATACAAGTATAACTTACAACAAATTTCAATATTTCCTTTAAAAATCTGTTGAAAAGTAAACAAACTTCAATGTTTCGAAAGTAAATAGCAATTATACAACAAGCTACGAGGTTTTATTTTATAAGGCAGCTGGAAAATATGACAAACGTCGAAATTTCCCTTCACAAGTCAGCTGGAAAGTATACAACAAATTTCGATGTTTTCTTTACAAGCCAGTTAGAAAGTATACAAGAAACTTCGATGTTTCCTTTCACGAACCAGTTGGAAAATATATAAGAAACTTCGATGGTGAAGTAAAAGGCATAATGCTTATCCTTACTCAACTCTTTCACAGAACAAGTCTATTTGGCAATGCTGTATCATTAATGATTATGAAGATGCAATACATCAGTAGCAATCCACGAATATCTAAAGATAAAAAAGCTTAACATGTGCTTCAACATAATCAATCAATTTTACAGACTGTAAAAATATTGCATTGAAATGGAATCTGGCACACTGCAGTATAATTGAGGATGAAAATGTTGAACAACTTGTCAGGAAAGAACGAGCAAAATTATTTAAAAACTCAATGCACATTGACATCAAACCAATTCATCTTATAAGACTACTATCACTCGATAAATAGATACCTCCATAGATCCTCAGCTAATGATAAGCTTTATCAACGTGAACTTTGTGGACCAGCAGTGGCAAAATTCGGACATTATTGTCATGTCAAACATTTAAACAAAACTAGAATCCTTAGTTTAACGAACTGAATTCTATGCATGAAGAACTGCACAATGGATGGCAATTACTTATTGGACCGCGAAATTCCACCTAAAAATATGAATATAATTCAAAACTACTGGATTGGAAGGCAGCAGATGATTCCATTGCTAAATAATTTAAATAAATTAACAGGGTACCCAACGAGCTCTGCCCATGAAGCAGAGAGTGGGTAAGCTAAATAGGTTCACATTGACAACACATCAATTTCCAAGTAACTAGTTTTCTTAATTTCTATCCTGGGGCAAATCCTCGTGAAGGAAGATCATCTACAGCAGTGAAGCATCCAGACTGTAAGACATTTCTGGAGTACCACATCAGCCAAATGATGAGAAGTTACATGATACCGCACTGTAATTCACTCCTATTCATATCACTAATCTCAAAGCTGTATAAATAACCTGTGATCCATTAAATTTGTGATTCACACTACTTGCCTTCTACCTGAAGCTATATTAACAAACTGTAACAGAGATATCTTTGCAACAGTAATACTGGTACATTTTCTTGCAGCTTGCAGATAATGATCTGAAAAAGCAGTACTGAACAGCAGGCTGAGAATTTTGAATTCTTCTTATTTATTTATTTATTTATTTATTTATTTATTTATTTATTTATTTATTTATTTATTTATTTATTTATTTATTTATTTATTTATTTATTTATTTATTTATTTATTTATTTATTTATTTATTTATTTATTTTTATTTTATTGGGTTATTTTACGACGCTGAATCAACATCTAGGTTATTTTGAATTCAAAACGAAAGGAATCATACAGGGTGTTTCAAAAGTGATGGTCGAAAGTTTAGGGATGACAAGTAAAAACGAAAAGAAGCAAAAAAGTTCCAGTAAACATGGGTCCGCAAATTAACCATTTAAGAGATAATGTCATTTGGGTTCATTGGGGCTGCCAGTGAATTGAGCACCCGATACAGTAAAGCAGCAACATTCATGCTTCATATTTATGCCGCAATTTCCCCATCCTTTAAGTATGAGACAATATGGTAAACAGTGGATAGGTAGAGGAGGACCTGTACCTAGGTCACTGAATTTAAATCCTTTGGATTTTTGTGTATGGAGTTTGCAAAAGTTCTAGTTTACACAACAGACATCACCACACCTGAAGAATTGCAGCATCGGATTGTAGATGCCTTCCAGCAAATGAAGAATTACTCAGAATTGCTCGAGCGCATTTTTGGGGCTTTGCAGAGAAGACTAGACAGATGCATTCATGTGCAAGGTCAGAATTTTGAACACCTGCTGTAAAATTCTTCAATTAACATATTCATACTGTACTGTAATTTATTTATTCACAAACTTTACTATTCTAACAAAAAATAAATCTTGTATGTATGTTTAATCACATTTCTGTGGTGTTGAAGTCAAAATCATGAATTTTACTATCCCGTGATTGATAAATTACATAAAATTGTCACTGCTTTTGTTGCAATTAGTACTTAGTATTCAGCAGGCCCCAACCAGCACAAAATGGCATTATCTCGTATACAGTTAATTTGCGGACCCATGTTTTTTGCTTCTCACAGTTTTTACTTTTCATCCCTAAATTTTTTATCATCACTTCTGAAACATTCTGTATAACACTATTTTAATAGCTAGACAGCATTGAGGACAATATACGATAAACAGCAAACTCAGATATTTTATACACTGAATCTCACATTGATCTGGCCTGTAGCTTCTGTCACTACTTTAAATTTCCACAATTTTGTGTCTTTGCTACGAGTGAATATGTAAATTGTTAACACGAAAGAACAAAAAATTGACAACTCTTAATACTTGATAGAGCATTATGCCATATTAAGAATTCATTTTTGTTAAAAATGAGAGTGTAATGGGCAAAAGAGTTAACATAATAAACGAATTACAAAGTACCACTATGGATAAAGTTTCATATGAATGAAAAATTATGTAGCCAATGCGAAATGGTGAAAGTGAGTAATGTATATTTTCTCCTCAGGAAGACAGAAAACCTAATTTATCTGAGGACTGGCTCATAAACTTCAACATTCCACTAAAACATTTTAATACCAGTATATTAATTTTTCAATTTAAAGAAATGAAGTGAAATAACTCATCTGAAATAGTTAAGTGTTACCAGTACTCATTGTAGGCCTATTTCCTAATTTACATTTCCTAAGTTATACAGAAAGGAAAAAACGCTGATGACAAAAACACGAATAAACAAATATTATTTCGAAATGTTCCTTGGCATGCCAATTAACTGTCAATATGATGTAATTGCACTGAAACTGCAGAATTCTTCATAAAACAGGCCACGAATATGATATATTTTTGCTATGTAAGGAATAAAAATATTTGTAATTGCTTTGCAGATTCAATTATTTGACTTATAATTTTTTTATTTTAGCAATTAAGTATTAAGAATTTAATAAAATAGCCAGACAGTGGATTGTCAGTCCCTACACAGCGATAAGTCGTCATGTCCCTTGGTGTACGGAGGGAGCATAGCAATAGGTTCAGTGACCTCTCTGCAAGTGACGACACCTAACGTTCAGTATCGGGACCAAAAATTGGCCATCTGATAACTTAATAACGATGAAACACGCACAATGTGCCGATCTAAATACAATGTTTAATGAGTCACTCCCAAATTATGTTTTGTACTATTTTTAAAGAGAGACAGGATATACATGTCATACTCATTTTTTAAAATAAGTATAAGAATGTATATTAAAGTGATCAAAAAAGTTGTGCCAATAATAAAAATAATAATTAAGGTATATTATATTTAACAAAATATTTCGTTTAAATTATTATAAAATTACTGCGGAGAGCTATATAAAAAGAAGATGAATGTCAGTCATATTATGTGTTCTCACGACCAATTTTCTATCTGTTATGATTTTGTAACCATGGTCAACTTTACCCAATCAAACTTCTACCATCCTGTACTTAGTCTATTATTTTCACTTTTATGTTATGACACACAATGGGTTTACAATAGTGATATTTAAATAAGGATGAAAAAAATAATAATCCAATGTGATTAAGATAACTATTTTTTATAATAATGTTTGTCATTTGTATCATGATAAATGACACGTAATTAAGAATCAGTTGTTCATGTCTGATCTGTTTTTTTCACTTTTAGAATGGTCTGTTTTGCTTTAGTATATCGGCTTTCCACACTGGACACCTAGAATGAAACACAGACTTATCTATTTTCGACTTTTGCTACATAGATACGTAAATTTATAAGAAAGATCAAAATTAAGGTACTCATATTCTTTTTTTTATTTCAGATTCAAACACGATTTATATTTACTTTCTTCATACTCAAGTATTCACTACATTGTAATTTAGAGAATACCACTCTACAACAAGTCTGTTAGATCTCATATTTCCAAAAAATAATAATAGTTTAAATTATAAAAAGGACAAATAAATTTGTATCAGTATATTCTGTGTCTGTGTTGGATTTAAATAAAGGAAGTTTTAGTACGATATACATCACAACAAAACGGAGCTGATGAAAAAGAGACAGGATATGAAATAAGTTGCTTGAAAAATAATGTTGAAAACTATCAAGTTGGAAAATATATCAGCAAATGAATAGGCTACTCCAAAATATACTCCTTAAATCTTCAGAAAGAATTAAGTTCTCCTTAACAAACGTTGGTAAAGTACAATTGTCCAAAATGATACCAGAACCTCTTTAATTCAACATAATAACCAAAAACATTACATCTTCATAAAACTGAAAAATATTATAAAGGCCTTTTCTCATTATTACTGTAATTTTCAAAACAATACATATATGTGTGTGAAATAACTAAGCAATATTATAAAACGCAACAATAACTGAAAATTTTAAGATTTATACAACAAACTCTGTCAATGTCAGCGACAATACACCAAAATTACGTTAAAATACATATCTATACTTCTGCAGCACCTAGATCGTGCTAATCTACTTAAATTCATATAACTCCAACTCCAAAAATGGCTTAACATTAGATTACTTACACCGAATATAACTTATATCACACTGACTTCATGTATATCTCCTCACTGTTCATAAAAATTTCCTACCTTAGGCCTGTGACTAATCGATCTGCCTAAACAGACAATTTTATACGATGAAGCACTGAAGTACACAACAGTGTTGATGAAAGGTAAAGTGCAGATGCGGATGCAATGGTGAATAAAATGTTTAGTGTCTTATAGTAAATTACAGAGAAGATATGCCACCATCACTCCTTGCAGGCAAGTTGACAGTTCATACATGTCAATGTAAATTAGAACTTATTTCACGTGCACGAATTCCTAATTGTAATACTGACAATGTAAATGCATTTGCTTGTACTTTCAAGATATGAACGTTTAATTTAAATTGCTTGTCTCCTACGAATTTAAATTTTTTGGAAATAAAATGTTGTACTATTTACAGGTTTTAAGATTTCGTGCATTGAACACTGTGTAACTCCCCATATTTTATTGAAGATATCAGTTATTCTACACCTCAAGGGAGCTAGTGAGTAAAGAATATCTGAAAATATGAGTTATAAAGCAAAATTTTGAGACATGTTAAAGTGTGCCAATGATTTTAATCTTGATTTTACACAATGTGTATTTGTTATTAGAGAAGAAGTGCTAATATGACAGACAGGCAAAGCCAATTTTATAAGAGTTCAAAAGGAGTACTGACTGAAATGGCGTGAGAAACTTCATAAGTGTTACACTAGCTCAAAGTCTGAATTATCTAATGTGGTTTATTTACATCTACTTGGAAAGGAAGATCAAAGAAGACAGTGGGTCGATTCCCTTGTAAGGTGAAGCTAATAAGAGCTTTTAGACACTGGGATGTAAATGACAAGGCAAGACTGAAACGAAATCATAAAAAAAGACAGTTGCATTGATTGGTACAAACTAAAACTCTCAAGTACAAATACGCAATACCATGGAGCAAAATCGCTCACCAATGGAATTGTTTACAGACATTTGTACAAAACGGCTTTTGGGTACTCAGCGAAAATAGAAAATTATTTACACCACTGGAACCCAAAGTGGCCCAGTCATTCACATGTGCGTGGAAGAAAATGCATCTGTGATACAATTGATCAAAAGCCTAAACATAAACATACTTACTGTAATATCAAGCATTGCTTCACCAAACAACAAAAATACTGGTTTAAATGCTACAGTAAATGTAGACAATAATCATGCCAGTGGAAGGGTAAGAGTCAAGCAACAACGAAAAGTACTACATACCTTGGATAAGAAGCCAAGACAGAGAAACAAGCAAATCAAGAAACACACTCCTATGCAAAACAAACAGAAGGAAGGAAGCAGCAACGGTTTCAGAAAAGACCCTTGTCGGGCAACTAACATATCTTCAAATTTTGTTTCTGATGACAGAAAGTCTATAATATTTTCCTTTAAATGTGTTCATCTTTCCTCAGTATGTCTTTGTATGGTGTCTATCAAACCCTCCAAGTTGTTAAGACTGATTTCTGGAGGGAGCCATGCTGTGTGGGGACATCCAGTGGTGTGAACAGAACTGTACAGTGGGATGGTGGAGGAGATCTTCTCAATGCCAATTATCAAATAAAACACAATGCAAATTGACTGTCACTTGCTTTTGTTCAATTCCCTAAGACTCGCCCTGCATATTGCTCTTGTAGTGAACATTTAGTCCAAACTGCATGTGGTGTACACATGAGGTGCACGTCAATGAAGCAATCCTGAAATCGTGCAACCCGAAAAACAACGTAAGCAGAAGGTGCCATACAATATGTCGTATCGTGACAATTTGGAAGACCTACATGCTCCCCTGCAAATTAGCTCCAGTTTCTGACAACAGTTTTAACAACTTTGAGAGTCCAAAAAAATTAAAAAATAAAAATGAATAAAGAAAAAAAATATATAGATGTATATGCAGCAAATCTAATAAAAGTGTGTGGTGTTAAATGTTTTTAATAATTGGTGACTTTTTGTTAAAAAAAATATAATTCAAGACAGAAAGGAATATATAAGAATTATATATAAAACAATAGAGAGTGTTGCCCATTACCTTTAAGTGATCTTTTCCGAAACACCCCTGCCATAGCGTGCAGCAATGCGGCAAAGTGAGGGAGCGAATTAGTTACAACACAGTCAACACAGCCAGGGGCCGGCAACCCTCTAAGTGTGCTTTCAAAGCTCTGGCACTATCCCCACAAAACACCACTGCAGTAATGCCAACGATTCCCTCTTCGAATACTAACTGTTCACTCCAGTTCACATTTTTTAGCCTTTACACTAAGTGGATAAAATTTTCATTCCACTTCTTAATTTTAGATGTGAATGCACGGAATAGGTCTGTACTTTTATCAAAGGTCCAGAAGATCTCTACAGCAATCGTGAGTTAGAAAAGACTAAGAGTGAGACCACCATCTATTAAGAACTGACTGTTGTGCTCTCCTCTTCGTAACTTCGGATAGTGGCTGTTATCCTAACCACATCATGAGACTCTAAGCAAAATGTAAGTTACTTTAATTCATTCACTAAGTATTATACGAATATCAAAAAGCTGGCAATAATGGAATTGAGATGAAAACAAGTTTATGAAAATAAACACTACTGGGGACTCTTAAAACTAGCTACAAGAGCCAGTGGTCGAACAGGAGAACACATGCATGTGTTTTCAAAGGCATTAGCAGCCAAAATTAAGTAACTCTATTGCATTTTCGGTCATATGTCATGTTGGTGTAATTTCAGATACTATTAGTGGATCCATTTTCAGAAAGAAGTTACTGTTCAATGTACGAGTTATAAATGCATGATATTTTATTTTTAGCCTAATTTAACAGTCACAATATAATATGTATGTGTATATGTTATATGTGTGTTTTTGTGCGTGTATGTATGTACCTATATATGTACTGTATTTGTATATGTGAATACAGAGATATATTTGGGATAAAAAAGATAAGGTACGCATGAAGAAGGTGCATGGGACGCATGGAAATAAGGTAATGTAGTCGGCAGCATGCTCTGACCGCCTTTTCTTCTCGAAAATGACGTTGTACTCAATTTTACAGAGGGCTGAGTGGACCACCAGGGCTATTCTGGAAGTATTGGCAACAAAAAAATTCTGCTACCACCTGGGATTGAACCCGGGATCTTCCAGTCCGTAACCATCTATCAACTGCGCTATCTGGCTCAGGGGGACATAAACACTCCCCTCAATAAATAATATGAAATTAAAGACAAGTAACTTAGACATGAATAATGAATTGCCCCATGCAGAAAGGGCTTCAGTTACAAATTTTGAAAAAAAAAAAAAAAACGAGATATCGATTGCAGAAAGGTATTCAGTCCAATGCTTGGAAAGATAGAAACTGAAGCGTCAGGCTCAGAGTTCAGAAAGGAATATTTTTTTTTTTTTATCCAATGCCACCAGGTTGTCTTTTCGACATTTCTGGTTTTCTCTCCTAGCCGTGGCTTAATTGTAACCCACTTCTGAGGTTGGGGCGCCTGGAAGGCGGAGTTACATTACCCTGATGATGTGATAGGATGATTATGATAATGTGGTGCCAGGAGAGGTCTTAAATCTAAACTTAACCTAAATTCCAGACCATGGACGAACACAGGAAAAATTCCTGTGCTCTAACCGGGAATCGAACCCAGGACCTCATGAACTATAGCCAGAAGCTCTGACCACTAGACCATGAGGCTGGTCACAGAAAGGAATATAGTGTACAGAATGTTTTTCTTGATTTTGTCAAAACTAGGTCTAAGCCCTGGATTGAAGCCCTGGATTGTATGGGGTGATTCAACTACATCAGAGTTTCGTTTATACCGAGTGTAATACTGTATAACATAATAATGTGTGTGCTTGTGTGCACTCCTATATTTCTATTCCCTTTTGTAACTTTATGTTCTTCAATTGTTTAGAAATAATATATTACTGAAATTTTATAAATAATAATTATTATTACTATCAACATCCACATCCCTTCCCTATATTAAAATGAGAATAATTAATCAAATATTATTTTGTTAGACAGTCATTCCTAAAAGTATATCTTTTAACACTAGGCAATCACGTTAAAAATTGACTATTATACAGTTAGTATGACGAAAAGTACTTTTAACAAAATATATTTTTTTACACTGAGTTTCAACTATTTGCGTCAACTGCCAATTGCTTTCTATACGTCACATAGCAATAATCGCAACCAATCAATATAAGCAGTTCAAATAGTGCTAGGGCTTATTTTAAAAATTATTGTTTTTGGCTAAGAAACATATATAAATTAAATAAATTGCTTCAACAACTATTTTATTGATATTAAGAATTAACTGTAGTTATAAAAAGTTAGGAGGAACATGGGTTTGAAACGGGGACCTCTCAGTCTACATACAGTCCAATGCTCCACCACTGAACTACAACAAAAGTTTTACTAGGTATTCAATGAGAGGGAATACAGCAGTGCAGACGTCGGAGAAATTGTCTATACACCAGCATGGCCAAACGGCTGTTTAAAACATAGTGTATGGCACACATGTTAAAAATGATTTAATTTTGCTCATAGGTTCACTCCACTCGGCCTGCAGCCTCGTTTCGCAAACATTTGTAGTCACAAAATAAAATTCCATTTTTAACACTTGTATTGTAAGTAGCTGTTACTGTGTAAATTTAAAAGTACTTTACGTTCATTTTTACTTGACCATTGTTTGTATAACATTGAGAAGCATTATGATAATTAACTATGGGCTCTACTTAATGTCATCAGATTTTTAAGAGATATTAATTAATTAATTTTTTAAGACAATGTATGCCAATTTTTATTTCGATTTTAACTTTATCTAATGTATGTTAATAATAATAAATTGCATTGACAGCGAACATTGTGTTTTTTTTAACATGTATTTTATTTATACTAACCACATTTACTGTTTTGTTTTTTGTATCTTGTATTATTTATGGACGTGTTCAATACAATCGTAATGTCTAAGTAAGCTGAATTGAATTGCTTTTTACAAATATTTGTTATTGTAATCTATTATTATTTATTTTTTATATTTGGTAATATTATTTCTGATAGGTCATATTATATCATTTAAAAATATTTTCACAATACCTAAGAACCATAACTTTTGTATGTTAAGGTTCATATTTGTTACATTATTTAATTGGACTTAACGTTTCTTTCGACTTCTAACAGCTCACTAATCGCGAGGCTTGTGGATCTGCTGTCATGGCAATGTTGCCAAACTGCTGCTACTGCTAGGAGCCGCAGGTCAGTCAGTCAGCGATATATTCGATAATGTGGTAACATTGCCCGCAAGCTTGGGCGAAGAGAGCAGGAGGCATCGAAAGGTGACTGGCTACTTCCAAGGTTAACCTTGGTTACCTTGACAACAACCCATGAATCAAATAGCTAGCAACTGTAAGCCACGTGACTAGCGAGCTGTCAGAAGTCGAAAGAAACGTTAATTCTACTACAATATTTAATATTACGTTGACTTGTCCTATATTGTTATTCATCAATCAATAGGATCAATAAAATATTATGTGTATATATTTTTAAGTCTGGAAAAAGCTGAGAAACCTGATTTTCATGCCCCCTATGTATATACGTATGTAGTGTTCATATGTGTATGAGTGCGAGTGTGTGTATGTGAAATACAATAAACAAGTTGAATGGACCATGACTACTGAATATGGATCCTACAATAGTAAATGGAAGTCAGCAACATCCATATCATCAATTCGCCATAATCACAAAAGAGCAATAATGTTAACACATGCACATGTATTCCCCCGGGAACACCGAACTACACAACTAACTATGTAATGCAACTGACTTGTGATGGTGCTATGGACATGTTTCCCAACATGCACAAGAATGCATGTCTATGATGTACTGAAACGTTTCTTCCAGCCATGCGGTCATAGCACCATCACAATCACAGTTCGTTAGTTACTTGAACTAGACAGTTACTTGTTAAACTCGTGGTTGTAGGGCGAGCACACTACATACAGAAGCAAGGTTGCCAACCCCTGCAAGTTATATAGAATTACTGCACAAAAACACTTGTAAAGACAACATCTAATTTTTCTCAAAAAATAAAACTAACAGATCTATGAAAGTAATAGAAAATATTTTTAAAAAATCACAAAGGGTAGTAAAAAATGATGAAACCCAATTTAGCACAACTACAGAACTGCACTCAAATTCCCTATGGATGTCTACTTATAGAAACACAGCACCTTTCAGAGTATCCAGCAAGGCACATCTGTCACACGGAAGTGCAAGCCAAACTGTTATCTACTCAAAATGGTTAATTCAGAACGGTGATTTGACAGCAAGCAATGCTGGATATCTCGCTCTCGATTCGGACACCCGAACCTCTGTACGTCCCCGACACAAAACACTCAGCTAATCTACATGGCATGTCAGCTCCCTTTCACCATGTGCTCCTCCCCAGAGTATCGAAAGGACAGAAGTGAGGCTTAGATAAGTACATAGACACACAACACATCTTTGTTCGTTGTCAGACGGAACAGTGAAAGCAATGACAGAACAAGCATAGTAACAGGCGGCCGTACGTCAACACAGTTTGTGCAATAGTTTCCCTCCAGTGAAGTTAGGTTGCTCGTCACAGAGTGCTAGCAATCTAACTACGAACTGTACCACAAGTGTAGGCAAACACACACACATATACACACGCACGCACACACTGTGTGCAAGCACGCGTGAACGCACACAGAAATGGTTGTGCACACTGGAAGGAAAGTATAACACTTTAAGTTTCAACAATTGCATATTGGCACAATTTTGTTTTCATTGTATAAACATTTAGCTTTCTGTTCTCACTTATATCCCTTTCCTCTATGGTGCAGTCCTTAAAACCAAGTGGCACAAGTTATTCACATAATCTCAGGATTAAACATTTTTTATGCTTTCAATTAAGATATATCCAACTGATTTACCCACACATCCAACAGATCGATTAACAAACTAAAAATGTTTCTGGTAACTCTTGTTGTGGACTCTGGCGAGACAAGTAATACAAACTAATGTCTGTAATTTAAATTCATAATTTTGAGTGTCTACTATATAACGAAAATGTCCTCAAGTTTTAATTTAGGCTGAGTTTCAAACTTAGAGACATTTAAGTCTCTACTGATATACTGAGGTCATTATATTGAACTGTATTTGAAAATACTTAGCCTATGTATGTAATTTGCAAAAATGAGACATTATTCTGACAGAAAAATCACAGGAAATTGCCAATATTTCATATCATCTGCTGATATTAAAGAACATTCGATGTATTGGAAATGACCTTGGAAAAAGAGAACAAGTGAGTCAATATTATTTACATTGGATATGAATATCACTTTTTTTTTAATTAGAAACTTTTCAATCTTCATATTGCATCGCTAATAACAAATTATTCTAGCTCTTTAATATATATTATTATAAAATCAACATTTACATAAATTTACTTTGTCAACATTACTTCCTTTTTTTTTTTTTTTTACACATTATAAAGAATGATATAACTCGTACAACACAATAAGGTTATTAAAGTAAAACGTGAAATTGGCATATGACTGTATTCTTATGTTACAAACAATTTGTTTCCTTACTACTGTTGCTAGCAAAGGTCAATTTGCTAATAATAAATATTATAATCTTAACAATTTCTTCTTTTGTATCCAGAGATGTTCTAATGTTCTTTTATTTTCGAATTGATCGACAATTAGTAGTTAATAGTTAAAAAGTACATATTTACGTATGAATTTCTCATAAACACTTGTTATCCTTTTGGTCTTTATATTCCTTTCATGAGGACATATGACAAGTAAGAAGCTCAGAATAATGAATATGAAATATTTATCGCTAAATAACTGTTCAGTTATTTAAATAAACAACTACCGGTACTTCACTGTGTTAATATTAAACTACGCTAGTATTTTACATTAATTTACTAGTTTCGATATGGTGTGCATCATCTTCCGAATTATATTAGGCCTACAGTATTATCCTAATAATTGAGATTTTCTCATATTGGACTAACTGATAACGTTTGAAAGTACTTTTTAAAACATAAAAGCACATCACAATGAAATGCTGAGACTTAAGCCTTATATCTGCAGAATTAACAATATTTCGCAACTTTTTTATTTCTGATATTTAATATCAATAACATTTTTTAAAAATTGTAGTATAATAGTTTTCTGATATCTAACGAAAATTAGAAAGTAATTATTAAAAAAGAAACGTTCAACTAGTAGATCTACACGTTTTAAACGTGAATTATTTAAAAATAACTCTTGTATCATGAAGCAATAATAATACCTTCAACTTCATCATAATTTTTCATCGAAATTTTATTGAGAATGAAATAATAAAATACTTTTCTTTTTCTGCAAGCACTTCGTACATGTTCTTATTATTGTCGTTATAACACTTCAATTTTATTAAATGTAGGGCTAGACATCACAAGGGTGAATGAAACAAGAATATATGAAAAGAAGGGATCACGAAGTAAATTAAGGAAATAAGTGTACAAGAAGATTTATAGATAGATGGATAGAAATAATGCCAAAATATGGTGACTCTTAGTTTGAAAAAAAAATAGAACATTTAGCGGAAAAATTACTTCAATACAAGTTCAACTTTCATTACTTCCCTTTCCTCATAAAAATGAAAATTGTCACGAAGAAAATGTCTTAATTACATGCCATACATTTTAAAAGAGAAATTGGTCACAATCTTCTATCATTGATTCATACTGCGAAAATAAGTGTTGTTTCCTGTAATACTCAAAAAGGAAGAAAAACTCTTTATGAGGTCGTAGTAACTTTCTAGTGACCTTCATATTTTGGGCTAAATTAATGGGAAGGGTAACTATTTTCTTCAACCCACAATAATGGCAGTATCAGTGTAAAGTTGTATTAATCTTTCAAGTTGGTTTTTCCCAAGATTATGTGAGGTAACTAAGGCACCAATGGGCGCTAAGGGCAAGTGCTCACCATGCCTTTCTAATTCTACTGAGAACATAACGCAATGAAAACTTACCTGTGATGCTACACAGGAGTCGTAATGTTGGGGCATCCCCTGAATACTGATTGATCATGCCTTTATTCGCGGCTTGTGGCACAGGTATCGTTAAGGTGATTGGTTTGTGGAACTTTCTTCTTCGTGGTTCCACAGTCACTATGGGAGACACTGCCACTCGGTTCCCAAGCAGCTTGGCAGCTAGTTCTGCTGCTATGGGTTGAGCCTGAAAATGATCCCGAATTGTGAAGAGCTCAAATTTCTGTTAGCACACTTCTGTAAAGTGGTGTTTTTCATTAAAAAATTTCTTACATAGTGATTCACAGTTTCATGGGAGAAAGAATAATTACTAGAAAATAAGAAATATACATGAAACACCAGTCATTTTTTTAATTATTGGAATGATTTGTTATTGTTCACACCTGAAATTCTCATAAAAATACGTTACGATATGACTATTTCTTTGTATTTAATGGATGATATGCACAAAAGATCAAGTTCATCAACCCCAAAGTTTGTATGAAACCAATTCTATTAATGCTACAACCTTTAGCTGTTCATCATTCACCCATATGAAGCCAATTATTTAGACTAATTTATCGACAGATCGTTGTCCAGGGTGTTTCATCTCATCACGGGTGTAGCGTAGACGCTGGTCCATGCTACACTCGCGATGAGATGATGATAGAGATCTGTTGGGTTGCCACAGGGAAAACTCCTGTGTTACCTGGACCTCAAGCTTCCCCAACACACATTCTTTAAATCAGGGTTACGCCAGGGATCGAACCGAGGTCCACAGGATCATAAGTCCAGTGCTCTAGCACTAGACCATCGTGACCATTTAGTATCTCATCTTTTCACATGAAAGTATGCTATGCCAACGGTATATATATATATATATATATATATATACATATATATACATACGGTACTTATTAAGAAGTTATCACATGTCTGTTCTCATATTTTTTAATAATCAAATGTTCTTGCGCTGTTTTACATATCATTAATGACGATATGTTATTAATAATATTAATATGAAAGTACCAATGAAAATTCAAAGCAAATCTATGCATATAAAGAGAAGCATATATTCATTTTTCATACAACATTAATACCTACTACTATTTACATATTTTATGTAAGGTGCAAATTTCTCTCCAGTAGTTTCAATTAATTCATATATTTTGATTTTAGATAACGTTTCTGTGAACTTTAATAATGATACATCCTTTTAGTAAAGGTGTATCATGTATCACTATTCCATAATTTATTTCATATTAGTTTCCAGTTATCCATACTGTTTTTAAAAGTGGCACTGAATTTTTTTAGTTTAGAAAATAAGGTTTCCTAATCTCTAATCATACGTTGGTCAACAATGGATAACGCCGACGTTATGAAAAACTTCTTTTATGATAATATGTTATGTATCCACTGGTTTGGAATGTATAATATGGTATGTTTCCTTTTCTTCAACTTTGTGGGGACTAAGTCCAAGTCACATGGTAAGTATGAATGTTTTAGTAGTAAAAATCATAACTAATGTGCTCAAATCGTCCAATCTTTATCATATGGTAAAAATATTTAACAACAGTATTATTCTGGTTCTGTAAAGCACAAGCATAACCGAAAATGCATATATATTTTTTTTTACCATAAAATGGGGTGAATAGGGACGTAGGGGGTGGTGTTTCGAAATCTCAGAGCCAGGCCACTTTTTTTTTTTTTATAGAAATACATTACTGTCTATATGTAGGTAACACACTAATAATCTGTATAAACAAATCAGTCTGGTTATGGTGTATGTAACAACTACAGCACACAACTTTAACGTTATGTGGAACTACAGTGAAAGTTCCAATCCTGTCAAAGGCATTGTCAATGCGATGCGTTGTCTTGATTTTTTACGGGAGTCCTACCATGTGTCCATTTACCATCGGGTAAAAAAATCCCAACAACTGAGGTACCGGTAAGGATGAAACCTTGATGGCGGTATGAAAACCTTCAATACTGGTACATATTTTTAACAATTTCTGTAAAAGTAGCTGCAGAAGAGAGACAGTTTTCAAAAGTGAAACTGATAAAATTTACTAATGTTTCACTGTAAGTTTCAAGAAAGACTACAGTCATTATTTTTTGTGCTCCTCATTTGTTAGAAGAAACCCTAACTGAAGGCGACAGTGGGCTACAGTGTAATTTATATTATCGGTAGCCTGTTGGATTGGACGCATCTTGTAAGTGTATTAACTGTACTGATCTCTCATTGAGGTTCTGGCTGATAGACTATGTAGGCTACATCTATTATCAGGAAGTACATATCACTATAGATGATATGTGTCAGAGGAAGAACAATTGTTTGTATACATCTCAAGTCTGATTAGTTTAGTATGTTACCGGTACTAGTCAGCGATGTATGCAATGGAGAGAGATAGGAATTGGCAACCCCCACCCCATTATCTCCTGTCTTAGTTGCCTCATGAGTGATGCCTTATTGGTGTCACCTATGACAGTTGACTAAACAACACCTGTACTGATTGCTGGTTTATCCAGCTGATAAATGAGGGGTCCAAAACAAAACCCATTAACCAGTTCCAATAATAACTGAGTTTGAAATGGATTCAAACATGCGGTAATGTCTTCGAGCTAGAAATTCAATTCGAAGGAGAATAAATGAGTTAGTAGCGAATAGAATATATTTAGCTTGATATAGGACCTTTCTGAAGGTAAAAATCAGTTTCATACTCTTATGAGTGCAGTTGTACTAAGTGGGTTCTCGTTCAGAGCTTCTCAAATATTAAATACACTTGTCACAGAATATTCGAGGACAAGGACTTAGTCACACAGAACGATAATCTTTTAGTGGTATTGGCAGATAGACTCTCAGTACCTGATTGGACATTATACGTATAATGTGAGAAAAGAAGATTGTAAATGCATACTACTGCAATAGTTACTTCTACATAATTAATATAAAATTTTACAACAAACTGTATGAGTATTCAGATCTTTTCTCCACTTCTAATGATGAGCCAGCTCTCAGATCTTCTGCTAATGTTATCGTTTGTTTAAAGGACGAATAGTTTAGGTTGAGTGTAAATTTCAGCAGTATCTACATTCACTTAAATCACATCCGAGTTCTGTTCTGCAACTTAAGTATTAAATAGCAACCAGTACAGAATTTTTTTAAAATTTAATGTGTTTTCGTACTGAAATTATCACATTTAGCACCTTAATTTTCTATACTAAAGGAATCAAGTTCAGTTAAGTTATTTACTCATGTTTTCGTCAAATTTTCAATAGTTTACAGTGTACAGTTTTTCTTTTCCATTATGGATTCGCTGCCTTAATACAACACTCGGCAACAGATATGAGAAAATATCAACATCAAGTGTACCAAAAACTATACAAATAGGCTATTTGTTTATCAGTTTATGACATTGATTACACTGTTGGTGATAATGACATGGATGCTAACTGGCAGAATTTTTCCAGAAATTCACAATTTATTACGCAAAGGATAGCAGACAGTATCAAAATTGAGAAGAGTAATAAGATACTGTCATGACCTATCTCACATTTTAGACACTCAAAAGTTATGAAATGGCTTCCATTTTCACGTTATTACAATATGAAAATCGATTTTGTTCATAATAACTATATTTCCATACTTAGTAATATAGGATACAGGAAATGTAAGGTAAAAATGAAGCAAAATGAACTATTGTGACAATTTTAACTTTCAGTAATTAAAAAAATCAATTCCTATGTTTCTAAATATAGATATAGAAATTATTTCTTCCACTTTTAAAGAATGTTTCAAATGTGTTCAAATTGCAGCAACATTGCTAAGATGCATAGGTATGTCCTAATTTTCAAATAATGTATCATGTAGCTATCTTCAGAAAGACGCAACATTGGATTAAAAAAAAATGTTTCGATTTTTCAAAGAATGCATGAAATGTATTCAAATATATAGCATCATTAGTACTGGAAGAATAGATTGTAGAGAAACAACAACGCAGCAACTGGATCTTGGCCAAGACGCTTGCAGTACTGATTATGCAGAGAGCTTGTTATAAGTGATATGCAGAACCATATAGTAATTCGACACATCACAAACTATCAATGTAAAATATTATTACTAAATAGGCCTATAAGTAATAGCTAGAGCTAGGATTTATATGTAGTAAGAGTTAAAAATGATGCCGAGTATAGTTGAGTCGATGTGATGCCAGTTAAGGTTTTAAGCCTGGTTGATAATAGTTTAAATGCAAGAAAAGTCAGAAAGACTAGACAATGCAGCTTTTAAACCCCCTGCTGTTTTGTAAGTGGTGGTTAAGAGGATTAAAGATCCTTAGCGCTAACTAATGGAAGTACTGAATGACAAGAATAAGTGGGGAACACAGCTTGCATGTTTATAAACTATACCGACTAAAAATATTAGCTTTTACTACATACGAATCCTAGCTCTAGTAATAGCAAAAACTTCATTGAGTCGCCCAAATTAAGAAAGGAGATAGATACTAAAAATTGACTATCATCTTGTTTCAAACATTTGCCATATATGTTTGAGAAGTTATGTATCTCTCACTGCACTGAGATAGTGATAGTGATTTTTTCCGGATGCTATTTTTCAGTTCTTCGAGAGTATGTGGGTAATTTTTGAACACTTCATCTTTTAGAGTTCTCAAGAGGTAAAACTCATAAGAGGTTAGGTCAGATGATCAAGGTGGCCACACACACATTTCTACTGACAATTCTATCCTCTAATACTCTCTGCAATTTGTTCATAAAATAGTTGGCTGCAGTATGTGCTACTGCAGAATCCTGTTGGAAAAAAGCAAAATCACATTCCTTCACCAACAGGATTCTGCGATAACACATACAAACAATTATTTTATGGACGAACAGAATTATGAATAAGAATGTATGGCTCTGTGTGTTATCTGTGCTCTCAATCACCTGACTCAACTAACATCTTGATATTCATCACCGGGGAACTCTAAAAGACAAAGCGTGCAAAAATAATCCACATATCCTAAAAGAAAAATATAATCTGGGAAAACTTCATCTCCATTTTTCAATGAGAACTGTAGCGAGTAATGCTTCAATTATTACTAGAAAGATGCAACATGTTTGGAACAAGAAGTGAGACATTTCCAGTATCCATCTTAATTTGGGCGAGTAAATATTTAATTATGGTGTCTACTTATACCGGTATTTAGTAATATTTCACATTAATAGTTTATGGTGTGTCGAATTACAAATTTCAAACTGTCTGTGTAATCAGCTGGGTGCGAATTAAGATTTCTCATGAGGGGGGGATAGAAACCTTGATAGAGAATTCTATACATAAAATTATTATTATTATCCTCATTCGATATGGCTCAACACTTGGTTGCACTGAGATGCTTGTCTTGTATCTTGATCATAATAGTAATTGTATCCATGAGCAGGCTTAAGATAAGATGTGTAATTCCTAAGTTATTGATTGTTGTCAGCTTGCCGGTAATAATAATACATTTATATTATTTTCTTTGCTTACTTTATACTTTATAAAGTACATATTCGTATTAAAATAATTATATTAATTGTGAGGGGGGATAGAAGTTATCCCTGACAGGGATGTTAATATGAATTTATGAGAAGGGGATAACTTTCCAAGTCCCCCCATCCAAGGGGAAGTCCCCCCATCCCCCCGTTAATTCGCACCCTGGAATCAGAGTCTGAGAGCAGCTTCGCCAAGTGACAGATCACAGCATTGTTGTTTGCCTCTAATTATTCCTCATTTCCAATGAATGTGTGAAATGTGTCCAGATGTCAGCAGCATTAAAAACAAAACTGAATTAATCCCAACTTTTAAAACTGGATGTTTAACCTTAACTTAATAAAAATACTTAAGTAAACTATTTTCTACCAAATACTGAAAAGTGGTCCTAACATATTACTTGTAATATTTTATCCTTTTGGTATAACTTTATTTCAGGATATCAATAATAGCAGCTTTTCCAATAGAATTAAGTAACATGTTTTTGACACCTGTATTCTAGACTTCATCGCTACTTTCTCACCTAGTGTTTCCCAGCGTGTTATTTATTTTCTTCCAAGCATTACCACGTACGACATTATTACAATTGTATCTGTAACTTTTGTCATAAACAAATGGATATTTCTCAACCAAATTAATCACTTCTTCGCAATCCATTTTAATTCCTAACCTATAAAGAAGTTCAGATGCACGATAGGCTATATACAGGGACAGCTGACTTATGTCAACAATTCGGCCCCAAACGGGAAAAACCGAGCGACTATCCGACATCTTCCGATTCTGAAGCGCCATAGAAAATAATCTTCCTAATGTATGCCGAACGCGATGCACAGATTTGCGCACAGCACAGTGCCGAAACGCATCGCTCTGCACTCTGCAGTCTCTAATTTTTTTATTTGCAACAGTGCGACGCGGGCCATAAACTTGCGCAGAGACCAAACTTGGGAACAACCGCCTAACATCACCAACACTGTCTGATATACGGCAATCTATTGAAGGTGTACCCGATAATATCGGTAGTCATTACTACAATACACTGACAATTATTTTTGTACATTGACGCGCGAAGTTGTAGTACGTAAAATAATGTATATAGCCTTGTAGGCCTATGTCGGAGCGCTGAGAATGCTTAAAGAGTTGGTAACACCCGTATAACAACAATAGAAATTCGCATTATTCCCACCTGATCATACATGGTCGCCTAATAAGCCTACCACTGTAGGTCTACTGTGATGTGATGCCAAAACTAGACATTTAAAATAATATATTGTTATAGCTACTCTAGAGAGTAGGCCTATTTGGTAATACGCGCTAACAGCAATATAGATGCGATATCGATAACAGGAATAAAATTGTTTTTCCACTCGTGTCTCGCCTAGTAGGCCTACCGGTATACAAAACAACAGCTGTCGGCAATCATGTACAATACTAGGTCAACTAATATGGATAGCGAACTAAACGAATTATCAGGAGTTTGTATTAAATCGCACTGTCTAACAACGGTGACGCGCATCGGAGGCTGAATATTTCACAGCTTTGTAAAGAGTTTGAATGAGTATTACGATTGCCATCTCTCTTCGAGCAGGATGCTGTAGGTACGTAGACAAAGATCTTGTGCGTGGACGTGTACGTAGAGCAAACACAGGGCCGTAGCGAGGAGCCGTCCAGGCTGCCAGGGGCGCAGGGAAATGAGTCCAAAAAATTTATAACTGAATTACAGATAAAAATACTGAGGTAAACAAAAGGGTTGTAGTTTTACCACGTCCCACAGCATTGTATTAAATCATGCATATTCTCCTTTTGGCTGTGATGATGTACGCGCTCTAGAAATTAGTTCGCAATTCGTTACTGAGATGTTGATCGTTAAGCCTTGATTTTTCTGAACCGACCCATGCGAGTTGCGAGGCCCACAAATCCAGACTATGCGACAGATAGTGAGTGGTTTCTATAACTGCAAGGCACACAGACCTCGCATGTCGCAGTTAGTTATAGAAACCACTATCTCTCGTGTAGTCCGGATTTGTGCGAGACCTCGCATGCGTCGGTTCAGAAAAACCAAGGCTTTACTGATAATAATATAGACAGAAGTGGAATATGTTAAAATAATAAATCGAGATTCGTGATACGTTCAGAATGATGGATTACAACAAATGCATCGTCACAAAATGAATATAGGCCTATAGTCAGTGCTTTTTTTCTGGTGGAATGTGTCGGAACGCCGTTCCGGTACCTTTTTGTTATATTCAGGGGCGGTTTTTCGGGTGAAACTTGTGAAGCGGCACTTCACGTTTTTACTAAGCGCAACTTCACCTATTCACAAGTATTTTAATATTTTATTTTATTTCACTTCATTTTTTGCTTTTACGTTCTGCATTGTGATATGTTCTGCACTTAGGTATTATGCACTATGGAACACTAGTCCTCTTGTACAGTAACTCGTCGGTAGTGGCGGCGCGAGAGAGGGGAGATGGGAAGGGAGACTGCAGATATTTTCACTTTTCCGAGGCATATGTGCTTATTCTGCTTATTTGTTTACGGTAACCATGATAATAAACCGTTGTAAGATTTCTATAGAGCCTGTCTGGGAAGATATTTGAATCTTTTAGAACATATTTGTTTTGTAGCTGCAAGCACCATTGTAGCCCCTTGACTTGGCTAAATCACGTTTTTGATAGAAAATAACGACACATAAGTACAATAAGGTACATTCCTTGTCTGCTTACATTTATTTCTTCCTCTTCATTTCAGTTTGTGAAATGTATGAATAGAGTGATTGTGTTCTGTTTTGTTGATAAAAGACCGATTAGAAGATTAAGTTAACTAATTATTTATTTATTTTTAGTGATAGTTTCGTAATTATTTTTAAAAGTGTGTGTGTGTGTGTGTGTGTGCGTGTCTAAAGCCTATCCACTTCACTTGCGTGATTCGGGTTCCGCATACTGTGGATAGATGGCAGGACTATGACTCATTTTCAAGTTGCACACCACTTCGGTGGACCACGTTAAGCATAATGTGCATCTGTGAAGAGTTATATCGTTTACTAGGGTATGGTGACTCAAATATTTTTATTAACACTGAGGAATGTATCCTATAAACTATATAACGTGTTACAGACACCATTTTCGCAGTGGACTGAAGGTGATAAAAGAGGTGTATTGTTAGCGGAGAAACCAACACCTGTTCTTAATATATCGGCAAAAAGGTGGAGAAGGAAGGTGCAAGATCTTACACCAAACATTTTAAAAGTGGAACAGTGAATATCAGTGGCTGTGCGATAGTTATGTGGGGAAAAAAAAAAAAAAAAATTGTTGGTCCTATTTGTTAGTTGAAATAAAAAAAATCGACATGGAACTGCTAAATATCAACCGATCACTGCACAAACATTCAGATTCTGCAGAACATATAAAGTGTGCTTTGCAATTAAAACACCTCGAGAAAAATCAGAATACTATTTCTGACGCTCTGAAAGATATAGCCCAGTAGGCCTACAACGAAAATGTCAGATTGAACAAATTAGTGCTGCTTATAGTAATTAATGCAGTCTTATTTTTGGCGAGACAAGAACTAGCATTTCGCGGACATGATGAAAGTTCATCTTCATCTAATGGAGAGAATTTTAAAGAAATTCTGTCACTTTTTATTTCATCGAGCCCATTAGACATCCAACAACATTATGCGAAAATCAAATGTGTTTTTAACGGAGATTAAAAAACAATACAAAATGAAATAATTGAGTGTAACCTATTTCAAATTACATTACTAATGATTATATTAAACTTGAAATAATCAGTTGTGACTTTTTCTCAGTTCAGATTGACGACACTACAGATATCATACGAAAGTCTCAGTGCTCCGGCTGAACTCACATGGACCACATCTTTACGATTATTTTGCAGTTTCGTGTGGTTGTGCTGTCGGCGTAACCAACCACACGCGGACCACTTTTTAGTGGTCGCTTGAAGTTCATATCCACCACAGATAACCACACTACAAGCTTTGTATCAAAATGTGCTATTTGCCATTTGCAGTGAAGTAAGCGACTGTCGTTTCCGGCGAGTGGTCGGAGTGTCGTACTGTGTGAGTTGTGCTCAACCACCGACAGCGACAATTCTGTGGGTGATACCGACCACTCATTATGACAGACGTCTACACTATCTTCGTTAGTGATCCGTGTAAGTTACTATCATCTGTTTTCATAATAATTCCTGACCGCCCACAAATGAATCACCGTTTTGTGGTGTGGTGTGGTGTGATGTGATTGTGCAGTGGTCCGTGTGAGTTAAACCTAATTGTAAGACTTATAAACACAAACGGTGAATTAGTGGAACATTTTTTTTGTGATCGAATCTCCGAAGCATTGCTCAGTTTGTGGGTACAAAGGTTGTAGAACAATGTTATGATGGGGCAATTGTGATATCTGGGCACTTAAATGTATTACAAAAGAGAGTGAAAGAATTTGCACTTCAGGCGATATTTATTCATTGTTTGGCCCATAGATAGAACCTGGTATTATAAAACCCTCGAAACAGATGTCTCAGTGCTGTGTCTCTTTGCTGATATTAGTGACATCCCACAATTTTTTCATCATTCTACTAAGAAAAGTTATGTTCTGAATACATTCTAGGAAGACATATACCTACAACTACAATAACGGATAGTAGAGGAGTTCAAATTCAAAATTGGTGAAAGTAATTGCAGAAGAATGGAATGATTTGAAAGCAGTCTTTGAGACAATAGTTAATGATTTTGAATCTGATCAAACAGCAGTTAGACTTTCAAACGGATTCCTCAATTGTATGAAGAATTTTGAATTTGCATTTCTTGTTATTGTTTTCAATTAAATCTTTCAGATCACTAGCATTTTATTTGATATCCTTCAAAAGAAATCACTGGATGTTATTTTTCGTGAGAAATAAGTAAACAATACTTATCATTTGTTCAAACATAAAAGAACAGATGACATTTTTGTCATTTTTTTAAAAGCTACCCAAAGAGGTGAATTTTCAGGGCCGAAATATGTTAAGCTGTCAGAAGGAGAACTTTTTCAGAAGTACAAGCAATTATATTTTTAAATACTCGACGTCATTTTGATGCAAGTAACACTAGATTTCAAGACATTGAACAGCTTCAGTTTTGCTCTCTTGCCGATACTTCAAAATTCGTTAAGTATTCAACAGTTTTTCTCTCTAATGCTCTCTTCCCAAATTTGTTCAAAGTAAGTCGTTTAAAAACAGAACTAGAGCTTCTCTATTCAGAACATGAGTATCAGAATATTTTCCTGATATAAGCACTAAAACTTGTAAGAGAAAACAAAGACAAATTTGAGGAAACCTATAGACTCTTTTTCTTCATTGTGACATTACCGCCAACAAGCATTTCAGTGCAACAAAGTTTTTCTGCACTCAACCGCATAAAGACAAATCTTCGCAATTCAATGGGATAAGGGAGATTAACATAATTGGCGTGCATCTCCATTCACAAGGACTTGCTAAATGATCTGATCGAGAAGCAGCCATTTCATGATGACATCATTGACAAATTCTCCATCCGTAGAGACAGACGAATCAACTCAATCTACAAAAAATAGATAAGTTGTACATCATGTGCCTTACTAAAAGAGCTTCACTAACTGTTGAGGTTTATTCCTGTCTTCCCTTATTCTGCTTGTTTTTCACCTTATTCTGTCTTCCCTTATTGTCTTCGTTTTCCCCTTATTCTCCTTGCCTTCCCTTTATCCTGTGTTTTCCCCTTATTCTACTTATCCTCCCCTTATTCCCTTTGTCTTCCTATGTTCTCCTTGTCTTCCCCTTATTTTCTCTGGTTTCCCTTTATTCTCTCTCATTTCTAGGGAAAAGTATGTATAAACAATAGGCTATTCTACTTCTCATTTCATACAGACTTAGGAGTGTCTTTTTTTTTTTTTGTAGATATTGTTAAAATATTGTTTATCTACTACCTGGTACAGTTGTTATTTCTTTTACTTTGATTTTGTGACGGCAATACTAACGTCAGAACAAGATTCTGCACTTTATTGAGGAGGCAATCATGTACCCTATATTATTATAATATGATGTATATGAAAGTTCTACTTAGCTACTCTTTTAATAGAGGACACTGAAAACGTGTCAACAATGCAGCCTTTGTTAGTGGTTATTTTACATTAGTTCTAGCAAGAAAAATCATAATTTTCTGTCGACTATATTTTATGTACTGTAGTTTAATTTTGAAATTAGAGCACTGAACAGATTGGCAAAATTGAAAAATATAGAGTACTTAAATGTATTACAAAAGAGAGTGAAAGAATTTAATGATAGCCTGAAGCAATTCAGCATTTTCGACTGTGAAAAAATGGGAGCACTATTTAAATATGATCGAATGATCGAGAGAGTGTGGAAGACGACCCCCGCAGTGGACGTCCAGTAACAGCAACAAGTGAAGAAATAGTAGAAAAAATCCAAGATATGGTGTTGAATGACCGTCAAGTGAAAATATGGAAAATTAGCGAAGTTATGCGTATCTTAACTGAAAGGGTGCTCCACATCTTGGTCAATGTCTTGGGCATGTCCAAGTCTCCCGCAAGGTGGGTTCCGCATTTGTTAACACCAGAACAAAAGCAAGTCCGATGTCAAATTTCGAGGGATTCTCTGCCTCGATTTGAGAAAAAAACGTCAGATTTTTTAGGCAGTTTTTGACCATTGATGAAACCTAGATCCTGTACTACATACTAGAGACAAAACAGCAGACGAAATCATGGAAGCACAGAGATTCTCCGCCTCCAAAAAAGCAAAAGCTGTTCTATCAGCTGGGAAAGTCATGGGGTCTGTATTCTGAGCTTCTAAGGGGATAATCATGATTGACTATCTAGGAAAAGAGTCCATCACTGTGAGTAATGGTCAGCACGTCTCACTATGAAACGAGCGGGTCCAGGTTCAAATCCTGGTTGCGACAAGTTACCTGGTTGGGGTTTTCCCTCAACCAATTGAAGCAGAATTGCTGGTTAATTTTCGGCGTTGGACTTCGGACTCATTTCGCCATAATTAATTCACATATCATCATCATCATCATCATCATCCATACAATGGCCCAGGTTAAGTTCATGATGCAGCGTGCTGCACTTGTACAAGAGCATGGCCGTTCGGCTACCCAATAATTCACAAGAATAGGAGTGGTAAGCACAATAAGCCTCAGGTTGCAGTGTAAGCCTTCGAGTCCGTCCTCCGTACAAGAGAAAAAATCTAGAAAAAGGGAAAACAATAACCGGAGATTATGATTCAAATCTCCTGCACAACTGAAAAAGAAAATTTGCAAGAAGAGGCTGAATATGGCCAAGAAGAAAATGTTGTTTCATCACGATAATGCACCTGCTCACACGTCTACAATCGTGATTGAAACTACACGAACTACGGTTCGAATTGTTGCTGTACCCCCTCTCTCCACCTACTCACCAGTTCTTGCACCCTCAGACTTCTTTCTTTTCCCAAAGCTTGAAACTCACTTGACTAGGAAGAAATTTTCGTCAATTGAAGAGGTTATTGCAGCAGCAGAAGGCATTTTTTTTTTTTTTGCAGGTCTGGGGAATCTGTGTACAAGGAGGTTATTGCAGCATTGAAGCACCAGTGAACTAAGTGTGTGAATCTCAGGGGGGATTATGATGAGAAATAAAGTTTGTTTCAAAATAATCCTAGTTTAATATCTATGTCAGGCTATAAACTTTTCAAATAACCCTCGAAAGGAAGGTAAATTTCTTGGCACTTTGACTATACATAGGCCCAACCTTAAATTCCGTGCTAAAATATATTTTACATCACAACACACTCTAACAATACAATTAGAAATGGGTTAAAAATTGAATTGTGTGAACAAGTAAAGAATTTAGTAAAAAAATATAAAATGTTCGTTATATCGAGAGAAAAAATGTCATGCTGTTCTATTAAAAAGATTGAGAAAACCATTTTGGACTATTTTAATTAGAGTTGGGAACCACTTTGGACACTCCATCCAAAAAACATTATACCTGCATTCATTGAATTGTGAGCATATGTTCTCTAGTCCCGTTCTGTTGGAAGTATGCCTTACGTACTTACAAATGGCTTTCAAGGAACCTGGAGGTTCATTGCTGCCCTCGTATAAGCCCACCATTGGTCCCTATCCTCAGCAAGATTAATCCATTTCCCACCATCATATCTCACCTCCATCAGATCCATTTTTATATTATCCTCCCATTTACGTCTCGGCTTCCCCAAAGGTCTTTTTCTCTCCGGTCTCCCAACTAACACTCTCTATGCATTCATTTCTGGGTTTGCCCATACGTGCTACATGCCCTGCTCATCTCAAACGTCTGGATTTAATATTCCTAATTATGTCAGTTGAAGAATACAATGCGTGGAGTTCTACATTGTGTAACTTTCTCCATTCTCCTATAACTTCATCCCTTTTAGCCCCAAATATTTTCCTAAGCAACTTATTCTCGAACACCCTTAGCCTCTGTTCCTTTCTCAAAGCGAGAGTCCAAGTTTCACAACTACAGTATGCAGAACAACTGGTAGTATAACTGTTTTATAAATTCTAATTTTCATCATTTTTGAGAGCAGACTGGATGACAAGAGCAATAACAGGCATTTCCCATATTTATTCTGCGTTTAATTTCCTCCCGAGTATTATTTATATTTGTTTCTGTTGCTCCAAAATATTTGAACTTTTCCATCTTTTCAAAGGATAAATCTCCAATTTTTATATTTTCATTTCGTACTATGTTCTGGTCACGAGACATAATCATATACTTTGTTTTTCCGGGATTTACTTCCAAACCTATACTACTGTTGAAAATTGCAACGCCATGAAGGAATCATGAAAACTGAATCAAATTTATTTTACATATTACTAATATTGATGTACACAAATGATTAACGTTTCAGACGAATACACAGAGTACATCAGTATTTTGTGAAACAAATACGAGCTGCAATCAGAGGTGCTACACGTTGTGGCATTGAATAAAAGAGGCCTTGGATCTCTTCCTGGGAAATGGCCTGCTAGGCTGCTTGTATACATACCCACAGTTCATTGAGCTGGCTGCTGGAGGTTGTTGACAGACTACTTGTCGACCAACCATATCTCATATGTGTTCAATAGGTGACATGTCTGGTGAACGGGCAGGCCACTGAAGAAGCTAAATGTGTTGTGCGTTGAAGAGAGCTTGAACATTCGTGACAACATGTGATCAGACATTGTTTTGCTGGAATATAGCGTCAGTGGTGCGCTGAAGGAACAATATGACTTCTGCCTCTACAACGTCCTTTATGTACCGGTTGCTGTTGAGTCTACCCTCAATACATAGCGGCCGAGTTCGTGAATAATATCCAATGGCGCCCCAGACCATCACGCCTGGTGTTCGGCCAGTATGACACTGGACAATGCAGTCTGGATGATACTGCTGACCACGATATCGTCTAATGCATATACGACCATCATTGTAGTTCAAGTTGAAATGGGATTTGTCCGAAAACACCACGTGTCGCCAATCTGCACGCCACTTTGAGTGTTCATGAGCCGAGCCCAGTGTAGTCTGAGATGTCGATGATCTAGGGTCAGGGGAATCCTCCGCAAAGAAGTGCGTGCAACCAGCTCTCTGCGAAGCAGACATCATCGAATAGTGGAAGCAAACAACCTGTTACAGTGCTCCACCATTGTGCTAACACTTGTGATGAAACTGAACGATCCGTCACTATCATGTGGACGAAATGTCTGTCATCCAGTGGTGCCATCACAGATTGTGATCCACTGCCCGATTTTCGATGTGTCCGATTCTCTTCGGTCCACTGCTTCCACACTCGCATCACTGTAGTGGCATGATGTCCCACACTAGCAGCAATTTCGCGATTCGAAAATCCACCTTCACGCAGATCAATCATTCGTCCTCGTTCAATTTCTGTTGTTTGTTTACACTGCGCCCTTAGCACGACGAGGCACAGTGACTCTTAGAAGGTTTACTGCCTGTTGATTCTAATACACTGCTCGTCTGGCTCCACAACAGCCCTCTATTTATGAGTCTGCCATGACAGTTCAGAGGGCACTGCTGGGTTCAGGGATGCAAAATCATTTTGAAATTCTAATCACTTGCTTGTCATACCCTGCGTTATATTTAGTATAATTTTCACATGTGTATCTATGTTCCTTCATGGTGTTGTACTTTTTACAGACAGTAGTGTATATCTTTACTTGCTTCAAGTAAAATTTCCGTGTTTTCCGTGAAAAGATAGAAGAATTATTAATGATTTCATTATAAGCGTAGAAAATTATGCCGTATCAAAGGTTTCAAATATATGTTAATGCAGTTTTTCATTTTCATCATTATGCATTACCAGAGACTTAGTCAGAGATTCGTTTAGGAGGGGGGAGATTTCCAACACTGGAAGATAATGCACATCTTACCAGTAGCCTATCTGAAAATCATTGAAGTTTATCAAGTCTTAGATTGCTTTTAACATACTGATTAATCATAAATAAAAATTTATCTAAGACGAATAGAAAGTCTTCTAGTCTGCTTTGGTAGTTCTTCCAATAGCTACTTCATCATTTGTAATTTGAATTTCATGATGTACGTGGTGCCAGTTCATTCAGCCGAGTTTGTCCTACACTGTTTCTAAGATATTGTTTTAGGCGCTTCAGTGTAGAAAATAATCTCTCATTTATGCAAGTAAAAAAGTGACTAGTATCTTCAGAATTCTTTTGATGGTCTGAAACATATCTCTGTCACATTTTAGATAGAATGTCTATAGCAGATTATGGCTTCACGGAAAGCTGCTTTATGGTCATATTCCACATCTCAAGTTCACCAATGGCAAGCTCTTTACTGCACTGGACATCAGATTCATAGAAGCAGTGGCGTATGTAGAATTTCGTCAGGGGAGGGGGGGGAGTCATTATTAAAATTGTTTACAATTTACATTATCGGTATTTTAAATTTTGTGTGTTATTATTATTATTATTATTATTATTATTATTATTATTATTATTATTATGTTACGGTATATTTATTAATAGTATATTATGCTCTAATAGAACATATTCATATTATATATAAATATTTTTTTAAACAAAATAATCTGCCCTCAGTGAGGGTGACCATAAAGTTCCAGAATAAAAGCACTACTGAATAATTTAGAAAGACAAGAATTGTTTAGTAAAAAATTCAGAGAAATGCAAACCCAATAGAATCATCAATGGCCAAAATATAAATGGTAATGTAATCTGACTAGTGGGAATGTTATATTTCTCACTTAGGTAAGGGATGCAGGACTCATAAATGGATTTCTTCTCCTCATCAACGTGTTGTGCCTGTAGGGCATCCCTCTCAAACTGGATTGTAGGATCAAGAACTATTATTCTTATAAAATCTTTGAAATGTGATTTTTTCACAGCCAGCCAATTTAACAATTGTGTTTAATTTTGTACAATAAAAAATTGCTTGTATCATTATTACATTTAACACAACAATTATACACGGTATATATATTTAGTCAGTCGACCTGGTTGGCAAGTTGGTATAGTGCTGGCCTTCTATGCCCAAGGTTGCGGGTTCGATCCCGGGTCAGGTCGATGGCATTTAAGTGTGCTTAAATGCGACAGGTTCATGTCAGTAGATTTACTGGAATGTAAAAGAACTCCTGCGGGACATTCGGCGACGCTGATATAACCTCTGCAGTTGCGAGCATCGTTAAATAAAACATAACATTTATATTTAGCCAACAATTATTTGTATATGATAGGTAGGGCACTTGACATAACAGGAAAATGCAAGAACATAATAAAATATATTGAAATATATGTATTTCTTTTCTTTTTTTTTTTTTAAGTTCAAAGGGAGGTTCAAATCCGGGAGCCCCCCCCCCCCACTTGCGTATGTCCCCCGCATAGAAGTCAATCAAAATCTTATTCTTAAATAAGCTCTTTATGCTTTTACTTGTTATTAATTTTATAATAATATTTTGTGAAGTCTTGAGAGGCAAGAGGGGAGGGATTCCGACCCCCCCCAAGACGCCCCCAGCTACGCTACTGTGCGTTACTGTTCTCAAAATTAATAATTTGTGTTCTGCTGTTGCTCAGAGACATTTTCAATTTCGGAATTGATTCTGTTGTTTTGTAATCATTTTAAAGTAACTTACTATTGTCATTCAACAACTGAGTTCCTTAAATTATTCTGGCTTTAACTTCGTGAAGTATCTTATGTTCTTTTGCATTATCACATTAATGAACATCTCAGTTTAGTTTTAATTGGTTAATAATCATAATTAATTTAATATATATTCTGTTGTATCATATACAGAGAAAAATGTTTTGCTTATGAAATAATCTGAATAGTAAGTTAATTTGAATCTTCTCTAGCAGAGGCATCTTCTTTATAAGGCTGCATATGTGTGCTTTAAAAGTTTTCTTAGTCACTTACGTAAAATATCATTTAAGAACTTTTCTTGAAACTCTCACATGTCTTGCCATAACTTGTCAAGGTGAATTTAATATAACTTGAGAAGTTTGTGATAACCTACGTATCAATAACGCGGGGTAGATGTAAATCGTGGAAAACAAAACAAATATCAGTTAAATTTTACGAAATGTTGTTTTGACATACCGGTAACACTGTCTGTGTAAAGGAAGTAAATTTTCACGTAATGATTATGTTCAGGGGCAGGTATTTATGGAGATTAATTTTATCATTTGTGTTTAATATTGGTGTTGGCAGAGATTGTTGGAGATTGATTTGTACTCTTGACAGAGATTAATGGACATTTTGGAAAACACAATTACCGTATTTTAGAATTGGAGTATTAATTCAGTATGAATATTAGAATATTACTTTCCAAATAATTAACATTAAAGGTTCTCTGGATTCTGGTAAAGATGTGGTATGGCTAATAGACAATATTTGTTAGCTTGAGACTGTATTTAACACACCTTCCTTAACACGAAAAAAAACTTGCAGCCCTCAAATTAACACTTTCAGATTATTAGTGAAATGTTGAATTCTCCGTCTTTTGAGTTCACTAACATAATCAGAACACCTGGAATACCATGTAATGTAGGGTACTTGGATATGTATAACAAATTCAAGTGATAAAAAAAAAATTCAAAAAACTCAGAATAAGAAAGTCGCTATAAAATGACACAATAGTAATAATTCGCGAATGTGTTCATATTTCGCTATTAGAACTCTATTTCGCGATTTGTCGTGATTGTTTTATCCGCATATTATTAATCAGTATCACTTAATTCGTAAAGATTAGCAAAAATCTATTGTAGCTATATCTGTTATGTCGTGATTTTCGCGATCTCCATAAATACCCGGCCCTGATTATGTTACTGTCATCTGAAAATCCGTCAAAATTCTTTTTACGAAACTAGATTGCTAAGAAATTACACTCTAGTGAGTACAAGAAACCCTGGAAGACCACTAAGAGACTTCTCGACCTCTAATATGAGACCGGAATGGGTCAATCTGTGGCGTAACTCCTTGGAAGCTACGTGATTATTATTATTATTATTATTATTATTATTATTATTATTATTATTATTATTATTATTTTAAATTACGGAAGCTATTCAGAGTTAATAAAATCATTGCGAATTTTGCTTTGTTATCCTCATTTATGAACAAAGAGATAATACAATACTTAATCTATTGTATGGGACCAAAAACTTTACTTTTTCAGCACATGGCAGCTGAACTCAGAACTTATTTCGTCTCGGTTGATACTGAACCAGTGTACCTTGAATTGAGTTGTAAGTAAGTGACAGATCACATAATGCATGTCTTAAAAATTAAATGTATGTAGAAGATTTTTAGTGTAAACAAACTTATTTTTTACAAGATAAAGTTTTATATACAGTACTGACGGGTACTTGACTAATCGTTATTCAATCATATGAAGCCAGTTGTGTGGATCAATTTACCGACAGAGTCGCAGCCCAGGGTGCACCATAGGAGGCTGGTCTACGCTACACCCATGATGAGATGAGATGAGATGAGATGATGATGGAGATTTGTTGGGATGCCACAGGGGAGCTGGAGCTCCATGAAAAAACCCCTGTGTTACCTGGACCACGGGTTTTCCCAACACAAATTATAAATCTGGGCTATGCCAGAGCTTGATTCCAGGTCAACAGGATTATAAGCCCAGTGCCCTAGCTGCTAGATCATCGTGGCAGCAAATTTTAATTTAACTACTGGGAATATTATAAAAAAATTACTATAAATTAACTTAAGGAACATTACTTACTATGGTTGTTTACGTCGAATTTATACATTCATCTGTTAAAAGAGATTTAAGTTATTTCTCGCTATTTGTTAAAGAAATAATTTTGTGTTAAATTTAAACTAAGTTGGAAATTTATCTTAGTTGACTAGTTTCGGCTTCACTGTTGGTCATCTTCAAGTGAGGTCACTGCTTGTGGTGGTGGGTACGTTTATGTTAGTAGTGTGGAGTCAAATAGGGTGTGTGTTCTGAAATTTAATTGTGTATTGAGTATATGTTGTGGATATGTTTTTGTGTGTCTGTATATTTCATACTGTTCTAGTGTATATAATTTCTGATTTTTCGGTTGAATGTGTAATACTGCCATGTCTGTTTCTATGTTGCTGTTGTTGTGGTTGGTGTTTGTGATGTGTTCTGCGTATGTTGAGATATTGTGTGATTTGGTTATGGCTGTGATGTGTTCCTTGTATTGTGTTTGAAATGATCCAGTTTGTCTGATGTAGAAGTCGTTACAACTATTGCATGTTAACATCCACCATCAAAGCAACTTTAGAAGAAAGCGGAAAAAAGCAAGGACCTTACTAGTTCTGAAGATGGCTGGCAGTGAAGCCGAAACTAGTGAATTAAGGTAAATTTCCAACTACAATTTGACACGAAGTTATTTCTATAACAAATCTTAAGTGATGAAAGTAAGTAATCAAGATGTATAATTAAGTTATCTTTATCCTACCTTATTGCTTATTAGAAGAATGTATCGTACTCTGTGTTTGGATGATGGGAGACCTTGCAGGAGAACTGTAAAGCAGTTGCCTGTAAACATGATACACTGATCTATGTTGCTTACGTTAGTTGAGAATAGGCATTGTATTCTCAGGTCTACTCTGTAACCATTTTGAAAATTTCTCACGCTTATCTGCGTAAGTGGCCATTGTATCGAACTACACAGCTGTATGAAGCAACATAGATAGTCTCGTGCCCAGACAGGAAGGAAGGAACGCAGGGTAAACAGCACACAAGCAGGCTCGATGTAGCATTCATCAAACAAAGCTGCCAGAAGCAAGACGCAAGCAAATTGCTAGAGAACGAAATAGAGAGATGCATAACACCCAGGCAACACGACAGCACAGTCGGTGCCCAGGAAGAAGCTGCACAGTGCCGTATCCGATCACAGCTTCTTCCCTGCTCTCTTAATCTTCTGCCCAATAAAATTAGTTAAACCTTCCAGCAGAAGTTGTGAGTGCCACATTGCGAACCATGCTCTGCTTGTTGTTAGACCCCGAGATTCTTAATTGACACCAATCACCAAGTCGTTCATAGTTTAACTAAGTTTATTGGGCACTCAAAAACTTGTGTACATATAAATATTAGAAAGTGCAATGGCAAACCAGTGTTCACGGTTAGTAACAGTAGGATGTCATGAAAAGAAGCATAAGCCATACATTAACATCGGGACCAACAATGTCCCTCACAACCTTCCGTCATCCCAGTATGTATCAAGATGCAGTAAACTCACACCTACAATTCTCCACATATTCAAAATCTGCAAACATTAAAGCAACTGCTAAAAATATTCCTATCAATTTAAATTTATACAATTCAAGATTTCTTCTTTAATTTTGGCAATAACAATGGGAAAATTATAGGTGTCCTCCACAACATGCACATCATTCTCAAACCAAATACTGCACCTTGATCACATTTCCTTCTTCTTATCCATATCATGCAAGGTTCTAGGGAGATACACGCCATTAGATGACCTTGCAAGTAGGGTCCATGTCGTATACAAGATTTCAATACCTTATAATGTTAGATTCCTTTTAATTCTTCTAACATTATCATGAACAGTTTCCTATTTCTTACATGAATCTTTGAAATAACACTATTTATCCTTAACATGACCAATTATTTCCTACTGTAAACAATTAAAAATAAGAGTTCCCTGAAAGAACTACAGAGTATGGGTGTCACAAAACAAATTTTTTATATGATACAATTTCTATTAATCATATAAAGAGGTACTTTTAGAAGTAATTTCGACTACAGAATATGTAAAAACAACTGTCATTCATAAAACGGAACTAAATTATGCTAATTTTTCTTTTTAAATATAGAGCTCGATAATAATGAAGCTTTTCCTCATGTTAATAGGCCTACATTATATTTTACGAGTTACAAAATTTCAAACATTACACTTCTCTAAATTTAGCCAATAAAACTATATTTCGTGCTTATCCACTTGTCATGGAAAACTATGGTGGTTAAAAATTAATATTTTTTTTAAGGGGAAAAGGACAGAGTCCCTTTTCAGCTCATGACTTCTGATAAAAGGACTGGTTTTTATATTCAGCAGATTTATGTTTACTTAAGTTTACCTTACCACTTTCTTTCACTTTTTATCCACGACTTTAATATGGTATTTCAACGGTTATAAATAGTTGTCTTTTAAATAGTCGTAAAATGGAGAATTTTTTACTATAACATAATTTAAAACATGTCGAGGAAATAAAAATAAAAATAATGCATTCAAGTTTACAATGTTAGAGTTGTTGTACTTACATATATACGAGGGAGAGTCAAAAAGTAACCTTAATAATTGTTTTATTAATTGAATATGTACAATAAGACTACAAATACTTCATCACTTTTCAACATAATATAACAGGAACACTTGCATTGAACGTAGTAGGGACTATGTTGAAAAGTGATGAAGTGTTTGTAGTCGTATTGTATATATTCAATTGATAAAACAATTATTAAGGTTACTTTTTGACTCTCCCTCGTACAATATCAATTTTAAAAGGTAAAAAATATTTTAAATTATACTGACACCCACAATGTGTAGTTAAATCACGTCCCTACTTGCAAATACACTGCATTTATATTAACTTGCATATCATCTAAAAACATCAAGAAATTATTTGTCCTAAAATTTGTACTGTATTCTTTCATTCTTATGTTACAATAAATATTAAGTAATACTGTACTGCGTAGATGTTGATCTAGCATGGTTATGACATAACTTGTAGCAGAGTGCAGATTATATGTAAAGCAGTTAATTAATTACCTTCTACGGCTAAATATCATGGTAGTGGTGCTCAGCTCAATGGGAGACAAGTCCATGCATCATACCTCTCTGTCTAGTCGTGGCTGCTTTACAATTGTTAGTAAGCACAGCGAGCACATGCATGTGTTATTTATATTCAGAACTTGCAAAGAGAAATTATAATTCATATTTTGCGATAATCCAAATAATTGAAGTTTTAAATACCGTTTTAATAACCCATTAATCATATTATTCTGCCTACTTTCTATATAGGCTAAATAATATTTTAACACATATTCTGACGTAATATTACTAAATATATCGTAGTTACACTGACTACGTTTATTAATATATTTGAAAGAAGATATTGTACTGTAAAATAATGTTACTAGTATAAATGAATAAACAAACGGAACTTGCAGAAAACTACAACATTTCAACAAGCACAATCTAAATTCTAATAAACATTTAATTTCAAAACAATCATAAAAATGTATGACGAATAATATTTACAATGATATTGAAAATGTCAGCTGGAGGTAGGAACAGAATAATTATATGTATTCTAAATTGTCGCTAATACAGTATGATGAGTGAAGTGTCACAGACTACAAGTAACAGAAAATGTAACTTTCGTGAAGCAATATGTAACAAATACATAAAACTACTGTAACGATAATGATAAGTAAATAATCTAAGTTAGAATGAATTTGATTTCAAGAAAATGGGAACATTTACATTCTTTTGGTTTTAAAAATTAATTCTGTAGTATCTGTTACAGAGTTCAATGATATTATATTTCGATGTTAAACTTTGTTGTAACAAATTAAGTTACATATCTGATTTATTGATTTTTCTTGTAAATTTATAAAGTATTTTGCATCAATGTGCTGTATTGTCATAATATAATCACATGCGTACTGCATTATTATTTCACATTATACATGACACAAAAAGTACTTTATAAAAATAAACAGTTCATTATAAACAGTACAGATTTATTTATTCTACACTTAACAGAAGGTTGAATGACATTGACACTCCTAGGATCAAATTATTGAAGATAATTTGAAAAGAAATCGGTACACAATCCACTGAAGGGAGAGAATAAATTTAAAAAATATATATTTTCTCTAAAGTTTCCATGAATGTGTGAGAAAATCTTTTACTTCTTTCAAAAAAAGGGAGAATATTTTTAACTGACTGAAGCTAACAAGAGTAATTTCTTCTATTTGACATCGTCTCATGCCAGACACTGGAATGGTTATTAAGTAAAGTTAATTTTGCTGAGTTAGGTAAAATAAAAATGCTATGTAAAATGACGGATGAAGTGATTTTTCACAAACTTAATTTTCAATTACCTATAAACAATATATTGGGTGAGGAAAGTCAATTAAAAGTATTACTTCAAGCCCTATATGGATCTGACTCGATTATCGTAAAAATATCTGCTAATTATAGTAAGCTAATCATGCTTAGGCCTACTACTATTTTTATGACACCCACAAATTTATTTTTTTATAATTCTGGTACTGTTTGTTGATGCACCAATAAAACAAGACAGGTTTTCAAATTAACAGAGGATTTAATAATCGATGTAAGATATGTTTTACCTCACCACTTGCTAAAATTTAAGGTATCGGTACCAGTAAAACATTTTAAATTCTTTTATATGACTTTTATTTAGCAAATGAAATAATTACTACATGCAGACCTTATAGTATATACAGACGGAAATAAAGAATTGCAAGTAATAATATAAATATGTAAGATAAAAAAAGTCGAAAAATATATTTTCATAAATTCATAATAATTTTACTAACTCACTACTTTATAGTTACATAAAGAAACTAATTTCTTATCATGCACTGTTACATCATTGCCAGTTATAGAGTTTCACAAGCACTGCTTCTCATCATTATAGATTTAAAGCAAAAAGCAATCACGTAAACTACTTCAAAGAAAATGTCTTTCGGTTTACAGCACACCATTTACGTTTCTAAAGCGACAGCATGTTTTCATTGGATCACTTATAAAAAAAAAACTCTACATATGAAATATCTTATTTAACATAAGTAACTGCATGCATATTCTAGAGTCTAGAGATGAACTACTTCTACCAATGATTTCTACAGAGCGAAGTGCATGGCAATGAGTACAGCACATCCAAAATGGTACAGGAGAAAATTTATGTTGGACATAGGATTTTAAGTTACATTATGTTATGACTGTAAAATTCTTTAATAGGAAGTTAATTTGCTCTTATATAAGCTGTGTACTGAACGTTGAATTACAAATTGTTATGGGACTTGTTGCCATACATAAAGCTTTGAAAAATAGCACTGAAAACCATTCTCGATTTGAAGTAAATTATGAAGAATTTGTACCGGTATATAAAATACGGCAATGTTTTGTTATAGGCCTAATATCTTAATTATAAAAAAAAAATACTGCAAATAGGTTTAACCCAGCATTTTAAGGAGCTAAAAGGTTTCCCTATGTCACATTATTAAATAGCTAGAATAGCTAGAATATACGAAGCCTATGATACCATATTATCATTTGTTGGTTTTAGTTAAAAACTCACACAAAAATATATTTCCTTGTGCAGTGACATTCTTGAAAGTAACTACAAGCAAATCATGCTTATTCATTTTGCCTATGTAATGAAAATTATCGGTACAGTAATGGAGATGAAAAGTGTTATTAACAGTAATGTTTTAGTGCAGTGGTAATTCCTAAGGAAATTCCCTGAATTTATTATGCACTCCAAATTTTACGGTTAAAATATAATAAAAGGAAGGAAATTAAATGCAAATTATTAGATAGGCCTATAGAAACGATTACTTATAGGCCTAACTGATATTATTAAACGAATATTATCTCATTATCATTCTACTAGAAACGTATTGTCTGCTCTGAAAGTCTTGTTCTTTCACAAGCCAATTTAAAAAGAGGAATTTCGAATGACATAAAATTTATATAATTTAATAACAAATTAGGCCTACGACAAAATTGTTCTCAAATTAAGGTTAATTTCTAACTTGTTAATTAAACTAATGTTAGTTAAATTTTATACCGGTATTCTTATTCATCTAAATATGTACAACTTTATCTAATTAAAGTTATTTATTTATTTTTAGAAAAGCAAATGTGCTTCATTACGGTACTGTGTAATTACATTTTCTACCAAAATCAAGACTGAATGCCAGAGCAATTGAGTGTATTTCTTGGTATGAAAAGATTTATGAAAAAGGGAGAATTTAGGACCAAAATAGAGTGAGAAGCAATTTTGGATGGAGTCGTACATTTTACCTCGGTAGATAAGAACTTAAGAAAATACTATTTTAGTTCTTTCACTTAAGTGCTGTGAAAGCTCATTGAAATTCAATGAAAGAAAGAAGAACAAGTAAATATTAATTTCATGACTTTATATTGAATACCAGTATAAGTTTTTCAGTACCTATGAAAATAACAGTATATAATATATGAGTAGTACTCGATTCTTTCAAGTCTTAAGTTGAAGGCTGACATCTACGTTCATATGAAGCATTCATTTAAATGATGTGTTTCCGAGAGATCACGTTGCGCTCATTGAAATTCATCAGAGTTTGAAGAAGTTTTAAAATCCATACAGTACCAGCACAGTCTAGTATATACAGTCACGAAACTTGAGTTGTGAGGGTGCTAGGAACAATGGACTGTGCCGGTACTATTTTGCATTGTCTGTAATGAGGCGATATTAGCCATCCTAGTGGTTAGCAACTATCTATGGATGCATATTTACTACGTATTGAGCTTCGTGACTGTATATACTAGACTGTGGTACCAGGTTCAGCCTGCTCTTGCACAATTATAATGGAAAAAGAAGAAGAAGAAGAAGAAGAAGAAGAAGAAGAAGAAGAAGAAGAAGAAGAAGAAGAAGAAGAAGAAGAAAATGAGAGTGGGTCAGCTGAAT
This sequence comes from Periplaneta americana, assembly GCF_040183065.1. NCBI lineage: Eukaryota > Metazoa > Arthropoda > Insecta > Blattodea > Blattidae > Periplaneta > Periplaneta americana. The sequence goes on from NC_091129.1 coordinate 95,396,584, forward strand.
ATTCAGGACTGGCACATCACAATTTATAAACTGTGTGCAATTGTAGAAATGGGCTTCAATGCCTTATTTAATTACAGAAAAATAGGTCCTATTATCCTTAGATGGTGATTTACTGGACAGTCTCACACTGAAGACGAAATCTGCTTTCATCAATATGAACTATATGGAAAACGGCAGTAATAAAGTGGTGGTACAAAGATGGGACAGAAATGCCCCACTCTGATCTTGGAACAGAAATATGAAGAGTTGTTGAACACTGAAGAAAGTATATCAAACATGGACATAGTTTTAAAAGCAGTAAGTTACTCTATTAAACATCTGAACTAAGATGTATTTAAATTTGAGCTTCAATAATATTAGAGAAAAAAAGAATTAGACTATTTTTAGACAAACCGCAGTACATTTGAGAAAATGATCACATTTAACAGTTTGATACAAATACGAAATGCAACAGCACAAGACTAAACATTATCTCGCTGCTTTCTAACCAGTCAAACTGATACAGAAATAGCCGAAAGCACAAATTTTTTAGAGATCGGAAAAACTTGAAATTAAGACTAGAACCAAACCGTGGGTTCCACAGTAAAGGTAACCAAGTCATAATTAGTCTTATTAAAACAGTTTAAGTTTTTCTGCCCACACTGGACAGCTTACATCCAATTAAACATGTTGGTGTCTACTGATTGTGAATCGAACTTGAAAGAGTTGCATAAACGAGTATAACGATGAACATCACAAAACAAACATGGCAAATGCAATATTTCCTATCTGGAAATAAAGTCCAGTTTGTAAATATTATAAAATACACCAACATTTCTTTCAAAATTTATAGTGCAGCAATATGCTAAGAAACAGTGCTTATGTAGAAGTATTTAATTAAACAAACAAGTGACAAGAAACGAAACAATGATGTGGAAGAAACATTTTAACCAACCACAGAACTTCTTTCTTTGGCCGTACACTAAATGTGTACAAAGCAAGAATAAGTTTCTCCATTCCTATAAACTAAGTGAAGCTATCATCTGGGAGATGTCACATTTCATGAAGATTTACATGTGTGCATGAAGTATCTATTGTGTTCTATCTTTACACCTACCACAATTAAACATCTGGGCGGATGTTGATTTAATGTATATTTTGACGAATTGAATACAAGACGACATAGAGAGCATACGATTATAATTAGTCAAAAGTCCAATCCAGCATTTCAGAGTCTAAGAAAAGTCAATATACGGACATTAATTTTTTTTTTAAGATAACATGTTCTTTTTCACAAACACTAAAATTATAAAGTGACGAACATACCAAGGCTTGGGTTATCAGTGATGTAGCATGATCACTGAACTAGAATAAACTATAGGCCTATGATAATGAAAAACCTATGGAGACTTGCACGTGAATGCATACAAAAATCCTTATAAATAAGATGATACCGGTACTTAATTGCAGTTGCATAGAAGTTGCAGTCAGAATATGATGTAGTAACTTTACAGCCTCATAATGGGTCATTTAGCATAGGAATATTTTAAAGTGTAACACGTAACTTTATACTTGTTCCTTCACTTAGTATTACCGGTATATAATGTGTCAACAAATAATTTTAAAAAATTTGTATGTATCAGTATAAGGACACGCAACTCAGAAACAAATTATGTAAGGAGCTTAGTTATTTGCCGATAGTTCTTAATAAGACAATCTTTAAAATAGAATATTATGATAATATTTCTGCGATTAGTTACGTTGACAAATTTTTTTCCATTTGATTACCAAAACTTACTATAATTAATATTAATGAATTCCGTAAAAATTCTGGAAATTTTCAGATCACTGTTACAATAATAGTCTACTTTTAACGTATAATTGAATTCTAAAAGTCTACACAAAATGTTACATTTTTAACATTAATTTGTACTTGAAATGGATGCTCTACATGAAAATTTAAGAATATTATTTTTCACATAGTATATTGTAATAGCGAGTACCTAAAGAAAAAACCTTTGCGCCTAAAAGTCATGTCTTGCCTCTTAAAATATTCCTTATGATCCATTATAACGTTGTAAAAATTGTATTATATTATGGCTCTAACTTTTTATGCATCTGCAATTTAAATATTAGGAAATGTATGCGTTTTCCATGATAAAAATTTGATACTCTTTACTTTTGATATACAGAGTGTAACAAAATGTATGTCATAACTCTAGGGACATATTCCTCACATGCAGAAAATGAAAATATTTTGTACGAACATGGGTCCAGAAACTTTTTCTAGAACTCGCTCAAGCTAGTTAGTGTGGAATGCCATCATAGTTATCATGTAAAAACAACCCCACACTAGAACAGTCTGATTACATGTAGATGCTTTTGTTTATTTCGGTTGGAATGTAATTACAAATGGTGGTTGGAGATGAGGTGGAGAGTATCGTATATTCTGTTTCTGTGTGTTTCCCACAGTTCTGGTGTTCATTGTTCTGATATGAGGTGTAATGTACACGACTGCTATGATGGTATCTCGCACAAAAACAAGACAGCTTGCTCATCATACAATGTAAGCAGAATTTAGGAAAAGAGCTCTAACAAGAAAATAGTTTCTGGACTCATGTTCATACAACATATTTCACTTTTCACATACTTGTGAGGAATATTTCCCTAAGTTCTGACATACCTTTTTGTTACATCCTCTATTTATATCTACTCTGTGTTCTACTTTCCTTTAATCTTTGAGTTTTTCGGATATTGTACCTCTCCAATGATGGATTACTTTAGGGGTCTTACACTCTTTCCTACATTAATAATTTGCTCACTACAATAAATTGTAAGTAGTGAATGAAATTAACACAGCTATAAGTTAACAAGTCACACCTGTGGAGTAATGGTAAGCGCACCTGGCTGCGAAACCAGGTGGCCCGGGTTCGATTCCCGGTTGGGGCAAGTTACCTAGTTGAGGTTTTTTCGGGGGTTTCCCTCAACCCAATATGAGCAAATGCTGGGTAACTTTCGATGCTGAACCCCGGACTCATTTCGCTGACATTATCACCTTCATCTCATTCAGACGCTAAATAACCTAAGATGTTGATAAAGCGTCGTAAAATAACCTACTAAAAAAAACTAAGTTAACAAAAGCTGACTTTTTTTGAAGTCAAATGTCACTACCTACCAAAATACGAATTATTTCACTGTTAACTCTAGAATATTATTTGGCACGTGTCATTGTACTTTCTCATTTAAACTTATTATAATAAAAAAATCGACATCGTACATTTCTTCAAAAACATGCTGTCTAACTGTAATTATATGGATTGAAATCACACTTTGTGTTATGAGATTTGTCATGCTTTAAAAAAAAATAGCACTTCGTGCCAGTAACAATAAAGACTTCTTTACTTGAGTGACTACTATTATGTTGAACTCACATACTTCCCAGCACATAGAATCGCCCTACCGTTTCACAATTTTAAGTATATTTATTTCGTCTATAATGGGTAAACTTCCGTCTCTGACGCAGAAAATAGGAAGGAATGTTTCTCGAGATCATTTTGTTTGTCATTCTGCCTCATTCGAAGTATGCTAGCCTGTCACATCACACTCGTATTGTGTTAAAGCACATTTAATTGAATATCTTACATGGTACATATACGTAAATAAACGTCTATTGATACTACTCTTTTGTAATTCAATATATTATTCCTATTTATCAAAACCTCTAAATTGAGGCTATTATTAGTGGAAGAGTGACGCAGTGGAATAAGATATCAACTTATGTATGCCACAGAAAAACGAATACATTTTAATAGTAAGTCGTTTAAGAATTTTATATAAAATTAATTTATATTATCTTACTTTAATTTTCCACTTTAAATATTTTCCAAAAAGTATCAGTAGTGAACTGTACAAATTGACTTTTATCTGTTATTTTGCGGACTCAACAGCGACAGTTTTATTGTCATGGCTTAAATAGATTATCTGGTACGATACCAGTATTTTATTTTTATAACTGTTGTTGATGACACAAATTACGAAAGGACTATTAATAACTTCATGGCGGTACATGACTCTCTCAGCAAAAACTGCTTAGAGCATGTATTACACTTTTAAACAACAAAAGTGTGTTTCCGTAAATACCGTTACAATATTATTATATTAATTAATAAAAGACTAACAAATATCACTGTTCGAATATGGTTACTACCTACAAAAGTTTCACACGAATAGCCTACAACTTTATAAATGTGAAGTAGAAAATATTACGTTTTATATCTACGTCATATTAACTGTTGGAACACGTAATTTGAAAGAATTTCTTGTCCAATGTTATTTCTTTAATTCCAAAGAACATTTACCGATATCTTTGGTGTAAAGTTTAACTTTGCTTCACTTAAGATTCGACCAGTTTAATTTAAGTTAGAATAAATAGCCTATTGGTTATTTAATGGAAAAAAATTCGCTCCGACACTGGGAATCCCAGCTTCGATCCCTGGCGCCCAAGTGAATCTTTCTCCATTAATGACTAATGGTAACCATAACAGATGATTCTCTAGGATCAAAAACTTAATCTTTACGTAGAATAAGTATGATTGCGAAGTGGCTCTGATCTCATCCACCTTGACCTTCAAGATCTATTGTGCATTCAATATCTTATTTCCTGAACAGCCTGACTTCTGTAGAAAGTCTAATACACAATTAATTGAAACTTGAGAGAGTTGACTTTGTTCCTTAAAGTATCTCCCAAAAATTTAAACTTTTACCTGTAATACTAGACATGTCATTCGTGTAAAGTATGCCGAAAAATTTAATCTGCCTTTAATTATCTAGAATAAGATTAACCCAACTTTCCTCATTTCTCAAGCTAGTGTAAGACTTTCCCACCCGCAGCATTCATGTAGCAGGTCAACTGCCAATTTTAGATGGTTCTGTCTAATGTCAAGTTTGAGTAATCAGAAGTTCTGCTCTTGGCTTTTTAATTGAAATCTTTTGGTAAATTTAATACCTGCTTTATACAAATTCTTAACTTTAACATTTATTTACGCCTTTCACTAATTATGGGTTTCACTCACTTATGTTTTTCTATTAAATTTTCAGTTGAAATTATGAAACAACGCAGAGACTGAAATTTTCAGTCCAAACTTGGCATTCTTGATTCAACTTATTAACGCAAAAATGTGACAGTCATTCTTATGCATCCTTAAATTACAACAGTTACCTTGATGAATATCAACCGACAATGTTTGTGTGTGTGTAAAGCCATCATTACAGTTGGTGGAATTGTACAGTATTCGCTCTAGAGCAATGATGGTAACAGAGATTTCAACATCTGCCTTATAAACGAAGTACGCAAACGAACCGAGATTGTTTTAAAAGAAATTGAATTGGTGAGCTAGTTCATGAAGATTCTGATTTGTCACATACCACACAAGAAAATGATAGGGAATCAGCTTATGCACGAAACACTGATTCAAGAATTAGAACAGGAAGAAAATATACAATATATGAGAATTATTAAACCAGTTGGAACTCTTAATTACTGGTATATGTTCAATTAGAAGCAGAAACACTCTTTTAGCAACTTGGACTATACATGTAAAAAACCATGTTTAATCAGCGTAGGCTAATGTAAAAGGTTAAATGGCACAAATTTTAATACAAACTTTCAAAGCTGAAGTTGATTCACAGCTTTAGTTCGATCTGTATTTCTTAATTGGTTCATATTGCTGGCTGGTGTTTCATTAAAAAAGGAGAGATTTTAAAACAACAGGTTTAAAATATGGAACGTGGAATTGTATGGGGAAAAATCACTTCCGCAAAAATTGAAAACAGTGTCAAATCATGCCCACAATTTGCTTGCAATGAAAGTCTTGATAAAATTATTATAAAGTAATTCCTAGAAATGAGTTGTGACTTATAACGAGGCATTTAGGGTTTACTACTTAATTGTATTTACCGTACCAATATTCTCTAACTTCAGAGGAATAAATCGAGATAGGAATGTCACCTCCATTGGAAATAAAATATAAACAATGTGATATAATGACTTGTAATCAGGTAGCATTTTAAAAACAGGTAGATAGTAGATATGACAAGAAATCTACAAAATAAAATAAAAAGTTATGCTCATGATGCATCACTGCCATGAATATCCTACATCTCTACAGACTGGATGTCCTAATTACTGTCTCCCAAGTCATGCTTATGTATTTCCTACACGAATTAACAACTCTGGTCAAGCATGATCAGGATTACAGGCATATGCCAATAAATGTCAACTGATGGCAATATGAAAATCATATTATTTCCTAACATTTTGACTATCTAAAATAATACCGGTAATAATAATAATTAATTTATCACAATTAATTGTATGTTTCTCGAGTTAAAATTAAATAATATTTGTACATAATATGAAATTTCAAGGTACCCAGACTGGCCTGTTTAATATTTGGCATAGCATACTTGAACTTACAAATATCACTTAGATGGACGCATTTTTAAAATCTGTTTGGTGTATAATTCATGTATGAAATTGGACCAAAGTGGCTACACATCTGAGAGAACATTAGCTATTATATTGATGCTGTGAAAAATATTGCATTCAGCTCTTAGTGTTGCTTATATTACAGCTTAAAACAAATTATTCTATGGACGCTTTAAAAAAACAGGCACTATGACTCATAACTTGAAGTACCTACTACCAGCATATCAGCAGTCTACGCATTTTTCCTTTTAAGGACGGTAATAACCTTTTCTTCGGCATCCCATATTATGCAACCAACATAATTCGAATACTACAAATCTTTGGAAGATACCTTTTATGAGAATTCTAAAGAAAGGCATTTAATATAATTTCATTTCATTTATTGTATTGCATAGATCTTACATTAGCATTGGAGCTTTAAGATCTAGAACAAGTCAAAAGTTATTCAGAAATGCACAAAATTTTCATTGTTATGAATGTTCTACCTGCCAAACGAATTCACTGTTGCCACTGTGGGGAATCTCAGTCACAGAATGGGATTTCACTGAAGCAGTTTAAAAATATTTAATTCAGAATTGTAACAGTGTAAGCTTAAGAAAAAAGAGCAAGCCTGGATTGTCCAAAGAGGGCTAATGTAACAGACGATGATTTTATGTTAATTTAATTGAAATTAACGTAGCATTTTATTTTTAACTTACATATAGCAGAGACACAGTTTTAAATGTTCTACTTAAATGTCAAATTGAAGTTATTTTTGATTTAAAATACTATCTCGTATGCACACATTTAAAAAGAAAAGTTGGTAACAGTATTATTATTTTAGTTTACTGAATTTTTATGATATCGATACTTTATTTTAACATCACTTTCTAACTCAACTCCATTACCCTCGTGGTTTTACATTTTCTTCCAGAAAAAAAGTCTTAATTTAACATTGATTAAGACTTCCTAAAATGTTGTAATGTTCTCTCTTGTAGCCCTGATAGTTTTCTATTCCCGTGATCCAATTTAATTAAGATTTTATGAATGCTCACCAAACAAGAGAAAAGCGCTTTTTCTTGGGTACATGGTTAACAGTAATCTTTTTCAACATCCCTGCAGATGTGCCTTTGCGAGGTTTAAACAAGTTTACCTGCAGTCCAACTTTGATCTTCTTAGTCAGAGCGCCCTGTGGGAAGACAGCTTGTACTTGAGGCACCACGCTGGACGACACCATGCCACCCTCTGGACCTATTGCGTGCACTTCCTGACGGATGCGTGACACCACAGCGAAGTACTGAGGGAAGTCTGTTGTGAGGATCCTTGTCATGCGCCCAGAACTTGTTTCTTCTAAGGCAGTCAGTTCTAAAAATAAGAATGAAAATGTATATTTTTCTTAATATTTATATTATTTAATTTCATAAAATACCGTAAAATGGGGTAATTCCGATATGGCGAAGTAAAACCGATCATTTTCACTTTTTAACTATTAAACTTCTATAACATTTATTTCAAATAATGTAACCGAAATAAAATTAGATTGATAGATGGGTACTGTAAGGAAAAATACATCATAGCAACACAGCTCTACTCAACAGAATCTCACGTTAGTTAGGCCTAATTCCAACAAAAATGGAAGAAAATCAGTTTTTTCTGGTTCTGCAACAAAGAGTTTCTGGACTGTACTTATAGTGGACAACAAAGAATAAGTAATATTGTAAATTCCTTTTTAGATTTTTCTTCATAATATGCGTAAATTAATAAAACATAATTTTGAAATCCTTTTGCTGGCTGCCTTGAGTTCAAAATATTGTTCTTTCGTAAATAACACCGATCATTGTTAGGTGCCTACAAACTGCTGGGTACTCTAGAGATACCAGTACGCAACTCAACTCAGATTAATATATTCAAATGCTTCTCTTCAAATTTGGAAGGTTTCGAGTTGCAATATTTCTGTCCGGAAGTCCATGTTCTATGGAAGCATTTATTTCGAAATAATGAGATATGATAACTTATGTTAATAAGTGTATGTGATCATATTACAGAGTTTTTTTTTAAAGTTTGGAATAGTATTTTGAGTTCATATTTTTGAAATTGAAAAAATATCTTTTTAAAAACCAAATACATGATCGGTATTACCCCAGTAACTATTTTACACCATTAAACATCACTAACCAAATACGTGTTCGGTACTACCCCATTGTATCAGGTAACACTAATTAATAAATTTACTATTTAACACCCTAGATTTGGACTCAAAAAAATTACGAACCAGATCTTTAGAAGAGTAAAACTCTATTGAATGCATGTTTTGTTTATCGAAAAAAAAATTATTTATGAAGCTATTATTAAAAATAAACACTAAAAATAGATTGGTATTTCCCACCTTTTTGAACTTCGCTTACATTCCAATTAAATTGTAGGGCCTATATGTTGTCTGTCACAATTTTTGCTTCTAGTTTTTAAAATTCCATTTAATTCTGCTATGAGATCTTTATAAAATATATCATACTCGTTTTGTGGTCCTTACCTTCGCCCTCGAAACTCTCGTTGAGCACTTCGTGGACAGCCTCTTCGCTTGCCTCCAAGGTGTGTTCACGCCATGTTTCACCGTTGTCAGAGCGAAGAATAACAATTTCACGTTCCATGCCCCTCAGAGAACCAAAATGTGGCACTTCAATAATCACAGGTCTAAGAAAAAAGAAGTAAAATTTTGTATTAAAAATATTAGCTTCTGTGTTAACTCATTATATCAAAAACACAAGATACTGAAAAGATCGACTTCTAGATTTAATATCCCTGCTATCAAAATGGTTGTTTACCACATTTGCTAATTTATTAATTTGTCGATAAGTAAAAAGTATCTTCTTTCATAATAATGGGTTGGTTCTGTTCATATACTGCATGTATTAGCTAATTTACATGGAAAGATGCATAAAATATATCAGAATATTTACTTTAAAGGTACCTAGCAAAGAACTATAGCAAATGAGAACTTCCTCGAAATGTATGTAACGATTTTTTTCTATACACCCCTTAAAATAATGCTGAGTAAAATTTGTAGGTCCATTTTCCATGAATTTATACTTCAGTGCAATTTTTGTTTCTTCTGAATTAAGCATTAAATAAAAAAAAGCACTGCGTACCTAACTCATTAGTTGATTTATAAGATACTGTGTACAGGTATGCATTTATAAATATTTTAAGATTCTAATTAGTATGTTTTAATAAAATCTACAACATTTTGTACTATTTTAATAAGATCTACAACATTTTGTATACCGACAATAAGAAATATTTTATATTTCGCAGTCTTTCATGTCAATATATGATACAAATTAAAATAAAATGTACTTTATGTTGTTAAATTTATCGAACTTTGGATTTTATTACAATGTATGTATATTTTTGTTAATTATCTTTTTTCCTGTGAGTGAATTCTAAACACTGACTTACGTAAGTTAGGTATTTCAGAAGTACCGTATTCATTATGAATATTATATTATACTGTATGATAACAATCACAACTTAGGCATACTTGTAAACTTATAAGTGATCTTTTATGGTTTTCTCACCGAGATATTTTACGCCAAATCTACGACATGCTTCATAGTTATTAAACATACTTTAATTACCAAGAAAATGATAATTTACTTAATATATACAGCTGAAATATTTAAGGGATAAGCAATTTTCTCTTAAAAACGCATTATCCTAACAAGAATAAAAACTACTTACCCTAAAAACTTAGCCCCAACTGGGCCTAGTTCTAGTATGCGACTAGCAAGAGCTTCTCCCTCCATTAAAGGTGGAGGATGACTCAGCTTGTCTCTTTTCAGGTAACGGCAGGTCACTCTCATGGGCATGGCAGCTTTTCTTGGAGGCACAATAACACGAACACCGCTGTGTCTACAGCCACGCATGGCGCCACCTCGAGCATCCACAAGGAAGCTGACCAGGAAACTGTAAAACACAATGTCATACAGCTGTTAACACTTCTTAATAATATTTAAGAACTTTCATATTAAATACCGATATTTACAAATACTGTTGCTATTGTTATAAATTGAATAATTACTCCCACTTATCAGGTATTGACAATACTTTAAATATATCTTTCAGCATATTGAATTTTAGAGTCCTATATTTAATTTTACTATTCTAGGAGCTATCTCTGAAGACTCGATATCTTACATATTGGACTATTTAAATATATCATCAGATTACTGTATGAAATCTGACAATGAAAGGATGTCTTCCTGTAGACTAAAAAATTAGGGGTGGATTTTGCCACTAATCATTTTCTGTATATTCAATATCCATATCTTAGTGGGCAGTGTTCAATAGATATCGCTTACAGTGTTTGTGGGACATCTTGTCGAGAAATATTACCATGTTATTGAAGTGAGAATTTTTGTTATTATCTTTAAATAGTTAAAGTTGAATAAATTTATAGTATTAGGGGAAAAGAACTGGCTACACTACGTCATTATCTCCTGGCTTGGTTGCCTCATAAGTGATGTCTTATTTGTGTCACTTATGAGGTTCCAACTTGTCTTCGAACAGTTGACTAAACAACAATAATGCGAAGTGTTTAATTTCGGCACTTTATGAATGACACTTTCATTATACTGAAGGTTGCGCTTACTTCTGTTTTGTTCTTTGTGGATGACAGAAATTCGTAAGATGATGTATGTGCCATGAAACAGCCCCTGTACGTCAATATGTACGAAATTAATGTCAGTTAACGATACATTATACCAGCTCTGATCTCACCATATTTTTTATTATTTTCTACAATTTTCATTATGTAAAAGAATTTGAAATAAATAAATAGTCACCAGTATTTACTTTACTGATCTCTAAATTACGCAATTAGAATACTAAAATTGCACGAGTCTCTTATTTATTGTAATTTTTTTTACTATTTTCCACATAATTTTGAATGCATTGTCACAATCAAAATGTATTAAAAGGAGAGAATTCTCTTGGATTTAAGCACGTTCTTATGCTATTCTTGGACTGCAATTAATAACGTAAGTGGAGTGTACATAAACAAGCAATTACCGTTTGATTTAAATATGACGGGTACAGAGAAAGAACGAACATGTCATCATCTAATTCAGTATATTACTGCAAAATTTATTGTTGTTCCTAATGAAAATGTATGAAAGGATACCTGTATCCGTGGTGATAATTCTCCTTCACCAGTTTTGATAAGAAAAACACATAAATTTTGCAGTAATATACTGACTTAGATGATGTCGTCACCCGTATGAGAATTGTGACTCTGTTCTTTCTTTCTCTGTACCCTTCATATAATACCGGTATTTAAAAAGTTTCAAATGTCTTTTCTTGTAATTTTTATTGGGTGTTCAAAGAAAACTAACAATTTCACAGAATTTAATTTCTACCACATAACAGAGGTTCCATATTCGCTTCATTTTTATTTACTTTTTGTTAAGTTTTTATACTAGTATTATCTAAGAACAGTTTGTTTCCCTGAACTGCTTTGATCACGAAGTTCGTTTCACTTCTTCTTAGTCTTCTAGTTTGATACAGTATACATTGTTAACAGTATATGCTACTGAAACTAACTTGAATAGGCCTACTCAGTACATTCTATCTACTCTACAACGTAATTATAGAACACTACATCACCAGTTAAAGACATATTTATTAAAGATTCAAGATTGAAAATGGAATATCTATATATTTGTACTTCAGATACTTACTTCTTCCAGTGGAGTTTCCTGAGAGTTTCCCAATTGAAGATGTTAAAAAATAAAAGGAAATATATTATGTTAGTACACATAGATAACATATAACCAGGATAAAAATTCCCTTTTCAGCACCTATAGTTGCATTGATACAGTGTTAAGAGTGTTCACAATGAACTAATTTCTAGTAAAACTAATAATAAAAATAACTGAAAAAATAAAATATAATAAAAGCCTAGGAATTTTTACACTTTAATTTTTCAGTTATTGTAACATTCTTTAGTTCTACTCCAACACTAAAATTTACTCATGTCCAAAGGCAGTTAGTTACAAAAACTAGCATTCAGGAAGTTATAGGCCTAGGCCCTACAAAGTTTTGTAATTTTCACCCAGTTTTATTATTGCACAAAGTAGCCTACACAATAATTGATAAGACAGAAAATTATTACAGTTTTTATTTATGTTTTTTATAGGATAAAGGATGTTGGTATGAAAAATTTGAATTTGCATAAGTACTGGTACTGTACTGTAGGCTACTTCCTCTAGCATTGTAGTTCATATACTGTATTATATTTATGACGGAATATGTAGTAATATTCTACATTATGTTTTAATAACAGGCTGAGTTCGACTACATTGGATTAGATGAACTTCAGTTGAATTGGATTGTTTTAGTTGGATTTGATTAGGTTAAATTAGATTGTTAGGTTAGCTTAGTTTAGGTTAGGTTGATTTGGATTAGGGCAGCTTGTGTCAAATTACTAATCAGGTTTACATTAGATTAGATTATAAACTTAGATTAACACTTAGCTTAGGGTAGATTGTTAGAATTTGGAGAGTAGGTACTGTAGTTCCAGCAAGTAGTAGACTACTTACCATATAAACACACACATTTTTATATTTATATTTCATTAAGATCTCTGAAGTCATTCAGTCTATGGATATCAAATACACGTGAACAACTATCCCATGGGAGAGCAGGGGAAGACATAACTGGTACAGTACTCATACCTACTGATTAAAAGTGAAAGTGGTTTCGGTCATTAGAATCGTGTTATATCGCAAGGAGTTTCTGTCTCAAGTTTCTAACAGAGGAATATACTGGCCATGGAAACCCAGCCACTAACAACAAAGCCGACATGTAAATAGGGCTTAGTGCAATGGCAATAAAATTATTATTATTTTATATCCAACATGGGGAACCCTACTTCACCCGAAGCTACATTAGGGTTTTGGTTTAAGACATTATAGCAATTTCGTCATTAAAATTAAAGAAAGAAATTACATCTCTCATAAACTATACTGAATTAATTTCAGTTGGTTTCATTCAAGGAAGAAAATGGTTTTTAACCATCTCTATGTGACATTAGTGATTTATAACATACAAAGGATGTCTGCAGAAATTTCTTTACACCAGTAACGGTACATAAATACTTTGGGTTTTCCTACAGCCAAATTTCACTGTTACTATTATCATAATCTCTCTTACGTCATATAGTTCCTAGAGATTGCAAATGACGTTACTATCCGTATATCATTAATATAACCTTACCTAACTTGTTACACTAATAACTGCTCAATTATTTAATGTACACTGTGGCAATCAAGCATACTGGTACTGGTACCTAACATTCCTATAGACTCCACGTGACAAGAGGAATCAGTGTAGTGGAACACCTGAGATCTAGAAAAGAAATATCGAAGTTTCCATGTATGGTACATTTCTGGCAGCAATGAGACATCATGTTGGTACTAACTCAGTCCAAACTTCCTAAGCATAGCACAGGCATACTATTAGGATTATTAGGTCAAAATTGAAACTTGTTTTACAAAGAACACAAAATTGTCCTTAATGTATGATGGAAAATGATTCGCTTAACAGTGCCTGATTTAGAAGCAGTGTCTATATGTATTGGCTTCAATAGTGTTGTGGTTTGTCTGATTTTATTTTCATTTCAAATTTCTTCTTGTGAATATTAATTTTATAGCATTTTTAATAATTACATTTTGGAGTAGCTACAATGTGTAAATAAGCTGTAAAATATTTCGACTTTGTGATGCGACAAAGTAAACTATTGATTTATATATATATATATATAAAAAAAATGTGTGCAAGTAAAACGTGTTTTTCCGGTAACCGTACCTCATTAATCCTTAAATTGGCAAAACTTCATTTCTCACACTAAGTTAGTTTATTAAACCATAGCGGACTGTAAAGAAAACAACTATCGCAATGTTCATATTTTATATGTTGTACAATATTAAAGTATTGTGAAATTTTAATTTTCCTACCAATTTTTTTCTATTGTTCTATTAAAATTATAGCATATGCCTATTAGCCTGTTGTATCTTATAGGATAATTTGCGAATTCGAGGGTTAATTTCAGGTGATAATGAGATCCATTTCATGGAATAGTTTTATTACAGTGTAAGAATTCTTTTAAACAAAATGTGTTGCTTATTTTTCGAATCAGTCTAATAAATACCGCTATGGAAAACCATTGGAACTTATTAGGCGACATTTGCAATAAAGCCTATGGTATTTACTATTCTCATTTATTGACTCTCCTCATTTATGTATACAGTGCGACACATAGAAAGTAGGAGCCGGGGAGAGACATGGAGAGAGACAAAAGGAGAGACGGAGGAGAGAGAGAACATTCTCTTATACTCACCCCACGTGGATAGGGTGTCTATTAATATCAATATTGTCAGGTGTGTAGTTTGTGGCAGTGAAATGGGTATAACTCTCCTTTGCATGTTGTGGACTGATGGTGTCATCCACAGCTGTTGGAGGAGCTGCAAAAATAATTACATGTAGCAATATAAAGTACGGTATGTTTAGCTTCATATAAGAAAAGAAAGTGGAACACTCACTCAAAATATCGGAATATTAGCAATAAAGTCTAACTTCTAAATAAGACGAAAATCATTAACAATTTTGAAAAAATTTGGAATACTGTTAGTTCAATAGAAGTACTGTACTGCCTTTTCACTCTAGAGATTTTGATTTCAAATACTAATGAGATTCAGTGAAATTTGTGGTGAACATTAACTGCATTAAGGTAGTTTTTCGTAGGGTATTTCAGTTCCCTTTATCCACCATTATACCATATTATCCTTTTTCGTTATTACTATCGCAATCAAAATTATACCACAGTCTAGTATATAGTCACGAAACTTGAGTTGTGAGAGTGCTAGGAACAACAGACTGTGCTGGTACTATTTCGCATTGTCTGTAATGAGGCGATATTAGCGATCCTAGTGGTTAGCAACTATCTATGGATGCATATTTACTACGTATTGAACTTCGTGACTGTATATACTAGACTGTGATTATACTGTCTTTGTTGGAATGTGAATCCAACTCTATGTGATGCACCAAAGACAAAGTCTAGACGGCAAAGTGAGCAGCAGATTCAATGCTTTCAGATATCGCAGTGCTTTATTCCTATACTAGAATCTGAGTCAGTGATTAAGCATTTGTCATTAAAAATGAAAAATTGTGTTTTAAATATAACATTACAGCCAGTGCTGTCATGGTAATTTTTTTCTTGATCATATGCACCACCCCATATTTTCCTCCCTTGAAATATATTTTACTACCCTCTCTTTACTCATCCGACAGTCTTTAATGAATGTTTTTATGTTAAAAAGCAGTAAAGAAATTGTTTTTCTTTACCTACCATTTAGTTGTAAGTAAAACAAGATTGATTTAAAGAAAATCCCATGAAACTCTCACATTAGAGGCACACTTATCTTTATGAATCATGGAACGTGTGTGTGCAGCATTATGGGTTCTTTGAACCTCCCTTTCTGTAATTCGATAGAAAAGCTACATCAAAGAAATCACTATTTTACATTCTTTCACTGGCTTCTGTGTCATGTATATTATAGTTTATTTTGCAGCCACAAATTCTTACAACATAAAAATCGTTTAATACTTATCTGTACGGTATATTCTAATGCAATGTTGTAAGCCCCCTCTCCATTTTTTACAAATATAACCATTTCCCTAGGAAATCGCTCTGGATCTCTCACATGTTATGTTGGTAAATAGTAACAAGGGGGGGGGTTACAACAATGCACTATAATATACAGGTTAATATCAAACGATTTTTATGTTAGTATTGGTATTTGTGGCTGCAAACTAAAATCATGTGTTTATAATTATATATATATATATATATATATATATATATATATATATATATATATATATATATATATCACACAGAAGCCAGCAAAGTAAAAGAAATCTGTGCCTCTTTTGGTATAGCTTTCTGGGAAAATACCATACTTTTATACCTATTTCTGGATTCCAGCACTGTAGGGGTGGGCCACTTATCTTTATGAACATCAAAGAAGATAAATTAGGAACAGCAAGAGATGATTTAAGATCAGTATAGATCTCCGTGTAAAAATATAGATCCCCAAGTGCAAAACTGAGACATCCATACGCTGTATGGCTCCATATGGGCGAAATTCTCTCTTCCCCATACGATTCATTAAACAATTTTAGGTTCCCATACTCAGTATGACGTCGTATGGCCCCCATGACAGCACTCATTATAGTTAGACTATTATCTATTACTGACATGTATTTGATCGAAATGTTTTGCTTCACTGCACTGCTTTACAGTAGATAGTTTCAGTAGGTGCATACAGGGTGCGAATTGACAGGGGGATGCCAAGGGTCGCTCCCTGGAGAATCTGATGTCCCCTGCTCGAAAGGTATTAATTTGTCCCTGCCAGGGGCATATCATTTATCCCCTCCAGATGCCTAATGTATAGTTTCCGTATTTTATATGACGTCATTAATGCAAAAAACAACGATTTTTCTTTCTTCTTTTAATATAAGAAGAGTGCGATTATAATATGAATCGGTTAACATTACTAATTATTATGGATAGTATTTTCATCGACAATTAAAATTTTAATGTCTTCCCCTGGAGAAAATATTCAATTCGCACTCTGGGTACTTACTAACTTATATAGGTATAATAAGATTAATATGCAACCTGTTAGACTAAGGCCAAATGTACATGCATTTTCAGGTGCTTTTAGCATTTTACAGGTGATATGACTTAGACCAGCGATGCTCAAACTGTGGGGCCTGCCTCCATGGGGGGAGGAGCCCAAAGATAAATTTGTTAAAACCTTAAAAATGACATTTCATTTTAAGAGAGTGAAAATGGGTTCTGGTATGTAAAAACAGTGGTAGGCCTACACAGCTTATATATATATATATATATATATATATATAAATGGATTTATTGTTGGGAAAAAAATTTAAATAAGTGAATGTTAGCGATGCTTATACCAACTATCAAAAGCAAATGAGTCAACAGAGAGGATATCTGATCTGAGCTAGACTTGAAGTTTCCTTCCTTTTAAATTAAGAAAATAATACACTGGCAGATTTATTCAATAACGAAGATTTCCTATTAAAATAGCAAATCTTACAGATAAGTAAGACTTAATGCTTTTTACATATTTTCAGCGTATTATTACTGATATTGAAACAATAACATGGTTTTATCGTAAACCTGTCTAAGTTCATTACTATTTTGTTGAAAGCTTTAAAGGGAGCCCCACTTTTTTTGGAGTTCAAGAGGAACTTGGGAAAAGTATGAGAATCGCTGACTTAGACATAATGCAGTATTTTCTTTCTCGATTATGTAACAAAATTGTCTATGTAATACTAATATGAACATGCATTGAGCAAAAATATAAGGATTAACTTGTTCTACATCATCGTCCATAATAAAGTGATCAGCAACACTGTTGGCCATTCTATTAAAATGGAAAAAAATTTCTCTGGACATTTTGTGGAGATATAGTATTGGAAGAATTTTCAACATAGATTTTACTAGCTGTATTATTTGATTAAACTTCCAGATCGATAATAAACATAAATATATCGTAAGAATCAGACATCTGAAATGAGACAGAAAGGCGCCGACACATTGACAGAATGGATGGCTTCCATACTTCTAAATAAATGCTACATTATCGGCCAATGTTAGGAAGAAAATTTTAAAAAAGCCCAAAGAAAGTTTCTAGAATGGCTACTTTTAATTTAAATGGGAGATGGTATAAATTGAACAGTTTAATCCTTGCAGTTATGGCTGTAAATAATTACATTTAATAGCAAAAGTATATAGCATAATATTGGATTAAAAAAAAAAAAGGGCAGAAGAGGATTTAAAATGTGCTTCATAGGTAGAACTTAGTAATGCCGCAATAATTGTATATAACACGTGTAGGCCTACATAATGAAGTTACATGTTGCCGAAATAAGCAAATCAGTAGAGCTACACGTATCTAGAAAGCAGAAATATGGGAAGACTGGGAAAAAAATGAAAAGGTTTTGCCATGTATTCATCTAATCAGTGAGATGTATAAGGAAAAGAAGAGTATTAATTGATTTTGTATCAAAGTAAAGCCAACACCAGGACAGGCTAAATCGGCCCAGAGGATGGCGAGAGGTTAAGGCTCCCACTTTTACAATCGATATTTAATGGCAGTAGGGATGTCAGTCCTATGTGCCCGCCACCTTTACCCTCAAGGAAATACCCCTGGTACTTATTTCTATTAGAGGCTGAGTAGATCCCAGGGCCATAGGGCAGCTGGAAGGATTAGATCAAAATCCATGACTCCATCGGGAATCGAACCCGCGACCTTCTGACTTGCAGCGTTACACCTTAACTGCGACATTACTGTGCGCCCAGTATAGAAATATCCGGTACTCAAAATTATTAAATCAATGTTTAAATTTAGGTTTGGATGTTCAAGTGCATGAGTTAAGAGAGTGCATACTATCACAGACATGTAGCCTTACGTTTATTGGTATTCAATGTGATTTCCATCTTATTTTATTTTCGGGAAATCCCAAATTTGAAATGGAGGTCTTTTAAACTATGTCCAAATATTAAAATTAAAGGAATACAATTTAGTGTAACTGAGGAGGGTTGAGAAAGCAATTAATTGAAGCGAGATATTCATACCCATACATTCCCTGTTGGAGTCCACTCTTTCATCACGAGTGACATCAATTGGGAGTGAATCATCTCCAAGGCTCTTCATTTCATCAACAGTGAGGTAGCGGTAAGGCTGGTCACTCAGCATCGTGTCCTCACCTGGAACATGGTGTGGTTGGTTCGAAGAAACCATTAATTCTAGGGGTTTGAATTCAGGAAGCCTTTTTATGTTTCTGAATAAAACACAGAAGGATACCGGTATGTTTACCAATTTAAAAGTTTTGGTATTTTGTTGTCTTTTTCTTAGAAAACTTCATAGAAGTTTAATATCTGATAAAACTTTCAAACTGGTAATAAAAGTTTGTAAAAAACATAAAAATTACGTTAATACTTATTACGGAACAAAAAAAATAGCAATTTAAAAATAAATTGTTGAAAAAACTGTTCAATAAATAAAGAAAAAAGGAAATTATATCTAATTTAATTTATTGCAAGATTTTTTCTTCCAGAGCTGCTGTCATTTATGGTCTAGTGGTTACAGTACTAGTACCGGTACTTCCTATTGGATCCAATGTTTGCAGGTTAACTCGGACAAGTTTGATCAAAATCATCAAAATGGCTTCCCGTGGAAAAGAAGTACAGGTATGGATTAGCCTATATATGTACATGTAAAAGAAATAAATATCAGAATTAAAAGGCACGAGGCAAAATTACCGAACATTTTGATCCAGATTTACTGTTCCATCGACTAATCTTCTTGCAAACCCTTTAAGACCGCAATAGTGTGCAAGAAAATAAAAAAATATAGTCTTGGTATTATTGCGAATGTTAGGTCACTGGAACTTAAAAAAACTGCTGAAGGTGGAAGATATCCAATTTTAAAAGAACTGAAACTGAAATGTTCAGCTTACATCACCTCTTCTTGGTCAATCTACCAACATTAATGGTTCATGTTCTCTAGAGAATATTGATATTACAGATATTAAAAATATAAGAAGCAGCATCATTAAAACCTAATGGAGAGAAGAGAGACATAGGCTACTTTCATTTCTCTTTTGAAGGAAGTTATAGAAAAGATTTTTTGTCCATTTTTAAAATTCTACCACCCACAGCTCAGTTTGAACCAGTGATTGAGTTTTCAGACCAGCATGCTAACCAATCGATCATGAGAACGATTATATTTCTTTATACACAACAAATGAAAATAATATTGGGCGATAATAAAAGCAGCCATTGTAAGCCTATTGTTATTCTACTTCACTTTCTTCAAATAAGCGTACCTACTGTGCTTTTAATTTCTTGAAATGCAATCAGAATAATTAAGCCATTTTTGTATATTGCTAAGTAAAGAAGAGAGTTCTTCTATTGTGGTTAGTCAAACGTCGTCTCTATGGAAGAGTACAGGCTAAGGAAATTCAATTTGAAAGCATTCAGTAAGTATCTTTAATTACCTTTTCAGACGCTAGAAATATTATGGTACAAATTTCTGTAGATAAATGGAAGGTTCGTTTTCATAAGTGTAGGTTTACAGATACAGTAGGTATGAGTGAAAATTATAGACTAAATATCTTAAATAAATAAATGTTTATTTAATGTTCCTGCAAGTTGTATGTCATCGTCCAGAGTCTGAAGAATTTCATTACTATAATCTATGTGCCCTCATATCATGTACAATCAGAAGACGCAATTAAAAAAAGTGTATGTGTACGAAGAAAAAAGTTTTAAACATGCTGGCTTCAAATTATAAAACAGGTTACCCCAGTACATTAAGGAAATATACCTAGAATAGGCAAATATAAAAAGGTAGTTATTAAAATTTTACAGAAAAAAATGTTGCTGTTGTTCCTATGGCTTCATGGAGAATTATTCCATTTTATTTCTGGCATCCAAATAAAGAATGGCTAAATTTGTTTCTTTTGGTGATGAATATGGTTAAGTCCAATGCAGTGCAGGAAATGGTCAGCATCCATGATGGAATTTGAAGTATGGTATGGCAAATGGTTCATTCACTTCTCGAGTGGCGATATCTTCATTTGTGAAAGGTGTGCTATGCAGCAGTCATGGTGGTCAGTCTAAAAACTAACAAGGCTTCCTTTCTTGGTTTCCCATAGTTGTAATATATTTTCCTATTTTCTCGTTTCTCTCCTTTGGCCAGTTCTGTTTCTTCTTTTCTACTACTTTAATTTTATGCAATATAGTTTTTTTACTGAATTCACCTCTAGGAGTCTTCCATTTATATCTAATTTGGTGTCTTTCTTGCCAGCTTATCTGCAATTTTGTTTCCCTCTATCCCCACATGGGTAGGGATCCATTGAAAGATTCAGCCCTTGGCATGTTACAGGAAAAATGTTATCAATTACAGGAATATTTAAATGGAGGCTAAAATTCAGGGGTTGTATTCCTGCATGTCGGATGGTGTTTTTGTAAGTTGTATGTCATCGTCTGGAGTATGAAGAATCACTGGAATGTATGCCCATATCATGTATGGCCAGGAGACACAATAAATGGAATATAAATTATTTTTTAAAACTTCTTCTAAAATGTCAATATATCTATAGACAGTCCATTGTAAATAATTAATATTTTCTGTCATTTTGCACAATATGAATCTATGTGTAGTTCATGGTAGGTACCTAACCGTTAGGCCTATCAGTCACTTTATATACTGGTGTTGCCAGTTTATGCGTAAATCATTGTAAATCATTAGCCTATTATTAGTGGTAGTACTAAGAACATCAGTTGTGGTAGTAGCAATGGAATTAGTAGTAATAGTTGGGTAGTAGTAATAATAGTAGCAACATTATTGGTACCAGTAGTACTATAGCAATAAATACTCATTGTGAACACTTGTAGTAGTAGTAATGATATTGTAGTAGTATTAATAGTATTAGTAGTAGTAGTAGTAGTAGTAGTAGTAGTAGTAGTAGTAGTAGTAGAGTCATTCCATGTCAAACCGGACAAATTTAAAGGAAATTTGACCTTGATGTTTTTTATTTCTGTCAAACTTTTTTATTGGATTGAAAGAACAAAAATAAAATATACGTATATTTTCATTTTCATAAAACTTGATTCTTGTGAAAAGTATTTAAATTCAAAACTTACATAGTAATAGCGCGCGCACTATTATATATAAACGGTAATATCTCCGTTACTAATTAACACAAGTTATTCAAATTCGGCTCATATTAAAGCTCATAAGATATACTTTTAGCATATATGACCTTGGATTACATAAACATTTTTGTTCTATTTTTTTCTTTAAAATATATTTTTAAAATGTATTTTTTTTAAAGTTCGGAAACTTTTTTCGAAATATAAAAAATATCACTGCGTTTCTTAGTTTCTCAACTATATGCATACAAAATTTCAGAATGGGATATACGTAAATGAATTTGCAATAAATTAACTTACCCAGCCGGGCGCATGCTGTTGAGTAGGAGTGTCACTGCAAGACTGCGTCGCTATGTATGGATACGTGGTACACACAGTGTCAGTATGTTATACACCATAAAGTCGACTTACGAAATATGTAGACACTTTTGAAGCACAATTATTAACATAAAATTCCACAAAACTAACTTAAAACACACACAAACAAGTCAACCGATTGGATAACTGAAACGTACTTTTAAGCAACTCAGATAAATACACGTTTACTTTCGTGGGACAAAGAATAATGTTTGACTAGTGCTTCAGATTTTGAGATCGGTATGGAAGCATGTAGTGTTCTCGTGCCACTTACGGCTTTTGCCCTCTCATATCGAGACTGCAGTAAGTCACATTCATTTTTATGTTCATCATTGGTGAAAAATAGAAAATGAATTCCACTAATATTCTTTTCAGCCCACTCAAACAATTTTCTTGGTGTCGAAATGGGGTCCTGATGTGGCTGAAGACTTGCTGTTGTTGCTAGTCTTTTAGTGGTTCCGCCAATCCCATCACAAGGGCCCTTCCCATGTGAAGTTCCAAAAAAATGCCATTCAGCACTTACGCCAAAATCTTCTTCGTGAAAACACAGATTTACAAAATTTCTTCTGTTTTTGTATTGGGCACTAGCCCCATCAGAAAAATAAATAACTCTTTTAACATTTCCTATTTCGTTCTTCAGAAACCGTATTAATTGTCTTTCGAAAAGGTGGACAGCATTTGTATCGTGTTTAAGACACTCTGAAATTGGTACAAAGTTTTAATGTTTTAATTCACTTCTGTCTTTAAAATAAATTACAAAGGGATGGAGTGTGACCTGATTTTTATTCCAATGAACACCCTGTACTGAGTCTTGAATCACGCAGGCATAATTTTTGGAAAAGTCACAAATTACAAGGCATTCACCGTCCTGGAGAGCTTCTTTCTTTTCCGCCAGAAACGCAGCTTGCTGCTGAGCAATAAATGCGTGAGGAGCTAGGGCTTCTAACTTGGTCGAAAGTTTATCTAAAAATTCTTCTACTGAAGAGTGCAAAATTTCTAAATTAGTTCGGTCAACAGTTACCCATTGTTTGTAATTGACTACATCTATCATTTCTGTTTCAAATGCTTCCTGTAAATATTGAATTAAGTCTGCAGTTGATGGACAATTTTTACACTTTCTGAAATAACAATCAGGGGATGCAGGGTTACATACAATCTGTGAAATCAGATCTTTGTAATTTCGCAGTGACCATTCTAGATTGGCTGTCAATTTCGCAATGTTTCCACCATCAATTAACAACTTCACATTCTCATGATAAGCACACACACAGACTGAATGAGTACCACTGGCTCCAGGAAGCACACATTGTTTTGGTCTTAGTTCCGCAAATTTTGAAAAACTAATTTGTATATCTGGATATTTAACTTTAAAAACCCAAAATGTTTCTTTTAAATTTGATAGCAACAATCTTTTCTGTTTCTGTACTTTGTGGCCATCTTCTTTTACAGAAACGAAGTTTTTCTTTCCTGCCATGACGCGGCTTACATCATCATTAGTGTAATGGTCAAATACTTTTTTCACTATGGATGTGTCTAAAGTTTTTCCACTTCTAGATTCTGGAGTCGAGAGAATTCCCCTCTCTGCAGCTAAGTTTTTTGCAACATTGATCATGTGATTAGATGCATCAAAGTGTTCCCTAATTTTACTGTATGGCCAGTCCTCAAATATAGTTAAAATCTGAATTTTAAGTTTTCTGTCAGTAGTGTTCCTGAAACACTCTGCTAGCTTATTAATTATGTCACTGCTATTCTTCACATCTGGTGCTGTTTCTACTTCCTTTTTCTCAACGCGAAAAATCTTTTCCTTAAGCGTCTGTTTTATTTTCTGATATTTCCGTAGGGGATACTTCTTCTGTGATAATTTCTTCTTCTTAATTGGTGTTTCCCCCATTGAGACCAAACTTTCATTCAACTTGTCAATGTCCGTCACTGACACTTCTGAATTACTTGAAGCACTACATTTATCAGTTTCCGAAGTGACTCTTGTTTCTTGTTCAATGTTCTGGACACTAGAACCGGATAAGATGTCAACACTGCTGGTTTGAACGACACTTGATTCACCAACATCTGACATTAATGAAATTTTCTTACGACAATTTTCACAAATCCTAAGATTGTATGACAACTTAATGTGTTGCATGTTCAATTTTTTAAGCATGTTAGAAGTCACGCACCTTAATTTCCCTTTCTTAAACCTACGACTGTGGTTGCTTATTTTGAAAGGATTAAAACACTGATAATGTCTAGGTTGTGTTACATTACTCATTGTGATTAGGCTACACACTAATAATTGCACCAACTAAAAACAATAACAGAAACTACACTATACACACTCACTCACTATAGTACTGTGTTATTAATGCCCGAACGTTTGAAAATCTCGGAACAAACTGAAGAGAATTCATTCTGCCCTTGGACCTGGTTTAAGTATTATATATCCCAGCTAAGCTTCTCCATACGTAAACAAAGATTACTGGCAGTCGCCAGTGTGGTGATAACAGACAAAGGCAGCAATTGAGGTTTCAGCCAGCAGTTTAACGGTGTGGTGTTGCAAGGGATGAAGATTAGCGCAACAGACTCTGCGCGTGTATTTATTTATTATTTTTTTACTCTGTAATTTATTGCTTTCCCACTATGAAATTTGGCACACTTACGGATAAGTAAATGGAGAACACAGTGATAACTTAAAAATGGTATTCTAAGTGTCTGAACATTATGAATAAAAAGATTTATATAATGATTATGGCATAAAGTACTGTGAATACATAAAAATGGAAAGTGAATATACACAGGCTAAAAGATATATATTTAACCTTCCAAATGAGACCAACCTCGATTTCATACGATACACGTAACAGGAGAAACAAATATTTATATATGTCAATGTATGCAATTTTTTAATAATTTTGATGCTGTATAAATCTCAAAATAATCAGAATTGGGGCCAACAAAAAAATACGGGTCTCTTATTTTAACCCTTAGAAAGCATAAAAAAAATTTCAAACAATTCTAAAAATATGAGGTCAAAAATGTGTCCGGTCTGACGTGTAATGACTCAGTAGTAATAGAAATAGAAGGCAAATGATTAGTATGTGAAAGAGGAATGTAAATAAGAGAACATGAAGAAAGGTAAGAAGTTAAATTCTGCTTCAGTAATTCTCTAAATATTTTCGTCATAGTGTCCAATTAAAACTAAGTACGTACAGGTATTTTATTTGCTGTTTAACATATGAGGTGATGTTCTTAAATATAGTATTGAAAGACTGATTTGTCTCCAAGATAGGCATTTCCATATTGCACAAAAACAACACTGATCAGTGTCTATGCATATCTATCTTTGAATAGATAAAGTATTGGTACAACCAAGAAATATGTTGTGAGGGAACGTGTCCATTTTTCGTATTCATATGTGAACAATCCAACACCCCTATGGTATATCAGAAGTACAGTACTTTTTGCAGGTTTTTCAATTCAGTGAATCGTAAAATACTGTATGTTTTAAATATACATACTATGCCTTCTACAAGATTTGTCAATAAAAACATTATGAAATATTTCACATAAGTGGTTTGTGTACTTACAGAAAAAAAAAATCACATTAACTAAACTAATTTAAAGGCACCACTTTTCATTCTAAGTTCAATTGCATTCCACATTCTACAGTACACTTCCAAAGTAGCAGCAACTCTTCCAATTTCAAATAAAACACTTGAATTAATTATTTTATATGAACAACACTGCCAGTTCAAGAAGAGTCGCTTTTACTTAGGGAGAATTTATACATTTCTTCAAATTAAAAGTAATATGTTTGTTTGAAATGTCTTTACTTTATCAGGCAGGATAAGTATTTATGAACCAAGAAGCAATACAGTCCCATCTAAACTACCGGTACAATATTCCAGTAAGATGGACCAATTGAAAGCATCCTAGCTAATGGAGAGGCATCAACTCATACCAAGATCTGATGCCTACAGATTCAAATCTAATGAAGCAGAAAGGGTTGAATAATAAGCACTCCAAAGAAGTATGACATTTACAAACATAAAATATTCAAGTGTTATGAAAAGTTACAATCCCGACTTAGAAGAATTTTTAAACGATAATGACGTTTTTGTATGAATATTTACCATGTACGATTCCTATTATGAAAACTGGCCTAATAAAGCCATTAATAAATTATAGTACGAATTATAATTATACAATTTTTTTAAACGCAGAAATTACAAAAAAAAAATAATAATAAAATAAAAAATAAAAAAAAAAATAAAAGGAAAATGAAAAAAGAAAAAGAAGAAGCAACATAAATTGGGAAAGTCTTATGTTATAATTTCATTAAAATGCATCTATATAAAAATTAAATTCTGAACACAAAACGCAAGGCTAAAGTGGAAACTTTCATATCGATGTTAAATTTTTCCAAGTCAGTCATGAAGCAAAGATACATTTTCCCACAACAATCATCCTGCACAGTGCTCTCTCTATATACGTAATCCATCTAGACTTCTATTTCTATTGTGCAACTGTTTCCTGTAGAAAAGACTAACAACTACACCTCGGAGACATTTGATTATTCTAGACTTGCCTTCTGATGACAAGCCTATAATCTCTTGATAGTCACTGCTCTATGAATACACTATCCTTTAAAAACAGTATACAAGTATGTAAATTATACATACTTAATATGGTTATTAATTGTAATTCTTGGAGACTTCCATTCTTGGTGTAATATCTGTAGTATTACGCCACATATTTCACTTTTCAATAGTTGCTACTATTTTAGTATCAGAAGACATAACCTCTAAATCTTACAGTAACTTGCAATATAGTGGATCCATACAACAGAAGTCTTTAATTTTATATAACACAACTCAAACTGAATCTAATTCTTGAGAGTGCATTAGAATATGAAGTTGGCCTAACAATAATGTCATTTTCAGCCACTCGTTCATAAGTGTGTACTTGTACATTACACAAACACTCTTTCTTTGAAAACTAGTAGGTATTGTAACAGACATGCTTATTCTATTATAACGTACTCATTTATGAGAAGTATTTAAAAGCATTGTATCACAACCTGTTGGACAATTGGGCATGAGTGATGTGAATAAAGATGCTAGGTCTATCTCTCTGTACAAGTAGACTACTGCTATGTCACTGAAGATTAGTTTTCTCTTTCAGAGTAGTATTAACACCACATTTACAACAAACAGTTGTACCATTCTATCAACCGTTCGATATTAATGCTTTTCTCTATTACTATTTTTACCTTTTCAAGTGAAAATGATGATTGTGACGATGATGATGATAAGATGATGGTAATGCTGTCAAAAAGTTAAAATTACACATTTTATTTCAGACTCGAGCTTTCTTCTCTTTCATGAAAATCCGTGGGAAACTACTTCTATTCGTATAACACATATTAAATATGCATTTATCTTAGTACACAAGATGAAAATTTCATGTTTTTACGAAGCTTACAAGTAAATTTTCCACATGACAGTTACTGGTCTTCTGGTGAGCAGTTTTGGTAGTAGGGTTGCTACCGTTCATTCACTAGACTGGCTTTTATACTCTGGCATTTCCTGCAGTGTAGTTGGCACTGTCATACCGCCAAGAAATATTAATACATTTAACCTTGGAAAAGCACTGGCTCTGGGAGTTCACGTAGTGCATAATATTCCAAATGTCTACCGGTATCTTAAAATAGGTTACAAAGAATATTCTTCATGTTCTTTCCTTTTACTTTCCTAAATTTCTGTACTCGACACTTTGTTATAACTTTCAGTACAGGTATGTTTTAGTAAATTAGAAATTAATATCCGTATTTAAATTGAAAAAAGCTGATATCATTATATATACCTTCACTGCTTAAAGAGATGGTACTATCAAAAAGCAGTAGAAACTACATATTATAATAATGTTTACGCGCATTGTAAACTAAATGACTAGGGTATCAGCTTTCTATAAGATTGCCAGATGTCAATTTCCGGTAAGTGTAAAAGAAATTTGTAATAGACAAACGACAGAGATGATGTTGGGATAGTTTTATCGCGTTATTTTCGTTTCTCCTATCATAATTTCACAATTTTCTTTATAATTATTCTCTTTTTGAGACTACATATCATTAATTCAAAAGTAGAAATCCTTACTTTTAAAATTTGTTTTCAAAACACAGAGCAATATTGTGACGTATTGTTATTTAGTTTCGTGATTATGTGCTTCTAATCATTATAACTGCAAAGCTATCAACATTAAAATAAAAGCGTTAATAACATCACAGACGTTTACTGGCATATTAAAAAACAAATTGAGAAAATCCAATGTTCTGGACATTTGATTAATTGATTATAATTTAATAATACTAGTATCATTCGTAATATTAGCTTTTCATACCCAAAACCCATATCCAAATCAAAGTAAATGGAGAACAGCTGAAATTTATATTACAAAAAGTTGTTGGAAAAAGTCTACAAGATTTTGATTGAAAAAAAAATTCAAAGATAATAAATATGAGCAAAATAGGCCGGTGAATAAAATAATGTATATTAAATGTGTGAAACGATAGATGGAGATGAGAGCAATTGAAAAGATGGACTGATGAGAGATGAGTAGATAGACAAGAGAGATTGATGGGCAGATTTATGGATACCAGTACAGAGAGACAAAGCAATATTATTTTTATCACACATCTTATTTGTAAAAGAAAATCTGTACCAATATGTTTGTGTAATTGACAAAACATGGAGACTTAGTACCTATAGCAAATTACAAATTAAAAAAAAATAGTTTCTGCTGGAGAAATGGAAGTCATCCAATAACCACAATATTTTATTCAGCATTTTAAAATTCATGCACTGACCACCAGATTCCAACAGTATTTGATATATAAATAGTAAAGGAAAATGTTCATAAAGTAATTGTGCACATCAACTATATCTTCAATTTTCCTTTTCAGTTACTAATGCTCATGAAAAATGCAATTGTTACTACTAAAATTATAATAAAATTACATAACCAATTTAAATGAAGTGCACATTTTCAGTTCTAGAGTCTAAAATTTAAGAAAAATGTTTTATACAAATTATACGATATTACACTGTGATTTATGTGTTTCTCAGCAGCAAGCCAGATGTGGGGTTTTCTACCCTTGAGGTTGTAATAATATGTAAAATATTCAGTTACACAGAACGAGGTGATGTTTTTATTCTTCAATTTATTTAGAGTAACTTCAATTATAGAAATTATGTAGTAAGACGTACTTGAAATTAAATTTATAGTATTCTCAAGTACAAGTTCTGTAGGTTGATTTTCAGTGACAAGAACGTAACAAAATCACTGTTTCGACATCAATTTTCAATCTGTGAAATCTTACTAAAAGTTAATTCAAAATACTGGGGACCAGTGAGAATTTTAAGGGTGGAGGTACACCTTTTGCTAGTATAACTTTACTAATATTTCAACATTTTTTTTTTCATATGAATCTGTAGGTCCTTTGGAAGCAAAAATTGGCAGACATGCTTAATATACTGTACACCATCTGTACACCACTAAATAATTTTAATGTTTTTGAAAACCCAATAGTTATTTTTTTTTAATTACGAAATTCTTTTTGGAATTTTTTTTTCAGCTGGGCAGCATTTAAATGATAACCCAAAACATACTTAAGATATCTTAATGAAACTTTGTATGCATGTAAAGTTCTCTCATGTGAATAACATATAATAAAATCGTTAAGATAGAATGAATAGTTTATTTTTAAAAATAATATTTATCAAAATTTTTTTTAAAAGAAATTAGTATAAAATGAAATAAAAAAAAAAAAAAAATATTTCTGAAACTAACATGTTACAGATTTTAGGTACATGTTTTAGACATGTTTATTAAGAATAGATCAAAATAAGAATTATATCAAAATTCAAATATTTGAGTAATTGATTGAAAAAAAATCTAAAAAACCTTTCATAATTAAGAAACAAATAATTATTGAGTTTTCAAAAACATTAAAATTATTTATTGATGTGCAGATAATATATATTGAGCATGCCAATTTTTGTTTGCAGAGAATCTATAGATTCTGAGAAAAAAAAATTGAAATATAGTAAAATTATGCTGGCGGAAAGTGTACCTCCCCCCTTATTCGATATTTTCAGACTCTTTTATACCAGAGGCTCCTACTAGTGTCATATAACTGTCAGTCTTTTAGCTACAGTTAAGAACGGAGTAATTTGTTTCTTTGTCGTCATCATGAATAAAGACATTTACATGCAGTAAATCCGTGTCTTTATTTAATCATGTAATGGAAAATGCACTTCAATTTGTTTCAGTCTACAATTTCATCATGATACTTGGACTCAAAGGCAAGCACAGAACTACTAAATGACTGAGGACTTCACGAGTAAAAGAAACACTCAGGAAATTTAAGAGAAGCAAAAGATTCCATTCTATTTTACCAAACGTCACCTTAGGAATTTTACAGATAAAGCTCAGAATGTAATATTCTGAATGGTCTTGTTACCGACATTCATATTATTGCAGCTCCTGCGTTTATTACTATGGTGTATTGAAAAAAGCACTCTCGAAGAGAGATATTTGGTATTGCACAATACTTTACAAACATTTATCATTAAAATACAACATGTAAAGAACGTAGATAGTTTATTGGCAAGATCTCACAATCAAGCAAACTGGAATCTGTCTCCGAGGAATCAACTATAACAGTTGTAACCAGCCCAACACCTCGTAAGAATGGACAGGCAGCAGACCCATGAACAAAGCACTTAGATGTGCAACTTCTGGCCAAGTGACAGTGATGGAGAGTGTTCCACTCTGTCAGTCACATCTCTGCCACTTGGCAGACGTTGCACACAGCAAGGGTTGATGATTATTATGAGAAGCAATAGTTTAAAATGTCGCAGGCAGATGGAAGGGGCGCACTTACGCGTAAGCAGCATTTGGCCCTCGTAATAGGGTAAGTAGACGTGTTGGGCGTGTGTGGGTTTCCCGTATACACCGGCGGAATCCAACACTTCGGGGTCACCTTCAATAAGACCAGCCCCACCGTCAGTACACAGCAAGGCAAGCTTCATTTCATCCTTAAGACTTGTCATGCACTCTGGCTCTTATCTCTCCATATCATATTCATTTGCTCCATTTCGGAATACGATCAATACTCTAATTGTTACTCTATTACATCATGCAGTTCCTCTCTGTGAGTAATTTGTTTATTGTGTGTTTGTATGTGCATGCATACAACAGTATCAAAGTTTCACATTTGTGTGACATTCTGTTGCTGAAATAAATATTAGTTTTAAATACGTTCGCTTAATAACTGTATTTTAAATTAGAAATTAAACATTTTGAATTGCGATTTTGGTTGCATTTACAACTTTTAAACATAAATTGAATGTATAAAGTGAGCAGAGAGAATTTTTCTTGACCTGTCACAACTTTGTAATAATTTTCTATGTTGTCAAAAGTATAGTGTAATTTAGTAATGAAATTTGACTACCGATATGAAAAAAAATTAATTTCATAATCAATTCTTTCCTTTTCTTCTACTCTTTGCAAATGTCAGCTGAAAGTGATTTCCTTTAAGCCTACTTCCTTGGTTATGTGACCTTGTATGGGTCACCACCAATAAGTCTAAACTACTGGTATGCAAGAACTATTTTGGGCCCCATATATTAAATGTTGATCTAACATTCATCAGTTGAAATTAATGCATTGATTTTACAAATATAGTATAATATACCTACCGGTACCTGCATTTGTGCCCTAACTGTACCCTGCAGAATTTTTTGAGCATTTTTCCTCATGTAAATGATTTTTGTTAAGTGTAGAATTATATTGAACTTTAAAAATAAAACAACAAATGTCTCAGGACTTAGGTTAAGTAATACTATGCTAAGAAAATATGTCTCTTCTAGGAGAAATCAGATTTCTTTGTTCTTTTCCCTCTTGAAAGGTCAATGTATACTGTACGACATACTACAGTTCTTTTTTGACTAAGTAACAGAATGTCAGAAATGTGTCACTAGATGCAGACCATAATAATAACACTTGATAAACGGAATCATCAAATCATCAGGAAAGAATGCATATCATTAACAATTTATATTCAAGACTTAAATACTCAAATGTATATGGTATATCTTTTTAGCAGTAATTTTTTCAAAGAGATCTTTAATTTTTCTTATAGTTACACCTACAAAGCATTGTGATGCTGAAAAATGAAATTCTGAAATTTTAATGAAAATATGCTTATTCAGTAATCTGTTAAATTAAGGAAGATTGTAACATGATATCTGAATAGGCAGGATGCAATACTTTATTTAATTCACTATATATCTTCTCGCTGTCTATTGTGCATAACCGTATATAATTTCGTTAGTATCCCTATCCTCTACGGTTATTATATTACGATTTAAGAATTTTTACTACTTTAACTTCATACATTACTTCGTCTAATTTCAATTAAAACCATGATAGAAAAAAATAAAATGATAAATCCTAATAATCATAAACATGGAGCTCCACGTGATAAATGAGATCCAGTTGATTCATATGCTGTCTTTTGTTACTACAATTTGTTCACAGTTTTATTTTTAGAGACAATAAAATTTGCATATAATGTTAAAATCTGGAAATAAGTAGTTTTTTTCTAAGCATCACAATACTTTACATTCTGCAAATTTTCAGAGTGAAATGAATATCATGAAAGCTGTAACTTAACAAAATGGAAAATGCTTTCATATATCACTCTTCTAGTTTTGAGAGCAAGAGATTTAAAGGCTTTATCGCCCAGAACTCAGCATTAGTTAACATTTTAGGCATACAATATTAACAATTTGGAATACGGTATTCTTTATAATGTTGTTGTTTTAATTCTGGTTAATTGTCAAATAATGTATTCATAGTAATACATTAGCATTAACAGAAAAGTACATAATATTATGCATGTCTAATATAGCAAGAGAATACGAATGCTCTTAAAATACTACATTTTATCTTAGTAATAGATATCACCACATGCAAACACACACATAACAATATCTTTGTACTATTGCAAAATTTTGATTCAAGACAGTATACCTATTACAGTTTGCCTTCAAGGTGCCTGTTCTTTAATATACCGGTATTCCTTCTTGATGTAAGAGTGTCAGGTAGTTTACTGATGTTTAAATATTGTTTCGGGATTATTTTTTTACAAGTTGAATTACAGGTATTCTTTACGTGTATTATAACAAGTCGGATTGTTTATTTAGTGTACCGGTACTGGATATTCTCCAGATGTTACTTCATGTAAGTTGCTGACTTGAGTATTGAGTAATTTTTTTACCATATGTGAAACTTTTTGCGCACAGGAAAGTATTTCATGGACTAAAAATTGCAGCGTTTCATGAATTAATATTTAAAATTTCGGAATCTGCTATTGGAATTTTTATAATGATATAAAATTCTTTGTATAATTCCGTTATTTAGGGTAATTCTTCTTGTTGAATTTTTTTCGTTCATATATTTTAATCATGGGGTATGTGTACCGGTAGTTCAATATTTCATTTTAAAATGCCAGTCTTATCTCTGTTTATTTTATTTCCGGACTTAAGCCTAATTCCTGGTAGGGTCGTGGATGAGATGAAACAGAATGTCATAGATTTTTTCAGACTGAATGTATGTGATAAATCATATATGTAATGCTCAAAAGAACATTTTGAGAAAGTTTCTATTCATTATAATTAATTAATCAATCAAGAAGTTATTTTGTACGTTACGAGAGAAATACCAATTAGGCTCAGGTTTCCACCACAGTTCTAGAAAATTTTGCTGTCACAAACAATGTACACCACCTACTTTAATAGAATGGATCAAGTATGACAACATTTGTCGGACATATCATATTACTGGTCATTTATAAATCTGCTCTACTATTTTTACAACGAATATACTAAACTTCCTGGGTGAGGTTAAGTTAGAGTGGATTAAGTTACGTTGGGACTTCAGTTATGTTTAACAACTTTCTAATCCCGGTAATATTAAAGGAACTTTCTTAATTTAAACTACATGTTTACATGTTGTGTTCAGACTTATATAATCACAGTTGCGTTATAACTTTCTAATTCACTCATTCTATCGATGATTCGATGAAAGACTAAAACCGACCTTCGTTCAATAGTTACAAAAAGATGTCTATATAGAGATAAACTTTTGAAGCTCTAAGATTATTCAGCATTGGTGATGTGATATAGATGATGATGATGATGAAATAGAAATGACTTGGTCCACTATAACTTCTACTGAATCAGATGAGGCTCGAACTCTGTCCTTTTAATACAAACATGTCATATAAATAACAAAGCCATTATTACGCCATGTTAAAATTTTGTATTTCATTGCATTTGAAAATAAATTACTTTTTTATTAAAAATTCAGAAAAGCTACCGGTAAATATCTTTCTCTTGATAAATTTATGCAGGCGTACTTTCAAATCTTTACTATTAGGTAGGCCTATTTCATCAGCATGAAGTTAATCTAAAATATAATTTTATTTAAATTAATTTTGTTACCGGTACTTTAAAATAGTTTCACTCATTTTTACTACACACATTTCCTAATACAGAGTCATTAAATGCAAATACTTTTCTATACATTTCAACTTATGAATGATCTTAATGTCATACAACCTCTTAGACTTGGGACTTCATTGTGTACCGGTAATGTGTAATCTTAGCAATGCATTCAAGCTGGTATAAACTGTTTGGAAAAGGGTGTTTTATGTAGAACATATTTTTATCAGTTTGGTAGTATTGTTGAGGTGAAACGTGACATTAGGATAAAATTTCAGTGCAGAGAAATTCCACAATGATCGGCAATTGAAAGATCAGTAAAGAAATTCGAAGAAATGGTTCCATTTTGAACAATAGAAAAGGTGTTGTTGCCAGACCGAAATTCATTAGACATTTGAAAATGTTACATGTCAACATTAAGGATTTGCTCGTATTCCTGGAAAATTTGTTAAATATTTGTTGAAACAGTCATCCATTTTAAAAATACCGTAACCCGAAAAAAATTTAAAAATGTTTCCATATAAAGTTCAATTGAGACAAGCACTAACTGAAGATGATAAACAAAGGTGTGCTGTCTTCTGTAGATAATTCTTTTTGGAGATCGTGCAGCAACCGAAGTTATTTTTATTACCCAGATGAGGGTAGTTTCCATCTAAACGAATATGTTATTAAACAGCATATGCATATCTTGTGCTCCGATAATCTACTATCAGTCATTGAGATGTATTTACATTTTCAAAAGTGCATAGTGCGTAGGTATGCTATTTCACCAGGCTATTGGATAGTTCTTCTTGAATGATACAATCGAGGGGTACACTGCAAGAGGCAACTATGCAACTACCATACAGGGAGAAAAAAAAAGACTTTTACGAAAAGGGCTGCACCCTAGAATTAGTCAGAGACCTGTTGCATTGGCTGATGCAATGCCACATAGCTATACAGGTTGGAAGTGAAATAACCCTGCAGATTTTCAGAGTGAATAGCTTATGATAAATATAATACCATATTGGTGGAAAGTTGATAGTTTTCTCAGAAAATTAAGTTTTATTTTTCCCAAATATTTACGAACCTCTTATTCTGTAACTACTGTATATGCGATTAGGATCGTGATTTTTGTAACTATCGATAGAAAATCTAATAACGAATCATTTATCCCTCTGGCGTATTTCAATAGCATGGATAGTTTTCGTGTAAATCTAATTTAAAAACCAATAATTTCAAGTCACTGAAAGATGCAACCAGATTGCAACATTGTAGCCAGAGAGGGAGGAGGGAGTAAGTTCACATGGGCTGAGTTCATTGGCCTCTTACATCTGTATTACGAAAAGAAAGGAGACTGTTAGCGATGATGTTACCAGACTGCTGAAAATTTCAACTTAATTTTCTAATTACCCGTGCATTTAATCACGAAACGTAATAAAGGTTTTCTATTCATTTAAGTGTACCCTATCATCTCTTTCAATCTGCATGACTATTTCGCGTCCATTCTGTATAGTTTAGGGAAATGAATACGAGATAGGAGGAACTGCTGTTTTTCAGAAATTTGTGTCATAGTTCCCTCTTGCAGTTGACCCCTCAATAATTGCAGAGTATTACCTGCAACACCTCACCGACTTCTCTCCAGCAACTATTTATGCTATGGAGATAGATAAGAAAGAAATGTTTTTCCCCCCCCCCCCCCACTAAAATGGGGCAAGACCACATAGGCCAATGTCTTCCAGGATTAACTGATTGAACACTCTCATAACAGAACATGGTACTGTCCAATCATTATCTTAAACAATTTGACGGATGAGAATGAACTTGGCTGCCGTATTCACCGAATTTGAATTCATGCGACTATTTCCTCTGAGGTTTGTGAAGGACAGCGTATACAGGAATAATCCACGAGATTAAGGAACGAAAAAACGCTATTACAGGTGCTATGGAGAGCATCCCTGAAGAAACATTACCTACCTCAAATAATAAATATTTATAGTAGAATTTTCCGAAGAGTGTTGAGTGTTGGATGGAGAAGGATCAGATATTGAAAATATGACCTGAATAAAATTTCCCAAGTCTTTGACGAAATAATTCATGTAGGTGCAATGTATAGAAGCGTACTTGCATTAAAAAATATCGCGTCCGTTTTTAATGGCTCTGTATATTTAGAATGACTGTGCATGTGATTTAAATAATTAAACAATTTATGCGAATTACAGTGAGACATGATTAACAATGTAAAATTTTAATTTTGTTTGTTTTTTTTATCACTCTAACAGGCGAATACTTTGGGCACATGCACAAATTTTAATGTAAACGTATATGCCTACTTTTAAATATAGCCTAGATGAATTAATTGGCTTCTGATCTAATACAATTATTTAAAGACAATAAATAAACAATTTAATTATCTCTAATATTC
Source organism: Periplaneta americana (assembly GCF_040183065.1). Taxonomy (NCBI): domain Eukaryota; kingdom Metazoa; phylum Arthropoda; class Insecta; order Blattodea; family Blattidae; genus Periplaneta; species Periplaneta americana. Next base: position 95,434,167 of record NC_091129.1, read on the forward strand.
CTGTGGATTTCCACTGAAGTTCCCAGTAGTATAAAACGAGCAAACAAATTGACCTACGACACTCCATTAAAAGCAGAGAACAAAATGCAGCTTCAGAGACGGAATACGTCACAGAATGTAACTCAGAGAGTAAGCACAGCACACACACGACACAGATAATGACGCAAGCTGAAGCTAAACTTACCACCCTCATCCTCGGAGTCCGACATGAATGTCTCCTGCATGGTTTCGGGCGCAACAACGCGGTACTTCTCTTCAGCTGCTAGTACCATGTTGGTGGGGACAGAGGGTTCGGTCACAACCTTGAGTGTCTCCACGACACTGATGTAGCCGAGCTTCTGTGCGATGGAGAGTGCAGTCTGACCTTGCTGTTTTTCACAGAAAGTGATAAAATAGTCAACTTGTGATCTCGGCTCCAACAAAATCTTAAGTATTAACATCAAATCTGGCATATAAAAAATACTTTTGTATAACTCACAGACGCCGACTTTGGGGGGAGGAAATTTCTGCTCCCTCAACTTATAAAGGCAGGGGGACGAATGGAATTAATAGGTGGGCTTCGTCCCTCCAAATAATTCGAAGAAAAATTCTCATGATAAAAAAAATAATTTGACTGAAAGCTGAAATTCTAGGACATAAACCAAAATGGTTATTTCAAATCCATAGACAGGATTAGCTGTCGCAATAAACATGTTATACCTGTTTTTTTAGATGGAACATGACAGTTAAGCGGCCGAGCTTGGAATTACAGTGCTATGTTGCCAATATGGACTACCACGCTACCAGCTGATGGAATCTTGCAATTGACGTTAAGATGGCTGACGTTAAAACATTCATTGACAATTGACGCGAAGGTAAGAAAGCAATACAAAAATCGACAGAGAATCAAAAACGAAACGTATCAATTCTAACATTGTGTGCACAATAAATGTCGCCAAGAGAGCTATTAAGCACTCGCCACGTGGGAACGGTAAGTTTGGTAACAACCGTTGTTACCATAGGCCTACCACGTTACGTGACATTCAGTTGTTTTTCCGATCGCAACGCTCCTGTCATGTTCCATCCTTAGAAAAAACAGGTGTAGTGACGCAACTCACAGTGCCTCCTTCCTTTCTTTCCTCCTACATTTGAGATGAGTGAATTCCCTCACATGATGCAACAGTGATCAAACTTCTTCGTTTATGACCTATATTTTTTCAGTTCAGCTCAAATTTATCAACTATTGCGATCGAACAGTAACTGTCATAAGTATTACCAAAGCAAAAAATATTAGGAATCAACAGTTCAATTAACAATGTATTCGACAGTATTTTTGCCTAATATCAGTTAAAAATAATATTAACGTACAACAATTTTACACAAACAATTAAATTTGTTACGAAATTTAAAAGTAACTATTATCGACATTCAGTTTTAGTTGTTTCTTGTGATGATCGGCGTCGTGGGTGTATGCTGGTTAAGTGATCTGATCAGTGATTGCGATGTAACTATTGATAATGGATAAATGTTTAATAAAAATAAAACTGCAATTAATGAGAATGGAATAAAAGTGGCAGAAAAACTAATAGTTCATGTTCATTATCGCTCCAAGGATCAACGAAGGGAGTTAGAAACGGAATTTCCAACCATCTTGGATTTAGTAATTTTCACGAGTATTACTATATGAAAAATAAGTCGATGTTATTTTCTGTAAAATAACTATATAAGGATATTTTTAGAAATAACAATTAGTTTTCTCGGATTTTTGTACAGATTTCTGTCCCCCCCCCTCCACCAGGTATTTAAAAAAAAAGTCGGCGCCTATGTAATGAGCCATTTAATGTGGGACGTATTTTCTGAGTTTATAGGGGTATTTTGAATAATTTTAATGTAGGATACAAACATTATTTTCATAACTTCATTTCTATGTATATAATTATGGAAACCATCTAGTTGCTATCTTGTTCCTAAGTATACTTACATTGGTCAATGAATTTGGTGGAGCGCTGTTTTCCAGCAGAAGGTTCACGATAGTGGTGTGCCCTTGTTGTGCAGCTTGATGGAGCGGTGTGTAGCCAATGCTAGTGTTTGCCTTCACATCAGCTCCATGTTGTAGCAGGAAGCGCACCATGTTGATTTGTCCAAAGTGGCTTGCCACATGTAAAGGTGTGTAGCCTGCCTGTTGACGTAACACAATGGAACATAACCATTATTTCTAATCTGATATACACAGCAAATTAAAATGCGTAAATCTAAATTAACTTAATGACATTATATGATGTTAAAAGACTCAGCTAATCTGTCATACTATAAGCTTATATACCACGTCCCATCAAAGTCATGTGTATGTGTTATTCGTTAAACAGAATGTTAGGAAAACAAAAGAAATGGTTGAGCAATATAGGACAATGAAAAGGAAAAATAATCTTTTGTGGCCCAAACGCGATGGCGAGACACCGAACTCGCATTCGGGAGTTCCCTAGTTCATATTCCGGAATAGGCTAATGTGATCGAGATTTTAGCAATTTTCAGAGATCTGAATCCACAGTTGCATTCGAAGGTCTGCAGATGGCAGGAAAGTGGAAATACAATGCATCCTTTGGCAGGCAGTCGCGATACGACCTCTCACAATTAAAAGCGACTTTAATGAATCCTAAATGAAAGATCCCTTATGTATTATCATCACGTAGTTCTTTTATGCGTTGAAATGGAGGGCCAAGATCTACAAATCTTCTGCTGATCTCACATCAACATATCTCAGAAGCGGTGAACAATCATTAAACAATACAAGGTAACGTGTAGTTGGCATGATGATCCCTCTAAGGCACTTTCTGTCCCATCAACTTATAAAGCCAGGGGTGTCTCCCCTCAATGAAATTAATGGAGGGGCCTCACCCCTCCAAATAATTCATGTTAAAAAAGTAATTAATTTGTTTGAAAGATGAATTAGGATGTAAGCCAAAAATTGTTATTTCGAATCCACAGACTTTTAACCTTTTCTCCTCCTGCATTTGAGAACAGTGAATCCCCACACATGATGCAAGGGTGACTTCACTTACTTGTCCATGAACCAATTTTTTTTCAGTTCATTTCAAATCTATGAAATATTGCGATCGAAGAGTAACGGTTATAACTATTACGAAGTGGAAATAATAATAATAATAATAATAATAATAATAATAATAGTAATAATAGTAATAATAATAATAATAATAATAATAATAGGTACAGAATTAACAGGTAATTGAGTGTATTTTTGCCTAATATCAGTTAAATTATTATTGATGTTTAACATTTTTTAAAAACACAATCATTTTGTTACGTAATTTAAGAGTAACCATCATCAACATTAAGTTTCAGTGATTTTTTTTTTGTTATGATCGTCGTCACGGATGTGTCAGTGATTGCGATGTAATATTGACATGAAGAAATTCATAATAAAGGAAACTGTCCAAAATAAAACTGCAATGAACAGAATAGAATGATAAATTGGTTTGTAGTAGTGACAGTGAAACTAATAGCTAATATTCATCATTGCTGCGAGGATCAGCGAAGGGTGAACGAAGAAATTTAAAGGAAAACGTAGTGCATAAGGGCCGTAGTTTCCAACCATCTTGGGCTGAACAGTTTCTATGGGTATTATGTGAAAAATCAGACGACGTTATTTTCTATAAAATATGTAAGGGAATTTTGGAGAAAATACTACTAAACTTTTCTGAAACATTTGTGCGAAGTTCTGCCCCTCTCCCAATATTTCAAAGAAGTCGGCTCCAATGCCTCCAGCAGTTACAGGTAGTTGGTTTGAAAAATCGGATGAGAAAATTTTTCCCACATGAAACCTCGATCCAGGATTCATTCCGTAACGCTAGTGCAAGGCATGACGCATTAGACCACGGAGCTACAGTGCAGGACTGAAGAGAAGAGAGTAGCTTTGATTTGCGCTTGGAATAAGAGCTAGCGAGAATATTCCAGCTGGGTATCACTTCCATCTATTGTAGCATTAATAGCATCAGTAAATAATAATAATAATAATAATAATAATAATAATAATAATAATAATAATAATAATAATAATAATAATAATAATGGTGATGGAAGAGATAGTAGTACTGGGTGAACAGTATAGAGCAGAACAGGTTTCACGGCTTCGCGCGGCCTTGAGTCCCCCACCTGCGCGCGCATAGCCGGCCGGCCGTGAAACCTGTTCTGCTCTATACTGTTCACCCAGTATTATCACCATGGGAAAGAAAGAAGTAATTACGTAACCCCGTCCCAATCTGTCAATGTCCATGTGCTCTCAAATCTAAATTCCTGGTTGAATGGTACTTACTTTGGTAGTTGAATCAACTTCGGCACCATTCTTCACCAATATTGATGCTACGTTGATTCGGTCTTCTTGTGCACACAAGTGCAAAGGTGTCAGTCCATTCTGTAAAAAATAATATAGCAGAGTTACCTGGACTATCCTATAGAAATAATCCCTTAAGAGCTTATAGGCTATAAGTAATTTTATCTAATGTGAATCAACATTTTTATTTTTCAGAAACTGAATGTTCGCTCCTTTACGTGTTTACTAATTTCTCTTAAATGCGAGAAGGCTAATTCTACACAAGAAGTGTACTAAAGTAAGCATTATTTTATTTCTTTAGCAATTGCGTACTACGAATAATATAGAGTATCGCCTAGCCTAAAATTCTTGAATAACTACGTTATATTAACTCTACGATAGATTACCTTGGCTTTGTGATTGGTGTCTGCCTGGTGCTCAATGAGCAGAGTGGACATATCAGTATGACCTTCCTGAGAACTCAGATGCAGAGGTGTGAATCCTGCCTTAGATTCGGCATTAGCCTTTGCTCCATACTCCAACAGCGTGGTTGCAATGTCCATCTGGAAAGCACAACGGTAAAAAATAAGTCATCGCTATCTAACACTCGAAATTTTGAGATCGGCGGAGCTATTTACTTACGTTACATACTTTACAAGAAAAATGATACACCGTATTTTTTATTACAAAACCTCTGTTGAATAGTTTTTGAACTTTGAAGAGAGTTTCGGGCAGGGTGCGAATTATGATTTCTGATGGGAGGATAGAATCCTAGATAGAGAATACCATACATAAAATTATTATTATCCTCATTCAATACGGCTCAACGCTTGGTCGCACTGAGTTGCTTGTCTTGCATCTTAACCATAATAGTAATTATAGCCATGAACAGGCTTAAGATAAGATGTGTAATTCCTAAGTTATTGATTGTTGTCAGCTTGCCGGTGTTGATAATACAGAAATATTATTATCTTTGCTTACTTTGTACTTTATAAAGTACATATACTCGTATTAAAACAATTATTTTTTGATGGGGGATAGAAGTTATCTCTGGTAGGGATGTTACTATGAATTTATGAGAGGGGAATAACTTTCCAACAGGGGAAAAATCTTCCCCATCTTCCCCGTTAATTCGCACCCCGGTTTCGGGTTTAATGTTTAAGTTAATATTTACTTACTTTACTTTTGAGGGCCTCTCCACTTTTCAGTGGTTACCCTTTATTCCCATTTTCCATCTGCGTCTGTCATTCCAATTCTGCTCATTTAGTCCCTTATCATTCATCATCCTCAATATTCCAGCCTTCCATGAATTTCTAGGCCTTCCTCGTTTCTTTCTACCAGCTGGAGACCACTGAAGTAGCACGTTTGGCCACCTCCCCTCATCCATCCTCCTTACATGACCATACCACTGAAGTTGTCTACTCTCTATTCTTGCAATCACCGATTCTTCCATGTTCATTATCCTTCTAACATCCTCGTTTCTTCTCTTTTCCAGCCTGGATATTCTAGCACCTCTCCTTATGCCGTCCATTTCAACTGTCTGTATCTTACTTTTTGGCCTTCCGATAGACTCCAACCTTCAGCCCCATAAGTCAATATATTTTCCACTATAACCTCAAGAATTCTATTTTTTGTTTGCATTGTTATTGTCCTGCTCCATAGCACTCTATTCAACATCTTTATTGCTCCTCTACCCTGCATTATCCTATAATCTATATCCGCTTTACAGTTTCCAGTCTCATGCAAAACCGATCCCAAATATTTAAACTCCTTCACTATTTTAATTATTCCTTGGGGCAACTTTATATTTCGTCCATCTCCACCTATCACCAGGTATTCGGTTTTACTCATATTAACTTTCAGTCCCCCTGCTTCAAATGCTTCAAGGAGTTTCCTTACCATAAATTTTGCTTCTTCTCGACATTGCGCAATTATCACCTGATCGTCTGCAAATGGCAACGAGTGCACTGTCTCATAAGTTAATATTTCAGGATCTTATTTCTTACTCCTTAGTAAATCAAAATCAAATTAACCTAAAATATCTACATTCAAAGTTGAATAGTTATAAAGATAATAGTGCAAAAATGTTATACTTCCAACTGTCGCGCATGCCAAAGTTAGAAAACCAGTAATAATTTACGGTATGTTTCATTCTTGTTAGAGATTGTTAGAGTTGATCTTTAAGAAGGCAAGATTGATTTTTATGACTCTTTTCGTCATTTTATTTTCCTTTAAGTTTTGTACGCAGGCCTATGCAATTTTTCCTGACATGTAAGAAATATAAGTTATATCATAGTCAAGTTCTTTTGAAAACCTGGTTTCGTTTTAATTATTACTTATTAAAAAACCTACGTCATAATTTTATCTGTAACTTCCTAAACAGTGAATTTTAGATACAGGATGTTATGTCAACGTAGAATGGGCGAAGAGTCATGTCCTTCGATTCCAAAATTTTAAACGAGAAACTCTCTGTATAGTAGACTGCAATATAACTTTTATAATTTATCTGATATGACTTTAGTTTGTAAGTTTAGATTATAACATGTATGAAACTATAATCATAATGTTAAGTCATATGGCACAAATCAATGGGTATTTAATAATAACGCGATCTTAAATTTCCTGTGGAGCATGAATATAAGGCTACTCAAAATTGTCATTAATTTTCAATTTAACTGACACATTCACAAGAAACTTATCGAAGAAATTCTTATGATCACTACAGGCTCTAATGGAAGTATCACTACAGGCTCTAATGGAAGTCTAAATGCAACTTTATTACTAAGAAATTGGGTCTCATTATAAACTGAACTCACCTGGTTCTTTCGAGCTGCAATGTGCAAAGGAGTGTGACCATTTTTCGCTGTGGCATGGGGAGAAGCCCCCTTGTCAAGCAAAAGAAGTGCCACATTTTGATGGTCATAATGGCTAGCTACGTGCAGCGGTGTAACTCCATTCTGAAATGCAAAGAAATGTACATAAATTAGAAACGTACATCAATGCATTGATTGTATTTTCTTCATTTGTTACTGTGAATTATCATAAGTAATATCACAGGAGATTTTAATTTTATCCTAAAGAAAATCGAAACCTTGGGTGATGTTTAATGAGACTATTTCGCGATAGAATAATAAACAAACAATTAATTAATAAAATAAAGGTAACACTTGCTATTATTGGATAAGATATAAATTGAGACAACTCATCCTGCCTGCGGTTTTCCTAAGGCACTAAGGCAAATGTCAGGACGAGTCCTGAAAGATATGGGCCACTGACCTACATGTTCCCTGCAATGAATTTCGACATTTTCCAAATTAAAGCGTTCACAAATCGGTGCCTTGGGTAGCTGATTCGAACGTCACTCACTTAGTCCAAGAGCTCGGTTTCGTTGTCTAGAGAGGATAGTGACCTCAACTTTCGCCACTTACTACGTCTCGCTACCAATTTAGACGACTCTGTCTTGCTGTTGTTGAGGTCCATATAAAGGAAAGTTCTCTACAACATATCTCCCCCATATTTGGCACATACAAAGCTATTTCATTTTCGGCTCTTTCCCTTCAAAATTCTTTAGGATTCTCCAATGGAACGGCAAAAAAAAATCTGAGGGAGACAAACTTATAGTTAATTCATGGTGTTTCAAGAGTAATAATAAATATTTTAGGAGGTGGTAGTATTCCGAGTTAAAAACGTTCACGTAAACATGTATCCAATTTTCAGTGGGTGTGGAATACAACTGTTTCAATGCAACGCATAAGAAGTCTTATAAAATGTGTGAAGGAGAGAAATAACTTACTGATTGCATTTTTCGATTGCCTGAAAGTATTACAAAAATTACTGAGAAAAAATGAATTACGTATTGATTGCATTTATGGGTTATTTAAATGACATCAATAATTTGCAACAGTTAAAAGTAATTGTTCAAAAATCTATCACCAACTTCAATACAAACTTATCATTATAGTCATCCTCACTACAATCATTATTATTGAAATTCTGTGGTTAAACATGGTGTAAGTTAATTTAAAAAATAAGCGTTACATTTCAAACTAAGGTAGGAAGGTCTACAAGATACCGTACCTTGCCCTGAGCATCCACAGGAGCGTCTCGCTGCAGCAGAAGTTTGGCGACTTTCATATTTCCGTACTTGGCCGCCAAGTGTAGTGGTGTAAAGCCTTTCTTCGTCGTGGCTGTCAAAGAAGCTCCGTGTTCTAGCAGAACGGAAGCCACCTGCAGTGAAAAATAATTATTATTCATCGTGTCAAATCAATGCTAAAGCAAGTTTCAGGGGATTTGAGATCGAATAAGAGTATAAAATAAAAGTTCACAATGATATATCAAATTGTCTAAGAAAATTGTATGCAGCTTATTGATTTTGAGTTATGACTAGGGTTAGGATTTTTCTTTTCTTTGTAATGGTAAATTAGAGTTCTCTGAAAGAAACCAGTGTCGAAATGTTGCCTCCTGGTTAGAATGGGCGTAATTTTCTATCACCCTTTCCCCTTTTTGGGGCCTTTATTCTTTTTCCGCCTCACTCTGCCCATTATCCCTTTTTCCCCTTTCTACCCTTTTAATGCTACTTTTTAATATTATGCCTATATACGATGTAGTCTATCATTTACTCTTGTGAGTGGTACTGGTATGTAACGCATTGAATACTGAATGTAGCCATATTATAAAGATGTATGTACGTAGTTTCGAAGGAGTTGAATTTAATTAGATAAAGTAGGAGGAGAAATAACATTTGCCAAAATAGTTGAGTGAAACAACACCTTTTCATCCCCTTTTTTGTCTCATTTTAGCACATTTTCCCTTCCTTTTTTCCTGTGAAATTTGCTCCTAAAACCCTGACCCTAGTTATAACTATAGAAGCAGAGAGATTCAATCTTTCAGTAAAATACGAGAGTCGCTCCAAATGTAATTTATTCTATTTCTTCTTCTGAAAATATAACTATGTCAAAGAATTCTGAGTATGTTGTGCGACTATTTGATCGTTCTCGTCCATATCCCGCGAGCTTCACTTATTACCTCGATGTTGTGTAGCTGTTAATAGGGAATAATAGTGAAGATAAAACCGAATTCGTTTGAAAAACGATGTATCAAGAGTCCCTGAACGGAGAGAAAATTTCGCCCACTGAATTTAATCAATGTTAGAAGAAATTTTCTGTAAGTAGAAAACCAATATCAACACTGTGATGCTGTGGGCTGTAAGATTGTGATACTCAGAGTAATTAAAAATAAATACCGAGATCGGTTAGCTCATGTAACGTGGCGACAAAAAACACTAAATTTAGCTTATTAAGTTGAGGTAATGAAGTGACCAAAGTTGCGGATTAGAACTATCTGAATTAAACCTGAGAATAAAAAAAGAGGTAACTTATTCTTCAGCATGACAACTCAAAGATCCTACATCCAAATTTCACAAAAATTTAACACAAAATTTAAATGAATTGTCTTGATCTAGTCACATACAGTCCTGATCTTGATCTATCTGTTTGATCCAATGAAAATTGGATTTAGAGGGTAGAATTTGTCCGATATAAATAAGAAGTGGCTTACTGAAACCGACTGAAACGTCTATAAATATACTTAATGAATTCCGGATGAATTATACAAAACGTGATGTTAATTTTGTGAAAAAAAAACCAATGAGTGAAGATAGAAGGGATGAACTATGAAATACTCAAATTTAATTTACGTAGATTCAGCAGAATTCGATAAAGAAACAGAAGATGTTACTTTCGGAGCGAACATCGTATGATTAAATAAATAAATCAGTAACTACTTAGAAGTAATTTAGTGAAAATAAATGATACAGTAATAAGATGAGGTGGCGTCGGATTCTAAAAATCATGTTAAGAATAATTAATCAATGCAAGCATGTTGAACATATTTTGTATTCTCATACACTACAAACGACTGTTATGAGCACACTAAAATAAAAGACATCTCATAACGTGGACGAAATGAAAGTGGAGGGTTATTCGTATTCTTTTATTATGTTCAGTATTCTCTTTCATATTCGGTTTTGTCTTTCTTAAACCATTTATAGCAAAGGATTTTATAGGACTATTTATGTGATGAAAATACTGTTTATGTATACACATTTTTTAAATAATATATTCGATACAGTAATGAACATAGTCTTTTATAGGTACCGTAAGTTCGCTAACTGTAGTTATACCTGCAACATTTTAATAGTTCAACAGATTCTATATATGTAGAAGTTTCTCTTTTCATGAGGTTCTCAGGCTAATATACAAGGTATACGTGCAAATATTTTGATATTTAAGAAAAATGCATGTAAATAAATGCCCTATTTAATTTCTCCCTCGCTATAATAGTTTTTCCATAAATGTGTCACGTATTTGTCGGACATTTTATTAATGACCGTATTGTAAAATGTCAGCCAGTTTAGACTACACGCATGTCTTTCAATCACATGTACTCCCACCAAAAACATTTTGTCTCAGTCAAGGGTCGTTAACCTTGTACAGACCCAGAAACAAAATTTGAGCCACCTAATTTTAGTAACAAGCAGTGTCGTAGCCAGCGAGAGGGCCAGGTGGGCCCAGGCCCACCCAAAAATATGCGAATTTTTGTGTTTTTTTTTAATGGGAAATACTCAACATTAAAACTAAACCATGAATCCAGAGCAATAGGTAGTTACAGTCGATAGCATTAATGTAAGAAGTCAAAAATGCGTTCATTTCTTCAAGGGCCAATTTAACTGCGTTGGATTGGCCTAAAAATTGTCTGGCAGCGATAAAAGGAAGGAAACCGTGGAGGTTACTGAATTGTTACATCAGCTAGAAAAATTTTACACCTTATTTTATTTGGTATGTTTAGACGATATTCTTGCTCTTGCAAATTCATTATCGGAAGCACCTCAGTCTCCAAAAATTGATATTAGGAAATGTTCGTTTTTCATTAAGGGAATGATATAAAACTTTTCAAAGCTCTGAAACGAAGAAAAATTCGACAATCATGTCAAGCACAAGGTTTGTAATCTATCAATTCTATCCATTGAGAGGGAGAAAAGTTGGGATTTGTTGAAGGACCCATTATCAGCGATCGACAGATTCGTTGCTAGGAAATCTCGACAGCTCCAGTTCATCTTATGAAGCGTTTGTATAGATATGCCTTGCATGATTGTGTATAATGATTTTTCATGTTATTAAATAAGACTTCCGAGAATGAGTTTCAAGAGGGTTGACAGCAGCGGCATTGTCAGTAGATGGGTCAGGTACTTTCTAAACCCTGAATATCCGGCCCACCCAAAATAATTAGTCTGGCTAAGCCACTGCTAACAAGTTCCAGAGACAACGCATTGTGCATGTGCAATAAAAAAGAGCGCCTAAATGTATGCTACTTGTGGATAATCTTGCGAAGCTTGTTGCCTACGTTGCCTACCAAGACTCGGCCCATTTTTTAATTCCGGAGCTGTACGAAGCTCAGTCGCCGACATTTGACATAAAGGATTCACTAATTCTCAAGTAGCCGATATTCATTATTTAATCTACGGAGCAGCAGGAGAATCTGCAAACGTGGCCCAGGGAGCTCTATCGCCAAAGATTTCCAAATAGTTTTAGCCCAAATAAACGAATACTCGTTGCTATGCGCCATAGACTCAAAGATACAAGATCTCTTCGTCTTTGGAATATTAACGAATCTCAAAGCATTGTATATTTTCATGTATAGAAATAACTTCGAAGATTGAGAACATTTTTACATAATATATCATCCATGATTATCTCTAAAAATACGTATTTGCACGTATACCCTTTAAACACTGTATACCGCATGTAGAGATCCTATTCTGATCCGTTAGACTAAATTCAACCGTAAACCTTCCGCATATAACCTTCAAAAACTTAATGGCTGTAGCCAATCAGAGATGTGTGGCGTTACACAGTCAGGATTTTATTCTTCCCGCTACTACGACGAAAAATTAGCTCTCGAGCATAAATATTGTAATCTAAAATTTATTTATTATTAAACTAACCAAATCTAACCTGCCAAGGATTCGTATAACCAGAGTACGAAGGGAACGCTAGTTTAGTCAGAAGTATATATGCAAGCCTGAACAAACCAAAGCTAACCTGTCACTCGATCTTACAAACTAGATCTCCAATTAACGTCTCTTGTACACCTGTTGTTTGGTGCTGTATTGCGTAGCAGCAACGTTCATTTTCAAAATTTCCATGGGGTTGCTAACTTGATTGAAACATAGTCGAGAAAAAGAGGTGCAAAGACGAACCCCGCCACTTTCATTATCACCACTCGATGTACACGTTTATAATTAATTATTTTTGGTTCTCTCATGTAGTGTCTTGATATTGACTCTTGAAATTATGACAGAAGTGTATCTGAAAATAAATAAATAAGTAGAGACTAAAACTGAAGTAAATGTCTAATACTAGATTTTAACTGAAGCTTTTGCTGGTTATGGAATTACACACTGCAATGCCTACTTTGTTAAGAGTTAATCGCAGACACGAAGGCGGCAAGTTTTTCATTGCGCAGTGACAAATAATGTGATCACGTTTTTAATGGCCAACAAACTTCGATTCGCAATTATACTAACACAAAATATTCACACGTATGTAGCAAAATATTACTAACCAAAGTCAAGAACCAAGTTTCCAAGTTTATAATTTTTTGTTTATCAACACGAATTATAAAACGTTTTAAGTATTTTCCGTCACCAGGGACACATTTGAAATTTAAAGAGGAAATTTGTGCTTTTATAAATTCTCAGTGTCTCGACTGCATTTGGTATACCAATGATAGATATCTGGAAAAAGCTCTCACCTCAGCAAGGTAAATTGCAAATTGCAGCGTCTTGCCGAAGTAACCAGCGAAATGAACTTGTCAATGAAGTGACCGTTATTGCGAAGCGTATTGCGATACACGAGAAAAGAGAAATGGCGTGATTAATAGAAAGTAAGGATGAATACCATTTGTAACACTGAACTACTACGAGAATAGAGATCTCATCGATTAGAAAACAATATTACCAGATAACGCACTTTGGTTTCGCTTCTATTTGGAGAGAGTAATAGTCAAAATACGTAATAATTTTGGATATTTTATACGTTTTTGGATTCTAACACTCTGGCCTTCCAGTAAGTTTCAATCTTCACATAAATTCTAAGATGATATATTTTTTTCCGATTACTTGGCTACATTATAAGATGCTTTTGTGACTTCTGTAAGTTCTATACTCTGCAGTTTCACAGATCTATACAAAGAAGTGAACTTTATGAGCAAGATACAACTGATAGATTTTGCGTAAGTCCTCTCCTACAGGAACAGAATGTTTTTACGATCTACATTAGTAGACTATTCTAAACTTTATACATATTTTTCCGAAGAAATACACTAAAGATTTAAGATGAGCTACCAAGCATAGGCCTGAGATCTAAGGCAGGAGGTTTATATTAATTCTGAAATTAATATAATTCAAAGCGTTAGGGATTTAAACTTTGAACTGTAGCACTCAATTACTGGACCAAAGGGAACAAATACCTACATATTATGGAATATTTTATTAAATAATAATTCGCCTACATGAGAAGTATCACATTTGAAGCATTTGGGTTGTGACACGATAATGCATAGGCTTGTATTGGGAAGATACTAAAGGGGAAGACGAAAAAAGTCACTCAAATGAAATTATAAGTTATGGCAATAGCCTACCATAATTTCTGCACTGTAGTGTAATATTGATATAGTATGCAGATATAAAACAGGCAACTGTAGGTTGTTAGCCTATAGTGCATTAAAATGTCTCCATGTTTATATCAAAATTAGAATATTTTCAACTGGAGTATAAATCTTATGATTTACTCAGTTTCTTATGAAAGTCCACAATTAACGCAATTACAATTCTAATTCTTTCGTTTGTAACTGACTCTAAATTCAATAATTAGACGATAGATATTCATATAAAAATGATGTTTTATTATTATTATTATTATTATTATTATTATTATTATTATTATTATTATTATTAGTTTTCACAGGGGGATGTGAAACTAGTTCCAGAAAGAATGTTCGAGACAATATCGTCACGCTGCGGCTGTGAAGAAACATTGTAATATTTTCAGTAACCTCGCGAGAATCACTACGCGACTTCTTGCTAAAAAAATTGTTTAAGCTTTGTGGTCGCTTAGGCATATCAAAGAACTCGGAACGATAATGTGAAGTTTGTCAAATGCAAAAACATTAAACGAACGTTTTACAATAAAGTCAGAACTAAAACTAACGAACGGGTGAATACCGTTCTCAAAATGAGTTTAAGATCGACCCATGTTTACTGGAACTTTTTTGCTTCTATTATCGTATACTTTGAATCGTTTGAGTTTTCGCTATTAATTTTGATACGCCCTATTTTTCACAAGTTAAATTTCATATTGTGCGAGTTTCATTTTATTACAAGATCGGTTCTAGGCGGTAGGGTCTTTCCATAATAAGGATAGTAGCACATGCCTCAGCACCAACAACAGGGATTATATTGAAGGAGGGATAGGAGGACTATGCCTTATATCGATATAGATTTTGTTACTTTAATCCCTGGCGCTACAGCCCGTGAAGGGCCTAGACCGACCAGCCAGCTGCTGGCCTCACGCCCACATGCCGAAGCAGAGGTGGACGACCATCCAACCAGAATGGAGGTATCGTGTGGTTAGCACGATGATCCCCCCAGCCGTTATAGCTGGTTTTCGCAACCGGATTTCGCTACCTATCGCATCTCCCCAAATGGATCACGATGCTGGGTGAGCACCGGTCCCATACACTGGCCGAAATTTCATGAGAAAATTTCTTCCCCCATGAGGAATCGAACCAGCGCGCATTCCGTAACGAGAGTCCTAAACCCCATTTCAGTTTGGTTGATAGACTTTCCCCTCTACTCACACTCCCTACTCTCAGTGAAGGGGAAGATACTACTGTCCATTTCACAAACGTTAGACTAATTGACTTCCTACATAGTGACAAATTTTATTTCTGAAAGGGTTTACCGATGCTCTATATTTAGAAAGTCCATACTAAGCGCCTATATTTCATTTTATTTTTGTTTATATTAACTGACACATTAAAAAGCTCTGAGAGCAGAAGATAAATGTTTTCTCCACCGCTAGTTGCTACTCTACAGCATACGCAATGGGACAATCTGCACTGTGTCGCTCCCCCTGACTTCATAATACAAATTGACATTCCTAAATGTAACTAATTATATTAGTTGAAAATATCGTAAGAACTATACAAAAATATACTCTAACATGTAATTGTCAAACATCTGTGACACTGTATTTTATATTCACTTATGTACTTTATTTAATATTTTATTTTCTAGTGTGTATAGCTTGGGGGGTGCAGGTATAAGAGGTAACAGCTACCATCGCATCCTCTCAACTTGTATCAAATGTCGTTTAGGCAGGATGCCTTAGACCACTACGCCACGGCGCGGGACTTTTGTTACTTTGACAGTGAAAAATTAGAGAAGGGGAAACGATCATGGATAAAAAATACTCGAATACTCGGTAAATATGTAATTTTTTTCTAAAAGTTTAAGGGGGGGGCAATCCTCCATTTGTATACGCCCCTGTGACTGTCACGGCTTGAATTTCACAGCGTTGCTGCATGCGCAAGAAACTTCCTCACCCGCCTTAATCGTGCTTTTAGTTCAAGCTGTTCACCACTTGTGCAGAAAAGGAGCAGAGTGCGGTATTAATTGGATAGTTTTAAAACTGGTCTTCGGATGTTAATGATTACTGAGGGAGACGCAGGGTAAAGAAGCTAGTTCTAATGAAAACCACTCTAATGTAAGTCGCCATGTTAGGTTCACAGGTGTCTGAGTGTGGTGGTTAGAAAAGACGCGGCTGTCGCAGCACCATTATCGCGTCACTGCTAGCGGGGTGCACACCTCTCTCAACCAGCGTGCGCTTACCTGACTGTAGAGGCTGCTGAGCGTCCGGCTGATCCGCTGAGCGTCAGATGAACGCACGCTGCCCGAGGAGGAGGAAGACGAGGACTGCCAATTCTATGCTGTCTTTATGCACACGGACTTAGAGATTTTGGAGTCTTTGGCCACGTGAAAAATACGTTATTAGTACATAAAAGAACGCTGTCTTCGATGTAGAACGGTTTTCGTTTCTTTTGCCATTCAATTTTAGATTTGAGGGTTGAAATTAGACTTTTAAGGAAAATGAAACTTTTTAGCATGGTTTCTTTAGGAAGAAAAGAATATTAAAACAGTAGTGAAGGGAATAACATATTATAAGGAATTAAATATTAAATACTGTATTAATAATTTTTGCTTTACGACCGATTTCTCCAACTATGAAGAATGTTCAGCAATTTTCTGAAAGCTTATTTTCCTTTCATGAACATGATTTCTGACATTATTCAAACTGATAATTAAACTTGAAGAATGGTTTTCGATCTGTGAACTGAGTTGACTATCATCAGATCGCTCAAGTAGTGTTTTGCAGTTGACTATGTTGAATATACTGAATTAATTTCTTAAATAATTTTAGTAAAATATCAGATAATTTAGATGCCTACGTGCTGTACTGAGAAGTGTTAAAAATATATTATCTGAATATCCGTCGAGATTGATGCATTTGGAGAGCAATATACTTACGAGATAGCCTGAGAGCTGCTCTCTGAATAAATGAAGTGAGCATTATTGTGTTTGTATATAATATCAAGATACTGAGGAGAGGGAATTTTGACATATTACTTTTTACAAATTTTCAGTCAATGATAATCTTCTCATATCACCTTAATATCTATCCTCGGTGCATACCAAATCTTTTATCAACAGTGAACACTCCATTTCAGGACTTCGGAGAGATTAGCGTTTTATTATGTTGACACAGAATAGCGCCCTCGAGAGCCGAGTCTTGCGTTGCATCAGATCCATACAGACCAGTTCAATATTACATCGAAAGTCTTCATGTAATCCTCGATAAGACCGCATGGATCACTCATTTTCATCCCGAAATTAATACGTCCAGTGAAATCGTAAGCAAATAAAAAGTCTGAATATCTCAAAGAGACGTAACCTTTTGCTTGTAAAGGTCAGAACTCTAGAAAGTCTAGCATCTCTGTTCTAGTTCCAGCAAAACTGAAGTTGGTATTTAAAAAAAAACTGAATTATGTACACTTTTACCCTCGTTGTCAGCTTGTAAAAACTCTAAAAATTTTCACATTTGTTTTTTTACTTTTCATGATGAGAAAGTAAAATGTATGCTTGAATGGTACTCTAGTCTCCATAAGTTTTATATTGTCATACTCTATAATCCACGCATTTAATTCAGAACGTTTCAGACTGCATGCATGCATTCGTTCTGTAATATATTGCAATATGAACTATTAGATATTCCAGGCCGGAGCTACCACGCGAAAGATGAAGTGGACGAGTTTTTATTTTTCGTTCAAGCTGTTATACTGCTTCTCATTCCACTAACTTATAACACAAAATTATTTCTTCGATATACATAAATTTTGTTTAATAAAAGAAAATTTACTGATCGAATTGGCTCAGAAGGTAACGTTTGAGACTCACATTTGGGAGATCCCGGGTTCAAACTCCGTTAACGACCAATCTGACTAAGATATTTCATGGTTTCCCTCAGTCACCAAAGGCAAATGCCGGATTGGAAATTTATATACCATAATTCATCACCGATTCAATCACCAATATCATAAACATCAATCAAAACCTAAATCAGTGACATGAACACAAGCAATCTACAACACACAATAGAAACAGGAACGCCACAATAATAAAAACAGACTAATGGAATATCCATAGATCCTGAAAACGCGATATGACCACAGAGGTTAACGCGTGTATAAATAAAACTAAAAAAATAAAAAGTTTAGCTGTTTAAAAATCAGTTTAACAATATTTTATGCAAATATAATATGTTTTTATAAAGAGAGCGTTTCATTCGGCTTCCTACAGACAACGCGCGTACGATGCATGCATTCATGACATTCTAGGTTGCATAATCATCGATTAATAGCTCTCGCGTTTTACAGTTTTATAACTTGATTAATACCATAATATGTTACATACACGTAAATTTTATTTGATAATTAGTATTAACATGCGTAATATCAAAGTTGTTGAGAGAGGTGTTCGTCTCCATCCACACGTTCTCGACGTACTATTTCAATAAAATTTTCGTTCACACAAAAGTTCTCGTTTCGTAAATCCAATAGGCCTACTATTAAACGATTATTTCTTATGCATCTGTAGTTATCGACTTAAGACTCATTAAATAGACTGATTTCTATGAACTAATAATCTACTATAGGGGAACAACTTACAAAATTCCGTTGGTCTGCGCATGCGTCAATCTTAAAGAGTGACTATACTATTCACCTCCTCCTTCCTAATTGTCAGGCAATAGTAGCGCGTACTGTTAGCAGTGATGCACTAGATGACGCGTCAATCAATAGCGATAATGGTTCAGATTAATGCAGGGAAAAATACGACTCCGCCTCCAACACAGCGGTAAGGTTTAGTAACCTTCTACAACGGAGTTTTGCTTTGCCAGTTGTAGAGTTACAATAAATAAACTAAATCTAATCTTTAACCCCTCGATCACGCTCTTCCGCACCACGATTTTCAATTGTCTATGCCTTATGGAACTCGATTATAAAAAACGAAAGCACTTGCAGTTACCATGATAATATGGAGGGCTTCAACAACGCAGTCCAATAGCAACTGAGCATATCAAGATTCTGTTTCGTTAAAATATAACGGATTCTTACGACATTAAATGGTAGTGCTTTTGTCCAGGCCTTGAATATCCAATAGATAACAGTTGTCTTACAGTGACTGAAGATTAAACAATACACTACCCCATTCAACCCTCCAATTTCAATCTACATCAAAATACTGAGGTACATGCAGATGATTTTGTGAAAGAAATACTGATATAAAAGAGAAAAGAGTTAAAGAAAAGTAAGAACTACGATAACTAAACAAAAAACAAGAGGCCAGTATTAAATTAAAATATTTATTCTCTAAACATAACAGTCCAACAGCACAGTGGGAACAATTCCCAGATACTCTAAGAAGATCTCTTGTAAAATAAAGTTTGGCGCTAGAAAAGTACATCTTAAAATGAAATAAACAGTGTGTGTGACATAATTAAATTTAGCCACTCTTTAGCCAACAATGTACTCCCGGACATTAATTTCGTGAATTTATCTTTTTTTGTTCTGCACTTCATAGACAATGATTCGAAAAAGTGTAATTGTTTAGTTTACAGTATTTGTAAATCTAAACTGGAAAGATATCTTGCTTATATTTTTACGTTACAAAATTAAAATTATATTTTCACAAAATGTATTAAAACACATGTTATTTGATGAGATTAAGAAACAATTTCAGCATGGCCGCAACAGAAATCGCGACCGAATGTAGTAGCGCCAATTTGTTTATTTTACTTGATCCCCTCGGAAAATAAAAGAGTCCAACGCGCGCCTCACACATCAACGAAAGCAAAATATAACATGCGATGAAATCAATACAGACTTGAAGTAAAGTAACACATATGAAAACACAACGACCAAGCAAGTCCTGAGATACTTCCCTGCTGTACTGGACCCGCCGCAGATTCAGTTTATCCCTGCTGCTAACTGGGGTTTACTTTTCTTGTTTATGATGTCCAATTTCATTTGCACTTCGGAAAAACGAGACTTCATGTCTTAATTATGTGAAATTTAAATTTTGTGTTTGTTTTTTTAATAAAACAGTACGCACTACGTAATTTTCATTTGTCTTTCAGGTACACTTAAAGGAAATAAATTCCACACGACATTGTTTTAGTAATTTTAAAATTTTATTGAAAATTGATGTTTTAAACTTTCTGCCCATTAATTCCACGACTTCTTATCTGGTGTCCGACCACGGGTTTTCATTCAAAAAACTTTTTTTTTACATTAATTCTTTCGTTAATAGAGAGTACCTTCGTGCTTTCCGCGATAGTGACCAGATTCCAAATTGAACTCCCTTTCAAGAGCCAAAATTGACACATTTCTCCATGACGCATAAAAAACATGGGAAACTATGGTATTCTACTTTCCAAGTACAGAGTCCTTATGGCTGTCGTAGCATGAGATCAGGCTCTCGGGCGACAGGTCGAGTATCAGCCGGTAGAATGCTGCCTACAACGGCGGAAGCAGGGATTATGAAACCTACCTTACAGAATATGTTCAAAATGTCGTCCTTCGGCCCGTATACAAGTTTGATATCGCTAGAAAATGTCACATCACTTACTCGACTAAGCTCTCAACTTTAGTTCCTATTTCATGCCCAATATTTGCCTGGAGTTCCTCTAATGAGTGCAAAACACTTTGTCTTCCAAACTACCCCAGAAATAAAAATCCTCTTCTGTCAACTATTGAAGAAACGGGCTCAAGATCAGTATTTGATACCGATCCGAATTATTGTCTCACGATAAAACATAAAATATTGGACCTATTATTCCACTTGCACTTATCGTACGTCGTACACCACACACCAATTCTCTGATCATACTGGGCAGTTTTGCGCAAAATTACAGGCTTTCGGAAAACCAATATCGACAATTTTGTGAGTTCACAAGCTCACTTAGAAGGAACCAAGATCCGTCTGAGAAAAAAGGAGCTACGTATCTATTTCATCATCCTGAACTGAATTCAGAAACAAATTTCAATAATGCACTCTTTGAACCAGGTCGCCTTCTCGCAAAGCATGAACACGCAGGCTATGTACTTTCAGTTGAATCAGTGACAACATATTCTCCCGATATGAAGCTTTTAAAGGAGAGGAAGAACGAAACTTTCAACATCTAGGTAAGGTAGGTTTCATAATTCATTTCTGCTTCCGCTGTTGTAGACAGAATTTTATCGGCTGATGCTCGAACTGTCGCCCGGGAGTCAGATCCCGTGCTACGGCAGCATATATATTAAGGACCCTGTAGAACTCCATGCTATCGACAGGGAAACATTCTAAGAAGACAACAATCATGCATATCCATGAACGACACTACCTGGACTATGGTGCTTCAGAAAGAAGGACGTCTAGTCATAGAAATACTTTCTACATAATTCTATCATCTTATATTTTGATATTTTCAAAGTTAATGCTAATAATGACGGCAGTTTCTGAGAAAAGCTCTTAATTTCGTCATATAGTCTTATAAGAGACATTTTTAAGAGTCCCTGAAAGACAAAATAACAGAGAGATCAAAACGAGGGAGATTCGTTCTGCGGAGAGCTGTACAGCAGATAAATTGTTGCATTTCTAACACTGTCGTCCATCAACACTCCACTGCAGAGGTACACAGTCAGTTTTGGTCCGCCACTCAAATGAAGGTCTCCTGCCGCTTGTGATAGTATCGCTCCATGAGGTAAAGAGTGTCGATATGGTCCATGATCCTGCGTCCTACTAGGTACTTTACCTCCTCCTGGCCTTCCTTGCCCGCGATGTGCAGGGCCGTGTACATGTCTTTCGTGGTGGAGTCCACGGCCGCTCCGTGCTGTAGCAGCAGCATCACGATGTCCACGTTGCCCAGCCTGGACGCGATGTGCAGCGGCGTCTGCTGCTCCTGCGAGGTCAACAACGTACAGAATGTGTAAAAATGAATGACATCGAAACCTTGATTCCGAAGAATTTGACGTAAATACATCTATTATAATTACTTTTTAGGCATAGTGGCCGTTTGTTATAGACCTACTATATTTATGTAAAAATATTCCAGAATATGGTTTCTGATGTTTAACTATCAAATTTTGGACAGCAATAGTTCAAATACACCTAATGAATGAGTGGGGGAAATGGGAAGAGAAACATTTCAAAGGTACGTGAAAACGCGTCCTTGCAAGGGACTATGTACTAGTTTCTCCACCCCTCGTGAAATTCGAGCAGGAGTCCCTCAGGAGTTTATATGCCTATTGGTCGACTGAGGAAAAAAAATGCAAAGAATACACATTACTCTTCCTATGAGAGGAAGAAATTTTGTAAGGACAACCGAACGAAAACTAAATGTGATACTACAAATCTGAAGATATTACAAACATTAAAAACCCATGAGTATATCTGTTCTACAGTATCACTGCTTTATTTCCTTTCTGTAATCTACATCTGTAACTGCTATGAGAAATCACATTAATCCATTTAAATTGTTTATTAAAAAGGAAATATTGGATTTGGAAGAACATTTATAAATTTGACTACTATTATATATTTTTAAATATGCTGAAAATTATTCCAGTCATAACATAAACATATATTATTTGTAACTTCGGTAATTTATAGTAAAATAATATTTCTTATCATCACATTAAATGTTGGTGTCTAAATAGTTAAACATTATATATTATTGTATGCTACATCGTCTAAAATAAATCTTCTGTCTCAAGTGCTTAAGTACATTATCTATTACAATATTTCTAGGCTATTAACAATTTTGCAAAAATAAATTTTATTTAAGAAATACACCATTTTTTATTAAATAAAGCGCAGATTAGTTATTACCTTTATAATAAAGAAAACGTACTTCGCAACGTAATAGTGATACAAATGGGATAAAAAGAGAACGTTACGACTTTCAGAGGCTTACACATGTAGCAATTTGGAGAAAGTAGTTCTAATTGAAAAGCTTCCACATGTGGGAATTTAGGGAAAGTAGCTGTAATTGGAAAAGAAAAGTTTACGACTCGCAGAAGTAAGCTTCCATATGTGGGAATTTAGGGAAAGTAGCTGTAATTGGAAAAGCAAAGTTTACTAGTTGCAGAAGCAAACTTCCACATGTAGGAATTTAGAGAAAGTAGCTGTAATTGGAAAAGAAAAGTTTACTAGTTGCAGAAGCAAGCTTCCACATGTGGGAATTTAGAGAAATTAGCTGTAATTGGAAAAGAAAAGTTTACTGTGAGAATTTAGAGAAAGTAGATGTAGTTGAAAAAAAAAGTTTACTACTTGCAGAAGCAAGCTTACACGTTTGAGAATTCAGAAAATGTAGCTGTAATTGGAAAAGAAAAGTTTACTGTGAGAATTTAGAGAAAGTAGCTGTAATTCAAAAAAAAGGTTTACTACTTGCAGAAGCAAGCTTCCACATATGGAAATTCAGAAGAAATAGCTGTAATTGGAAAAGAAAACTTTACTACTTTCAGAAGCTTCCGCATGTGGGAGTTTAGGGAAAGTAGACATCAAAAAGAAAAGCTTACGACTTGCAGAGGGTTTTCACATGTGGGAACTTAGAAAAAGGTAACTGTATATTGAAAAGAGAACTTTAAGATTTTCAGAGGCTCCACGTGTGGGAATTTGGTGAAAGTAGCTGTAAATTAGAAAGAAAAAAATTATGATTTTCAGAGGCTTTCAAATGTGGAAAAATCTACTTGGTGACTAAGACAAACTTAAGGACTGAAGGAAGGAAATGCTTCTAGAATTATTAAAATGAGAAAAGCTTTTCCTCCATATACTATATAAAATATACTGCATATTAAGACGTTTGCTAAATCCTAAAATATTTCTACTGTTAGCAATTAAATATTTCAACACTTTCAATAAATTAAATTGTTTTATCTATAATTATTAAAATAGTAATATTGTACTACAAAATAGCGAAGAAAATTTTATAATTAAATTTGGACATGTTACAGTGTAAACTGAAAAATTTGAAAGTCTATATCTATGTAGGAGGAATGAAATATTTATTCAATTGCAGAAAATATTAACATCATGGTAATAATACCTACAATTAACAACGAATATATATATATATATATATATATATATATATATATATATATATATATATATAGAGCACTCCATATAAATCGGTGAATTAGTAACGATGTTAAACGGGTTCCTAAATTTTATTCACTCAGATTTGAATTTTCGAACACTGTGGAAAGACTAGATTAAAGTTACAGATAGCTATATTTGCAGCCTCTTGCGTGACCGCAGAGAACTCTGACGGTAGAAAATATCAAACGTGTACAGTAAGTCGATAGGTTGCTTTGTGTCCGGGGATAAACACCAGACAAGCCCTCGAAATAAATAATTGAATAACTTACTCTAGCTCGGGCGTCGACCTGCGCCCCGTTGCGCAGGAGGATTCGGATGATGTCTGTTTGGTTGGCTCGGGCTGCGAGGTGCAGCGGCGTCTCGCCCCTCACGGTGGGCACGTCGGGGCTGGCGTCGTGTTGCAACAAGTAGATGACGATGTTCATGCAGCCCATGAAGCTGGCCACGTGGAGTGGGGTCAGACCGGACTGCAACCAGCAATACAGGCTCTCATTATAGCATTACACACATTTCGCAGTAATTGAAATGAGCACCACAATGATTAAAGGTGGTAACATTAATCACGATTATACATTTATATTATTTTCTTACAGTTGGGAACCTTACTAAAAGGGTTGAAATGTTTGACTGCTATAAGCAGAAAGGTAGTTTAAGGTAATGTAGAAAGGAGAGAAGAATAGGATAAGAAAAGATGGGCGAAAGAAAAAATCGAAATAAAAGACGAGAGAGAATATGAAGGAAAGTAAAAGATGGGCGAGGAATAAGTGAACGAGAGATACAGTGAAGAAGAGAGAGAAGAGGAGATGAACGAGAAAAGAGAAGATGGATAAGAAAGGAAAAGATGGAGGACAGAAGAGAAAATGGGTGAGAAGAGGAGATTGACGATAGGAAAGGAGATGGACGAAAGAGGAGGAGATGGACGAGAGAAGAGGATATAAACGAGAAAGAGAAGAAAAATAGATAAGAGGAGATAGATAAAGAGAAGATATAAAAAAGAAGAGGAGATGAACGATATAAAAGGAGATGGATAAGAGAAATAAAGATAAATAAGATGAGAGAAGATGGACAGGATAAGAGAAAATGTATAAGATAAGAGAAAATGGATAAGATAAGAGTAGATGGATAAGAGAAGAGAAGATGGATAAGATAAGAGAAAACGAATAAGAGAAGAGAAGTTGGACGACAGAAGAAAATATGAATAATGGAAGAGAAGATGCGCGACAGAAGAGAAGATGCGCGACAGAAGAGATGCATAACATAGAAGGTGGAGATAGAAGATGCTGGAGAGCAAGAGAGAGATAAGATATAAGAGAGTGAAAAGATTAACAAGAGAAGATAGAAGAGAGGACGTGAAGAGAGAGATGGACAACAGAAGAGAAGATGTACGAGATAGACGAAGATGGAAGAAAGGGAAGGTGAAGGAGAGAGAAGATGGACGAAAAGAGAAGATGAACCGACAGAAGAGAAGATGATCTAGAGAAGGAAAGATAGATAAGATGGACGAAAAGAGAAGATGAACCGACAGAAGAGAGGATGATCTAGAGAAGGAAAGATAGATAAGAGAAGAGAAGACGGACATTAGAAGAGAAGATGAACGACAGAAGTGAAGACTGCCGAGAGAGAAGTTTGAGATAAAGATGTTGGAGAGAGAGAGAGAGAAGATGTACGAGAGGGTGGAGATTGACAAGAGAAGATGGAGAGAAAAGATGAAGGAGAGTAGGAAAGATTGACAACAGAAGAGAAAATGAATGAGAGAAGAGAATATGAGAGAGAGGTATGGAGAATGGGAGAAGATGGGCAACAGAAGAGAAGATGATCGAGCGAAGGAATGATGAATAAATTCACGGCAGGATTTAGACTGTTCTCTGACTGTGAAGGTGTGTGCTCACCTCTGTCGTGGCTTCGATTGAGGCACCGTGTTTGAGCAGCAGCTCCACGACCTTGATCCTGTTCTTCTTGCAGGCGATGTGGAGCGGCGTGAACCCGTTCAGCGCCCGTGCGTTCGGGTCCGCCTTGCGGTCCAACAGCAGCTTAGCCACCCGCACGTGTCCGCAGTGGGCCGCCACGTGCAGCGCCGTCAGGTAGTCCACGGTCACTTCGTCGACGGGGGCGCGGTGGTACAGCAGGATCCGTGCTGCGTCCACGTGGTCACCCTGAGAAGCCATGTGCAGTGGTGCCAACCCATTCTGCGACCAACAGAAACAGTGTCAGAACACACAAGCCTACTTCCTACTTATATCTTTTACATGAAAAATAAAATAATCAGAGTATATCCAAATACAGTGTCAAAGGGAATGTAAAATTCCTTCAAATGAAACATGGACTCAAGACTTATACGTTTTGTCAAAACATGTAAGTATATAGGACACTGTACATATGCCATAGGGTCAGATGGGTTCTAGAAATAGTCCCTACAACATTAAGGTAATGGTCCCAAAGATATTTTAGTCTTTCTATACCAGTTACGAAGAAACTTGCTGGTTGCTGCTGAAGACACTGTTTCACCGCATCTTTCAATTCCTCACTGGAAATGAACCAACGTTCTTTAAAACACATCTTCATTGGTCGAAGAATGGAAGTCATAGTGTGACAAATCGGGACTGTAAGACGGGTATTCCAGTGTATCCCATCTGAATTGTCGCAGAGTTGTGACCGTGGCATTCGCAACATCGGGCCTAGCGTTGTCATGAAGAAGAACAACTCCCCGAGACAACTTTCCTCGACGCTTGGGTCCTGGTGGCTGTGCGAAGAGCCATGCTCTGTTAGATGTCCACTGAATCTATGTCTTCCTTACACAGCAACTGAATCACAGCCTGTTATGCGCGCTTGGATGTATCTTTTACAATTAATACGCATCTAAGACCAGAGTTCGATTCCCGGCGCCGGAGCGAATTTTTCTCCTCTAATATTAATTGTTACCATAACAGATATATTCTGTAGGACAAATAAAATAATAATCTTTAGTAAAAAAAAAATTGTACAGTGGCACTTGATCTCCCAAAATGTCAACAGTGTTGCCACGCCAGTCTTTGTTTCATTTGAAAGAGGATATTACTTTTCTTAACAGATATGATTCCAAAAAGTATGAAGAAAAAAAGTAGATAGGGCCTATAACATTTTGTCCCTTCCAGATTGTTTTCAAAGAAATTGTCATTACATTTTGTGTTAAAATTTAGATTGCGAATTCCATGAAACTGCTTATAAGTACTAGGTGTTTTTTTATAGAATAGTGCAGAACAAGTTACAGTCCTGGCAGTTTAAAAGTTCCGTAACATTGCACGGCCAGTCGGCGGCCCAAGCCCCATGCATTCGCTGGCATTTCCCTCCATGGAAGCGCGGCGCTCTTCCCGCCTGCATTTAGCCATTACTATTATTATTATTTTTCATTGCTTTTGCTTACTTACTTACTGGCTTTTAAGGAACCCGGAGGTTCATTGTCGCCCTCACATAAGCCCGCCATTGGTCCCTATCCTGAGCAAGATTAATCCAGTCTCTACAATCATATCCCACCTCCCTAAAATCCATTTTAATATTATCTTCCCATCTACGTCTCGGCCTCCCCAAAGGTCTTTTTCCCTCCGGCCTCCCAACTAACACTCTATATGCCTGTGGTCGTGCCGGAGAATCAGTCCCATTCCGAGATTTACTGTTAGGTTTCGTAACAAGCTGTTTTTTACGGTGATGGGTTGTTAGCCCTTCGCCCAACCCCCAAGCTGGAGGACCACCCCTTATCGGCTGTTCACGACTGCTTATTCAATATATTCGCAGCTACCCTCCATATCCATTGCCTTTGCTACATACATAAAATGGGAGAAATTGCACTTAGTGTCCCGCAAGAAAAATGTACATACAATATGCCATCTGAATAAAATTGATATATTTGTTGTTGAGTAACTTGCCTTCCCTGATAAGCATTTGAAATTGTGCCAACCTAACAGTAACACAATTACTATCGTGATAACTGTAACATGCGTTTATTCGTGGAAGTGTTGCCAGTAGCGAAGTGAATCTAGCAACTAGAAAATCACTAAATTTAAGCAGGTGATCGAGTAATGTGGAAAAATGTTCAAGATGTTCAAGTTGCAACGTAGTAGTTCACGTTATATTGCACCCACCATACATGCTGGCAAGAACGCCCATACCAAATTAAGATATACTTTACCTCTTAAGTAAACTGAGCGGTTGTGTAAACATAAAATAACTGAAACCTTTCCGCGGAAGATCGTTTTTTTATCGCGCAGTAGAAATATTGTATTGAAAAGCTCTCAGAATCGCTTTTAAAGTACCGAACAGATATCAATTACTGCAAAAATTTTCTGTTCGTAGTAGACGCAGTTGTAAAAGTGAAGGGAACTTCAGCTAAAGAGTGAAGACTGTGCGTATTTACCTTGGTTTTAGAGCTGATGGGTGCACCACGCTCCAACATCATATCGACTACTTGTTCGTGACCCGATCGGGCCGCGCAGTGGAGAGGTGTCAGACCGTCTCTCGTCTTTGATTCAATGTTGGCACCCTTTTCAAGCAGGAGGGACACCATGTTCGTCTTGCCCCATTTGGCCGCCACATGCAGTGGCGTGATGTTGTGCTGAAGATAAACAAGGTAACATTTTCTTATACAAATTTACTACAGTAGCTAACAAATGGATTGTCTAAAAAATTATCTATTTATTTACTTTATGTGTGTTCTACAACAGAGCAATGAATTACAAGAGCTACATGTAGATTAAGTATTATGTAAAAAATAAACTAAGACTAGAAACTAAATAGTTAATGAATGCAGTTCTACAGTGACAAACTATAAGTAGAGATCGGCACAATTTGAAGAAAATTTTGCTCAAAATGAAATTTATTTTGGAAAAATATGAAAATATATAGGCTAATAAATATTTCAATGATAGTAACTTCGTTCCTAAACCATTTGGAGCAGGTTTACACAATTATTTATAAAATAAATCTTTGGATATTAACAGTTTTGTCTATATTTAATGTTATCAAACGAAATATAATAAATTTGCATAAGTAAACAGTTTTGTCATAATCAAATCGTTATCTGAATACAAGATCTAGGCAACTCAATTTTTTACACTGAAGAGACAAATAAGTTCTTGCATTGTCGAACTCAACACTGGTTACGATGCAATACAAGTAACTTCTCTATATAGACGATAGAAAACAAAAGATCCGAAAACAACTGAATGAGGTGTATAAACAACTGAATGTTTTTTCATATTTAAGTATAAAAATATAGGGGTGCCATTTTGAAATTTCAAAGTGGGGTGGCTGGGGAGTGGGGGTTAAATCTAAAATGCAATTAAGCGTGGTTTCAGACTTCCCCCTCAATATATAAATTGAGGTGTTTTTTGTTTAAATTGAATTCAATTTAAATAATTAGTTATTTAGACTGGGAAGTTTTGAAATGAAAGCCCTGTATGTCGAATTATTGTGATTAATAACGTTACCGTATTAAAAGAGAGTGACCAATGCATAAACGTTTCACGTTAAAAGAAAGAAAGGAAAGGAAAATAAGATATAAAATAATGAGATAAGAAATTACTTATTTTTAAGTCTACTCGTTTTAGTTACAAAAATATAGATATCGTGATAATTGAGATGTGATAAGGTAAGAACCCCAGCACAGGCAGAAATATAACAGATGACAGATTGTAAATTTCTGTGCAGAAACATATTATCTACAGGCATTTCATCAGCAGAAATGTCACAGTATTTACAGAAGATATTCTATGTTCCATTGAGTAAGAGTTTAAGAGACAGAAGTGACTTCTTCTCTGTGATTGGAAGGCTTAGACCTTAACGTACCTTGGCAGAGTAGTTTACGTCAGCTCCTCGGTTCAGCAAGAGGTTGGCAATGCTTTCATTACCGTAGTGAGCTGCGATGTGAAGAGGCGTGAAGCCACTCTTCGATGTCACGTCTGGGTTGTGGTCATTCTGTAGGATTAAGATAAAGCTAGTACCACTGCCTTTGCTTTTAGAATAATTATGAGTATTACGACTTTCAGTTGTTACGATAATACACTGTGTACTATCATCTAGTGCCCACTGGCCCAAAAGTGGAACGTGGGGAATATTACTGTGATTGAAACACATCTGTGGTGTTTGAGTAAAGCTACGGTTTGTTTACGGCGATCATCGCCGGACGCAGTTCGCCGGCGATTCAATATTTCTACACGGCCTTCTCTAAATATCGATCATTGAACATGTATGCAGCGATGTGCGTCCTGAATTTGCTTCAGAAGCAACCTCCAGCGATCTGCGTCGCGTCCAACGATCTACGTTGGCGATCATCGCTGTAAAGAAACCGTGCGCATTCATTTTAACTGCTAGCCACTCTAGGCGAGCATCGCCAGCGCCCGGCGATGATCGTCGTAAACAAACCGCAGTTTAAAGAGAGATGTCATTTGAAAATGAGTTTTCTGTTAAATGAAAATTAAATATCGAACCCTTATTCTAATAATTTTCTACATATGGAAAACACTCAACACTCTTTCTTCTTGTATATATGTATAATTACGACTATCGTGCAAAAAGTACCTTCAAGAGTTAAGAGTATATATCTGTGATGTTCGGGTAAAGGAGGATAAATCATTTTTTTGTTCAAGTGGAGTTTTGCTCCTCAGGGAAATACACAAGTTAACAGCTCTTTAACTGAACTGGACTCAAACATACAGAAATGTGTGTTATCAACTGATCGACGCATTTTAGATATTTTGCGTGGTTGAAGAAAGCTGTCACAGTTTCCTGATCGGAATTTTCTTCATCGTCACTACAGATATCAGGTGTTAGATACTCCACAACATTTTGAATATATGATTTTAAGAATGGCAAAATTATACAGGTGAGATATATATTAAGTAATATAGCGGAGGTTCTGAACTATGAGCCAAATTCTAGTTAGGTAGATGGTCAACTTGCACAGAGAAGTTCATATCGAATTGAATACTGATTATTGAGTTTTATGAAAATAAAGTTAATTTAGATACGAAGTCGTAAGATAAAAGCAATTTTTCTGTACATTACTTTCGTGGAGAAGACAAGGAATTTTATTCCCGGGAAGTAGTTCTGCAATAACACACCACATTAGGGAAGTAGACTCTACGAAACAAAAACACACTGTAATATAATTTCCCTTGCACTCTTATCAACAGTAATCTCACTAGAGGTTTTGATTTATCTATAGAAAATCAAAACTCAAGTGGGATTTAATTGACTATTACACGATTAGAAGAAAGTATATAAAGATTAGAAGAAATAAAGTACCCTAATACAATAAAATATTAATTGGCTTACTGAAATTCTATTTCACTAATGTTAACGTTTGAACGGAGCCGACATTTTCAGTTGCAAAGCATGTTTTATAGTACATTAAAGAATTTGCAGTTTGAAATGTTGGCAAACAAAGAAACAAATGCTAGGGTAGTGACAAAAACAAACAAACAAACACTAGGAAAGCGATAAAATTAAACAAAATGCTAGGGAAGCGATAAAATAGTGCGATAAACAGCCATGATTGATTAAAAGACATTCTTTCGTACCGTTTTATTGGTCACAAGTAGTATGACGTAGTAAAATTGTAATAGTCGAAGTAAAAATAAACATAAACGCGTAAGACTTGGCATTATACTTTCTCAAAATGAAATCTATTCATCTCTGCAAGCATTCAATCAGAAAATCTACACATCCCACAGTGATTCTGGTGACTGCCACATTAAGTGGCCACTATGTAATTTGTAGGACGACTGATCAATTACACTATACAAGTTTCATCAAGTTTCTTTGAGATACGAGACCCTTCCTAAAGGGGAATTTTGAACACGAGATTTATAGCCAGGGAAGATCTCAAGAGATAAAACAAATCTTCTCAGTCCATTGATCAAAGTAAAATCAACAGAGAAGTTGTAGAATGAAGGGATGAAAAACTGGGTATTCCGAGGCAATCGTCCTTGATGTAGCCTATGGGGATCACAATAGTAGTCGTAGTAGCCATTAAATATTGGATGTATGGAGGGGAAATTCAACAATTTTTTTTTCTCCGCATTGCAGTCGTTAACGGGCTACATATCCACTCAAAGTTACTCTCTCCATTTAATTGCTTCCTACGCGCTTATGGATAACATGTCGTGGATCAGAGTGAGATTTGTAGGGGAGATAAGGGTGATTCCCCCAACTGAGAAAAGTCCCCTCTGTGCTCATAGACTGCTTATGCCAGCCCCTTTGGAACATTTTGTTAGGAAAGAATTTGTCTGTATTTTCACACATACTTTAATGAATAACTTATTTTTTGTAAGACAGCAAATTTTCTATCTTTACGTACTCTAATGCCTTTCTGCAATGTAGGAAGGCGATCAGTATTAGATATTTGTGACTGAATGATATTTTAAGTTACAATATGTATTATTTTAGGTACATATCTGTTCATTTTTTATGAAACTGAGGAGTTGGTATATTTTTATTATAAATTTCATGCTCTTTTCAGTGATGCAAAGCAATATATCATAGAAATAGTAATGAGCCATTTAGCCAGTTGAAAAGGGCACTATGTGTATTTATGGTATCGAGGTAAAGCGCACTTCATTTAACTCTCTTGGAAAATTCAGTATTTGTGACATAGTGCCTTTCACTTCCGGTGCACAGATATCAACATAGTGCTCAGGATTTAACAATGGAATCATTTTATTGTTGTTTCGCAATATTTAAACATTTAATATTTGATAGTATTGAACATAGCCTTTAGGTGCTCGAACTATCCCCTCATCTCAGCAATATAATCGCTTTTCCAATTATCATTTGTACTTATGTTGCCATATAAGGGAGGATGGGTGGCAAGCAAGCAACCAACGTAACAGGTTTTGGAAACATTTCTAACAGTGTCCCTCTATGGGCTGTCGTGCACAGGTGTTTATACTACGACATACAACTTTTGACCAATAAAACAGTACGAAAGGACGTTTTTCAACCCTTCATGGCTGTTTATCGCTACAATTTTATAACTTCCCTAGCATTTGTTCGTTTTTATGACTTTCCTAGCATTCTTTTCGTTTGCCAACATTTCAAACTGCAAATTCTTTACGCGGTACTATACAACATGCTTTGCGATCGTCATTTGTTTACTTCATAGATAGTGAACTGAAAATGGCGGCTCCGTTCAAACGTTTTGGTGAAGCTAACATCAGTGAAATAGAATTTGGTAAGTCAATTAAGATTTTATTGTATTAGAGTACTTTATTTCTTCTAATCTTTATATACTTTCTTCTAATCGTGTAATAGTCGGTTAACCCTTAAATTCACAAAGTATCCTATAGGATACAACAAGTTAATAAGCTATATGCTATAATTTTAATAGAACAATGGAAAAAAAATTGGTAGGAAAATTAAATTTAACCAAAATTTTACAATACTATAATATTGTACAACATATAAAATATGGACATTGGGATAGTTGTTTTCTTTACAGTCCGACACGATTTAATAAACTAGTGTGAGATATGAAGTTTTGCCAATTTAAGGGTTAAATCTCATTAGAGTTTCTACTCTCTATAGATAAATCAAAACCTCTAGTTAGATTACTGTTGATAAAAATAAATGTTGTAAACCATATATATTTTTAGAGTTATATATATATATATATATATATATATATATATATATATATCGAAATGATAGCCGTCCAAATCTTGGATTTTAAATATCGTCATCCTAATCAATTCAAATGAACAAAAAATAAATAGTTTTTCATGTTAGAAGAAGTTATCGCAAAATCTCATATTCGCCATAAAGTGACATATCTTTTGCCTTGAAATCACAGAATTGAGAGTTGATTTATTATAATACTACATAAATTTTATACCATTAAGTACGAGAAAAATTCGTACCGGCACCGGGAATCGAACCCAGGATCTCTCAGCTGTGCGCGCTGAGTGCTCTCTAACCAACTGAGCTATGCCGGGACCCGATTCACGACGCCGGCCGAACTCCTCTCGTAGTATCGTGTTATGGCCTTACTGCCTGCACTTGAGACGATACACGTCATATATGTACAGGAGCGCATATTACATGACTTTATGGCCATATTCAACAACAGTTTCTTTGAACTGTTAACATCATATATGTATCAAATATGAATGAGGTCTCGCCCACCTCATTATATTTTGCTCGACTAGTATGACTAGTCAGTTTGTTTTTATACCATTAAGTACGAGAAAAATTCGTACCGGCACCGGGAATCGAACCCAGGAACTCAGCTGAGAGGTCCTGGGTTCGATTCCCGGTGCCGGTACGAATTTTTCTCGTACTTAATGGTATAAAAACAAACTGACTAGTCATACTAGTCGAGCAAAATATAATGAGGTGGGCGAGACCTCATTCATATTTGATACATACTACATAAATTGTTATATTACTATCTTGTTAGTGCTTCCCAAATCAATTGACTCGTAATTATCAAATATGAACAAAATCAAAATTCGTCCAATAGTTCTGGAGATACGCTATCTTCAGGATATCTTAAACTAGACCAACGAACTATGGGGTCTGATAGATAAAATTTAAAAAAATATGTCTTGTTAAGGAACAAATAGGCTGCAACATTTCGTTTCAGTGCAACAAGGTTTTATTGGAAGATGTTGCGGGAGGAGCAAATAGGCTGTAACATTTCGTTTCAGTGCTACAAGGTTTTATTAAACGATCTTAAATGACGAGATTGAAATAACCAGCTATTTGAAAATTAATTATTAAATTTAATAAACAAATAATTAATATTGGAGTTTTCTTTTGACCCAAAATGTAGAAAAAACACAAACAATGGAACAAAGAGAAAGGTAAAAACACTTATTGCATTATCTTTGGAATGTAGGTTTTCAGGGCCGGCATCAATAAAATAAGAATTCTTTGGGCTGAGAGGTCGTGCTCCACTGGAGATGGTAGCGACCACGGCCTTTCAGCCCAGATAATTATTATTTTATTTACTGCAGTGTTACGAATTTGAAATCCAATTGGCTAGAGGATTTAAAGAACAAGGTAAGCAGATTAGGTCTATGGTGGTTATGAGAGGAAATTGGAGTAATGAATTTAAATGTAATTTGTAAAATCGTAAAAGAGGTGTAATGAAACTACGAGACAGGAATTATATCGAAATCTCAACGAATTAAGAATATTAAGTAACTATAAGAAAATTAAAACGTCATGAGAATAAGAAGAATATGTTAGAATAAATAATAGGAAAGTGAAGATGGGCTTAGCTTGGTGGAGACTAGGAATATGTAAATTGAATAACAGGAGGGGTACCATAGAGAAGGATATCTTCCCCCTTTGCGGCATGGGAGAAGACGCGTTCCATATATTATTAGAATGTCAAGAAGCAGACAATGCAAGGAAAAAGTGGATAAATAATAAATTCTTGAATATGAGTAGATATGTAGCATATAAGAAAATATGTAATATAACTAATATAACAGAGTTAAATAATTTGGGCAAATTTTTAATGATAGTGAAGATGAAATGGGAAGAGAAAGTTACAAGTAATGGTGTAGACTATATTAAATTGATCTTGTAATGTATGTATGTGTGTGTGTTTCTTTTGTTTTGTTTTTGTTTCTTCTTTTTGGTTGTGAGACTTGGCATAGGTGATTAAAATTGTAAAGTAAGGCAGATTCGGGATAATAGAGAATTGTAACAGGTCTGTCTTACAGATATATGATAGATGAATAAATATATCATAATATGATATCATATATCATTCTGCAGTGTTAAATTGTAGTGTGAATCGAATACACCGCAGACCATTTGAATCGCTCCATGCAGAAAGGGCTTCAGTCACAAATTTTGAAAAAACGAGATATCGATGGAAATCATATCTTTATGAATGGTTCCATCAGCCTGTGCAGAAAGGTATTCAGTCCAATGTTTGGAAAGACAGAAACTGAAGCGTCAGGCTCAGAGTTCTATGCAGAAAGGAATACAAAGTACACACTGTTTTTCTTAGTTTTCTCAAAACCAGGTCTAATGGACTGAAGCCCTTTCTGCATGGGGCGATTCATTTGTTCCTTAACAGTAAGTGTTTAAAAATGACTATCGATGCTATCCTAAAGTTTGTCAGTCTAATTCAGAGACATTCTCTGTATAGACGAGACACAAAGGCAGGACTCATATCACGAAACTAACTTTTCGGCATCGAAGATATTGGACATTTTTAGGTTTCCGTAGAGATCTCGAAGTCTTTTAGCAGCAACAAAACACTGAGTAGTTCAACTTTACTTACTTGTAGCAGGAGAGCTGCAGCTTTGCAGTCGTCTTTCTTCGCGGCGATGTGAAGCGCTGGCAGGCGCACTTTCCCGCGGGTATCGTTCTCCAGAAGAACGGCGACCACTTTGTCATGGCCTTGCTGCATCGCCACGGCCAATGGAGTGAATCCATCCTGCAACAATACAGCGACATATAGCGAGAACCTGTATTTGAGCAAGAAAGGAGCCTACCTACCATAACACTATTATTATTAATAATAATAATAATAATAATATTATTATTATTATTATTATTATTATTATTATTATTATTATTATTATTATTATTATTATTATACTTCATCCACATAAAGAGTCCCGCACGGTAGCGTCGTGGTCTAAAACTACATAATAATTCTTTGAGTCTTTGTTCTTATCCTCAAAATACTTTGTTGTTTTCTCCAGTTTACTTAGTTACAAATGTAATGAAAATTCAATTAGAACATCTCTGCTTATCTGTATTACAATTATAATTTATTGTGTCTAACATTAACGTTTTCGGTACCTCAGTGTACCATCTTCAGATGTATTTATGATACTAAATTTAAATTTAAACCTGGCCAATAGGTACATATGTTATGGTCTTGGATAGTGTGTGTGTGTGTGAATATACATACTATAACCATACATGTTTACAGTGGTTACATGGACCATAAACACTTATATACCATCGATTGTTAAAACAATCAATTAAGATCAATTAACAACATGTGGTCTTTGTTCTATGACGTTATCTAAATACTTAACACTGTGAATTTTATGAATGTTTATCGTGACTATTCGTTGGGACAACTAGTCGTTACCTATTTGATGTGGATTAATTGCACTGTATCGTTGAGTATAAATAAATCTTGAAGATTCTTTGCATTGTTTGTTCGATGAACATTCATAAAATTCACAGTGTTAAGTATTTTAGATAACGTCATAGAACAATGACCACATGTTGTTAATTGATCTTAATTGATTGTTTTAACAATCGATAGTATATAAGTGTTTTATGGTCCATGTAACCACTGTAAACATGTATGGTTATAGTATGTATATTCACACACACACACACACACACACACACACAATCCAAGACCATAACATATGTACCTATTGGCCAGGTTTAAATTTAAATTTAGTATCATAAATACATCTGAAGATGGTACACTGAGGTACCGAAAATGTTAATGTAAGACATCAATAAATTATAATTGTAATACAGATAAGCAGAGACGGTCTAATTGAATTTTCATTACTTATTAGTCAGCTTATCGGAACAATCAATACAAGATGAAACTACTTACAAATGGCTTTTAAGGAACCTACAGGTTCATTGCCGCCCTCACATAAGCCCGCCATCGGTCCCTATCTTGTGCAAGATTAATCCAGTCTCTATCATCATATCCCACCTCCCTCAAATCCATTTCAATATTATCCTCCCATCTAAGTTCCGGCCTCCCCAAAGGTCTTTTTTCCCTCCGGCCTCCCAACTAATAATCTATATTCATTTCTGGATGTCCCCGGTTATTGAAATTATTGGTCTCATAATTACTTAAGTATTACGAGTGTGTTGGATTTAATTAATTTTTATATTTGAAGAGTTTATTTATTTTCTTTTTATTCGTCGTAAGTGAAACATCTATATTTAGGCATAACACAATCATGTAAGTCCCAGAAACAAAAAACGGCCCGACTGTTGAAGCTCCTTATAGAGCACGATTCACACTGCAAGATTTAACACGGTTTTTAACCCAGTATTATTTGAATAGTATTACAGTAAAGTATTTCAAAACTAATGCAAAAAACACGAAAATTAATCTGATAATAAGATGAAATTAATGCCTAAGAGTCATTATTAAACAAACACGATACAGTACGACAACCTCGACTATGACAATTCATCGCAAGCATTCCGATAGCTGGTGTGCTAGCGTCCTTGCTCGCAGACTACAAAGTTCAGTGTTCGGATACTGTTGAGGAAAGTGTTTTTAAAATTAATTATGCGGATAATTTTGTTTACCATCATTCCATTTTACTACACGACTTACAAATATTCATCTACTGTTAAGAATAGATCAATTTTCATCGCATCTTTTCAAATGCCTTTCGGGTTACAACAATCGACATAAAATGAATTTCAATAACGCCAAAGCGATCTCATGTGTACCACTGCTTTGGAATAATGCACTGAATCTGAAACTTAGAAATTCAGGCGGGCCATTTTTTTCTGGAACTGTACTTTATTATTTCAAACTTGTTAGAAACCGCAGCTGGCTCTGTACTTGTAGGTAATTCCCAAATGATTGTCTCTTGCCTTCACTTTTTCTTATAACGGAGAATGTAGAATTGTTGAGATGACCGTGGAAACTGCAGTACGGTAATCTAGAATACCTACCCCATTACAACCTTATTACTATTACATTTCTCGACCAGAAATTCTACATAAATTCTTAGGAGTGAGAACACTAATCTGAAACTTGGAAAACCTATGCTCTAGGCTTTAGGCTAACGCTGCGCTTTGTAAAGTAACTAAGCTTGACAAATCAAATTTTTTACTTGAAAATTACATCTTCTTATGTGTTCACGGTATTTTGTTATCTACAGCTTCATCAACAAGTGATAATGCTCAATTTAGCATACGCTTACCTCTGTGGCTAGGCT
Source organism: Periplaneta americana (assembly GCF_040183065.1). NCBI lineage: Eukaryota > Metazoa > Arthropoda > Insecta > Blattodea > Blattidae > Periplaneta > Periplaneta americana. The sequence goes on from NC_091129.1 coordinate 95,473,231, forward strand.
CTGGTTGGCTCCGTTGGCGAGCAGGAATCTGACGACGTTGTCATGGTTCTCTTGGGCCGCCATGTACAGCGGTGTGAAGCCATTTTGGGACTGGACGTTGACTGCTGCTCCACTCGCTACCAGTAGTCTGACAACTTCCTCTTGTCCGGCTGCAAGTCACACAAACATATACGTCACAGTAATACCAAGTCCTGGATAGGATTGGTTTACGGACCCAGTTGTTTTCAGTAATGAATCAGTAATGATTAGAGGAAAATTAATGGTCTCCTGCAAGTTAACTTAAACTATGGTTACCTATTGATATTTCTCGCACCTACCTATACAACATTCAAAGAGTAGACTTGGGACAATTACGGTCTGTAACTTTCATGGATGGAGAAGAATGGAGAATGTGAAGTGGACAGACAGAATAAGAAATGAAGTTGTGTTGGAAAGAGTGGGTGAAGAAAAAATAATGCTGAAACTGATCAGAAATAGAAAAAGAATTGGTTGGGTCACTGGCTGAGAAGAAACTGCCTACTGAAGGATGCACTGGAAGGAATGTTAATGCTATCTATGTAGGAATCCTTGGTGCAAACACTATCACTACTTATGCCACTATTATCAGGGAGCCTTTTAATATTACTGTTATTCACAGAAAATTATTTCCACAGACGCCACATAGCACTAAACTTTCATCAGGTTACCTTCTTAGTATGAACGCACAATATGACAAAATCGTGCACCACTGCCTTCTATGTTTACTTGAGGCTTGTGACATCGTACCTACCTCCGCCTGCTTATCACACTCTTCCATTAAACCAGCCGGTCGAAATAACTCCAGCTGTATTGCAGGTACTATCCTAATGAAAACGGGTCACCACGCATAGAACTGAAGGCGCGATGCTGTTTACTATCGATAATGGTATGTATGTGTGTGCGTGTGTGCGTGTGTGTGTGTGTGTGTGTGTGTGTGTGTGTGTGTGTGTAAGGTATAGCACAATCACATAATGTATGGTTGTTGAAGGAGACAGCACAGTCACAATAATCTATGGACACTTGTGTGGAAGGAGACAGCACAGTCACAATAATCTATGGATACTTATGTGGAAGGAGACAACACAGTCACAATAATCTATAGACACTTGTGTGGAAGGAGGCAGCAGTCACAATCTATGAACACTTGTGTGGAAGGAGACAGCACAGTTACAATAATCAATGGACACTTGTGTGGAAGGAGACAGCACAGTCATAATAATCTATGGACACTTGTGTGAAAGGAGACAGTAGTCACAATAATCTATGGACACTTGTGTGGAAGGAGACAGCACAGTCACAATAATCTATGGACACTTGTTTGTTTCTTGCCCCGAAAATAACGTTAGTGATATGTGTATTAGTCCAGCATCTGAAATGGAGACGAGTAAAGAAGAGCAGAGAAGTGTGGTTCGTCTTTTGATTGCTGAAGGTGCTGGGTGATGAGAAATTCACTATCGCATGTCTGTTGTGTATGGCGAACACTGCATGTTACGTTCAGATGTGAAGGAGTGGAATAAGAGGGGGATAATGACAATATTATGTTGATAATCTATAGTGACTGAATGTTTTCGTAATTAATATTATTATGTTGATGCATAAGTTCTAGCATTTTTGTTCGTCATCACAAAATTGCGTCCTTAGGAGACTTTATCGTTTATCATTCATTATTTGGAGTGTAATGCTTGTAAATACACTTTGAGTTTTGAAGATTTGAAGAACGTTTGCTCTATTTATGGGTGCAATTGGAGAAAACACTGCAAGTAAATGGTTCTGTCGTTTCAAAATACAACACCCCGTACAAAAGTTAGTGTCCATCCACAGAAGATGATGTGATGTGGCTGGTGGGATAAAGGAGACATCGTGTACCTCGAACTACTTCCCAGGAATATAACATAACTGTTGACATTTATTGCCAACAACTCAGAAGCCTTGCGGCCGCAATTGAAGAAAAGCGAACTGGATGACTGCATCAAATGCTGTTGTAAGACAATAATGCAAGCCCGCACTCCGCTAACATGAATAGCTGCTATCCAGGAGCTTGGTTGGGAGGTGGTTCCACATACCTCATATTCCGCCGGTCTTGCGCCTTCTGATTTCCCACATTTTTCCGTTTTCTATCAAAAAATCTTCAAGGGTAACTCCTTTGATAAGAAAGATTCTTTACAAACTTGGCTTGAACGACTTCTTTAACTCCAAACCAGCAGATTTCTTCAGACGCGAAATAGAAAAACTACTCCAGCGTTGACAGAGAGTCATAGATAATGTAGGAGAATATATTTCTGATTAATTTCTGTTTTTATTCATCTCAAATAAAAACTTTTGTTACAGCGAAAAAACGCTACGAATTTTTGCATCAATATATAAAACAGAATTATCAATTTATTGTTAAATTTATATTCTCATCTATTATAGGCCCACAAAATGAAGGTAAGCTTACGTACCAAGTGAAGCGATGTGGAGGGCAGTGTTGCCCTTTTTGGTGGCAGCGTCAACAACTGCGCCTCGTTTCAGCAGTTCTGTGACCACGTTCACGTGGCCGTCCTTCGAGGCTAAGTGTAACGCGTTGAGTCCATTCTGAAAGAAGAGGACATTGAAATTCAATCACTACGATAACGTGGAAAGCTGTTTAAAAAAATTCAATAATTTAATAATACACTAGCAGCATCAACATAATGTAAGGATAGATCTTACAATATCGAAAGAAACATTAATTCCTTTATAAATCACTTATATTAAAAAGTGACAGGGGATTTGAGAAAATCCCAATGATTATGTATAACGTCTATACAGAAATAGAGTAATGGAATTAGAATCTATACTAATAATAAATCTGTAGCCGAAATTTTTCTGGTAATTTTCGATTTTCCAAAAATAATTGGTCCTAACATATATAATTAACCACCCTGAAACCGAAAATCACTTTTTTTGAAATTTTTGTTTGTATGTCTGTCTGTCTGTATGTTTGTTACCTTTTCACGCGATAATGGCTGAAAGGATTTCGATGAAAATTGGAATATAAATTAAGTTCGTTGTAACTTAGATTTTAGGCTATATGGCATTCAAAATACATTATTTAAAAGGGGGTTATAAGGGGGCCTGATTTAAATAAATCGAAATATCTCGCTTATTATTGATTTTGTGAAAAATGTTACATAACAAAGGTTTCTTTAAAAATCATTTTCGATAAGTTTTATTCCTTGAAAAATTTTGATAGGACTGATATTTAATGAGATAAATGAGTTTTAAAATTAAAATAACTGCCATCTAAGGCCGTATAATGAAATAAAAAACAAATGACTTCGTCTATAAGGGGCCTTGGACAGCAACAATCGAAAGCTATGAAAGATAGCCTACAGAGAATGTTTCTGTGTTTGTATGAAGTAATATCGGAAGCTAAATTAACCGATTTGTATAGTTAATTATTATTTCACCATTGTAAAGTGTAGTTTCTCTAGATGGACATAATGCTATAATGTTATTACAGTAACTTCTGATATAATATAATATAATATAATATAATATAATATAATATAATATAATATAATATAATATAATATAATATGTAATATTATATAATATAAGTTATTTGAAGGGTTCAGAACCATAGTGGGCCAAGCGCCATTTACTGAATACATAGAAAACAAGGGTTAAAATTAAGTTATTACCATAATTCAATGGAAACCTATAACAAGCAAAATAAAATATACACATTAAATCTAAATGATGTCAATCTTCATTAAACTATGGTTGCATGTAATAAAAATTAAGAAACATGTTAAAGGAATTGTCATTGCACCAAATGAGTGTCTCTGGACCAAAATGATCGCATTTTAATTATTTGGATGCAATTTAAATTAAGCGCTAAACTGGAAAATTCCTACGGTATCTTTGAACCGTGCCGTTACGTTTAGCATCAAATTTAAGTAAATACACAATCTCGCCAACATAAGAACACGACGTTGGTGTGTGGCGTCGTTGGAGGGAGAAATTTGTTTCTTTTCTGTCTCTCTCTCTCTCTCTCTCTCTGCCTCCTTCGTTCTGAACGCCATTTCGTAATTTTATTTAAGAAACAAGCCAAATAAATTATCTTTGCATCAAAAACGGATGCTCCCTGGACCAAATTATCGTATTTTATAATTATTTGAATGCAACAGAAGCCAGAAGTCTTGCACTTGACTAATGCAGTGAATTATTTAAGAATATAGTCGCGAATTTTACTACCACCATTTCGATTGTGTTTTGTTTGACACGGCTCGGTACGGCCTGGTGACTAGTGGCCAGCGAGTAACGTCGACTATCGACATTGCTCTGGCGTGGGTATTATCCAGTTGTTCCAAATTAAGTAACATATTAAACGACTTATCCTTCTATCAAACACGAATGTTCCCTGGATCAAATGTCCTATTTTAATTATGTAATTACTTTATATTTATTTCTAACGGGTGCAGCGGAGCGCACGGGTACGGCTAGTAAATAAATACAATTTGCTGTAAGATAGATTGACCAGACGTCTTTTGTCCGGACATGTCCTCATTTTTAGGCCTTTGTCCGGGGTCCCGGTGGATTTTTAAAAAATCAAGAAATGTCCTCCTTTTTGCAACTTGTATGCCTGATATTTTGAAATCATCTGATTTGACGCCCTTTTCAAGTAATTTGCCTGTAGGTGGTAGCAGCATCGATGGAATATACTCTTTTCCAACGGTCATATCATTACTCTCTTTGCTAAATCTAAATAGATATATTCTGTTCTCGTTAATAATTATAGTTCCCTTGACTTTCATATGTATTCGTAGCTAACTGTAAAATCATTATTATTAAGTTTTATCTTAATTATTTGGTAATAAAATAGATATTAACATACTTTTAAGTATGATATAAGCCTAAATCTGTACTATAAATATTTTTAATAAAATAGGTATTGACGTAATTTAAATTATAATATAGTCCAAAGCCTAAATCTAAGTACATATTTTCTGTCTTCTTTTTTCGAACAATGTCCTCCTTTTTGAAGTTTTGTGTCCTCTTTTTTATCGATGTGAATCACATACTACTGTAAGAGACAGTGGGAGTGAAAAAATAAATACTGCACTTTAGCGCAATTTATTCTTTGTCATAGGTGGTCAAACGTTTACCCTGGGTCATCATTATGTCTTAATGATTATAAAGTGAAAGGAAATCCTGCTCCTAAATGAAATAATTCTTGACAACATTTATAAACAGTATTTAGCCAAAAAAGGCCAATTCTTGTAATCTAATGATCTTTAATCTTATAAGGTATAATATAATTTATCTTAAATTTTCTCAAGATCAGAAATTTGTATTTCACATTATCAGGTTAGCGGAAATATGAAGTTGAGATTTAGCACAACTGAGGAGACGAGAATTTTCAGAAATTTGTACTTGGAGTGCAAAGAATTTATATACAAATTTGGCTTTCAGGTAGAAGCCCCCTGAGAAGCAGGCTTCAATAATTTCAAGGGAAAAATTGTTCCGGGACCGGGTATCGATCCCGGGACCCTTCGCTTAGCGCACGAATGCTCTACCGACTGAGCCACCCCAGAAACTGTACACGATACCTTTTTTTCCTTGAAATTATTCAAAGAATTTATAGTTTATTTTTAAGCATTCGGCATTCTTTCGCTACCGAGAGAGAAAATTAATAAATGGAAACTCAAGTAACACTTCCACTGTTATTACTAGGTCTCCAGAGCTGAATTCTTCACAGTAGGCTACTCTTATTAACTGGGCAGCGCACTGTATAACAAGATTTGAGGCCATTGCAAAACGCACAGCCGCATAACAACTCTGCGTAGAGCCAAAGTAATAAAACCAAATTACAGTTTTAATGATGTACTCATTCCTCCTTCCTTGCGAAATTAAACTTTTTATTACTTTTCCCTACATTCCAACGGGAATACGATTTTTGACGTCCACTGAATACTTTTCAAGTATATTCTCAATTGTGTGTGTGCTTGTGTGTAAGAGACTGATGAATTCCAACTTTATTCAATTAACCACAAATATTTTCACTCAGGATTTTAAATAGTTACGTCTATTGAACTGTGCATAAGCATGGGATTTTGAGAAAAATGAAGGAGAAGAAATTTTAAGCAAATTTTCGAGAGAAAGCCGCTACATTAGAATCCACACCTGAGATTAGTAGTGTGTACTGGAAAAAGCTGCATATAGATATTAGTAGAAGAAACAATAGGATAAAGAGAAGGTGTGAGTATTAAGAAAATGTTGGAGAAAATGGAGGAAAGAAGAAAATGGAAAAATATCAACACAGAAGAAAGTAGAAGAAACTACAGGAAACTTAACAACGAACTAAGAAGAGAAACAGATAAGACGAAGGAAGAATGGATGAAAGAGAAATGTAAAAAATTAGAGAATCTAGAGAGAAAAGGAAGATATGATTTAATGTAACGCGAAGTAAAATCATTGAACTTCACAAATAAGAACAAAAAATCCATGTGGTTGATAGAAGACGAAATCGGAAATGAAATAACAGACAAGCAGAAATACTGAGCACATAGACGAAATGTGTACAAGAGTTATATGTGACAAGGAATCGTGCAGATGATCTTTATTTTAAGGAAAGAAGTTCAACTAGCTCTTAGGGAAATGAAGAATGGGAAAGCAACATGAGTTTTTGGAATACCCATTGAATTAGTGAAGTGCCTGGGTGAAGACAAGAAGGAAAAAATATCACTATGCAACGAAATATATGAGAAAGACGAATGGCCTGAAGATTTTATGGAGACGGTGTTGATTCCAATACCGAAGAAAAATAATGCCAAGAAATGTAACGAGTTCAGGACTATCAGCCTGATATCGCATTCGGCGGAGATTTTTCTGCCAATACTGCATCAATGTTTATATTACAAGATAGATGGACAGTTGGAAGAAGAAAGTTAGGCTTCAGAAAGGGAAAAGATCTAAGGGATGCAATTATTGGACTACTACGAACAATCGAGAAAAGAGAAGAATAAAGAAGTGTATGGTATTGTTATGCGATTAGAAAAGGAGTTTGACAGAGTGGACTAGAATAAACTGATGGGGATCCTAAAGAAAATTGGTGTGGTTTGGAAAGAGAGAAGACTGTTTTGTAATCTTTATACGAAACGAGTGAAAGTGAGGATAAGAGAAGAAATTCCTGAAGGACGTGAAACAGAGAGAGGAGTAAGACAAAGATGCCCTTTATCACTTGCCCTGTTCAACATTCACTTGCAGGATTTAGTGAAGAGCTATTTTCTGAAAATGAGAAGGGTGATAATAGGAGGAAGAAGAATAAAGTGCATAAGATTTGCTAATGATATGGCGTTGTTAGCAGAAGAGGAGATGATACTAAGGAATATGCTAGTGGAACTAAATTACAGCTGTGAACAGAATGGGATGAAGATAAATGCAAACAAGACGAAGACCATGGTTGTCGGAAGAAAAGTAAAGAAGATAAACTTGCGAATACTAAATGAGGATGTAGAGCAAGTGGACAGCTTCAAATATGTGGGGTGTACTATAAGTAGTAACACGAATCAACTGGTATTCATTTAGTTTTGTTACTACAACATTGAACTTTCTTTTCCTGGCATGTTCTGTAATTATTTCCTTGTGGTTTTTTTTAACTCTAGCACTTTTATATTCTTGATCTACTAACGGGTTGAAATTCCGTTGATATTTCCTAAAATATTTCTCTTGTATCACTTTTGTCGTCACATTCTGCATGGTTTTCACATTATACACTTTATATTCACCTCCAATTCTTTTTCTTATGTTAATATCCCAATCTATTAAAATATTTGTTTCTATTAAGTTGGTATTTCTCTTTCCAATTCATAACCACGCACTTCATAAATCTGTTGAAACTGACTCCACGCATATTATCTATTTTTCCTATGTTTTATAAGTTATTGAATAAATTTCATCATTATTTGGCGCTTGGCGGAAACGACTTGTAATATTCGCTATTGTTGCCATGTTACAGTGCACACTAAATCTTAGTTACGCCCTAGATATCCAGATAGCTCGGCCTTATAGGCTTTGACGGTAACAACTTTTGTCAGGTTTACTATGCTGCCATCTAGTTGTTACACAAGGAGCCACGTCATAATTCCCATTTGAATTGCATTAGCGACTGTACTGCTATCTCGTGTTCGTTTACGGCGGACGAGTGGCTATTCTTGCGGTTGTTCTCTTCAAGGTGCTGCCGATTTTAACATAGACATGAGCTATCTGTTACATATATGATCTAGGGTTACGCCTATTCAATGAACTGGTAAAGTTGGAGCTGATAAGTCCAGAACAATAAAGGTGAACCTGAGATTGCGGTAATTCTATAAAGACTCACGGCCGTGATTGGTTCATATCTGAGGCATTCCTTACCGTTTTTGGTACAAAGTAGGATGACATAACATAAGTGAATTAGTATTAAAGCTTTAAGAGCGTAAGGTCGGAAAAGGTCAAATCTCAAAGTAATACGTAATACAGACGCGTCTAGACGGTACCAAGTGTGAAGTAATAATAGATGTATGACAACATAAAATCACCTCTTCAAAGCTAACCTTCTACTACTGTTATATACAGCAGAGCTCAGAATGTTTATATAATTGTTTAAGTTTTAACTGGCGGCCAAATAGCTTAAGGTAATTAGAATTCCTTACATTTATCTTTATCACCATGTATTCTTTTTCCGTACTATGAATATCGTCTGCGGTTTGGAAAATTTCTCGGAAAAGAAACTTTCCTGTCTCATTATTTAAAGAGGGATTCTGAGAACCCTACAGACTCTTGCGTGAGGGTCTATGTCATGCGCAGACAAGGTCACGGGCAAGGGTGTAATATTGATGTCGCCACGCCTATCCGCTGCATGTACGTTCCATATTGGTTTGTTGCTGGGATTGTCGACGCAGCTCCATTTTACCATTACTCGAAGGAACAGCAACCAGCCCAGAGTTACAACTACATATTTAGGCAAAATTGACACTATGAAGAGTTATCTATTGTAATTTTTATTATTAGACTCAGTGCGTCACCGAGGCTTCCATTTAAAGATCGTTATTAATTTATTGTAAAGAATGCATTTAAAATTAGAAAACAAACTTCCGTATGAGATTTTAAGAATAAAAAATACAGATTCAACTACATATAACTTACTTACTGGCTTTTAAGGAACCCGGAGGTTCATTGCCACCCTCACATAATCCCGCCATTGGTACCTTCCTGAGCAAGATTAATCCAGTCTCCATTATCATATCCCACCTCCACCAAATCCATTTTAATATTACCTTCCCATCTACGTCTCGGCCTCCCCAGAGGTATTTTTCCCTCCGACCTCCCAACTAACACTCTATATGCATTTCTGGATTCGCCCATACGTGCTACATGCCCTGCCCATCTCAAACGTCTGGATGTTAAGTTCCTAATTATGTCAGGTGAAGAATACATAGCGTGCAGTTCTGTGTTGTGTAACTTTCTCCATTCTCCTGTAACTTCATCCCTCTTAGCCCCAAATATTTTCCTAAGCAACTTATTCTCAAGCACCCTTAACCTATGTTCCTCACTCAAAGTGAGAGTCCAAGTTTCACAACCATAAAAAACAACCGGTATATATAACTGTTTTATAAATTCTAACTTTCAGTTTTTTTGACAGCAGACTGGATGATAAAAGCTTTTCAACCGAATAATAACAGGCATTTCCCATATTTATTCTGTGTTTAATTTCCTACTGAGTATCATTTACATTTGTTACTGTTGCTCCCAGGTATTTGAATCTTTCCAACTCTTCAAAGGATAAATTTCCAATTTTTATATTTCTATTTCGTACAATATTCTCGTCACGAGACATAATCATATACTTTGTCTTTTCGGGATTTACTTCCAAACCTATTTCTTTACTTGCTTCAAGTAAAATTCCAATATTTTTCCTAATCGTTTGTGAATTTTCTCCTAACATATTCATAGACAAGCAGCTGATGTAACCCGTTCAATTCCAAACCCTCTATGTTATCCTGGACTTTCCTAATGGCATATTCTAGAGCAAAGTTAAAAAGTAAAGGCGATAGTGCATCTCCTTGCTTTAGCCCACAGTGAATTGGAAACGCATCTGACAGAAACTGACCTATGCGGACTACATACAACTACCATGAAATATTTTTTTATTCGTATCAAAATCTAAAATAAAATCAATTAGAATGAGTGGCAAAGATCTTCAGGGAGTTGAAATTGAAATTGAAATTGATGGCAAAATTATTGAACACGTGACCAGATTCTTTTACTTGGGGAATAAAATTTTGGTACACAACACAGTTATAGAAATGAAGCTACAACAATACCATAAATTAAATGGAATAATACAAGAAACTTTAGTCGACAGATTACAACAAACACAAAATTAAGATTAGGGGCCTACATAGTAATTTCACAGACTATGATGCGAAACTTGAGTTGCAAAAAAAAAAAAAAAACAAAAAACAAAAAAACAAAAAAACAAAAACAGTTAGAAGCGGCACAAATGCATTTTCCAGAATTTATTCGTTTGGTTAGAAAAAGAAATGAATAAATTCGAAATACTTTAAAAATCAAAAACATCGTTGAGGAAGTAGAGCCCGATCGCAAACTCGTGGCACCAATATGCGCGAACTTCTTTCTGAGGCTTCGGAGTGGGGAAGTTCTGTATGAGCGGGTGACTGCTTACTCATAGAGCGTACTGTTCATACACCCCCTCAGCAAGATTCTTGGGCGAGTCCATGTAAGTGGATACCATTTCATCTTTCGCGCAGGTGCCACGAGTTTGAGATCGGACTCTTAAGGGGTTATCAAGAAAAATGGCTGCGACACATCGAGAGGATAGACAACAAACAGATTTTCAAAGGTTTATACTGATATTGCAAGATAAGAGAACATAGTACGTGGAGCATCGAAAGTCAGGATTGATGGATAGATCAGAAACACTTGCATTGCTGATTTTCCTAGGACAGGACATTAAGGCTCCTAAATTTGATGTGTTTACGAACATTGTGTTGATGGCAATTCACAGATATCATTGTAAAGACTACCATTCCGGGTAAATTTGAAATATATACTCTGGTCTTGAATTGGATAGCATCAGAAAAGCAAGCAATTCATTGGAGCTAGCATGTAGGAGAAAACGGTAGATTTGTATAAAATTTGAACTGGTTCAGATAACACCAGTAGGAAGATCAGATCTTGCGAGGAGAGAATGAAGTTCTAGTTGAAATGAATTGTAAAAAATGTACGAAAGTTTATGTTGCGCGACTGATGTCCAATTCTTTTTGTTTATATTTGAACCATTGATTCCACCAATTTATATTACACTTAGGATTAAATGTATCATAATGCAGAGAAAACTGTAGAGATGAATCTAGAAGATGTGGAGTACGGAACAATTTAAATTCAATTTTAAATGTTACACGGAAGCTACGATATTGGGTTCGAATTAGGAGGATGTTTGCGATTTGTAAATGTAATGTTCTGTGTCGTTTTAGGAGGTGGATAAACATCGTCCCAATTCTACGTCATAGGTGTCCCAATGTGTTCATTCAGTGTTGTGCCGAAAAAAAATGGTGTAGGTGTAAACTTTGCCTACACATAACAAGAACAATAGAAAATAGGAAAAACAAAAGACGTAGAAAGAGAGAGAAAAACGGAATAAGAATATAAATATATAGAGAAAAGACAAGGTAATGAAACAAAGGACGGAAAATAAATTGGGTACAGAAAAATACATGGGATGTAATAAAGATAATGGAAAGGAAAGAAACATGAGGCAGAAAAGAAACATGAGACAGAAAAAAAACTTGAGACAGAAAAGAAACATGAGACAGAAAAGAAACTTAAAACAGAAAAGAAACTTGAGACAGGAAAGAAACGTGAGGCAGGAAAGAAAAGTGAGACAGAAAAGAAACGTGTGACAGAAAAGAAACGTGAGACAGAAAAGAAACGTGAGACAGAAAAGAAACATGAGACAGAAAAGAAACGTGAGACAGAAAAGAAACGTGAGACAGAAAAGAAACGTGAGACTAAAAAATAAGAATAAACAAGACAGCATGGATGAAAATGCAAGGGAAATGGAGGAGGAAGCAAATATAAATAAAGAAAGTGATCCTCAGAAATAAGAAAATCACAAAGAGAAGTTAAAGAGAATTAAGTGCACTAGAAAAAAGTAAATGTAGCAGGAGAGGAAGAAAGTGGTGAGTTTACTTTTTCAGTAAGTGGAAATAATATTTTTGATTCTTTTAATATATATAATCAATCATTGCCCCCAGAAAATTGTGAATTATAAACCCTGGAGTTCTGGGGCAAGATGAGTTAACTCATAAAGTAATATCAAAACTGACTTTAAATTATGGCAATGAATGTTAAATATGTTAAATTTTTTAAACATACAGTACAGTAAATGAAATAAAATTGATGTTGCATAAATGAGGTTCCTAGGAAGAACGATGAATAGTCTATAGCATACACATGTACACGCACATAAAGGGTGAAAGGGAACGTATTACATTTCTTCTCATATAAGATTCCGAAAAGTATGACGAAAAAAGTATACATTTTTTGGACCGCTTTCGAAAAAATGGAATTATGTTAAAACTTTGATTGCTGAATGCATGGCATTATTAAAAAATTAGAGTCTTTTTTAGAGTAGTGTAGAATAAGCTATCTGTGGCCATGTATAGTACCGGTAATGATTTAGTTATAAAAAGTACAGGTTTAGGTTAATCGTCTAAAAAGGAATTCCAAATTTCACTCGTCAAGTGCTTTAACATGGCTCTGGAAAGCCGGCAACGCTGCTGTCAGAGTATCTCATGTAGAATTACAAATTTACACTCTTTTCTTTGCAAGCTAATAAGGTGAAGGAGTACGTATGCTATTTATGCTCTGCATTATTTTTTCATTTTGCATTTAATTTCCTCGAAATAGTCTAAATTATGAATAGGTTACTAGCCGGAATTTGCTTGTAATGACCTGATTTGAATTTGAGAATTAGTGTAATAAGCTTCCTTCCATGGGATTTTCGTGTAGGCAGAGATGTTTCCTGTAACTTAGGAATAGGCTATGGTGGACGAATGTTATTCTAGGCAAAAAGAAAAAAAATCGAATCAATGTCACCTAAGACAGTGCAGAAATTACTGCAGTGGCAAGATGCCAAATACCGTTCAGTACAGAACTTGACATCTAATGCGAAGACCACCGCTTCAGGTACAATTAGAAGAATGTTATTATAAATTATTTGTGCGTCTGTCTGCTCCATTTAATACAAAAATGTCTGGATCCGAGACCCAGTCTAGGTGCCAACAAAAACGACTTTTGGCACGACACAACTGTTTACTGCCTGAGGAGGCAGAAAGCGCGAACGAGAAGAACTAAAAGAAAGGTGGGCGTGGCTTGTTAGTACAGAAGTGCTAAGAAAAATAAATACTGCTGATTGATTGGAACTTAAAAAAAGTCCTACAAACATCTCGTTGATTACGTATATACACAAAATACAGAGGTTAGCTTGACGGAGGCGATTCGCTGTTGCCAGATACCCTTTATTATTTCAGCCTTGGTACCTTCAGCCTCACAGGCTTACCTCGAGATTTTGTCTTTTACCGATCTTAATATATGACCTTGAAACTTAATCATCGCAGAAGCAATATTAATAGAAGAACAGCACGGGTTCAGAAGAAACATACTGCATAGATTGTGTTTTCACTTTTTCTGAATTTGTAGAGAACACAGAATTTAATATACAGGATGGAAGTGAAATAGCTTTGCAGATTTCCAGAGCGAATAGCTCATGTTGTATGTAACAAAAAACTATAATATCATATTGGTGGAAAGTTAATAATTTTTTTCATAAAACTTTTTTTTTCCAAATGTTTAACAATCTCTTATTCGGTAACTATTGCGAATAGGATCATGATTTTTATTCATTACTTACTTACTGACTAGCTTTTAAGGAACCCGGAGGTTCATTGCCGCCCTCACATAAGCCCGCCATTGGTCCCTATCCTGAGCAAGATTAATCCAGTCTCTATCATCATATCCCACCTCCCTCAAATCTATTTCAATATTATCTTCCCATCTACGTCTCGGCCTCCCCAAAGGTCTTTTTCCCTCCGGCCTCCCAAATAACACACTATATGCATTTCTGGATTCGCCCATACGTGCTACATGCCCTGCCCATCTCAAACGTCTGGATTTTATGTTCCTAATTATGTCAGGTGAAGAATATAATGCGTGCAGTTCTATGTTGTGTAACTTTCTCCATTCTCTTGTAACTTCATCCCTCTTAGCCCCAAATATTTTCTAAGCACCTTATTCTCAAACACCCTTAACCTATGTTCCTCTCTCAAAGTGAGAGTCCAAGTTTCACAACTATAAAGAACAACTGGTAGTATAACTGTTTTGTAAATTCTAACTTTCAGATTTTTTGACAACAGACTGGATGATAAAAGCTTCTCAACCGAATAATAATAGGCATTTCTCATATTTATTCTGCGTTTAATTTCCTCCCGAGTATCATTTATATTTGTTACTGTTGCTCCCAGGTATTTGAATTTTTCCATCTCTTCAAAGGATAAATTTCTAATTTTTATATTTCCATTTCGTGCAATATTCTCGTCACGAGACATAATGATATACTTCGTATTTTCGGGAGATTTTTATCCAAATCGATAGGAAATCTAACAAAGAATAATTTATTCCTCTAACGTATTTCAATAGCATGCACGGTTTTCGTGTAAATTTAATTTAAAAAACCACAAAATTGAAGCCATTACACGAAGCGAGAGAGCGGAAACATCTTGGCCGATAGCAGCTTACGTACGGAGATTCACCGAGTCCGTTGACCTCATACATCTTTATCACGAGTAGAGTGCATTAGCGACGATGTTGCCGGACTGCTGAAGTTTCGAACTTAATTTTCTAATTAACCGTGCATTTTAATCACAAAACGTAATGTAGGTTTTCTATCCATTTACGTGTACCCTATCGTCCCTTTCAATCTGCAAGATTATTTCACTTCCACTCTGTATTTACTTTTAAAGGATTCATTGACTTCCATAAGAAATATTTATACTTTAGGTAAGGGTATTGGTCAAGACCTAACGTCAACTACACGATCAACTTGCGTGGCTGATGGGTTTATTTTATATTTGTACAGTGCTAATGTAATAATAGTGTATAAAAAGTGCAAAAATTAATTATTGTACAGAGTTTAATATTTTATAACAAGCAATTATAAAATGTAATTATGTCGAACAATGGCCTTTAGTAGAAAATACTGCTTGTTGATTTTATACATATAAATAATAATAATAATAATAATAATAATAATAATAATAATAATAATAATAATAATGAATGAATAAAAAGAAAATAATGATAATGTGTAGGCCATTCATTATTTCGTGAAACCTACCTACGCGTCAGGGGAAGAACGAAATGGACTGGGAAGCTCCCATCCCACGCTACGCTTCCACGTGCAGCTAGCTAGCTCACTTACCCTCAACATAAGCTCTTACTATGAGCTACGGCGCACGCATGCATTTGGTTTCACGATATAACGAATGGCCTATGTCCTGAATACGTTGATACTTCAAGCTATAGCTTCTACAAGATCTACAAGATCTTCCTTAGAAAGGAATGTGTTATACAGTGGAAAAGCTACCGGCTGATTCTAAATTAAATTAATATTTCAGTATAAACAACATTTTTAATACAATAACTATCATGATTGTGAAAATGTCCTCGATGTCATGTTGTAGGAACAATTGTGATTTGTACATCCGTTGATGCTTTCACTCACTATGAAGCATGCATGATATTACGTTTTCATTCTAGTCTTGAAAACGATTTTCTGTCTGGTATACAGAGTGAAAGGGGACAAATGCACCAAAATTTAAGAGGCGATTTTACATGTAAAATATAACAGAACTTTTATTATACTTTTCCTTCGATGAAGCACCGTTAAACAGGAAAAAAAAGTCTTTGTCCAATGTTTGCAGCGCTCTATTGCGATAACGGGCCGAAAGAAATGGCTGATTGCTATAAAAGCATAATGGTAAAAATAAACTGAATAGTTAGTGTCTTCAGTCTTCCTTTTGCGAAGTATACCGTTTAGCCATGAATTTAGAGTAAACAATTATGAAAATCATTAAAATAAATCTTGCAACGCAGCGCAGTTTCGCTACCTATAACAATACAGCAGAGGGGAAACGTGTGCACGAAGTCACTCAAATTGGAGTATTGAGAAGAGTCAGAAGAATTTTCTACTACGTTATCGATCATGTGCCACTGCCAATGGCGGGAATTTTGAGCATCTCTTTTAATTACGTGTAATGTTTTCGAGAAAGTTTTTTTATTCATTTTTCCTTTTCTCATTTGGCCTAGATGTAAAACATTAACTTTAATTTCCAGTTTCCACGTTTTGTTTTAAATCTGGTACATAATTTAAACAAGAAACATTTACGTTAATTTAACCTTTTCCAGTCTACAAGTAAAATTACATGTGAATAATACTGTGTGCTGTAATTATTTATTTTCAGGAGTATTAATTTAATGTAAGACAAATTATGCCAGTAAAAATTGAAGGGTTCAGAGCCATAGTGGGCCAAGCGCCATTTATTAAAAACGGAGAAAGGAAGGGTTAAAGTTAAGTGAACATCATAGTTTAATGAAAATTGATATATAATTTAGTCTGAATGTGTATATAATACTTGCTATATGTTTCCATTGAATTTTAGTAATAACTTCATTTTAACCCTTGTTTCCTACGGTTTTAGTAAATGGCGCTTGGCCCACTATGGTTCTGAACCCTTCAATTATTACATTTATGTATGTGGTACTGTAGTATAAATTTTGTATTTTGAGTACATGTCGTATTTTATCGCATATTTAAACTTAATTAAGAAGACATATACAGGTCGTGGAAAATGAAAATACAAAAGCACAGGCCTTTGCAGACATTTCGAATTTTATCGCCCTTTGCAAAAAATCATCATAATTATTATCATCATGACATGTATTAGGCCGAGTAGTCTGTTACGGTCTTATTTTCTCGCGAAAAATCTGGTTATGAAGAAAGAGGAAGACCGTGAAGAAAATATATCACGGACATGCTCAGTAGAATGAAGTGCAATAAATATGAATAAATTTAAAAGAACAGCAGAGGAAAGAGAAACATGGTTGAAGAGACAAGAAAAAGCATTTGAAACTGATTGGTTGGTTTGAGTTACAGCCGATTGATTGCTGATAGACACTGAAAGCGATGTGGAACGAGAGACCAGTTGGAGGTCATTGATTTCGTCTTTCCTCGTAGACGTAAATAGACGGATCTGCTTCTAGTTCTTATGAAGAAGTAAGAGACATGTTGCAGACCGCACAACAGTTTCTTTCTTCCTTGTTTCGTAACGGCTATCACAGTTGGCTCACTAGCGCTACACTCTTCCAGTCTTGTACAACTCAAACGTTGGCACGTTGCCACGGGAATCCCACGGAGCTTATCCCTTGGGTTACGGCAAGATGCAGTAGACTTCTGTTTACGTAATGCAAAACAGTTTTACTAATGTTAACGTACGGAAGACAGGAATGCTTTCAGGCCACTTTAAATATCGTATCGATATACATTTCATCCCAAGGCCATTAGTGATTGACTAATATTGAATAATCCAAATTTTTATGAACTCGTCAAAAAATTACAAACAGTTCAACAATGTGAACAATAAGTAACAATAATAAAATAATCTTAACAGTGTTTTAGTTGGTTATTTAACGACGCTGTATCAACTACTAGGTAATTTAGCGTCGATGGGATTTGTGATAGAGATATATTTTATTAATTTATTTGGTTGCAGTGCGTTACAATGTTGAAGGACAGCACTGACCTCCGGTCATATAGTTATCACTCACTTATCAACATATAAATACATAGGTAGTTCTTCTTACATTATATGCACACAAACACTTTTAAATTTATTTTAAGTAACTTTTAACTTATTTATTTCCATCATTCGCTTTTCTGTTACTTTCAAAAGTAGTATATTCCTAAGAATTTTATTATCTGTTCATTTGTAATTCTTGATATTTTGTCTAATACAACTTCACTATCAAAATGTAGCCACTCTCTTTTCATAAAACTGCGTTCACTTCAATTTGTCTTGACACATATTAATAATATATGCTTTATATTTTCTATTTCGCCAAATAATATACATATGTCATTTCCTATATTATCCATAAAACCTTTCAATTTCCACACTCCAATCTAATCCATGCAAAACCAATTGTAGCATTCATGTAATTAAACATTGGTTGGTTTTCTAAATCGTTACACATTTTTCTAATAATATTCAAAACATTATTTTCACTTTTATGATTTTCTCTCCACAGTTGTCTCCATAGTCCAATCCTATCAAGTTCATTTTTTTTAATTCTAGCCCCAAAATTTTGATATTCTTACCACAATTTCTCCACTACTGCTACATCTACAAATTTCAAACATTGCTGTTCTGCTGAAAGCCGAATTGAGAAGTTATAAAACTCGTTTACTATGATAGCGAGATATTTGGCGAGATGAGGCCGAGAATTCGCCATAGATTACCTGATACTTGTCTTACGGTTGGGGAAAACCTCGGAAAAAACTCAACCAAGTATTCAGCCTAAGCGGGAATCGAACCCATGCCCGAGCACAACTCCGGATCGGCAGGCAAGCGCCTTAATCGATCGAGCTACCTCGGTGGTCACAACAGTTTTACAAAATATAAAGGTTCGTATATAAATCGCTTAATTCATTCATAGTTTTCTGCCCAAGGACAGGTATTTCACTGTTCTAGAATTTTTTCTATCTTCCGCCTTCCTCTTATTTCCCCCATACGGTCCATATATCTTAATTTTGTCTATCAGCTGATCTCTTCTTCCGCCCCGAACTTTTGTCCCGTTCACCATTCCTTCCAGTGCATCTTTCAGTATGCAGTTTCTTCTTAGCTAGTGACCCAGCCAATTCCTTTTGTTCTTTCTGATCAATTTCAGCATTATTGTTTCTTCACCCATTCTTTCTATCACAGCTTCATTTTGTATTCTGCTTGTCTGTTTCACGAGCTCTATTCTTCTCCAAATCCGCATTTACAATTATTGTAGTCATCACTTCGTCGTAATGTCCATGTTTCTGCCTTATACAGCGCAATACTCCACACAAAGCACTTCACTAGTATCTTTCTTAGTTCCTTTTCCAGAGGTCCGCAGAAGATGCTCCTTTTTATATTAAAAGCTTCCTCTGCTATTGCTGTCCTCCTTTTGACTTCCTGGCAGCAGCTCATGTTATTGCTTATAGTACATCCAAAGTATCATAAATCACTTATAAAGTTAAAATTATCAGTTTTAGAACATGTAGATTAAATCTAAAACAATATGTCTCTTATGCCTGTTATTTGAAGACTACTCTTGCCCAATAAATTCACTGTGAATAAATATATGATTATTTGTACGTTTCTGATAGGCAAGACTAAATTCCTATTTTTCTATTTCACTACTGGGATGCGGTAATCATGATAGACGTATCTGTTGTTGATGTATTGTACCAAGGGATGTTGGCAATTGTTCACAGTGTCTGATTGGAAGCAGTCCAGTATCTTGATATTAGAGTTTCTTGTACTGCCCCGAAGTTGAATTCCGTAAGGCCATACTAACTTTAGAATTGTTTTTAATTTAATTGTTGCTGAGAGCGTGATTTCCGTTCAATTAACCAATGTAACTTACTGAATTTAAGACTGAGTTGTTTTAGTTTGGTTTAGATATGTTTTTTTCCCCAAGTTAGCCGGCGATCTAGATGCAATTCTTAATGTCATATCTCCAGTTTCGGGTATAATTTTACTGTTGAGTTTTACATGTAGACAGGAACTTCTTCGTGGTATAAATGTAACATATTGACTTCTGGTTTAAGTGATTTTAAATTTCAATTTTTAAGACAGCTTTCAAGTTGGATCAGATATTGCTGTACAGACACGGAATTAAAAAAAAAATGGGCCGAGCAGTACTACTCTATTAGGCAACAAGCTTCCCAAGACTGTCCACAAGTAGCATACATTTAGGCGTTCTTGTTTACTGCACATGCGCAATGCGTTGTATCTGGAACTTAGTAAAATTAGGTGGCCCAAATTTTGTTCCTGGGTCTGTACATATTGTGATGCATAGTTGGATTATCACGCTTCTGTAACAGCTGTGTCGTCTGAAAATGTGGCTAATGTTGTGTTTAAAGTAGTAGGTGGACGAGCAGTGTATAAGATATAGTGTTCCATGCATGTCAAATTCACGAATGTGCAAATTTGAAGGTTGTGAGGTAAATTCATTTCAGGACGTAGTTTTAAGAGATATGTTATGTCAAAACAAAGAAAGTCTATTTTCACAATAGCATTAAGGAGAATAAGGGAAGGATTTGTTTCAAGAATGCGCGTGTTGTACCCGCTCAGTTATGTCAAAGTAATTAATATGGCAGATTCATGTTTTTATTCGGATTATATAATTTAAAATGTGCTAAAACACAGCTGTGTCACATTAGTGATTTTATAATTTAATGTTAATAACGTTATGAGTATAGTCTAGATGTTTGTAAATAATTATAGCAACAGTTCGTTGAATGATTTTTGCATTGATATAATATTATTTACCTCTGATTCAGATTATGGCTGATATATGTATATCTATTATCAGGCAGTACATCTCACTTGACGATATGTCTCAGAGGAAAGCAATTATTGTTTGTATGCATTTGAAGTCTGATTAGTAAAATATGTAGTTAATCGGCGATGTATGCATTGGAGGGGGAAAGCAACTGGCCACCTTACCCCAGTACCTCCTGGCCTAGTTGCCTCATGAGTGATGCCTTAATGGTTTGCTTCTGAGGTTCAAATCTGTCTTCGGACAGTTGATTAAACAACAATATTATTAATGACCTCATCGCATTTAATGTTTGTATTGTTTAAAGCCTCATAATAAATAAATATTCGTGTACCTGAATGTTTCATTAAATTTTAAGTATGCCATAAACATGAATGCGACAATAGATGAATATATAAGAAATAAGAATAAAATTTTAACATATATGGGTTGTAATAAGTAGTAAGATGATAATAGAATCAAATGTTGGCGGATGATTTTTTTTATTTTAGTAGGTTATTTTACGACGCTTTATCAACATCTTAGGTTATTTAGCGTCTGAATGAGATGAATGTGATAATGCCGGTGAAATGAGTCCGGGGTCCAGCACCGAAAGTTACCCAGCATTTGCTCAGCTTGGGTTGAGGGAAAACCCCGGAAAAAACCTCAACCAGGTAACTTGCCCCGACCGGGAATCAAACCCGGGCCACCTGGTTTCGCGGCCAGACGCGCTGACCGTTGGCGGATGAAACATTTCCTGAATTTTAAACTATGTTTGAGTCTTTCACTTCCTCTTTCTCAAAACTCTAAATTTGCTCATTCATGGCTTTAGCATAGAGTACATGGAGCGATATAATATTGGTCCTAGAATACTATCTTATGGATTTCCTGACTTTATGAGATAGCGGAATTTCACTTGAAAGAATCTATCTTCTATATATGATTTGGCTAGACTATAAAATGGATGTGGCAGCGACTATTTTATTTTGAATAACATTCCGGTATGCCTTACTTCATTAAATAACCTGATTAACAACAAAAATACCACTGAACATATTCTTTGTTCTCAAAGACATTGTGTATAACATCACTTATTCCATGTATTTATTCTATGATGGAATATAGTGATCATGTAGGATGGAAAACTGTTTCAAAAGGAAAGCACTCCATAAGGTTATACACGTAACTAAATTCACATTATTCTTTATGGAAACTAAAGTCATATATTTTTTGTGATATGTAAGACCACGCGTTATTCATGAACATAAAGGTCATATTTTCCTCATAAAAGCTGAAGATAAATACTGCTTGTGGAAAGTAAGGTCATATCTATTTCTTACGGAAACTAAGGTCATAATTTTCATAAAATGAAAGGTCATGTATTGCACGTAGAATCTAATGTCAAACCATAAGCATTGAAAGTAATGATAATAGTAGTAGTATTACTAATTCGACTTTCAACTGCGGACCTTATTCCACGTTGATGGTTAAAGTGGTCATTATAAATAACAAGCAAAAAGACAATAAATGGATAAAAGATAATTTATTACGAAGTTTGGAAGAACATAATGCTACACAGAAATAATTTGTACGTTACAGAAAGGTAATTAAAGAAACTAAATAAAAAATAAAAAACGAAAGTTGTGGTTTGGATAATTTATATTTAGTTTTAAATCAGCGCGGATAATTCGAGCTATTATCATAGAAGTAACGTTTATTTGGAAAATATAGTGTTGCCACATTATAGAATTAAAATCCTTCGGACAAAATTGCCACTTACATTCAGGATTCACACTATGCAATCCGCATGCGCGAGATAAGGGACAATCTGTCTATATTTTTTCTTGCTTGTACTTACCGAATTGGACGTGTTGATGTCGATGTTGGACTTTAGGTGCTCCAGCACCTTGTCTAGGTGTCCGGCACGGGCGGCGCGCAGGAACGCCGTATTCCCGTCCGACTGCAACAAACAGAAAACTCTATTCAGGTCTTCTGTCATCACACACTTCTTAAGTCATGGAACTTTAATCTTTCTTCCTACAGTCAGAGTTGAAATTATTTTCAGCTAATTTTCTGGTAGTCATTTTCGGAATTTTAACGCACGGATACTGCTATTTAAAGCTTCTTTGCTTGTTTCAGTTACGCTGCATTGTCAATTATTACGAAGACTGAATGAAAATCAATTATAAGACTGAATTAGCGAAAGTTGCTAATGATGATAAAGCCTGATTGCTTAACAGCCAGGAGGTCCATATTTGAGAAGTTGATACAATTTAGTATTGATTATGGTGTTGTTTTTCCAGTGTTTCTTTTCAAACACTTTTTTTAGTCTGTTATTTAATAACGCTGTATCAAATTGTTATGATATCTAGATCGATAGAATTGGTGATAGCGAGATGGTACTTGGCGAGATAAAGTCGAATATTGGTCTTGTACCTGAAATTAGCCTCACAGCTAGGGAAACCTGGAAAAAATCTAATCAGAATCAGCCCAAATGGAAATCGAAGCCACGGGATTGCAGGAACTCAAATGGACGATTCATACCTATATATTTCCAATACAAAGCCAGTCCTTGGTAAAAAGTTAGTGTTATTGTGCATGTCACTTGAAAACTCGCTCAGTCCGTAGACCGGTGGATAAAAAACTAGAGCAGTCCTTTTTTAAGATCGTAATTATATTTGACACTGTTTTAAATGATCCATCCATATAATGAAATGTTGCCAAACATACGGTGCGCGAGTGAGTTGAGAGAAATGTTTTTTAATACTGTTTTATAGACTTTAAAATTGTAAGCAATTTATTGAATAAAATAGCTCCTTGTACAAAATTTATTGTCAAATTGGTCTGAAACTTCTCACAAAAATCAATTAAATGTTTATAAATAAAATTCAATTAGCGTTTATATGAAATATTACTATTAAGATTTTTTCGGGGTATATTCATATTGTACTTAGATTAAAATGTGCTGTAATGATAAATTCATGAAATAATAAAAAAAATATATATTGCGCCTATCTATTTAGACCAGGACAAAAATATAATTATTTTCTTCTCAAGTTTTTTGAACAAATATGAACTAAACACTTTGAAAACTTCGAGACAAGGAGCCTTTTTAGTGACGTCAATATAAAATATTTAAAAATATATATATAATTTCAAAACTATTAGCCCTAATGGCATCAAATTTTGTACAGGTGGTAGTATTGTAAGTCTGTTTATTTAGTTTAAATTTTACAAATTTTGGATGAAAATTGTGGAAGTTTTAAAAATCACATATTTCTCTTAAAGAAAGGATATGTTTAGTTAGTCTTTGACTAGTAAAATCTGTAGTGAAAGTGGAAGGGGTTTTTCAATAACATTGGTTGCGTCAGTATGACTTTAGTTTTTCAGATTACCATTTGAAGGGGTGAGAATGCCATAGCCCTAGGTCACAGAGACAAAATTTTACAGAAGAGCGTATTAAATGTTAAGAGTCCTATGCTATTAGGTTCGGTATCATAATTTCTTCGGCGTATACTTACGTCATTCGTTGAGTAATTTTTATAATACGAGCATTTTACTAGTAGTTTTCCCATATGTATAAGAAATGAACTCGCACAAAAAAGATTTTTGTTAAAAGTGTGGGTTTGGGCTATCTCATTCTCACCGCTTCATTTTATTGGTAATATTGTGATACTAATAATATTATGATAGTACTTTTTGAGAATGTTTTACAATTTTACTGAGCGAGAGAAGGACCGGTTTTGTGCAGAAACTTGTCCATGAACATTCCCTTAATACGTTGGCGCAAAAAACCGATCTTCCTCTCGCTCAGTAAAATTGTAATAAATTCTCAAAAAGAACTATGATAATATTATAAGTATCACAGTATCACCAACCTTTACCCTATATACACACACAACTTTTTAAGAGTGACACCCTTCTGAAATGTCAACCTATATACCTTAATCATTCTGTACAAACAAATTCATAATAATGCTGATTCTGATGACGTCACTGCGCTCTAATTTCTGTTAAAATATAAAAGCACGCTTTCACCACAAATCAGGACGAAGGGCGTGTATGCGTTCTCACCTTGTGACAGCAGAGCCACATCCCGTCACTCGATATCACACTGACCACGCCCGGTACTCAACATGTCCGTCTGACTATCACAGATTGATTTAGGCACGGAAAACTGCAAGAGAGCGCTTGCCGGGGCTCAAGATTCTAATATCCACTTGATGGAGCTACCTCATTTCTCAGTTTCCTTTCTGCTTTTTCACTTTATTAAATTCTGGTATATCAATAATTTTATTGAATTGTCAAATTTCTGTTTTCACGTAACCCAATAACAAATTACTTCGCTTTGTATGGTTACAGGGATAATCCTCAGACTCATCCGAGGTGAGAGACTTTAAAATTTCCATTACATAGACTAGTTATACTAAAAGTAGTTACAAAATTGGAGCAAGAGTATACAAACGGAATGATAATGTTAAAGAGAGAAAAAATTAAAAGTAAAGTATCCTTAAAGAAAGACAATGTTAGTTAGTATTTGACTAAGACAACCTAAAGAAAAAGCGACAGGATGTTTTTAAATCCTATTGATTGAGTCAGTATGTCTTTATTTCCTCATGTTATCATTTTATTAATCTTATATTAAATGATACTAATATAATACCCTGTCGTAGATTATTTATTTTATAGATGTACGATACTGCAGTAAATGAATATAAGATATCAACCGGACAGTTCGAAAGTGAAACAACTCTAATTTTAATGTTTTGAGAAAACATTCCTTTTTTTAAGCTACATGTTGATCTAAAAATACAATTAACACACTATAATTTGAAAATTATATTATATTAAACGTAATTAACAGAATTTTGAGTAATTTCAACGATCGTTTGATTTTTGACAGCAATATGAAGCTTTAAAATGCAGGTTTATCAAAACTTTAAATTTTGAGTTGTTTCTCTTTGAACTAACCCGTCTATATGATTATTGAATAATTCACATTTGCTCAGACATGATGGTCAAACAAACCACTTTTACCAATTTTCGACAACAATTACAATTTTTATCTAAAATTTCTGACACAAAGTGAACAATCCACAATTTTCTTTGTAACTGAGTAATTGCATCAATATATTTGAATATTTTAAATACATATTATACACTGTACTATTCGAATCTGAAGGAAACTGAGCATTTAAACTCACATTTAGAATGAAACTATTGACAAAATTTAACACTGCTCTTCTGGAAGGTTATATATTTACAGACTTACTAACTCTATTCATATAATACTGAAGTAAATTTACACGGTGAAAAAACAAATAATGGTAAAGTGTACTTTGCTAGCAATGCTTTACTGTAGCTACATATTCGATGAAATAAAAGACAGCCGAACGAGTAAATGCATCAGCTAATGAAATATCGCAGCGTTCGTGTAATCAGGATGCTCGGAAACTAGAGGACGGATTTGCCTGTATTGACTCATTTCGACTACCCGCCTAACAGTAGTGTAGGAGAAGTGGTCGCATGAGCACGGCGCTCTGCTCTGCTTCGTTCATTAGCGAGTTAAACGCGTAGACTCGTTTGAATGTTAGCGAACAGATTTGTTTGATAACGATTGTTTGCAAAAAATTTAGCTCTACACTAACATCCGTAAATTGCTACGACTGCTTTTTTACTTGTTTCATAGGGTATATCTGCAATGACTAAACTGAAGAATAATTGTTTTAAAACTATAAAACTTTAAGTTAAAACGTTAAGTGTTAAAGACCTTTAAAAAAAATATAATATACCTTAATAACAGACGGGCCCGTTTCAACATCGATGTGGTGTCATCAGTGTCCTTCGAAGTACTTAAAAAAACAATGAATTGTTTTGCAAGATACTTATTGAACCTGTCTTCAGTTTTTTTTTTTGGATTTTCCTAAGCCTCTGAGAAAAGTATGGTTATTAGCAGAAGAAATACTCTTAGACCAAGATCCTACTTCCTTCTTTCTTTTCCGTCTCTTCTCTGAAGTTCAAGTGTTTACTTATTTTGGTTGTTGATGTCTTGACCTTGATAGCAAGAATTGTGTTGTATAAGAACCGGGTCGAATTCAACCCGTGAAGGAAGGAAATCTCTCGAGACTTTGGTTCGAATGTTGATGACTGAATGATGGCATTACCAATAGAAAATCACGTCTTGTAGCCACACCTACGACTGTGAAAGCTCGTGAAGTAGCTACTCTATATACTTCCCACTCATTTTTAGTGGGCTATTTAACGACGCTGTTTCAACTACTAGGTTATTTAGCATCGTTAAAATTGGTATTAGGAGATTTTTTTGACGAGATGAGACTGAAAATTCGCCATATGATTACCCAACATTAGAATAACAATTGAAAAAAAAAACCTCGGGGAAAATAAATCCAATCAGATTGCGCCTTTTTCGGATTTTCGTTTTTCAGATTATCAGAAAGTCTTTTGAGTTTCTTTTAATTTTTATTTTATATATCATTCCGCGAAATGATTCCCTTGTATCTATATTACAATGTATATACGTACTTCTCCTCAAATAGAAGTTTTCTGAAGTAGATACATTCACATGAAAATAATAACGTGTGTAGTATATATGATCGGTTTATCGAGTTTTTGGTACTCATGTCTTACTTGGACAATGCTTGCAAACGACACTAAGCCAAGGAGATTTTATTTCTGTTATTTAAATATTATACGAACTTCCTAACTGTGTGAATCATCTGCTTAAACAAATAATGCATACATAAATACGTATTTGGAACCGATTTAAACAAATTACTTACATCATAGAAAATATCTCACAAGATATTCATTATCTGGTGGTCGAGTGATTGTAACGATCTGATACGATTTCCGGCGTTTTAAACCTCGTTATATTTCTAATATCAATGAAAACAATTTACATTGCTTATTTACGGAGGAATTTGACATTGTAATTGCTATAGCGAACATTCTCGACATGCCAAAATCTCAGTTCTTGAATAAGAGAACTCCAAATGAAATTGATAGGGTATTTCTCGCTCAAGTATAATCCTAGATGGCCCGTAGCTTCAATACTTGCCTCTGAACTCAATCATCACAGGTTAAAATCGAACGAGAGAAAAAAATACGCTCTTCATATAAAAAACACGACTTCCTTCGGAAGGGAAATGAAACTTTAGGTTGTAAGTTGCACAAAATTTATATCACCTGAAAGAACCTCATAACATTTGATCAATAGATGTAAAAGCAAAGTTCTCTAGATAGCTATTGCTCCGTCTGCTTACAATTCCTACATCAGAGTACAGATGTCTATAGCTTATCTATAAACACATTGGCGCTGTCTAATATCTGAAGTACGAAGTTAAAAGTAAAATTATTCCATGGAGGCCTAAACGGCAGCAGGATCTTAAGGCTCCCACCCGTACATCGCCATTAGTAGGAGTATGGATGCCAGTTCTACTTTCTTATCGCCTTTTCCCTGCAGAAAATATCCCTAGTACTCATTTATGTTAAAGGCTGGGTAAACTCCAGGGTCGTAGTGGCCCGAAATGATTAAATCAATGGAGAAAATCCATAACCTCATCGGACATCGAACCCATGACCTTTCGGCTTGCAGCGCAACGCCTTAACTAGAATCCTATTGCACTCTCCCTAAAGTATGAAAGATCTAAAAATTTCCATAGCTATACTTAGTTTATCGTAGATGCCGTGAGAATTACCTATGGCCTTACAGACCTCTATGATAATCGTGTGAATAATAATAATAATAATAATAATAATAATAATAATAATAATAATAATAATAATAATAATAATAATAATAATAATAATAATAATAATCTTACAAATGCCTTTTAAGGAACCGGAGGTTCATTACCGCCCTCACATAAGCCCGCCATCGATCCCTATCCTGTGCAAGATTAATCCAGTCTCTATCATCATATCACAACTCCCTCAAATCCATTTTAATATTATCCTCCCATCTACGTCTCGGCCTCCCAACTAGCATTCTATGTGCATTTCTGGATTCGCTCATACGTGCTACATGGCACTGCCCATATCAAACGTCTGGATTTAATGTTCCTAATTATATCAGGTGAAGAATACAATGCGTGCAGTTCTGCGTTGTGTAACTTTCTCCATTCTTCTGTAATTTTATCCCTCTTAGCCCCAAATATTTTCCTAAGAACCTTATTCTCAACACTCTTAATCTGTGTTCCTCTCTCGAAGTAAGAGTCCAAGTTTCACAACCATACAGAACAACCGGTAATATAACTGTTTTATAAATTCTAACTTTCAGATTTTTTGACAGCAGACTGGATGATAAAAGCTTCTCAGCCGAATAATAACAGGCATTTCCTATATTTATTCTGTGTTTAATTTCCTCCCGAGTGCCATTTATATTTGAGGGATTCACAACCAGATTGGACCAAGTCCTTCTAGAATAATTTTGAGAAACTGAGTTTTAAAATTCCTGGCTCATGCTTAGCAACCTTCGCCTTCCATAGGAAATGCTGCCTTTTGTGGAGTAACAAATGAGTTATGAACTTGGTTTGTTATGGCAATGAATAAACCTAAGTTTTCTTCATCCGAAATTGTATTAATCCACAAACTGACCACAGGTGGACTTGGTTCATTCTCGTTGAGAGTCCCTCATTTGTTACTGTTGCTCCCAGGTATTTGAATTTTTCCACCTCTTCAAAAGGATGAATTTCCAATTTTTATATCTCCATTTTGTACAATATTCTGGTATAATAATAATAATAATAATAATAATAATAGCAACAATAACAATAACAGTAATAATAATAGTAATAATAATAATAGCAATAATAACAATAACAGTAATACTAATAGTAATAATAATAATAATAATAATAATAATAATAATAATAATAATAATAGCAATAATAACAATAACAGTAATACTAATAGTAATAATAATAATACTAATAATACTACTAATAATAATAATAATAATAATAATAATAATAATAATAATACGCCCTTGTCGAACTTTAAAACATCATCCTCGCTTAATATCCTATCATAGGGATTAAGGGGATAGCGAACGAATCTCTGTAAGAATATCAGAAATATAAATGAACAATGTCGATCTGAGAAGTTCAGGAATTACCAAATTACTATATTTGAAGGTATTAAACCAAATATTGTACAAAAAAACCACTCAACCAGGACATTGTAGTGAGAATTGTTCAGCCAATCCGATCACACAGTAGTTAAGGCAACACTGTAGACTTCTTAGTCTATACAAAATCAATAAGATGATTCTACGTCCATAAAATGGGATGAGAGTAAGTAAAATCAAAATTATCAGAGAAAACGTTCTCTATAGCACTTTACTAATTAAAGTTACAAGTATCATGCATCAGCGGGATGCATTTCTCTTGACACTTATGAACTGACATTTTCAGCATCCTGGCTTGGAGAAAGCATCGAGTTGGAACTCATGTCGTATTCAGCACATTCACTACGTGGGAAGAGGTGGGGACAAAAGTCAATTAACCGAAGATGCGCGCGCATCCAGTGCAAGCCGACGCATATTATG
Organism: Periplaneta americana; assembly: GCF_040183065.1. Classification (NCBI taxonomy): domain Eukaryota; kingdom Metazoa; phylum Arthropoda; class Insecta; order Blattodea; family Blattidae; genus Periplaneta; species Periplaneta americana. Next base: position 95,503,472 of record NC_091129.1, read on the forward strand.
CGTAGTGACGGCGGCCCTCGCCCAGTAACAAGTTGTTGTAGCTATGGCCTTCAGCGCTCATAGTGTTTGTTAGTGCTACGGTGACAAGGGAGTCAGTTTCAAACACAATTGTTTAGGACTAAAAATTTGCGCCAATAAGGTTTCCCAGCACAGGCTTAGACAATATGGCGACTGCTTTCCGTCCGGAAGGGCCTAGGTTCGATATTGATCACGGTGAAGAGACGCCTTATCTACGTAACTCTGAGAAATACTCTGGGATCCATTTCGCTTCTATAAAATACAGCAACTGAATGTAAAAGCACAGTCTAGTACGTACAGTCACGAAGCTTGAGGTGATTTTTTGCATTTATCGTGATATATTCCTCTAAGCGGTTAGCAACTGAGAGTACTAGGGACAATAGACTGTGCGATAGTAGTGATCCTAGTCGCTAGTAACTAAAGTTCAACTGTCATTGGATGCATTTTACCTACATATTGAGCTTCGTGACTGTATGTACTAGACTGTGGTAAAAGGTAATGCGTTGGTTGTGCAGAAAGAGTTATTTATCTAGACATTGTACAATTTCATTGGGCGTGTACGAGGAAAAGCTTAACATTTGAACTTCTTATTAACTGATAGCGGATTTTCAGTCCCTATACAGCAACAAGACGTCACGCCCCTTGGCATAAGGAGGGAGCCTACGCAATGACTTAAATGGCTTCCCTGCAACTGACGTACACGTAACGTCCAGTATCGGGACAGAAAATCCGCTGTCTGCTTATTAATATCTACAATATAGAAAATAAGACAGCGTTAAAATGCTAGCATCTGATAAGAATAAAATTATCTGACAAAATGTCGATTGTATCTCGCACATTGATTTTTGTGCTTCGTGGATGATATATTGGACGGATTACGCCAGATGAAATATAATAGATAATTCCAGTACTCCGCCCAAGAGTAAGATTCTAAAGCGAAAAAAATTATTGTATGTTGTATAATATTTTACAGAATGTAATTTTATGGGAGCTGAAGTAGCTGGGCAGATATTTAAATGCGACTATATTGTAGAAAATGCAATAGGAGAGGGAGAAATTTCACATGCTGATAGTGTGAAACAGTGGCTTAATGGTTAGAAAATAATTTCCAGAAAGTGTCTTTATCCAACAAAAATATAACTTCAAATGACTGAGATTTGAACTCAAATATCTGACGCTGGAAACCAACTAAAGAATAATTTAAAAAATGTAATTCATTAAAAGTAACAATAACACAAATTCATTAATCTGTGATTTTCACAGTATTTTTTTTACTATGGAATGCTTTCTCTAAACTGAAGATTTTCAACAGTTATCACAAGTTGCCAGTTTCTGAGAACTAAATATGTATTATATATTAATGTTTGTTAAGAAAAGAGGTAACTATCAACACCACTAGTTCTTCAGATTTTAAATGTCGGTATCCTTAACAGTAACCCTCCACACAGTAACAGAAACAGTGTTGCATATAAAATTTTTTAGGATTTTCAACTGTGTATTGAGATTAAATTTTTCAAATGATTTAAAACTTCATAGAGGTTACAGAAACCCTTATTTTAATACACATTAGAAGAAACCAAATAATAGTAGCAATTCAATCACAGTGAAATTATGAATTCTTATGTACATAACTTGTACAGGGAGTTTTTATAAATATGAGACTTTTGAATGAAGGAAAAGGACTTCCTATGCTTACTAATCGATAGCTGAGAATCAGACTGTTCTAAGTCCAACTTTTTATAAGAAAGAAATCTGTGTTTCATTGTGTTCCAGTTCTTCTCTGCATATATGAACCGAACAAAATTGTAAATATTCCTCTCCACAAGGTTGCTATGAAGCTATTCCAAATTGTTTCATGAAGCTTTGAACGTCAGAAGCTTAAAATAGCTCTTCTGAAAAAAAAAAGTAAAATGTACTTGGAACAGTCTGGTTCTGGGCCATCGAAATATATCTTTTGAGGTGTCGTAACACCGACAATTTCAACTTCTATAGTTACAGTGTAGTATAAAATCGATTTAAGAGAACAGAATCTAAAAGAAGGAATAATACGCCTTTGAAGCTGAAATCTGTAAGAAGTTCTGAAACGTTGGTGAATTTAAACCTCAAGACATGGCTGAAAAATTAAAAATGTTATTTTAAAACTAAATCACCACGGAATTTAAATAGTATTCCTTCCAAGCTTAGCTTTAGTAAGCTTTACTGTATTTTGTATTTAAAAGCTCTTTAAAGGGAAGAATTTTGTTCTGTACAACAGACATGTTATTTTTAGAGCTAAATACAAAAAAATCATGATTAAATAAGAAGCCAACTAAAAGACAAGCAGCCTCTTCGGATCTTTAAGTGTCCTCGGAACTCATTCTTATCGCGTGGCCTCTCCATCAAGTGGGTGCATGCTAATTTTCGGCTGGCACATCACGAACCCCGCTGCACTTTCGATCACACCAACTGACTCAGAGTCTTGCCAACACAATCGCAAGAAAATTCTCCGATAGTCGTCCATACTGAATGCGTATAAAATGAAAGAACACAACACTAGATGCAAGATGGCGGCCGGTGCACACGCCACCGTGTGTGACGTAGCCCTCAAGACGACTAGCGTGCAGAATCCACCACGAAGAGGAAGTACAAAGGCGCCGCCAGTCGGGCGTCTGGTATTGATTGCAAACGTCACGGCGCTATGGGGTCGCACGCAACCCGCTTTGCCTCAAATTTACTGCGGGCTGTATAATGTTACAATCCACGGTAAATTCCATTCCAGACAGATGACTGTAGTTATTCGTTTAACGGCTCTCAATCAGGTACAAAACACACCGATTTGAAAGTCATTGTCGCGGATTCGAATCCCGGGTGAAGCATGGATGTTCATTTCACTGTTCATGCGACATTATGTATTATTTTAATATTTAGTAAATGCTGTATAATTAGACAAATTGAATAGGCTAAATTATTACATGCTGAAAATGCAACCGTATTTATTTCCGTGGATAACTTAGAAACATCCATATTCCTTCTTAGCAGTATTTTCAAGTTTTAGCTATGAAAATTTCTTTCGCAAGAAATAAATTCAAGATCTTTACGAAACAAAAATGAGTGCGCAGTAATATTACTTCTAAAAAGTAACTAAATATTGGTTAATGCATAAGTTCGTAGCGTTTTTGTCCGTCATCACAACACTGCGTTGTAAGAACATTGTTTAGCGTTGTCATTAGCAATTTTTCTGTTTGGAGTGTTGTGCTTGTAAATATTCCTTGAAGTTTGCAGATTTGAAGAAAATTTGTGCTATTTGTGGGCTAAAGAAGATGGATTATCAAGTGCAAGAAACGGAACTTCCGACATAATCTTTCGTTTGAATTTAATAGAGGAATAAAGGCAGCGGGAGCGGCTCGAAACATTTGCAGTGAATGGAAAGAATAACATCGGAGAAAGCGCTGCAAAAAGATGGTTCTGTAATTTCAAACACACAACATCCCGTGCAAATGTTAGTGTCCACCAACAGAAGAAGAGGTTATGCGTCTGGTAAGATATATAAGGGGTAGAGAAAGACGTGTACTACGAATTGCTTCTCAGAAATGTAACATAACTGCTAACAAATCGCAATAGAAGAAAAACGACAGGGAAGACTGCATCAAGTGTTGTTGCAACATGATAATGCACGCACACACTCCACTAATATGTGGAAAACATATATCCAAGAGCTTGGTTTGGAAATGATTCCACATCCTTCATATTCTTCCGATCTTACACCCTCAGATTTCCATCTTTTTGGTTGTCTATCCAACATTATTCGAGGGAACACCTTTGATAACGAAAATGCTTTAAAAACTTGGTTTGACAACTTCTTTAACTACAAAACAGCAGATTTCTTAGCGGCGAAATCGAGAAACTACCCCTTCGTTGGAAGAGAATCATAGATAATGTGGGAGAATAATTACTCAGTAATTTCTGTCTTTTATACACCTCAAATAATACTTTCGTCGCAGCGAAAAAACGTTAGCCTACGAACTTTCATCAACTCAATATTAGAACAAGTAAAAAATGTATTATTATCTAGGATACCAGTCATAGTAAATGCATGTGATAATGTATCAGACGTAATGTAAGTGTTGAGAAAAAAATTCAATACTTATGCCTAGTCTAGTCTTGATTCTTTGTGCAAGATGAATTTGCTCTGTTGCATGGCAAGGGATTCTGCCACGCCCCTGCAACCATGTTTCTTTCCTGTGTTCACTTGAGCTCTGATTCAAAGTTTGCTTTTATTCACACTGTAAGAAAAACAAAGTCCGATATCGCTAACATAACTACAGAAGATGTTACAACTTTTTTCTTCTGCTATTCATTTCAGGAATTAGGTATTTCAATTTTGTTCTCTTTTAAATCATCATTTCTTGAATTACCTGTATTGTTTCGTAAACTTCATTGTTTTAACTAAATGGATTTTATTTATTTTAAAGACAAACACCGAGAAAACAATTGTGAAAATATCAAGGGTAGAGAATGAAGATCGGAATATTAAGTTGTCAGGCACAAATTCTAAGAGAGTCAATATATTTACATATATAGGATCAGAAATAAATTCAAATGGAAAAATTTAGAACGAAAAGATACTGAAAAGTTCAAATGTTTTCAACAGTGGTCATCAGCACTCATGAAATGTGTAATGGGTATCGCAATATGCACCGTCGTGCAGGAGGGAGAGAGAGGGAGCTTACCCGCCAGCAACCACAGATGTACGCCAGTGCAATGTCTTATCTGCGGTTAAGAGATGCTAACCCAAGGATGCACTGTACTGATGATTGCTGGTTTACGACATGATTTAGCAGTGAATTTGGAACAAAGATATTCCTTTTAAAGAGCATGATAGGAAGGTATAAAACATATTTGAAACCAGTCTTAACGTGTGATATAGAAACATGGACATGTAAGTAAACTGTACGCTTCAGAGATGAGGGTTTTACGTGGAATGTTAAAAAAAGAGGAGGCCTTGTAAACAACGACAAAATCAATAAAACTCTAAGCAAACTCAGAAAACAATAGTTCGGACACAAGACAACAATGGGAAATACAATATTATCAAAAAGAATGTTAAATCTTAAGGTGAAAGGTAAGCGACCAAGAAGAAGACCACGAGAAAGAGGGTAGACGAAATTAAGAGAAATCTGCAGGAAAGGGAATATGGGAGGAAATATACAATAGAAAAGTATAGAAAGATGACAATTGGAGGTATATTTTCCTTTCAAAAGGAAGACATGGTAAGATGATTGTGATATTTTATACAAATACTTTTCATTCTGGCTTTGAGGCATTAGGAAGTTACACTTTTTCTCCATTTAGTAATTCCTTGTCAATCGTAAACTACTATTGTTACATTATCGTTTTACTTAATATATGTTCAGAAAGATTTTATGGAGAATATAAATTGTGAAAACTTTATTTAAGTAACTCAAGGAAGTGATATGTTGTGATAAAAAGCTACGGAATCTTTAAGAATTCAAATAAGTGTAAATATATGAGGTTAAATATGAACAATAGTTACTCAAGTTCTGAAAAAATCTGAAAGAAGAAATAATAAGTCAAGCGAAATAATGTTATTGTTGTTAACTAATGCTGGGTTGTTGGCAATAGATCCATAAACTCTCTTGCTCTCCAATATTTCTTACACACAGTGGGTTTAGAGGAAAGTACTGGGCATAGCTGAGGATGATTCTGTTCCATTTCTTCCTGAAGAATTCAGAAGTCAAGTGAATGTGCAAGATAGCTAAAATTCATATTTTTAAGTTTACATATCATACAAAAGAGAATCAAAACTAATATTCATAAAGGTACTGTAAGAAGTTTTAAAGCACTGTAAGACTATAAAGACATTTAGTAAATTGAGAACATTTCAAACAGAATTTTGGCATAGAGAGCATAGAACAACTGACAGAATTATATACCTAGTAGCTTAGAAATAAAATGAGAGCAAATGTTGACATAATCGAAATTACAGTTGCTTGAAGATTAAGGTGATTTGAATATGTGCATTATTAAGTCTGTAAGGTATTAATTTTTTCTCTTGCGTTTGTATACAAAAGTTGGGACGAGAGCCTAGTGTTGTGTTGACCCGGTTAGACTGGCTCATGGTCAGTCACAGAAAGGTTTATTTGGATAATTTCCAATGTTGTAAACACGTCTGAAATCTCGAAGTTTAGAGGCTGCATCCAATCTTCGAAATGCCATGGCTTCAGTAACTACTAACTTACATTCTCTACTTAACATTCGTTTTCTAATTACATTTTATTCACGTGATACGGGTATATGACAATAAAGGAGGAATAGTGAAATGAGTTTCAGGAAAACGTACTACTTGAAGCTGTTTTCTACATAAAAGAATTCTTACAAGATATGCCGAGATTCTAAGCCAGATCTTCTAGCTGTCTGAACTAACTGCAGTCAGATAGAAAGACCAATAAAATTCTAGTGAAAGTTAAAAATGTTAGTATTGATAACATTCTAATAATGTTTAAAACTATTATACATATTGATTTTTGCAATGTATCAAATATCTTCCGGTGCCAAAAAACCAATCTTTGAAGTCCTATTCTGTTTTCGCCATCTCCTTGTATTTCCTTCTGCTATATTTTTTGTTGAATGCCATACCCACATAAGCCAAGGCATGGTCCTCCACTGTATATTTTTCTAGGTGGTACCCATTCCAAAATTATCTTCGGTGGCTTTTCTACTGATATTCTCTCCAACATTCAAGTTTTTTTTATCAATATAATCTATTATAGAATTTTGTACTTCATTTTTCTCAAACTGTATTGTAATTTCGTCAATTCTTGATATCATTGTTGACCTCCTTCAAAAATCCATCTCTGTTGCCAATAATTTTGTATCTAATTATTGTGCCAGAATCTTTGGAGCAGAACAATGAATTTTCGTCTATTTGGAATCAGACTATTTGGACATTTTGAGCGACAGAGCACGTTTGCAGATTTTCGTGCTGCTTCGTACATTTAAATGAATATCGGTTAATTCAGTATTAGTGAATCCTTTCATTACGTCAATTGTTGGTGAAAGAGCTTTCTGCAAGGTTAGTGACCCTTGTCTAAGACAGAATGTTTTATGTGGAGCACATATAACCGAATGACGTGCGTGTAGTCTTTATTGACGGGCGTTTCATAGTTAACAAAACATTATCCCAGGCCTGGTCGATTGAGTCATTTTAGACTACCCCTTAACTCGACCCCTGCGGTGACTGAGTGGTCACACCTCCGTCCTGGCACGCAGGCGGCCCAGATTCGAATCCCGGTCAGGTCTGGGAATGAAAAATCCATAGTGACCCTTGTGGCGGACAAGGCTTCAGTTGGGGTTTTTCTCTAGGTTCTCCCGTTCTTCCCCAAATTAGGCATCTACATCATTCCGTTACCATTTCTCCATTTTGTCATCATTCCATAGCATTCCCCGATCGCCGGCTGGCCTACGGATGAGGGGGGGTCTAAATCACTCTTAACTGTGCCCGCTAGTACTTAGAAGAAAGTAGGCAACTAAGACCTTTCCATGACAACCTAAAAGTATGCATTGTGGACATAGGTTCTGAGAATAAGCTGCAGGACTCTTCATTCTCTGCTATTGATCTTGAAGCAGGATGCAGCGAAGAAAACACGTGCTAAGGACTGGATAGGGACCATTTCCCCGTACAAACCGTATATACTGGAACAGGTGAATTCGGTCTAGCTAGATATAACAGGCACAGAAGAATAAGCGATCGTTTAATTTTATTATGTATAAATAAGAACCTGATGACGAAATCTCTAACTAGCTCTGAAATGCCAGAGAGAATAAATCTTGAGATAGAGCTGAAAGTCTAATATTTTATAATTTTCAATTACCTTGCCTTTCATCTATGTACTTTTTGAGAGAGTGTTAAATCTGAAGGTGAACAATAACTCTTAAGCCCGGTCCAGACGCTCGAGTAAGTCGTTAAGTAAAACTGCGCATTCAAGTCGTCAAGTAAATCGTTGGAGTTTTGGAGCGTCCACACTTCGCATAGACTTGCTCTTCAGTTTTGATGAATCTACTATGTAAGAAGCTATGTTACTTTGTATTTTTGCGTCTTGTCTCGCTGTAAAAAAGAGAATTTAATCTATAAAACGAATACAACGGTCCAGTTCGTCCAGGAAATGCCTTCTGTAGGGTCATCATAGGACCAGTCAAAATATGAAATTTCATCATCATCATCATCATCATCATCATCATCATCCTTCACGAATTAGGCCTCTGTAGACCTGTTTCGGCCCCATCTAGCAGTCTTCTTAAAGGTCTTCCTGGTCGACGATGTCCTCTAGGTTTATACTGCATCATAATTTTTGGGATTCTTGAATTTTCCATTCTTCTTACATGATCTAGCCAATTGAATTTGTATCTTCTAATTTTTTCTTCTACTGACTCTACTTCTAATTGTTCTAACATTTCTTCATTCCTTTTTCGGTCTAAAAGAGTATATCCTGCTGTCCTCCTCAAAAATTTCATTTCCGTTGCTTTGATTCTGTTCACGTCTTTTTTCTTTAATGACCAAAAATATGAAATTTCATATTCTTAATCTAAACCATTCCTGTTAGCGGTATGACAACAAGGATTTTCATGATTCATGAAATGTATAGATTGACGTCCAAAAAGTTTCATATTTTATAATATTTTGATAAAAAGTTCATATTTCATAAAAACTCTCATATTTTTTCATATATTGCAGCATTTTTCCTTCCCGTTAATACTTTTACAACTACCAGGCTTTCCAGACATTATAAGGAAACAACAGGCACTTGGTCAGTAATTGAGACTCGTTCAAACATGGTTTCTTGTAAATAGTTCTCTTAATCTATCACAAAATATTTCAATATCCGGTAATTTCATGACTGTACAATTTTGTTATTCTAGGTTTAATTTGTAATTCAGTAAATACAAAAATATTCTTTGTTCTTAACTTCTATGATAAATTGCCTAGCTTTCATTAGTCAGGTAATCTTTTCGTACTTTGATTTTTATTGTAATTTTAAATTTAATATTAATTGTAATTTTATTCTTCATATTGTACTTGTAATCCCCTGGTAGAGGACAGAGAAGGCCTGATGGTCATATCTCTACTTGGTTAAAGAAATAAATACTACTAAATACTACTACTTTCCAGAAATTCCACCAATTCTACCAACATTCCGGGATTCCTAAGTCTAAAAGAAATCTTCAAATTCCCCTTTGAAATCATTGAGTTCGCAGCGTCAATAAATTTGAGAAGCCACCTTTGCTCATTCTTTCCAACCCAGTAAAAATTCTTTCAGTGTAGCCATTAGCGTCGTGCATTACAGGCTGAAGTTTGTCGAGTATGGCGAACTTCGACATTTGTCGATGCTCGCTCTGCAGGAGGAGGCCGTTGTGTTTGTTCCACATTGTTATATAAATATTCGCTGTCCTACACTCCCACTCCATGTTGTTTTAACCTCTTTAGGATTTTAGCACAGATCTTGCGATTAGTTTTTGATATGAAATGAGAAGTAGTTTGTAATGTCTTGGTTGTCTCTCTCATGTTCGAATATTGTAGGACACAATAATCATGTATATTTTACACATGTAAATTTATTAATGTTTTAAAAGGATTTAGACCAACAATTTTATTGTCTATTTAATTTCTCTTCTTTTGCAACTGAGCAAGGCATGACGAGAAGTAAGAGAGCAGCGTTCATACGCACCAGCTTACTTGTGTAGTTCTAGGAAAATAATGCTCTGAAGCTTATGTCTCCAACCCATTGTTCAGTCTTCGTCGAGTTCTAAAAATAGCTCAGTTTTACGGTCCACACGCTCCTTCTTACTTGCTATCTTTTGCATGTGCAAGTAAAACGTCAAGCAAGTTGTTGCGTCTGGACCAGGCTTTACATACAGTAGAATAACAAAATAGCATGCAAGAATAGGCAGTGTGCTTAATGAAACACCTTTGAAGTTCCATTAAGGGACACTAGGACTGAAGTTTTGGCCATAATGGTAAAAATAAATATTATTTTTTTTTGTTTTACATAAATAATCACCTTATACTTATGCTTAACACTATCCCATAATTAGTCCCCCGCCTACTTCTTTTAAAGGACTGGCGACCATTTTTAAAATGCTACGTGCAACTCTTTTAAACCTGCCACACCCACTAAAATGAAGTTTGCTTAAAACTAAGTTTTAAAGTTCCTAGCGGTTTCCATTTGCTTCGATTTACATGAAACTTTGCAACAATATTCAGCATGCTCCAATACACAAAGTCATGCATGGAATCAGCTCTTTACTGAAAACTTTTCCTGGTATGAATTTTTAATTAAAAAAAATTAAAGAAAATTATGAAAAAAAATTGTGATTTGTAAGAAAATTTTTATCTCTTGAACCAATTCAAATTTTGCTTCATAATTTTCCATGCGCAGTTTTCTTTATCGTGAAATGTAAGTTCTCCACAGAAAAGTTTTAAAAGCAAAAACAATTCTGAAGCCGTTAGGAATGTTTTGAACTTGCGCACAATTTAATATAATTAAAATAAGTAAAAATTAATATCTATGCAACTAATGAATGAAACTTGATGGAATTTGGTACTGTCATTTAAATGTACAGACACAACAAAGCCGCCGAATTTGAAAGAAATTATTCAAAAACTTTAAAAGTTTCAAAACTCAGTCCAAGTGTCCCTTAAGTCCTTGATATATCGATCATTTCCCTCTGGTAACTGACTTGAACTTCGGACAAAAGTAAAGATTGTTCATTTTAGACGCTATTTTTAATTGGTTGTTTAACGACGCTATATCAACTGCTTATTTATCGTCGATGGAACTGGTGATGGTGAGATGGCATTTTGGCGAATTGAGGCCGAGGATTCTCCACAGTTTATTATACATTCGCCTTATGGTTGGGGAAAGCCTCGGAAAACTGGCAACCAGACAATTAGCCCAATTTGGAATTGAACCAACCTCGAACACAGGTCCGGATCAGCAGCCAAACGTTCATGCCGTCTAAGCTACGCCGGTAGCTTTAAAATATCATGAAGTCTCAGAGGAGCACATGGAGATGAGATTCTATGCTTTCATTAGGCCTACTTCGGCGTTGGAATAAGATGGTGTGGTCGGCACCAAACTCCGAACGCCGTTTACTCTTTGGAAGGACCCAGTACTCAATTTTACAGGAAACTGAGTGCTCCTCGGGGAATTTCTGGATGATATATTATTACAAAATGAGAAATTACTTTGAAAGATAATCAGTTTAATCTGCACTGATAGAAGACCTGGCCATAAAGTGTATTACTGAAATGATTACAGAATGTTTGTGAAGTCTGCATAAAAGGAATATCAGAAAATAATAAATATTATGGAAATACCATATGCAAGCTAAAGTAAAAGTCGGATGTCCACTCTACAGATAAAAAGAACAGGTCACCAGTCTGGGATTGTTTAAAGAAAACTACAAGACAGGAAAGAGAAGTGTCGAAACGTGTTCTTATATTTTGGCGAAGTTTCGACTCTCCCATGGGGTTGAAGCAAATGGAAGCACGTCTGAAGGCTATAAAGGTAACAGCTCCATCAAGAGACTGCCTCGACTGCAAACTGGTTACTTACCACAAGGATATCCAAATAAAATAAAGCCTCCACCAAAATACTATCGACGGGTCCAAAGGGAATTTGAAGAAGTTCAGTTACCTTCAGGTCTCTGTTCAGCTTCCTTATGATCCTATGATAAAATAAGAGCGTTTTTCTGGAAGTTCACATAGATATTGTACTATTTATTATTCATTTAGGAACTGTCAAGGTATGAGTGCTCAGTTCATAAGGAAGACATAATTACTGCTACAGCCTGCCTGATCATGAAACGAGCGGGCCCGGGTTCAAATCTTGGTTGATACAATTTACCTGGTTGAGATTTTTTCCTGGGTTTTCTCTCAACATATTAAGAGCAAATGCTGGATAACTTTCGGCGCTGGGCTCTGGACTTATTTCGCCGGCATTATCATCTTCATATCATTCAGACGCTGGATAACGGCAGCGATTGATAAAGCATAGTAAAATAACCCACTAAAAATTATTACTGCTACTATTAGTGTTCTTTTTTTTCTCCTATCTATTGATTTTTTTGGCTATCTTCCTGTGTCAAGCCTTATAGATTTTCAGACAAGAATAAGGAACTTCCTTGTAGTATATGTCCGCAATATCACTGCTGTCTGAATTTAGGGTGGAACACTTAAGGGGAGATTAAATAAGCGTATTGAAAACTGGAGTATTAGGACTACGAGATAGGGAAATTCGGGGGAATATGGGCACGTGGGGAATATGGGCAATATTACGTTTTCATGTCGAAACTCTTGCAACGAATTATGTTTCTTCGCTAATAACAGTTAGTATAAAGTGAGAGTATCGTAATGGTTGCTGTGGGAAGCGCGCTGTGCAGTATTGTCTCGTATTGTTGTTAAAACAGCCATCTAAAAGGTGAGTATTGACTTCAAAGTATACTAAAATTTCACAATACTTATTTTAGATATGTTATATTCAATAGATTACACATGAACTTTAGAAAATAGTTAAAATCTAATAGTATACATACAGAATACACATCTTGAACTGCCGTTCTATTGCGTCAGACGTTGTTTTGTGAATAGTTTACTGTAGAGCCAACTGTTCAAAGTAAACCCTACATGTCGGGGTAATATGGGCGCTAATGTTCGGGGGAATATGGGCAAGCATTACACTTCATAAAAATGACTCTTCAATCTTGATGAAAATGGCCTACAAATTATTACAAGAGCGAAAGATGTCATTGCACCCAAAGAACACAAAGTGGTGCATTCCATTTACCCTGAAGAAAAGGGAGAACTCATTATCCTTGTGGCCGGATTCAATGCAGCAGGGAACTACTTTCCTCCAAGTATCATTATAAAAGGAGCGAGGACAATCATGGCTGAAAGAATAGCTGCCTGCTGTCAGTAAGGTGTACTTCAACAAGCAGTCTTCCTACATTAACGGAGATACGAGGTGTGAGCATTAAATTCCGAGACCTGTCCCATAAGTGGAAATAAAATTAACTCATTTAAATTTGGCTGCCATCACCTTCAAAGTAGTCCACTTGGGCAGCTATACACTGATCCCAACGTGTCTGCCATTTTTGGAATGCCTCCTGGAAGTCGCGTTTTTGAAGCGTGTCAAGCACCTTCTGCGATTCGCGCTGGATCTCCTTCACAATGCCAAAACGGTGACCCTTTAGCTTGAATTTCATCTTCGGAAACAAAAAAAAAGTCGCAGGTGGCCAAAGCTGGTGAATAAGGGGGTGAGGAACGACGACCATTTTATTATGGGTGCAAAACTGGAGTGTTGCGAGAGCTCTGTGAGCTCTGTGAACTGGCGCAGTGTCGTCATTGCTTTTTGTCCAGAGTTGTGGTTGTTCATATTCAAAATGGACGTGAGGATCATTATGCACAATTTGTCGAATTTTTTCGACATTTTCGGCAGTGTTGCACTTGTGTGATCGACCTGGCCTCTCGTCGTCCTTCAGCGATGTTCTGCCATTTCTGAAACGCGAATGCCACTCAAAACACCTCGCCTGACTCACTGCTTCGTTCCCGTAGGCTTGCTTCAACATTCCATGGGTTACAGTTGCCGATTTCCAAAGAAGTTGACGTTGGCTCTCCCCTCCAGTTTCGAGTTCATCGTGATTTCGCAAATGCGCGGATGCACGTGCTAACAAAACCTTGTGTAACACAGGTTTCAATGAAGATAGCGCTTCGAAACTTTGTGTCGTGTCTCTTCAAGGTCGTCTAGTGTCATTGCTGCGCACGCGTGTCAATCACATGATCCCTTCGCCCACAGCAGACACAATCTCGGAATTTAATGATCACATCTCGCATATTTTTCTTAATAATCAAGAACTTCGTTGTTTATTTCAACATCAGTAAGCATGCACCTGCAATTTTGATAATAGGTGAATGTGATTCACATAGTTGTAATCCTGACACTCTTAACTTTGCAGTAGAAAACGGATTGTGCATGTTTTATCTTCTTCCACACACCACAGCCTGGCTTCAATCAGCAGATAGGGGTCTGTTTGGTCCTCTGAAGAAAGCTTACAACAGTGGTGCTACAGTTTTCTTCAGGCAACATAGGAGACCTTTAACGAAGATCGAGTTTGCTTCCATTGTCAAAGAAGCATGGAACAGATGTGTCAATGTATGTCTGGCTGTAAATGCCTTCCGAGCTTCAGGCTCTTTTCCACTGCACATGAGTGTCATTTCTGATTATGCTTACATTGGAACTGCATCATCAGGTGACAAACCTACAATTCATACAATTCCTTCCACTTGCAGTGTAGGCTTTCACGGCCGGAGTCTATAGATGTAGATTCATTTTCCGGGCTGAGAGGCCGTGGTCTATTAGTTGGTTTTATACCAGACGTTTCGTCTGCAACTGCGGCAGACATCTTCAGTGGAGTGGTATCCGAGATCGCAAGACTCTTCTCGGCGTACCTGAGGCAACTGATCCTGTGTCTGAATGAATGAATGAGTGGGGGGAAGTGGGAGGAGAAACTTTAAAGGTACGTGAAAACACGTCCTTTTTGCAAGGAGGGAGTTGGGGCTGTGAAAAACTGAATATGTGAGCTCCAAGCCTCTTGGCCACTTGTCTCACTTCGGGTTTCGCCGCCCCAGTGAAGGAGCGCTAGAGTCCTGTGTCTGGTTGTGCGGGCGTATTTATAGTGCGGCTCGCGGACCGAGGCCTGTTGTCGCTGCGGTCCGCGCCGCTTTGTTCGCTGCTCACACGGTTGAAAGTCCAAGAATTTTCTTTCAAACACAATAATCGCTAAAGTCTAAAATTATATAAATATGAGTAAAGTTGAAATGAATATTTCTCGTAGATATGTTGAGGTTCTTTTATTATGATATTGCCTACCGCTGAAATGTAGTTGTTTGGAGTGGGACTCGAAACTTGGTTGAATGGATTACCAAGTTGAGTTTTTCCAGTGATTTTACCAGCTATATAACGAATATCAGGCAATCCCATGATGATTCGGACTCATCTACCCAAAAACTATTTTGCCATCAATTTTACTAACGATAGTTAAACTTTAGTTGATATAGCGTCGTCAAATAACCGGTTCAAAAAAGTGACAGTGGATTCATCGAAACCCTATAATTTCGTGAAACGTTTATGCTGTTCGTGATTGTTATTGTGAGCATGGTTGGGATTGTAAGGATGTTTGGAATTTGAAATAATATTTTTATATTTCTTTTCATTTCATTTATGCCTTTATAATTCCTGCATTTAAATTTAAAAGACGAAGTCTTCTCGTAAACTACTTCATAATTGCTTCTTTTTTCTATGAGGCCTAGTCTTGAGACAACAGTGCAATTTATAGTCGAAACGACCCATATGGCATTGTGACGCCAGTGATTTGTTTGAAATTGTATTATTAATGTCATTACAGAGAACTGGGTTCATTTGAAAATTAATAGCACAATTCAGTTTAGTACTTTAGAACTAGACTATGTTAAATTAAGTATTTTTGTCTTTATATTCGCTGCATTTATTAATCACCCCATTTGTGTACCAATTATAATGAATCCATTTGATGTCACATTAATTTCCCCTTTATGTTTCATCACGCGTGGCTGGATTCGAAACTACTTTATTTTAAACCAAGTCCAGTCATCCAAGGCCTAATGTATTTAAAGACGTCATCGTATTAACAGAAAGTGTGACCAGATTTTTTCCAATGTCAAGAGCATAAACGTTTAACATTAAATATTATGATACTCTGTATTATATAACACATATGCTGTTGACACATGTCAACGTTCTGTGGCAGCCGTCATCGCACGTTTTCAAACTGGCGCTGTTACTGATGTCGCTTACGTAACACCCGAAGGCCTGCAGACAGTCGCACTGCAGTCCAGCAATCCTTCCAGACGTCAATATCTTGGTATCCAAACAGTGCCTGGATGTCTATCGCATGTCGTTAATTTTATATAGTAAAGCTGCAGTGCTGTGCATTTAACTCAAGTTGGTTCAATAGGTAAAGCGACGCCATTCGACTGAAGGGCAGTAGATCGATTCTAGGCGGAGTGAGATTTTTCTCTCCGCCATTAACTGTCAGCACAGATCTAGGATTCACAGAGCCTCAGATCAAATAAATATAGGAATAATAATAATGAGGTAAAATTCAATAAATCACAATTGACAAATTGAAGACGCTGTCACAAAGCGATTATCTTCCTGCGTGCAAGAAATGCTTCTATCTTCGTACGTGCACAGAGAAATACAGCCCGGAGGCCATACTGAATTTTCTCCTGGACCGGTAGAATGTAATAATTAATCTAGGAAGATTATGCATTTGACATTCATTTACAGAGCATCAAGTTTCTTGAAAGAACTTGTAAAATATTATGTATGAACTCATAGATTTAATGACTTATAAGTGAAAATGGATAAATATTACAAAAAAAAAAAACTAATCTTAAATAAATATCTCTCGGTCTAATGCGAGATCACTGCGTTAGATATCACATTATCTTTTTAAGATTTGATGCGGAGTTTTCGAGAATGTTACATAATACAAATCCGAGCGATTTACTTTATTTTCGAAGATTTCAGCAATTTTTTTTTCTTATTACATTAAGAAACATCTGGGATAGATTCTACATATATTTTTCGAAAAATGTAACTGTAATATTTTATTTTACGAGTATTAAAAGGAGGCAACTGCAAAAGAACTTTTAATATTTTCTCCCCCCTCCCCCCTAAAATTTCTAGATATAAGACGAGAAAATTAATATAATGCATATTGTCTCATTTTTAGACAACAGGAATTTTCCATTCTAGTAGGCCTACTAGAGATATTACTCATTTTATATAAGAGAGAACTTCTCTTTTTTTTTTCAAGTGCAACCGCAATTTTCTCAGAATATGAGACAAATACAAAAGATCTTATCCCATATGGAATGTATCTCATTATAATAAGAGAATACGGCATTTATCTGTAGTTTCAATAAGAAAGTGTTCTTTCTAATGAGACAACTGTATTAACTATTTTCAATTATTCTTACTAAATTTTAATAGGAACTTACATATTTCATGCTTATCTTATTAAAACATTTAAGATTAATATTTTTATTTGGGCTCGTAGAGTAATTTGACTACCTTGTTTTCATGAGTTTCCCACGCATCATTTATCTAAATGGGGATGATAGCTAGAGAGCTCAGAATAACTTGCGTAGCTCATGTTGGCTAAGGATTGAATATTTTAAGTAACAGTAACTAAATATATTCAAATCACTGACTAATTATGGCTGATTGGTTAACAGGATTAAGTAATTAACATATCAAATGCTCTGTTAATTGTTTAAACTGTTCCAGTGTATAGAAACCAACAATAAAATCTCAAATCTTTGTTTAAATTCGTATGAGACTCTCAAGCTCTGACATATTTTAGACAAACACTGAATGTAACTCCATATAGTGTCAACAAAACATCGGTTATTACTCAAGAGGGACTTGAATTAATAACAGTGATTTTCAAGCATTGCATCTCAACCCTTGAATGATTATAACACTTTAACATTAAGTGACACACTTACCGGGTGAGTAAAAATTATGGAACAATACTTGTAGCTTTCCTATTTTTAATTGTATTAAGAAACTCTATAGAGAAAATTTAAAGGATGTGAAAAAGAAAGGGATTATTTTGAACACATTTTCTAAAAATATATTTATCTTTTGTATAATGTGTGCCAAGGAGTCTATTTTAAATGGCACCATGTACTTATTTATCCATTTTTGTTTTCTTAAAGTCTCAAAACGTGCAAAATCGTATTTTTCACTATTTAGGCCTATAAATTATTATCTTGTAAAAATTTCCTTAAATTTGTGGTCTCAAGATATGTGCATACAACAAAGAGAAATACTTAAATATATAAATTTGTTGCTATGGAAAAAAAGTGTTCAAAAATTAAGCTAAGCTTTTGTTTATGATTATTTAATTCATGGCTACTTATTCTCCACAATGATCAATTTATATACTAAATCATCTCTCTTTGTTGTGTGCACATGCATTGGGATCATCAATTATTTGGGTTAATTTTTGTTATTTAATCAACTGTCTGAAGACAGGCTTGTGACATCAATAAAGAGATCACTCATGAGGTAACTAAGCCGGGAGATAATGGGGTGGGGTGGCCAGTTCCTTTCCCCCCTCGATTGCATGCATCGCTGACTAGTAACATATTACACATAAATGAAAAAAAAATATATGTAATTTTGTACGTTTTTGAGACCTGAAGAAATGTAAAAAATAAGTACATGGTGTCATTAAGGAAAGAATTCCTTGACGCACTCCTTATGAATGAAAATCATAGTTTTTGAAAGCTTCAAAATATTCCTTTTTTTTTCCACCCCTCTGCAACTTTTGTACATAGAGTTTCTTCATCAATTTAAAAACGGAAAACCTACAAACAGTGTTTCGTAACTTTTTTCTCACCTGACACACATTTTTGTGCGAAATTGTGCAGAAATTAAGCATTTTATTACCTTTCTGGGCTGTGAAAGTGTATATGAAATTGTTATTATTGCTTGTTATGCATTTCTTTAAGAAAATGCTCTGCCCTGCAGAAGTGGGTAATGGTATACGGGGATTAATTGTGTGACACTCTTTAGAAATGCGGGGATGTGGTGTGATAGCACGTACCTGGCCCGTGGTGGTCTCTGTGACCATGATGTGACCTCAGGAGGGAGAAGAGAGAGAGAAGAGGAACCCAGAGACGACGTCCGCACTCAGAGAATCTGAAGTCTACTATGTCAGAGTGGTGTCGCACCCTCCGATCAGCGCTACTTATTGCCAACCCCTCGGTCCGAAATGTCCCTACCTCGCATCCGGCGTACTCCTAACCCAAATAATTAGCATGGAACAATGAATGTAACCCTCATAGAGTACATTATGATCCTTTTTAAGAAAAATTAAGCATTAGCGAAGAAAATTAAACCAAGATTTTCTGTTTCGCATTATGTCTGTAATACTAGAAACTTGAATAAAATATTTCTCAGTTTTATTCAATTGATTTAACTCGCTTCAACATTCCGGTAAAATATTTGAATAGAGGTATTTTAAAGATCTTAAATTTTCATTACTCATTCAATTGTTTCGCCTAATTTTTTCTTCTTTTTTCTTTTAGCTTTAATCTGTTTTATTTTTAAAAAATTCTGATGATGTTTTGAACCTATTTTAATTTAGTATTATGTAATTTTATTTTATATTCAAATTTGATTAATGACAAGGTTAACATGATAGCTGGAATTTGTTCCAACTTCCTACTATTGTATAACCAACAATGAAACTAATATTAACAAATATGAATACATTTTATTTTTATCTTTGATACTTCATATTTTAATTTTCTTATTCAATTTATTTAAATATTTCATACAGTTATATATTTCATACCGATTTTCTAAATATCATTGCCATAGATTGTAATATATAAGGACGAATGCTTTTAGTTATTATAATGGATGAAAATGCAAATTTTAATCAAATGTTAATTATCATTATCTGAAAAACAAACAATTGTATTGTAAGTGTAATTTCTTCTGTTATATTTCTATATCAGAATATATGCAGCATTCAATAAAATTTTGGAACTGAAAATAAACAACTTATATATACACTACTACACCTACTTGGTTTCAAAATTTGCATAGCTATCTAAAATAAAGTTTAAATCCGACCGATTAAGTTGAATTTAATAATAATTTGACTAAGAATGTCATGCTGGTGTCTATCTTTCTAACTGAAGAAGAAACGTGCTAGAACTTTAGTTTACAATAATAGTTTTCATGAAAAATTTGAGCTCATTGACCCACCATGTCTTCATTAAAGACTGCAAATCAGCAGTAGATATTCGCTGAACGCAAGATTCCTTGCTTAGGCGGTCAGCATGGCGCAAGATCACCGTTGATGACAACATAGAGGCAGTACCAGAAAGTGACACCCATACAAAACAGAACGGAAGAAACAGAAGCACTAAATAGCTTTTCATTCTTTAGAAGTAAATTCTTGTAGAGAGTTCACTTTGTGTCAGTAATTTGCCGCACTTTTTCGCATAAAATACTTATTTTTAAAACGAGTGGTAGATATTGAATCAAATTTTGAAACGAATTTTTGTTCCTATGTCTAGACTATATGATTAAAAAACAAGTGCCAAAGGTTAAGTCTGTACTCTACAAATTTCCAACTTTCAACATTGGCGCTTCAAAAAATTGCCCATATCCTCGTAATTTTACGCTAAATTTACTGCAGTTTTACATATTATTTACGAGTATCATCGGTAAGATATCCAGTCTTACAATCCTTACATGAGTCTTGTTAAATAGTGGTAGTTTTTATTTGTAGCTTAAAGCATTTTACGCAATGTTCTTCTCAAAGATTTGTTCTGAAATAAAAATCCCCTCTGTGGTAATTGTACGGAAAAAATTAAAATTGACTTTGCCTTTATTTTTTTTTTTTTGTTCTTAATATTGCATGCAGATTGATAAAGTATATCGTTGGCTTACTTGTGAAACCTCGTAACTGCGTTCGAGGAAATTGTACACGAGAGCAAAATAACGTCTCATTCTTTTATTTTCCCAACTAGTAAGTGTTACACAATTATTATATTTATGAAATATAAAAAAACAAATGTAGACCTACGAGATGTTATTATGAGACGTACTTTGAAAATATAAATAATTTCAACATTCAGGAAAATTTGGACTTGAGAGATTTTACAATTAAGTTGACAGTATGGGACGATGATCGAGGAACCAAAGAAGTAAATCTCCACCTACATTCTTGAATAATAATAATAATAATAATAATAATAATAATAATAATAATATTATTATTATTATTATTATTATTATTATTATTATTATTATTATTATTATTGTTACAACAGTTGTAGGTATACGTTCAAATAAATTCTTCAATGTAAGAATAGATTGAACTTTTACATTACTGGTGGTGGAAAAGGAAGCCACATCGTTTCGAAGATTGATTTTCGTCTTCAGGTTATGAAAGAATGATATGAGAAAGAATTTCTACTAACATGCTTGACTGATCAAAGAAAGATGGGATACTGCGGAGTATACGAGCAAAGAACCGAAGATTACATAAGGGTTCCAATACAGAAATTTTATGAATAAAACAATGATACGAAAAATAAAAAAATAATCGATATGAAATATTATGAAAAGATAGTATAGTAGAATAAAATATGGTTTAATAAGCCAGAAATTTAACTATCACTACTGGTATATATGATTTTTACCAGCAATATGGCTATCAATTCTTTATTGATAACACTAAAAACGAATTCATAAGGAGAATTAGTAAATTCAGTACCAGTAGTGTATCTCGAAATGTGCATAACTTCAAGCAATTGCATCTTAATGCATACCCTTATAAGAAATATTGACTAAGCGAATTAAGAAGAATATAAACCATGAGTGATAATAAAAAAATGAAGCCTAAACTCGAATAATTTAAAGTAATTAATATACCGATTATAATAATTGCTATATGAACTACAGAGAAATAAATAATAAGGCCTCTAAGTTACTTTTACTTATATAAATTAATGCAACAGTAACCTCAATGAAAATAATGTGAATGTAATTTTTGAATACAAAATAAATAGAAGCATTTTGATACAAAATAATTTTGTGTGACATCAGTAATAATATCGAATATATCGGAATAAATTAAATACAAGATTGTTAATATTGAAGATAATACAATAAATATTTCAAATAAAAAATCTGTGAATTTGTAGATGACCTTCCATATGAATAAAATGTCATATGCCTATTACAATTCTGAGATTATACACGCAAAGCTTTTAAATTCTATGCTCTTCACGATTTTTATTCGACATACATTTTCATAGAGATCTTTCCTAGTAGCTAGGTGTTTATTTTTCGGCGAAGTTGGCGTCACTGTGCTGCACCAGTGCTTCGGCAGAGTTCGGGTGCCGTCGGGGGCGATGGCCGCAGTATTGAGCGAGCACCCTCCCTCGGCGGCGGGATCAATACGGCACCCCGGCGCCGCGGAACAGGTGAGCGCCATTCTGGGTCAGGGATCGCTGGTGCGTCATTAAATATCAGCAAGTGCAGGTGGAAAGGGATCGAAATGTCAACAGCCTGCTACTGCCATGTCTCCCAAATTAATAGGTCATATCCATTTTTTAGGAAGAAATTGTCTTCTAAGGTAGAGGTTGTGTTGGTATTATATTTGACATTTAAAACATTTCTGAAGCTATATGCAGTTTATATTTAAAAAAACTGAAGCCAATCTATCCGATATTCCAAAATATGATGCACCGGCTCTTATTTTCAACAAGATGTCTGCTGAAAGATGCACTGAAAGGAAAGGTAAACGGGAGAGGAGTTCGGGACAGAAGAAGATATCAGATGATAGACGACATTAAGGTATATGGATCGCATGCGGAAACTAAGAGGAAGGCTGGAAATAGGAAAGATTGGAGAATTCTGGGTTTGTAGTGAAATACCTGTCCTTGAGAAAAAAATTATGAATGAATGAATGAATGAATGAATAAATGAATGAAAGAAATATTCAGTGATTCTAAAGTAGCTATTATTGCTGCAACAACCAATCTGTCATTTAAAAATAAAAGAAATTACAGATTGTTGGAAAATTGTACATTCTCTGACGAAGCTTAACAAAAGGATAGTTATCCATGGTACCGGTATACTGTGGATTATCTGATAATTAAACTTCTGACCGTCTTGCTAAGAAGAGAACCCCATGTCAAGTCGATCATTTTCAACAATAAAAAATTAATCAACTCAAAATATCAAGATGCTCCGTTCCTGGAATTCGCTGCCGCTGGAAATCAGGGGTAGTTTAAAATTAGTCGTTTAAAATTAGGTTGTTTACAAATATTTTAAATGCACAGAATTAGTTTTTTTAGTTATAATTTTTATTTATTATTATTATTATTATTATTACTATTATTATTATTATTATTATTATTATTATTATTTAAACAGTCATTACTTTGTTTTTTTCCATCATTACTAATATCTAGGTAATTGTCATTGTCTCAATGTAACCCATGCTGATTATACTAATTGTACTATTCCTTTAGTCGTGTGATTATATTCATATGTATTAATTCTTTTCTTTTACGTTAATATTTGTATACCAGAATGTATTTTCCTGTTTGTGATTATATTCATATGTATTGAATCTCTCTTTTTTACTTTATTTTATTTATTATTATTATTATTATTATTATTATTATTATTATTATTATTATTATTATTATTATTATTATTATTATAAGTTAATACTTGTATACCGGTATGTATTTTTCTTGCATGTGCTTTGATCCTGGTTGAGTGGAAGAGAAGGCCAGAAGGCCTTAACTGTGTCAGGGAAAATAAAACTAAAATAAATAAAAAAGATATACGACCATTTCAACAAAATTTCAAATAATAAAAGATAGGAGTGCCTCAATGTACAAGAAAATAGAATTCCTGACTATCCAAGGAAAAGTGCAGTTTCATTTTTTCGATTAATCACAGAGCATGACTTAAACAAAATTGGATATATATCATCACTTTGTCCATTGTGCAGCCTTCAGGAAAAAATGGATCAGAATCATCATCAGCGATGTCCAGCCTTTTCCTCTACATTCACCGTGTGTGTAAGGAATATTGGAGAGCAAGAGAGTTAATGGCTTTATTACCAAGAACTCAGCATTAGTTAACAAGAACAACAAGAAGAACATTTTAAAAATCTTTTTAGAAAAATTAACTTCTTCTTAAATGTAATAGTGAGTTAATTACAGTAACTGGCGTCTCTGCTATCCTAGCTATTATATAGGCTATATCTATCTCTCCAATATTCATTTCTTAATCCCCTCCTATCCATTGCATCCTTCACTCAAACATGGTCTTCCCTTTCTTCTGCGTATTTTTGGCTGCCATGTCCAAATTTTCTGCGATCACCTCTCTTGGGTCATTCTCCTCATGTGTTCATACCAACTCAATATTTTGACTTCGACTGCCTCAAGTATTCTCATATTGGCGTCTATCCTATTTCTTATTTTTTCGTTCCTCACTCTATTATTGTTAAACCACAACTTCTCCCCTAGTAATTCATACAGGTTTCCTCTGTATCAGTTGAATGATCATTCATCTCTGCTGAGGCATGTGAACATAAGTTTAGCAGTCAGCTGGTAGACTTTGACCCTTCATGGGTTGTCGCGCAATGGATAAGAGTACATGAAGGGTTCAGAACCATAGTGGGCCATATATTAAAGACGTAGAAAATAAGAGTTCAAATTAAGTTATTACCATAATTCAATGGAAACATATAGCAAGTAATATAAAGTATGCACATTAAAACTAAATGATGTCAATCTTCATTAAACTATGGTATTCACTTAAATTTAACCCTTACTTTCTCTGTTTTTATTAAATAGCGTTTGGCCCACTATGGCTCTGAACCCTTCATATATGAATGAATAGAATAGCAAATGATGTCATCAATAAGTTGGCCACAGGTTATTTTGTATAAAGTAAAAATAGATGGATAATAATGAAACCGAAGAGATTAATTTAAAGAAAAATAGATAATATTCATCGCTGATTTAAATTGTCTTAACAAATCGGCGAGACAGGACTACTACACCTCAAAAAGAGGAAAATGGATTTGACGCCGAAGGGAATATTTTTAGTATGATGGGTATTAAAAAATTATTCTATTATCTCAAAGTGTTCCGTTTGTAACTTTCGTCTCTATATTATAAGCTTATAACAAATGATTAGAATAATTTTCTTAGAGTGTTGTCTGTCGGCAGGTGAACGAGATGTTTCTTTGCTTAACGCACAGCGATGCTATTTCTATCATCACAATGCCAGATCGACGCCAAGTGGCACTCAAGTTCGCGTAATTGATAGCGTCTACAGTTGTTATGCAATGCTGTTCACGGAAGCCATTCCCAAACGAATGTGAGACCCGAATATCAATTTTACGTGTTTATAACATACAAGAGTTATTACATTCAAGAATATGAGTGACGTTATTTCTGCTGAATTACTTGCAACTATACTTCGTTTCATTTTTGACTTGGTTAGAAACTAATTAGCTATATTTTTTTTTATTTCTAGATTTAATAGTTTTGAAGGTACGACAAAAGAATACTATGAAATAAAATTAAAAAATGAAGACTTACCAATGAGAGAGAGCTTATACGAACTATATAAATATTTCTGTAGCGAAAGAGGAATGGAAGATACTAGAATAAGGGAAGATTTATATGTATATGCTAGCTGCACATTGCATATTGAAACGTGAAGCACAACTTGGGCTAGTGAACAAATACTAATTGCAACAACATACTAAAATGAGTTCAGTCTTGCACAAAACTAGACGCAAGTGCAAGACAAAAAAAAAAACATCTTATCTATACTAATAATAAATCTGTAGCCGAAATTTTTCTGGTAATTTTCGATTTTCCAAACATAATTGGTCCTAACATATATAATTAACCACCCTGAAACCGAAAATCGCTTTTTTTAATTTTTGTTTGTATGTTTGTCTGTCTGTATGTTTGTTACCTTTTCACGCGATAATGGCTGAACGGATTTCGATGAAAATTAGAATATAAATTATGTTCGTTGTAACTTAGATTTTAGGCCATATGGCATTTAAAATACATTATTTAAAAGGGGGGTTATAAGGGGGCCTGAATTAAATAAATCGAAATATCTCGCTTATTATTGATTCTTATGAAAATATTACATAACAAAAGTTTCTTTAAAAATAATTTGCGATAAGTTTTATTCCTTGAAACATTTTGGTAGGACTGATATTTAATGAGATAAATGAGTTTTAAAATCAAAATAACTGCCATCTAAGGCCGTGTAATGAATTAAAAAACAAATTACTTCGTCTATAAGGGGCCTTGGACAGCAACAATGGGAAGCTATGAAAGATAGCCTAAAGAGAATGTTTCTGTGTTTGTATGAAGTAATATCGGAAGCTAAATTAACCGATTTGTATAATTAATTATTATTTCACCATTGGAAAGTGTAGTTTCTCTAGATGGACATTATGCTATAATGTTATTACAGTAACTTCTGATATAATATAATATAATATAATATAATATAATATAATATAATATAATATAATATAATATAATATAATATAATATAATATAATATAATATGTAACATTATATATAATATAATTTAAGTTATGTGAAGGGTTCAGAACCATAGTGGGCCAAGCGCCATTTACTGAATACGTAGAAAACAATTGTTAAAATTAAGTTATTACCATAATTCAATGGAAACCTATAACAAGTAAAATAAAATATACACATTAAATCTAAATGATGTCAATATTCATTAAGCTATGGTTGCATGTAATAAAAATTAAGAAATATGTTAAAGGAATTGTCATTGCACCAAATGAGTGTCTCTGGACCAAAATGATCGCATTTTAATTATTTGGATGCAATTTAAATTAAGTAACATATTAAACGATTTATCCTTCTAACAAACACGAATGTTCCCTGGATCAAACGTCCTATTTTAATTATGTAATTACTTTATATTTATTTCTAACGGGTGCAGCGGAGCGCACGGGTACAGCTAGTATTAAATATTTAAATTATAGAAATTGTATTAAAAAATTGAATATCTATGTGTAAAATTATAAAGTGTGTAATGTAAGGTTTTAAATGATTATATGTATGTACTTTTTCTGTGAACTATACTACAGTATAATAAATATCCATAAGTATACTTCGTTTCATAATATCTGACAGGCAAAGTAAATATTGCCGGCGGAGAAAGATAATTTCTATTCAACCAATGGCAGAAGTCACATTCCATGCTTATTTTGAAGTTGGGCGGCTTCAATACAAGCTTGGTATGAGACCTCTGACATTGGTTGAATAGCAATTATACTTCTCTCCTCCTCTGCCGGCAATGTTTATATCTCCTGTCAGATATTATGGAACGAAGTATAGGTTGAAACATATTAGCAATAATTACAAGATTTTATAATTTTTTGTAAAAGAGACCTCATCATTAACGATTATGGGTTAGCCTCTTGACCCGCCCCTCTTCAGACTAAAACTAAGAATCAGCTACCTTGATTTCGGAAGTATGAAAAAAAAAAAACATTTGCTTGTTATTTGGTGGCGAATGAGAAAATCATCTACAATATATTATAAAATTCAAAATATCTTGAAAACAAGAACCAACTAAGGATTTTCGTTATCATTTTGAATTCAGACGGTCAAATTACACTGAAATTGATTGGATTTACTTCCGATACATGCAACTTGTTAAAATTTGTTGACTAGTGTTATCAGGCAGTACATTTCACTTGACGAGATGTGTCAGAAGAAGAACAATTGTTTGTGTGCATCTGAAGTCTGACTAGTGTAATATACAGAATGAGATATTTCAAGCGAAAAAGTTTAATACAATTTTGCTCGTTTTTGCTTCCTTTTAGAAAAAAAAAATATATATGAAATATTTCATATCGTATTTTGGAAAAGCTACTAATTAATTTCCAATATGCTCAGTCAACTTAAGCGAGCAGTGCATAACGATAATATATGACTGAAAGTTTTAGTTTTGTCATTTAAATGTGCAGATATTTAGTCTGAACAAATGTAACTTTTCGTTCTTAAAAGAAATTTTAAAATGTTACATTTGTTCGGATAAAATTTCTGCATATTTAAAGGACAAAACTAGAATTATTTCAATCATTTACTATCATAATACGCTGTTCTCTTAAAATGACTGAGAATATTGGGAATTAATTTAATGGCTTTCCCAAAACACGCTATGAAATATTTCATATAAAACAATTTTTATTTCGAAAAGAAAGAAAAAATGAACGAAATTGTATTAAACTTTTTTGCTTCAAATATCCCAAAGAATAATTCCTTGAAATTAGTGACATTACTTACGGTTCACCCTGTATAGCCAGACGGCGATGTATGTAATGGATGGGGAAAGGAACTGACCACCCTACCCCATTATCTCCTGGCCTAGTTTCCTCATAAGTGGTGCCTTGTTGGTATCACTCGTGAGGTTCAGACCTGTCTTCGGACAGTTGACTAAATAACATACTACTCGTATATCCTATTTAAAATTGTGGTTTCTTCATGTAGATCTTTCAAAACTAACTTAGTTTTCCTGTCCTGTATTGCAGTCATTATTTATTTAACCCGATTTACGTAGTTTTTTGTCGCAGTTTTACGACACAAGAAAGAACATTGTTTCTGAAATGAACGGCTCCAGGCAAACGTTGACGGCCAAGTATCTTCTCAAGTCAAAATGTTTATTCATCATAGATGCATATTATCATGTTACAAAAATAATGAATTCTCGACCATAGATGTCCCTACCTCAAAATTGGATTTATTTACACCGCCAGACTAGCATAGCCGAAAAAGAATTTCATCATTCACATTTCCATGTGTTTAATGTCAACATTATTTACACGATAAGATTCTCCAAGTAAAAGTTCCTTACTTCATTAGTTGCAATGTTCATTTTGTAAGAAAAACAAGTATTCTAGCCAAATCCACAAACGAGAGAAATGGTATGTGACTAAAGCCGACGCAATGGTGTAGACTTCGAAACTTGTACCAGAAAAAGAGAAAACATAAAAAGAAACTACTTTCTAACATTGAGAGAGTTTCATTAAACTTGTTCTCCTTGCGTCACAAAAAGTTTTTATGTTATCTTACATCTAAATTATGCGATATTGTGGATAAAAACTGTTCCACTAAAAACAGCACAAGTTTGAGCCACGGAACAAAATTTGTCGTTGACGTAGAAGGCGAACTCTCCGCAGAAAGTTTAATCAATAAAAAAAAGTGCGGCAGAGATGCAGGTAACTTCCACACTTCTAACTTCAACATTCATGTCGAACACAGAGTAAGGAAATGGGAAAGGTGTCAAACAAGGAAAAGAGGAAGACCATACTTTGATCGTTAACAAAATACATGTTGCGAAGTCGTTGCGTGTGCAATGGTCAATAGTCAGTTCCTGCCGTTAGTTCAGACCCTAGATCATATATACCCAAATTGCTCTGCGTTATAGGCTTTGACGATAACAACTTTTGTCAGGTTTACTATGCTGCCATCTAGTTGTTACATAAGGAGTCACGTCATATCTCCCATTTGAATTGCATTAGTGACTGTATTGCCATCTCGTGTTCGTTTACGGCGGACGGGTGGCGACCCTGGCGGTTGTTATCTTCAAAGTGCAACCAATTTTAACATAGGAATGAGCAATCTATATTTGTGATCTGGGGTTCAGACGAGCATGAATGGTTCCCTTTGGACAGATATTTGGTGTTTATATTCCTTCGGACACAGGATTGCAGCAGAACGGTTCCGTTCGAAAACAATTGCTCTTTTAGTAACAATATGATTAACAGTAGAAACAGCAGCAGCATTAATGAAACTAAATCACTTACTGCAAATTCAGAATGAGTATGGCAAACATGCCCCACTCCAAACTAATTTCTAAGCCAGGTACACACTTTCCTTTGCAATACACATCCTTCCATACAAAGCCGATTGGGCTATATTTTATTAGAGTCATCTCACAACGAATTGCCTACCTAGTACTCTAAATTGAGACAACTTATCCTGCTTATGCCTTTCCGTAGTTTTCTTAAGGCGCTAAGGAAAATTTCAGGATGAATCTTAAGGGTCGATTCATAAAACATGGACGAAATCATGGTCCCGAGTAGAGATGAACAACGATCGAGAAAGCAAGACTAACAGCGCCCGCAAAGCCGAAAACCCGCACGACAATGTTCTATACGTTGCGTCGTTGACGTAAAGACTGCTTGTGAGTGTTTTGAGATGTCGGGATTGATCACTCCTGAAGTCCCGAACGTCAAGCAGCCTTGAATCGCTACAGTTGTTTATACCTGACTGAACTTTTATCTACTTTGGCTACTGTTATATATGTATAAACAATGAAGTAGCTTATTTGAAACATCATTTCTACCTTTCAGTGTATAATAATCCATTTTCCGTTTTTATTTAATTACTACGCCCTTATTAAAAGGCTAGGAATTTTCTTTTCACATGTTTGAGATCAAATGTGCAATCTCAAATGAAAGGATATTAACGTTAAGTTTCATGTTTCTTAGAAATGCAAATTTATTTGAGATTTTTTTTTTATATTCATATAACCATAGGTAATATCATATAATAGAACCAGAAAATTTTGATAACTAAGATACTGTTCTGTTTTGTCTTTTTGTCTCATTTCAACATTTATAATATTATTTATCTCAATGATGTATGTTATTCAAAGAAACGAAATATTTCCTCGCCGACCAAATGCTATTTCGAGAATGATGAGCGAGACTCAAAGCGCATGAGAATGACGAGACGACACTCGAAAGACAAATGCTACGAATACAGCGAGCGAGAGCGGCAGTTAGTTCATCTCTAGTCCCAAGCCACGGCTTTCTAGGTCTGAATTCTTGTACGATTTCTAAAACGAAGTCGAGACGTGGTTTTTATATATGGCAACGCAATAAGGAATCGATCTTTATTCCTGATCAACAGTCGATATTAGAAAGAAATGAACATCGGGATTAATATTTTTAAGTAATTGCAGTAGTATGTATATTCTTTTGTTCTGAGAATTCCAAGTCTTGGCATAAAAGCTGATGCAACACCAGGTCGATTAAACCAAGTTAGATTCTTAATTAAATAAATTACAAAATAGAATTGGAGCTAAATAAAAAAATAAAGATAATGCACAAGAAAAAAGTAAAAGCCGAATTTTGTTATATTTTTGTTTTTGTTACCGGTATATATTTACTAATTTACAGAAAATATATGCGTTTAAAATAGTAGGCCTACTAGTATTACTTGCAATTAATATTTAATAGGGAACGGGTTTTTAGGTGTCAAAATAAAAATAAGTATTCATTAAATAATTAGCACAAGTCTAGCGTTTATGTTGTTCTTTATTCTTTGTTCGTAACGACTAGGAACGTTTAAATACCTGAAAAGCCTTGGTCAAGTAATTAATAACTTAAATTATTATGAAATGAATTGATATTAAAATTAAAATTAAATGCATTATGGTTCTATTTTCAGATATACTACTACATGAAAAGCCCCTTTAGCATATAATCTAAAATAGAAAAGAGACAGAATCACTTTTTCTCGATATTCTTGTAGGCCAACATCAATTTCAATTATTAAATACAGTTTCCAAAACTAATGTAAAAACTAGGAATTAAGCTATATCGCCTTATAAACATAAATGCATAATTAATATCAAATATTCCTATATCTTATTTACGTCAAAGAAACAAGAAGTTATAATAAAACTGCAATTTGTTATAGGTTATTATTTAGCATTCTTGCTAAATTTTGATTTCATTCCTTCTAAAATAGAAATCTTCGTCTGAAATTATCGTCGCCATATAATTCCAAAGGTTTGTTCCCGTTTCTCAAATCTAATCGGAAGATTTAATGCTCTTAGCAAATAAGATAATCAACCAGCTGATCTACTATCTCCATCTTGTATATGTTACATGAAGTCGCAGTAAACTTACATCTGCTAAGGTCTCTGCTTGAAACCATGGTTTCGATCTATGGTAAAAAAAAGAACGAGACTTTGTTTTATAAATCTAAACAAGGTTTAAAGCTATGGCTGTGGTCTGGATCTCGTTTTACAAATCAACCCTAAATTAAATGGGCCATGGATCTATACCTCCCGCCCCACAAATTTAGGAATTTTCCAAATTTTCCAATTAAGAGTAGAGGATTACGAACACGTACAAAAATTCTGGCAAAGCATGCAGTAACACTTTTGACAATGTCTACCACAAGATTTATGATAGCCATACATAAATTTTACCACTGAATTTTGAAAGAATGCTGAGGTTTATAGTTTACTTAATTTAGATCATTAAATTTGTTGTAACACATTGAAAATATACTTAAACATAAGATCATACAGGTACATTTTCTTGATAAACCAATGAAGCCATTGGCCCCAAATTTTTACCAGATCTTACATATTGCCTTGTGATAGTGAAACTCAGTTTTTATTTTTATAACTTGAAAATTAAGTTAGTTTCATAATTTTATACATCTTGTGAAAAATTATCTTTTGCAAACTGTAATGTTTTGAAATGCCACAAAACCGACAGATCTTTCTCAAATTAAGTAAGGAGTTAGTTTTTTATTCCAGTATGTATATGTAAGATCTGATAAAAATTTAGTATCAACGAGATCATAAGTTTACCAGGAATTTTTACCTATGTGATCTTATGTTACAGTGTATTTTCGATTTGTTGTAACAATTAAACAAATTATTTTGGATAGATGAATAATCTAAATTATGTAAACTGTATATCATTCAATTCAGCTTTCTTTCGAGCTTTAGAGATAAAATTTGTGTACGACTATCGTAAATATTGTGGTAGATATTGTCATAATTGTTAGTGCATGTTTTGCCATAATTTTTGTATGCGTTCATAGTCCGCTGTCCAGCCATCTGAAATCGAAGCTTTGGCTTTCGTTTGTCTCCTTCGTTAAAGAACACAAACCTACAGTACATTCAGAGACACTTTGATAACAATGTTACTACATCAGGGTGCATCATGAACTATGTTGTGCTAGTCATCCAGTATGGTAAAGAAATTGAAAGCCAGAATCTTTATATTTGCCCTACAGCTCTAGCTGATGAGAAGTCTAGCTTCAGGAAATGTCCTGTCAAACTCAGGTGCTCCAACAGCTTGACAAAATGACAACTCGAATGAAGGTTTAAAGCTATTTTAGATGACTTTTATCTGGCGTTTAGTTCGTATTGATAGACTTTTTTGCATTCGAACTTTCCTTGTGTAAGAATTCTCATGGAGGATTTTGACCCGAAGATTTTGGAAGTGTTTCAAGAAAACAAATGTTCGAATTGGCGGCCGTGTGTGTGGATGAAGTTATGGTATGCCTTAACGATGGGCACTTCACTTGTCTGAGCATGCAGAAAATGATGGACTCGTGAAAAGAAAACTCTGCAGAAACTTTTGCTAGTATAGACGACATGTATCTTATTCAGTTTAGTCTTTCCGTCAACATAGGCCCAGTATTTTTTTTAAATAAATTCTGTATTATTGAATATTTACATGCCGATTTATAGAAAATTAGAAGACATACAATACGTTCTCAGAACTAGTTAGGGATTTTACGTTGTTGTAACGTTTCTCGAACTGTTCTTTCACAGTCTTCTGAGTTTCTTCTCATATTAAAATTATATCCAACTTTCCAACTTAATTCGCCATCAAATATATCACTATCACCTTCAAAATCACTCATGATCGACTATTCTTTTATTTTAACCTGCTCAGCCTCGAATCGTTTTAACCTTAAGCTCAAATTAAATCACGTGCGCATGCGTCAGAAATTTAGAATTCCCAGTTCCTGCCAATTTCATTCCTTCCGAATGAATTCCAAAGCATGTTGGAACAGAAAACTGGGAGTTCACAACCGGTCCTGATTCAGTTCAAGTCATGTTTGAACGCACGTGGAGCAGGCATTTCAGAATCGATTCTGAACCATTCTGGAACAAATCTCACATAAATTAGAGTTTTACTCATTTATTTGGATTTATTTAAATTCCCTGTCACTTTTTTTTCGTTATTTTATGTACAGTAGTGGCAAAAAGAAAACCAGACAGACTCTTGTAGCTGATACAAAAGAATCCTGTGCTGTGTATTGTGTCAAACTGTGGTAATTTCAATATGGATAGTGAAGCCAGAGGTATGTACTGCTATTTGATGTAAAAATACTCAGTTATCTTTGCCGAATAGAAGTAGAAATGTAATAATGATGCCAGATGAAAATAAAACTCTCAAAGATTTTTCGTCTGTAAGTTTGAGGCACTGAAGGAAACAAAAGACGGTAAGAATCGAACAAATGCAATAAATTTCATTGTTACAATTAATTATACAAGATGGATGTGTTTTATGACTAGCAAAATTTGAATCTGTGACTCTGAAATCAGCTACAAGGGTCGGTCCGTTTTTTTTTTTGCCACTACTGTACATGTTTACATATTTCACTTTCGCTTACGTAACTTCTATGACATTCTGAAATTACTTAAGTTTGATAAATTTCCTGTTAATTTCTCTTTACAACTTCATATTTTCTCCATCATTATCATTAATCTTCAAGGATTGAACCCTACAGTGCATTACGCCCTCAACTTTTATTCTCAATCAATACGAGGCAACCACAAATAGCGAAACCCTCAGGGTCTTGGGGTTAGCAATGTCTAAAAGCAATTTAAAGACAATACAAGACAAACAAATCAAAGGGACACACATTCAGTCCCTCAGGAAGGGGGGTAAATTTCCATTTTCCTACTGGAAATACAACACCGGTTCGCTGGTCCTGTAGCTAGAGACGCTATCACTTGAATCGGAGCAAAACACATAGTGATTTAATTAATTTTCCCATTTTGTGTGTTGTCTAAACAGTAGGAGAAGACAAGAGTGGAGCAAGCTAATTCATTTTCATCTTTGATATCATTACGCTGAAACTCTTGCATTCAACTGTAGTGATCAGTTCACTTGTGTAAGCTCGTTACTGCAGAAGAAGACAATGATTGTTGTTGCTTGCAATTCCCGAAGGAGAGAGCGCCAATTCTCGACTCTCAATTGTTTTCGCTGTCTCAGTTGCTTGTACTCGCTATTCAGACTGTAATGATATCTGTGGCGGAGACAATCGAATAAACAATCGAATGATTTAGAAACTGTTTTGTTCATAAGAGATATCAGGGGAATAAACTAGAACAAACACGTGGCTGGTTGAACCCCGAATGGATCCATGCACTTACTGTAGGCTCGTAGTGGTTCATCGCATATACAGAGAGTAGTAGTATGGACTACTCTGAATAAAAATAAATCATTATAAACATGTGTTCAATTTTGAATGGGTGTGGAGTAGAGATAGCAAGGCTAACAGTGCCAGCAAAGCCGAAAACCCGCAAGACAATATTCTATGCGTCGTTGCGTCCAGCGTATTCCGAATCTCACCGGACCGGTGGACAACAATGACGTCACGCTGCAGCAAAATAGGAACAAAACTGCTGGAAGGTTCGATGGCTGTCATGGCGGCTGTATAAGTTGTTGTCTGTGCTACTTTAGCAAGATTTTGGGAAGTTTCCGTACTGCCATCTCGTTCAAAGAAAAGGGAGCATAAACAATTTATATCTTGAACCGGTAGTAATAACTGGTCCGTTGACATGTTCGCTCATAAGCCATTAACATATTGTTTTTACCTTGTGCTCATTACAAACAACACAGCAGAATCAAAGCAGAACACATCGCCATGACACAACAGTGCACGATGTCATTCGTCTGCTAATTCCCGCCCTATACAAGAACCAATCAGATTCACTGATTGCGGCTGATGGAGACTGCCACCACCTCTGCAAGTTGATGGCACCGGTGCCACACCGGTGGAGCATCAGTGACGTCATCGTTGAAATTCGGAACACCGTGATGCCATCAGATTGCTCAGCGCTTAGATTCGGAATACGGTCGTCGTTGACGTAAAGACTGCTTGTCAGCGTTTCGAGACGCCGAGATTGATCACTCCCGAAGTCCCGAACGTCAAGCAGCCTCGAATCGCCACAGTTGTTTATACCTGACTGAACTTCCATCTACTTTGGCAACTGTTATATATGTATAAGTAGCCTCTTTGAAACATCATCTCTACCTTTCAGTGTGTAATAATCCGTTCCTCAACCTTTATTTAATTACTAGGTCCTTATTAAAAGGCTAGGAATTTTCTTTTCATATGTTTGGGATCAAGTGTGCAATCTCAAATAAAAATATATTAACGTTATGCTTTATGTTTCTTAGAAATGCAAATTTATTTGAGAATTGTTTTTTTTTTTCTATTTATATAACCACAGGTAATATCATATAATAGCACCAGAACATTTTGATAACTAAGATAGTGTTCTGTTTTGTATTTTTGTCTCATTTAAACATTTATAATGTTATTTATTTCAATGAAGTTACGAAATCTTTCCACGCCGACCAAATGCTATTTCGAGAATGATGAGCGAGACTCGAAAGACAAATGCAACGAACACAGCGAGCGAGAGCGGCAGTTAGTTTTGGTCATCTCTAGTGTGGAGATACAGCTATTTGAATGTTACGCATAACAAGACTTATAACGTTATAAGTGACAAGGGGGAAAGGCGAATTACTTAATTATTACGTTATTGCCTATTTAAATGGTGTTAATACATTTTAACAGTTCATTGCACTATTCCGCTCTGTGATAACAGCCAATATTTTTCACAGAATAACGTAGAACTATTCACCTGTAGTATGTAGTAATGAACGTATGTATCGCCGCCATAATGGCACGCGCTGATGAGACATATAATTGAAGAGTGTGATTCCAAAACTCCTTCAGTCCATTTTTATGAAAGGTCTGGGCTAGTTATTTTATCAACCGGTCTACGGACTGAGCGAGTTTTTAAGTGACATGTACAATAGCACAAACTTTTAGACAAGGATTGGCGTTGTTTTGGAAGAAAATAAGCTTACAATATAATGATAGAGGTCTCAAAAAATCATATATATGTGTAAATTATAAAAATGGCCAAATGGACTGAGTGAATTTTGGGATCACACTCTTAAATTTAAGTTTTTAAGTTTGCTCGAGCTGTCCAAATTTCAGGACAGTGTTTGGGGGCCTGAACCTCATTAGGAAGAAAGCATTTTCAGTGTCAGTGGATGTGCAAATTTCTGGATATTGGATGTTTGGAGCAATTAATGAAAATAAAATATATGCCTTTTATAAGGAAAGAAAATACAAGAAGATCTGACTATATAGAGATTTGTTCATATAAATTCGAAACTGTGAATAGCTATATTTCTCTTGGCACAGAAATGAACTGTAAGAATAATATTAGTGTTGAAATAAAACGAAGAATATTTTTAGTAAATAGAACTTTATATGGGCTAAGGAAACATCTTACATCTCAACTAATAACAGGAAACAAAGATACTAATGTGTAAGGTGCTATTGAGACCAGTGTTGATTTACACAGCAGATATATGACCGATGACAAAAATGGATGAAAGAACTCTGGGTATATTTGAGAGAAGAATTTTACAGATTATATTTGAACTAGTGGAGGAACGGAATGTATGGAGGAGGAAATATAACCATGAGCTATATAATAAACTTTTTAAAGAACCAGATATTGGAGCAACCATAAAAATCAAGAGACTACAATGGGTCGGGCATGTGTTGCGGGCGGATGATAGCAATATTGAGAAAATGTTTAGCACTAAATCCGGAAGGAACAAGGACAATTGGAAGACCAAGGTTGAGATGGGAAGATAAGGTGAAAAAGGACATACAAATACTGGGAATATGGAACTGGAGAAGAACGGCTTTGTTGAGAGAGGATGGAGGAAGCTTCTACGGAAGACCAGGGCTCACACAGGGCTGTCGTGCCATTGTTGATTGATTGTTGGGTGTTTGGAGCCTGGACCACATCAGCAAGAAAGCATTTTTAGTGTCAGTGAAGACAGAGATTATTGTCGAAGAAGGTCGTATTTCGACATAATTAAAAATCGTGTTTTATATTTAAATGATGATCCATTCACTCGTAACATCTGATATGGGCAATATTGCGGCGGTAGGCTACGACTCCTTGAGGGGTCGTGTAAAGAGCTGAGGGGAGGGGGTCACGAGATGATTTACAAAATGAATAAAAAATCGCATTTTTAACATATATTAATTTTGTATTTAGAAACGCAAAAATAAACGTTTATCATAAAAATTAAAAAAAAAGTTTCAGCAGTTATAAAGTAAATGTGTCTGTTTTTCAGAAACTAGGTTTTCAAATCTTGACTAAGTATTCGATACACACACAAGTTCTAGGAGATTTCTCGCTTTTGTTTTGATAGCAATAACAGATGAGAAACTTATTTCGCATAAATACGTGGTTGCAAATGTTATCAAGTTTGCAAGCTCGGGGTATACTTTTAATGCAAAGTAGTTTGTGAAAAAAGTGTGATTTCAACATTTCATCAGTACGTATAAGTTTCAATGAGATTTTCCTCTTTTTTTTCTAATTTAAACTACTTGAATGCAAATGTCTAGTTATTTATTTAGTTGGTTATTTAACGACGCTGTATCAATTACGAGATTATTTAGCGTCGATGAGATTGGTGATAGCGAGATGGTATTTGGCGAGATGAGACCGAGAATTCGCCATTGATTACCTGGCATTCACCTCACGGTTGGGGAAAACCTCGGAAAAAACCCTACCAGTTATCAGCCGAAGCGGGGATCGAACCCGCGCCCGAGCGCAACTTCAGACCGGCAAGCAAGCGCCTTAACCGACTGAGCCACGCCGGTGGCTCAAATGTCTAGTGACTCGCAACTGTTTTCAATTTATTCCGGAAAATACTCAAAAAGGTATTCTTTAAATTCATACTTTGAGTGGTATCCACTGAGTTTAGGAAAACTTATTCACAGGGATTTGTATTTTGCGAATGGTGTCAGAAACAATACGATAGTCAGTGGTCGCAAATAGAAGTCTCGCCCAAAAGTGGTCGCGCCTTCAGAAATTTTGGGAACCACTGTCCTAGGCTGTTCTACAGAAAGTATTGGATGCCGGAAAGTAAAACCACGTGCTTAGTACTCAATAATATTCTTAGTACGCAATTTTTCAAGAAAAAAATGGTGTCTGATTTTGTCTAGTTCTTCTATAGAATTACCATCCATTTATTGAATTAAGATTTAGGTTAGTATTTGGACCGATAAATTTGACTTTTTCTTTGGAGGTAAAACGTGTAAATAAGTTATATTTAAAGCACCATACAAACATAGCTACCATAATAAAAATGCAGCACAGTAAAATAAGTAAAAATATTGATAATATAGTCGTCCTGGTTGGCGCAGTTGGTATAGCGCTGGCCTTCTATGCCCGAGATTGCGGGTTCGATCCCGGGCCAGGTCGATGGAATTTGAAGAGTCCATTGCAAGAATGGTGGATGTCATTTGGAATACATTTTGCAGGAGAAGCAATTGAAAGTCTGAAATGCTTAGCGCTCATAGCTTAACTGTGATTTTCCTATCATTACTGGACAATGACTATCAGTGTTAATGCCATATTATAATTCTCTATGTACATTCTATATGTCTTAAGCTATGCATTGACAGTCTTGGTACATTTTCGACAAGAAAGTGATATGCATCATTCTTGCAGTGGACTCTTCATTTAAGTGTGCTTAAATACGACAGGCTCATGTCAGTAGATTTACTGGTATGTAAAAAATTTCCTGCGGGGAAAAAATTCCGGCACACCGGCGACGCTGATATGTTTATTTTAGCAGGTTATTTTACGACGCTTTATCAACATCTTAGATTATTTAGCGTCTGAATGAGAGGAAGGTGATAATGCCGGTGAAAGGAGTCCGGGGTCCAGCGCCGAAAGTTACCCAGCATTTGCTCATATTGGGTTGAGGGAAAACCCGGAAAAAATCTCAACCAGATAACTTTCCCCGACCGGGAATCGAACCCGGGCCACCTGGATTCACGGCCATACGCGCTAACCGTTACTTCACAGGTGTGAACACGCTGATATTACCTCGGCAGTTGCGAACGTAGTTATATAAAACCTAACATTTTAACATTTGATAATATATATGCATCCATAATAATACACATTTTTAATATTAGTTTCCATTTTAGTACCTATTTTAACGGTCTATTTTGGATGATTTTATTGTCTTTATTTTCTGTGTTTCTAAATTTTTTAATTGCCTACATGTCAGAGATATAGTGATGACGACACAAGAACTATGACTCATAGAAAGAACATGTGCAGCGGATGCCACATATCGGTAAGAGAAAAAAAGTATGCCATAATCAAAGAAAAAATCTATTATGCAACACAGCACAGGGAGCAAAGACAGCAGTTTTTTTGAGCCTAGGAGTAGAACCTGGTGACTTATTTCTATACGGTTCTGCAGTTCGAAAAAATGTAACAGCGAGCCAATCTGAATGAAGTCACAGACCTAGTATAGAGAGAGGAGTAATGTGAACCAACAGGCACGAGATTTACTTTAGAACTGAATGACGCATGCGCACGATTTCCTGCTTAGTGACGTAAGAGATTTTTTTTATGTTGTAGACAATACAAGAGCTGTTACAATTCCCAGTCGTTGCTAGGTAACGGAACAAAACTGACGCTTTCCCCAATAGCTTTCAGTTTATTTTTCTGCTCTGAAAAGATCAAAAGAACGTTAATACTATTAAAAGCAATGTCGCATAAAATATTGAAAAACAAAATACGTAAATTCCAGTTTTAATAGTCTACCTTATTTATAAGCTTGTATACATTTACGTGAGGCTGACATTTATCGGCCTACAATAACATTCTGGTACAGAAATATTAAGAGAAATTATTGACAAATCAACACATGCATTCATACATGAAGCGTATATGGGATTATTACATTTAAGTTCGCTCACGCATGCTTTCAAACAGATTACGAATCTTCATGAAAATTAAAAAAAAAGAAATCAATATTGGGTTTCATCTAAATGATTGTTGCCATGTTATACTTACAATGCTGGAACAGTTTGGCATTAGTGACAGAAAACAAGCAAAATGTCTTCCAATAGCGTCAAGGTAGTCATATGTTGCTATTTAGTGAACAGTTCGAAGACAGGTCTGAACCCCACAAGCGATACCAAGAAGGCACCACTTATGAGGCAACTAGGCCAGGAGAAAATGGGGTAGAGTGACTAGTTCCTTTCCCCTCCATTTCATACAGGGTGATTCAAGAGGATTTACCGCCACTTACGGAGCTTATTTCCGAAGACATTCTGAGCAAAAAAGTCATATAAACATTTGTCCTAATCTCAATATTTTCAGAATTACACTAATTTGAAATTGTTTGTAAAATGCCATTATTCTTTAGTTTCAAGAGTAAAAGAATATTACAGATAAAGAATGAACTAGTCAGGAGTATCATTTCTTTAATTAGGTAATAATCTGAAGCTAAAAATGTGTTGGGAACTCCATAGTTGCTTCGTACAATATTTTTTTCGATTTTTAACTACAAAATTACATTTTCTTACGCATTTATCACAACAATTGTTACAAATCACGTCACTCTCATACATTCTTTAAAACTATACATTAGAATGCATAATTAAACTGTAAAGATTAAAATCCTTAAATTCATATGATTTGTAACAATTTTTGTGATAAGTGCATAAGAATTGTCATTTTTAGTTAAAAACAAACTCTGTACAAAGCAATTAACAACACAATTTTTAGGTTCAGAACACAAGCCAATTAAAGGAATGACACTTCTGAATAGTTCATTCTCTACTTGTAATATTTTTTTGCCGTGGTATTTTATTAACAACTTCAAATTAATGTAACTTTTAAAAATATTGTGATGACAAATGTTTATATGACATTTTTTGCTCAGAATATATTCGGAAATAAGCTCTGTAAGTAACGGTAAATCCTCGTGAATTACCCTGTATATCGCCGACTAGCTACATATTACACTAGTCAGACTTCAGACACATACAAACAAATTGCTGTTCCTCTGACACATATGGTCAAGTGAGATGTACTGACTGATAAATAGATGTAGGCCTACATATCAGCCAGAATCTCAATCAGAGGATTAGTCACATGTATCATTAAGGAAAATAAAGAAGTTGGTAGCAGTAGAACCAATCATTCTGGTTTATATTGCAGTAAATACGTTTTGTTGTTAAAATGATGTAAATAAATACATAATTTATTAACAATCGCAATACTATCCTTACATAGGATGAAGCAAAACTCAAGCTATTATTGTCAACAAGCTACAAGCGCCTTTATTTGCACAATTATATGCCTGTAATTTCAGAACTATTTGCCCTACCTAGAATCTAACAATTACTTATTTCAAAATGCTATGGTTTCTCATTTATTTTCTACACTGCATATATACCGTAGATTCGTCTCTAACATTTATTGACACGCGTTTAAACGCTGTTCAACATGCAAGTTATTATTACAAAGACAATAAATGTTTAAACATTATACAATTTTGTATGCAAAGTGTTAGTTCTAAACGTCTTTATTTTGTAATCATTTTGTGTATAGCTTTTGTTACCCTTTCCTTGCCTTTTTAACTTATCGCGAGTTATTAATGAATTTAGAAACATTTTTTCTTTGAGTTCCGTTACATGCAGGATGTACTGTATCAGGTATCGAGCAATTTATTGATAGTTGAAGTTGCCGCAGAGCTGAATATTAAGGGTCCCATAAAAGCAAAGACTTACTTGACCACTGGCAAATCTTCTCATGTATGGACGAAAATGATTAAAACTTTCGGCCTTGATGTAAGTCGCCAGTGTTCAGCGACTACTTGAAATTTTTCAACTGTGGCACTCTCCAAATCAAGCGGCACGAAAAAGTAAACGTATACAAACGATAATGTGGGCATGTGGTCGAGATTTCATTGTTTCGTTTTAAGCAGTTCTCTCTAGAGAAAAGGCGACAAACTATGAAAATACAGATTTGAGAAACTGCTCTCATGCATTTCTATTGGAATTTATAGAACTGTATAAATCATTTCTGTGCTTATGGCAAATTAAAATTAAAAA
Organism: Periplaneta americana; assembly: GCF_040183065.1. Taxonomy (NCBI): domain Eukaryota; kingdom Metazoa; phylum Arthropoda; class Insecta; order Blattodea; family Blattidae; genus Periplaneta; species Periplaneta americana. Next base: position 95,546,256 of record NC_091129.1, read on the forward strand.
TGCTGCTAAGAAATGGCGAACAAATGAACGTAAACCACAGTCTAGTATATACAGTCGCGAAGCTCAATACGTAGTAAATATGCAAACATTAGATAGTGCTCACCACTAGGATCGCTAATATCGCCTCATTACAGGCAATGCAAAATAGTACCGTCACAGTCTATTGTTTCTAGCATCCTCAAAACTCAAGCTTCGTGACTGTATATAGTAGACTGTGACGTAAACCATGAAGAAATAGTATTTCTCGAGTGATCGCATTTCTGCATGGAAATTATTGATTTCAACGACCTCTTACGACTTTTTGGCGAACTTTAATTCTAGGAATTAAGTCTGAACGTGTATAGATAAACATCCAATTCAGATACACCTCTCGGAGGTACGTTTATACATATTCTCTGATGAGACTTTGCGTGTATGGGGTCTTTGCACATTTTCGTGTCTTTACATTTTCTCTCGAATAACCCTTCAGCATAAACTTAAGCTGCGAAGAATGAAAATAGCAAAATTTCAGTAAAATATTCGAAACTTTTATAATCAGTGCGCACACGCAGTACAAATTTCTAATTCAAATAGTATGCGGTCTGGTTCCAATTCTTGATCATATTAGGTGCAATTACGGCTCCATCTCGAGAATATGAAATTAGTATCCAATTCCCTGTTAGCAAGTGCAGTCGAAAGTTAGTATTGACAGACATGGTTAATAAACTTTGCACTGAACACACAGAAAGGGTTATAAACTTTCTTCAGCAGTAATTTATTTTAATGTAATTTGTCCACTCTATTAAACAGATGTTATTTTATATAATGAGACATTGTCACTTGCACGTCACTCTCTATTTCGGGAAGACATTCCATCGTGTTACTTTGTTAGTATCACAACAAGTTTGCGTTGAGCGTTACTTAGCAGGCAGCATTTTCTGCTGTTATTAAATCAGACACGCAGTGTCTTACCCCCAGACTAGTGAGTGACGGGAACTTCTTCTTGAACATGATGGGGTTCTCCTTCCAGCGGATGAAGAGTGCAATGATGACAGGTGGTCGACGGGTCGCTCGTTGTTCGCGTGTGGTGCTGGCTGCAACACGAACACTTGATGGGCTAGCCACTCACTTCACACTCACAGCACTACAGATCACTGTGCAATGTACAAGCTCTGACCTGTATATACAATTGCATGAGGGTTCTGGGGAAGGTCAAGGAATACCAGTAATCATCGTCATTGAAAAATACAATTATTATTATTATTATTATTATTATTATTATTATTATTATAATTATTATTATTATAATTATTATTATTATTATTATTATATTACTTATGTCTTCAGTTACTTCAACATAATCCGCGCTAAAGGGAAGAACGGAATGAGTTCAAATTATTATCATTATTTTAAGTAGGTTATTTTACGACGCTTTATCAACATCTTAGGTTATTTAGCGTCTGAATAAGATGGTGATAATACCGGTGAAATGATCCGGGGTCCAGCACCGATAGTTACCCAGCATTTGCTCATATTGGGTTGAGGAAAAACCCCGGAAAAAACCCCAGCCAGGTAATTTTCCCCAATCGGGAATCCAACCCGGACCGCCTGGTTTCGCGGCCAGACGCGCTAACCGTTACTCCACAGGTGCGGACGCCTATTATTATTATTATTATTATTATTACTATTATTATTATTATTATTATTATTCCTGTTAGCTTCTATTAAGTTTAAAATAATATTATTTTAATAAGTATTCCGCTATTACATTTTTTGAACAAGATTGAAATCCAATCACTCATACAAATTGTGTTTTAATTTTATTCAAATGGACTGGCACTTTCGCCCATTCGGACATCTTCAGGTCCTTCAATTATATTGACTCTGTTGAACACTTCTTGTATACACCATCTTAATTACAAACAATCATTTTATTACTATAACGTTAAAAATGCTACAATTTAAAAAATGACATTGAGATAAATACAATTTAAATATAACTGACATTGATACGTATAAATACTTAGATATGTTAAAATACAAAGAGTTGCGATTATTGAGTTTACAAAAGTAAGTCAAGTATTGACCAAATTATTTACAAAAAAATTTGTGAGCGTTATGCGATCAAGATGAATATTTATGTCGTAACATTATACAGCTATTCATTTTACTATACAGTGTTTTGGTATATACAACATTTACAACATAAACATATGTGAAAGTTATATACATATAAATGCATTTCGAGGTATTTAGGTGTATTAGAGCTGATTTTTATTTTTCCTACTATACATTTGTAAGCTCTTGGTGCCTGCTTTAAAAATGTGTCTACTTTTGCTTTTATTATCTTTTATAAAGAAATTGAAAAATTATTTGCTATTTTAAGCAATTTTAACAACAGACATTTTATTGCCTTCAATTTATCCTTTCATGTGCGAGTTATGTTGACTATCCCACATATGTAACTCTTTATAGAACTTGTTTAATTTATAAACGGAATTACCAATAGAGGAGAGTTGGCTAAAACAAGATGGTACGGCAAAACAGAATACCATGTTTTTTTCTTAGGAAAAATGCTCCCATCTCTCAAACGAGGCATTTGTTCCCTTCCTATACGCAAGCTCTTCACTGGGCAGCCATTACTTGGTGAGAATTTTCTCGTGTGCGTGTGTGTGCGTGTGTGTGTGTGTGTGTGTGTGTGTGTGTTGTGTGGATCAGAATTTAGAAAACGCCGTGTTTCCTAAAATATTTCCTTCATTTTAGGGTGTTCATAATGAGGCATTTAACTTCAATAGCCAATAGGTAAGTGTTTGAAATAATTCTATACTTATTAGCCTTCATTTCTAGTTCAGTTAAATTCGATATCTTTCTTCGTAACTATCGGTGCTTCACATTTTAAATTTCAGCGCGTGGTCTGACAAAACGAGATACCACGTGGTTGGCCAAAACGGGATAGCGTCTTGTTATTATGAAAATTCCCCAAGCTAAGTATAAGGTAGGACCAACAAATAATGGTAGAATACGAGACAAGGCAGCAATATTGACCTCTTCACCTTGCAAGAATGAGCTTACAGTAGCTGTGGAAGCAAGGGTAAGAAAAATGGTAAATAAATTAAACTCAAAGGGTGCTATGCATAGACATTTCGCTAGCCCGCGCCTCGAGCGTGCTAAACTAGTTCCGGCTATCGAGTGATTACTTGTACAGGATTCATATCATATCATAACGCTAACACTGGTTTATGAATATGAAAAACGTTAGTTCGCTGATCATCCACCCGAAGCCCGCGCTAAGAATGTCTATGAATACGGCCCTAAGAAATCGGCAGTAGGCCTAAGTGTGGAAATAAGTTTTCTGTGGAAAACAAAAAGTCGAAAAGCAATTCAAGAAAAGTTAGGTCCACTGATCCCTTAAACAGCTCTGAGGAGGAAGAAAACGAGGACAAAGATGAGGCATGTATTTATTGCAACGACCTCTATTCAAATTCAAAATCGGAGGAGGGGTGAATCCGGTATGCTCAATGCCAAGAGAGTATTCACGAGGAGTGTAGTGGCATAGATCCAGAAGAATGTGATGAATTCATATGCGAGTTTTGTAAATGAATATTTCACAATTTGAACAATTATAATACTTATAATAATTAATAGCAATATATATAATGTACAAATTGACATAGAAATATTTTTTTTTGTTTATACTCATGTTTTGTTTGCAATTTTTGTGACTTATTCATTAATATTACAAACATTTCAATTATTATCCTCTTAAGCATTGTGGTGAAGAGCAAATTTTCAAATCACTTATTAAAATACATTCCTTAAGGAACTCATAAACAATAATTGTTTTCTTATTCCTCTCAGTGATCTCTAAGATATTAGCTATTTCGCGCTAAGTATCTTGTTTTAGCCAATTCTCCCCTACACTCAAAATCTTCTTCTCCTATCGCCCAGCCAATTGCCATTGGTAAAACGTGTAAACGTATATTGTCTCTAAATACTGGCTTACAGGAAATAAAATCCATCAGATGATCAAAGCTAATATTACAGTTGTGGTAGACAGAAGTCCATCTGCGGCATAGGCCTACTGGCTTGGTTCAAAAGTGCTCCAGTTACGCCAGTTGAATTAGAACGATTTTTTCCGTAACGAAAACTGTTCTATCATATAGAAGGCAGAATTTAACATCAGAAAAATCTAAATATGTACCTTGTGGTAATGTGCAACGAATATCAAGGTATGTTATAAATTAGACGATCAAATATATAATCTCTTTTCTTAAACTTAAAGTGTTTTTTCATGCTTTAATTGCCTCTTATGCCTGCCTCTTATTCCTTTTCATAGATTTACATTACCATTTTTCATCTTGTCTACCTATTTTAAGTACACCGTGTTCTTCTTATAGGTATAATAAAAATATTTATAACGTCAAAAGTACGCGTTCAAATGAGTAAAGGTTGGTACCATTTTAAAGAAGAGGTCTGAAAGTTTTAATTCATTGTTGTTAGATGAGTCATGCGTGACGTGCATGCGTAGATCATTTCATTTGATAAATCTTATCGTATCTTGCGTCTTGGGCAGTGTTGTCAACAGGACGGAAATTCCGTCAAAAGTGACGGAAGTTCAACGTAGCGGAAGGGAAAAGAATGGCTTTGACGAGCGATGGATTTTCTGGCGGAAATTACGATTTACATCGTCTTTTGACTTTTTTAGCTGCTGTCATTTTATTTGTTTAATTTTTGGGGGATTTTATTTTTTCATTGAACTGTGCCGTACCATGTTAAAGAATCGCCTGTTTCAGATTTCCTCGTAGTAATTAAGTCAGAAGTTGACAAATTAATATTTTAATCAAGATTGGTAATTAAATTGTGTTAAAATTTGTTTTTATTTGTATACAGATATATTAAGTGGGTCGTATTTATTTATTTATTTTAATTTTGACGGTTTCTGACGGATTTCCAGGTGTTAGACTGACGGGGATACAATTTATGTGTTGCCAACTCTAATCTTGGGGAAGAGTTAGTCGCCATGTGGACACCACAGCAGAAAGTCTTTTGTGTGCTATCATTAGCAGAACAAAAATCTGTGATTCATGTGCAGCGCCTGTTTCGTAGTAGGTACAACCTTAGAGCGAGGGAAGCCGTTCCAACGCATGTATCAATAATGAAATGTGATGGGCAGCTCAGAGGAACGAGAAGTTCGTTATCCAAAGCAGGTTAAACATTCCAAGCGTAAAGTGTCTGAGAAAGAGGATCGCCTTATATCGTATGGCCTGCCAGATCACCAGACCTAACCACCTGAATTTTTCCAGTGGGGATTTGTTAAGGACCAGGTCTACAGGAGTCAGTACGTGATTTGGCAGACTTACAGGAAAGAATTTATGGTTTAACTGTTGTCAATAATGTCACACCACAGATGCTTCGTAACACATGGCTCGAGATAGAATACCGGTTGGACATTTCCCTTGCTATTAATGGAAGCCATGTTGAGGTTTATGGGACATATGGTAAAATAATTTCCAGTTTTCACTCTTTATAACATTTGGTTTCATCAATAAATTCTTATTAGTTCAGAAGTTATAGCTATCTTTTTATTATACTTATAAGAGGAACATTCTGTATTATAAATACCTAACATCCAGACTCTAGTGAAATTTTCTCTGTGTCTGTAATTACTGATAGGAAGGCATCCCGCAACATCATCTTTCAAGCTTTAAGGCTTGTTACAGCGCTCGAGTAGCGCCGAAAATTACGTAACAGCTCAGAAATTAATATGACAATCGATAGTGGGTTGCGGTGCTAAGGTCAAACGCTGGCAGAGAGGCTGAAATTTTTAGTCCATTACAATAATTGAATTACGACGTCGATGTTTAGCAGCGTGCAGAACTCGACGGCGCTGCGCATCAGGAGTTAACGAGAATTTTGTTTCGTGTCATACAAGAATTAAAATGTCAGTTTATATACAGCAAATTTACAAATTCCACCCTCCCCCACATAATTTCTGTTTGACCTGTTCATTTTATTTTCTTTTATATTTAATATCTTCCATTTTACATACTTTTTATAAGTAGGTCTAGATCCTGTTCACGATAAAACTAGAATCATTTTTCAAAGGCATATTGGGTCCGATAAGTACTGGCCTAATTATTACAAAATAGATGTATGAGGATTTGTTTATTACCGTAAAATTACTTACCAATTATCGTAAACCATTCAAATCATTAAGTTATGACATAAGATGAAATGTATTATTACATAGCAAGAGACGAACGTTTTCTCCATAAAAATGACATCATCAGGTCTCGCAACGACGAAATCACGTAATGACGAAATCTGATAAATTTAACAAACTATCCTTAATATATGTAAATAGGTAGACAAAATAATGTCATAAACAAAATATTGTAAATATGACTTACATGGTTATTAAATTATATGTACCATCAGGGTTCAAAAAATAACTAAGTCTATAATATAAAATGAGATAACATTGAAGATAACAGACTACATTTAACTAATTGTACATCGGCCTAGTCTGTTATCCGCAATGTTATCTCATTTTATAATTTAGATTTGGTTATTTTTAAACGCTGATGTTAATTGATAATTGATAAGTAATTTGACGGTAATAAATAAATCCTCATACAGAACCATTTTATTTTTATAAAAATATATTTTAAATAAACGTATAATAAATAAATGTATAAACTTATTTTGCAGCATGAAGGTCACAAATAAATAAAAATACTACACTGCATGAATTTCAATAAAAACATATACTGCAGGTATTACATTTCTATGCTAGACAAAATACACTCTTTATAAAAAGAAGAGACAGGTACGATTAATTCTGTTTCTCCCGTTTCGAATTTATCTTTGAAGCAAGTCTACATATTCTCGTCATATCACTCAGCCTTTTATGTGGGAAGAGAAGTTGTAGGAATGAAAGCAAAGAAGAGAAAATCCATGGCAAACGATACGAAATCTTGTTACACCAAGGAACTCAGATAGATGCTACTGCTCGTGTCCTTACTTCATAATCAGCTAACATTCTTACATTGCCTCCCCCCCCCCCAAAAAAGGAAAATATTTACGCGATTATATTTTAAGTCCTATACGCCTAATCTAAGTAAAGATTAATAATTATTGGTCCTACAGAATATATCTGTTATGGTAACAAAGATTATTAGAGGAGAACAATTCGCTCCGGCGCCGGATATCGAACCCGGGTCCTTGGTTCTGTGTATCAAGTGCTCTAACCACTGAGCTGCGCCGAAGTTCAATCCACAGCACCGGATCGAATCCCTCTCCTCTAGTGTTTTTCCCTTTGTGGCCTTACTCCATGTTCGACATATGTGTTGACATATATTAAGTCAACTGCCATTATACAAGGAGCGCACTCAATTAAGGGACTTGGTGGCCGGGATTCCACAGTATATGCACTGTTGAGCGAAGAATCTACGTAAAGATTAATTTTTGATCCCACAGAAGCTATCTGTTATAATAAAAATTGTTATCTTCCAATAACAATTATTTTAATTTTGCTGTTAGGCATACAAACAATATTCTTCAGCTAGTTATTTCAGTTGCAAACCTACAAAAATACTTGGGGGATAAGGATGGATCGAACGTAGATTGAGATAGTGGAAAGAAAATTAGACTCATCAGTTTATATTTCTTGTGCACGAGAAGATATCAGAGGGCTTCGAAGTAAGAACGATTTCGTAGAATAATATAGTTATTTCGTCAGTAAGTTCACGAGAATCTGATAATATTACATATCCAAAATCTTAAAATAGTAGTAAAAGTACACTACACTACTCTGGAATGAACATATATCTTTTGTCTGTAATAAGTTATCTCGAGTTTTATACTTTCTGCGGAGACTTGTGAATTGTGTAAGTCAACAAATTATTATGAATGTATATTTTGGTCTTTTTCATTGTCATTTACTATATGGTACACATATCTGGGGCCTCTCGTCTAGTGCCAGCAAGATTTTTATAGTGCAGAAAACAGCTTTACGTATTATGGCAAGAAAATCTCATTTTGAACATTGTAAAAGCTTATTTATTAATAATTATAAAATACTAATTTTTCTGGAATTTGTATCTTTGCTTGCCTGATTTTCTTAAGAGAGAATGTGGATAAATACTGTAGAAGATCAACCATTAATGATTCTGGCACTAGGTCATGTGATGATTTGAATTTTAAATAATGTCGCACTTCCTAAGCACTGAAAATTGGGAAAACTATAGGAATACAAATTTTTAACGCGTTGTCTGTTAATGCCAAATATGTTGCTCTTTTCCATTTAAAATAAAGTTATGTTAAAGTGGTTAACTGATTAGGCTCTTTACACTTTTGACGAGTTCTTTAATGTGGAAGTGAATGATCTTGTCTTTTAATTTATAATTAATTTTTAGTTTGTAATGTTTCTTTTTAACGAAGCGAATTGTAATTTTAATTATTCAATGGCCAATAAATATTATTATTATTATTATTATTATTATTATTATTATTACAAAGTGATCGATCAGTTTATCGCTGTGCAAAAAACTTAATAAACTTAGAATCAGATTATGATTTCTTGTCTCCTGAAAGAACCTTTCACTTAAATTAACTGTCAATATCGATTTTACACCCGTTTTTATCAACCTATGAGCCATGATCTCTTACCTATTTTATTAAAAATTAATTTTGAAATGTATATACATTTATTTCTTTGCTAAATATTAGTTTTATATTGCTGATTAAAAACCTACAAATCTTTAACTGCCTGCGATTCGCGGACCACAGTTTCCGACTGATCTAATGATTAAATCACACACACTAAAATAAAGGTTACACCACTTTCTCTTCAGTTATATAAAAGTAAAGCAAAAAAAAATCTGAGCAAGATAAAGAAATCAGAAATTTTAGTTCGATAAGTTTTTACATGTAACAGAATATGGAACCGTTGCAGATGTTTTCATATTGAATAGGATTGATCGGGGGAAGGAGGGAGTTTGAACAGAAAAGCCGATCACATTACCACTATCGACACTTCACCAGAGGAGGATGTCACACGTATGGTACATAACTAACAGCAAAAATCACCGTATCATCAGCACAATACAAGCACATCACACGCTTCGCTCGGGTTTCCTGTACTACTGATGCAGTCCCGTGCTTTGCTATAAATAGGCTTGTATCCTGAATTCAGGCCAGCGACCAATTTTAGCCGAACAGTGGCGGTTGTGTTAGGGATCAGGAATTTAATTCAGATCAATATGTTTTCAAGCCTACATAATGATATTTAAAGAATATACGCTATCACTGAAAAATTCTGCTATAAAAGTCTGAACGAAAAAACACCAGCTCTGGATGTTCTCCTTTACATGTTTCGACTAATTTCTGCTATTGTATATATACATATATACAGGCTGAAGAATAAGTACGGAATTATTAAACATATATTGATAATTGAAGTGGAATGCAACCCATTCTTTTCAAATAAAATGTATTTTAGCCTATATAAAGTGTTCCAGAATATTCTTTACAATCTTCGATGTAGTACAGCACGATTTGTAATTAATATAGAGCAGAGGTTTCCAAACTTCGTAGTGCCAAGGACTCTTTAAATCTTGCGTTTAATTTTGACAGCCTCTGTAAAATATTCTGCATAATTTAAACTTGTAAACATATTCCACTCATTAAATAAGTTATTTCCGTATTATAATGAATTGAAAATCCCTAATAAATTGTTAGCGATATTAAATATTAATATATTTATCTTTAGAAGAGATGGGGAAGTTCAAATATTTGGAGCAACAGTAACAAATACAAATGACACGCGGGAGGATTAAACGCAGAATAAATATGGGAAATGCGTGTTATTATTCGGCTGAGAAGATTTTGTCATCTAGTCTGCTGTAAAAAAATCTGAAAGTTAGAATTTATAAAACAGTTATATTACCGGTTGTTCTGTATGGTTGTGAAACTTGGACTCTCTCGCTTTGAGAGAGGAACATATTTAAGGGTGTTTGAGAATAAGTTGCTTAGAAAAATATCTGGAGCTAAGAGGGATGAAGTTACAGGAGAATGGAGAAAGTTACACAATACAGAACTGCACGCATTGTATTCTTCACTTGACATAATTAGGAACATTAAATCCAGACGTTTGAGATGGGCAGGACATGTAGCACATATGGGCGAATCCAGAAATGCATATAGAGTGTTAGTTGGGAGGCCGGAAGGAAAAAGACCTTTAGAGAGGCCGAGACGTAGATGGGAGGATAATATTAAAATAGATTTGAGGGAGGTGGGATATGATGATAGAGAATGGATTAATCTTGCTCAGGATAGGGACCAATGGCGGGCTTATGTGAGGGCGGCAATGAACCTCCGGGTTCTTTAAAAGCAAGTAAGTAAGTAAGTAAGTAAGTAAGTAAGTAAGTAAGTAAGCAAGTAAGTAAGTAAGTATACTTTATATTACTTGATATATGTTTCATTGAATTATGGTAAGCACTTAATTTTAAACCTTGCACTCTTCGTTTTTCCTCGTAATATATGGCGCTTTGCCCACTATGGCTCTGAACCCTTCATATTAAGTCAACTCTCATCACACAAGGAGCGCACTCATTTCAGTGACTTGGTGACTCCACAGTATATGATATGTATCAATACATAAGTCGAACATGAAGTAAGGTCACTATGGGAAAATATCAAAGGAGAAGGATTCGATCCAGTGCTGTGGATTGAGCCTCGGTGTAGCTCAGTGGTTAGAGCGCCCAAGGCGTAGAACTGGAGACCCGGGTTCGGTCTAAGGCGTCGGAGCGAATTTTTCTCAATTAATAACCAATAGTAACCATAACAGATAATTCTGTAGGTCCAAAACATTAATCTTTACGTAATACTTAAATTTTTAGTTGCTTCCCTTTTGAACTGGCTCGTAGATTTCGCAATTTTGCATTATATCAGGCGTTCAGATTTCATTAAAAAGGAATAAATAGATCGTGAAAATGAAATTACAAAAGCACAAGCATTTACTTTCATTTCGCATTTCATCGCACTAGCAAAAAATCACCATCCCTAATCACGAACAAGTCATAATCAAGTACTACCACAGTCACGAAGCTTGAGTTGTGAAGGTGGTAGGAACAGTAGACTGTGCCGATACTATTTCGCATTGTCTGTAATGAGGCGATATTAGCGATCCTAGTGGTTAGCAACTATCTGTGGATGCATATTTACTACGTATTGAGCTTCTGACTGTATATAGTAGACTGTGGTACTACACAGTTCCACCTCACACAAGTGCTTAGAACTGTGCAGAGACCAGGGTAACACGGGTAAGTAAAAGCGATCCTACCGGCAAAGTTTATAATAACTAAAGATTGGTTTCAATATTTTGATAGTTACCGAACTTGTATGACGAGGAATGCAATGAATAAGACAATTGCAAGTGAGAGGACTTGAGCGCGCCTCGGTGCCTGCGGGACGGCTATTCTTACCCCGCGGTTATTTCTGTTTCTGGAAGTGACATCAGATGTCCCCTGCCTCACGTTCATCTTTATATCCGCGTGTGTTGCAACTCAGCCGTCTGACATTCGAGTTAGCATGCGAAAGCGGCGGCGGCGGCGGCGGCGACGTCCTGCATGTTGCAAGGCTGCTCCTTCACTCCACGTGCTGCCGAGGCGTCTTCTCTCTCTTTTCCTCTCTCCCTCCACCCTTATTCGCTCGTTCTCCTCGTTTATTATTTACTATTAATTCAAGGAAATGGAGGTGCGTCATTAACAGAACCACTAGACTAGAGTGTTGGCTTTCCACGCGTCACCTGGCTTTAAATCTCAATTTTTTATAAACAAAAACCACTTCCGAGACAGATTTTCTCGTGGTACTTCCACTTCCCCCCTCACAATTAAATTTATCCATAAATAATAATTCTGGTGCAATACGGTGAGCATCGTAACATGTGAGATCCAAATAATCGGTGGACAGAAGACAAGAAACGATGAAAAATTGGCAGCAGATTCTTCAAATCCCTATAATTGAATCGCTGGTTACAAAAACACTCTAAGTTATAAAATACACATTTCGTGAAAACGTGAAAAACATGATATCTGGTTAATGGATTGTTATAAATAGTTAATTTAACTGATTATAGAATTCCTTGGTTATACAGTCTGATCCGTTTGGGTATGGATAATATTAATTTATTATTATAAAGCTATTATGATAGTAGGAACAATTTCTTGCTGGTTATATTATGATTAAAAGATGGGAGTTTCCATATATGACAGTCAACAATGCATAATCTGAAAGGACAAATCAAAATCGTAGATGATTAAAATGGCTACTAAAAATCAACAGCGGGTACAAAGTATTCTTTGGTATGCTAAATTTGAGAGTGTTAAAAGAGTTCAAAGGGAGTGAGTATGGTGTGCGTAATATACCTAAATACGATTCCATAATGTTGTGATATCGAACATTTGTAGAAACTGGTTCTGTGTTAAAAAAAAAACATGCAGGAGGTCGCAGGCGAAACCCAGTACCAGAAGCAGCTATCTCTTTCCCAAAAATCCCCAGATCTAATCCCTCCTGACTTATTCGTGTAGGGTTTTGTTAAAGACATTGTCTATTCACAGAAACCCAGGAAAATTGATGATCTGAGAATAAAAATTACTCAAGCTTTTCAACAAATCACCCCTCCTATGTTACAACGGACATGGGCTGAATTTCATCACCGGTATGAGTTGTGCAGGGTGCGCAATGGAGGTTATGTTGAGCTCTGAGGAATCTCCCATCTTTCAATGTTGTATGCACAAAGTTTCAACAATAAAGTTCAGTAGTAAATGTTTTACGGAGTTTTTATTTTATTCATACCCAAACGGATCACCCTGTATAATTCCTTATTCTTGATAATATCCCAACGGTTCAGATTGAAAATTTAATTACAAATTTGCTAAAAAAATAATTTTAAGACATGGATTGAGGTTGTTTTTGTAATCATTTCAAAGTAATTGATATTTGATGTATAAATAGTCTTCAGATACTACAAACTATAAACAAGCTTCAATTAAACCTTTGAAAATAAGTTAGTGAGCGTTTTAAATGTACTAACTACACTTGTAGATCGTGATATTTTGCAAATTTGTTTATATTACTATTTATTTTGCTAGCAACTGAACATTGACACCACTATTTTTATGTTCGAAACCCTTAAGATAATATGTATAAAACAACATTGACATTACGTTTTACATAGTATTCTATAGTATGTTTCACCATTTCTGCTACAATATGTCTTATATGACTTGCACATATCGTACCGGTATCTTGTAATGCCTGGTCATGCTCAACCTTGCTGGCAATGCTTAAAAATGCATTTGCATTCATCACCAGTCACTATTTTAGGGATGTTCTTACCACTACGGTTAATATGTTCTTCACTAAGAATTCTGCCCTTTTAAGCAACTTTTCTTCTATATTCCGAAGTAAGTTTTGCTCTTTTTTTGAAATCAACACCAGTGAGCTTCTCCATTCTGAACATACAGTACATACAATTGAATGTGATACAGTAACTATCCATTTGAATTAAACGGGTAAAGAGCTTTCTTCTAATAGAGCCAACTGCTGCCTTTTGAGTGCAAAACAACTACAGTAGAATCCTGCACTTCGGGTGTTTTTACTTTCAATGCAATGCAATATCGATGCCTTGTGCTTCAGAGTACTTAATTGTCACTGCTAAGACTGATGCATCTATGTACGAAGTAGCCATTACAATGCTCAACTTATTTTCAACCAAAATGTGACTTAGGCCCGGTTCCTTCAACCTTTGTTAAAATGCACCTAACATAGCGTTAATTAACTGTAAGTTAAAAGTATAAATTGCTGTTAAAATATTGCGTTTCTTCAACTTTACATTTCACATTTTAACATTCTGTTTGTTAACTCACTATTAGGACAGAGATTCTAGAGTTTAACCATAACCTATAACCAAGTATAGCCTCAATTCTGTTTTCTGAACTCTGAAAACTGCGATTCTCGCTTGTTTCTGTTGTTTGATTCAGAGAGGATAGAAGTCTTTCTATTCTCTCAGATTTGATTTATGCTTCTTTCCATCGTCTGTATCAAAATAGCATGGAAAGGCGTATTGGTATTGCTGTTGTGAAATGGAAAACACTGGAACAAAAAGAAATCGTGGGACTAATTTCTCTTCGTTCGAGAGAAGCTTTCTGCTGAAATAATTTTGCAGTATAAACCAGTTATTGAGAATAAACAAACAAACGGATCTAAGTTGAAAGCGAAAAGTGAGGTTTGGCAGAAAATAGCCTATACCTTTGTATGAACTTCTGTTCTGTTAAATCACAGAAATCATCCGCTCTGTTTATGTAGTCATGGATATCATTTTCTAAATAATCAAGTTACAAAAGTTCAGCATCTAACGCACCAGGCATATTGAATACTTCTATGCTAACAGAGAGTTAAATGATTTAACTGCATGAAATTGAGCAGCTAAATTAACATGGGTTTTAACAGCCTGTTAATACTAACAGTTATTGAAGAAATGCTTCAACTGTTAAGTTTACAGTTAAAATGGAATAACGCACTGTTATAATTTAGCTAAGGTTGAAGAAACCGGGCCCAAGAATGTTTTTGCAACCAGCAATTCAATTACATGAAACGTTTATTCTGTTCGTGATTATTATTTTTTTTTATTTATTTATGTCTATAACAGGGCAAAGCCCAATTACAATACGCAGTACAAATATTTGCTTAGAACATAAAATTGGAGATAACAGGAAAAAAAAAAGAGATAAAGCAGATACAAATGCAAGATGCAAGTGTAAATATAAATGAAAAATGGAAAAAAAAAAATACAGACAGATACTACCTAAATAAAAGACACAGATATATTGTGAGCATGGTTGGGATTGGAAGGATGTATGGATTTTAAATAAAATTCTGACATTTCTTTTCATTGTCTTCCTACTTCCAGCATTTGAATTTAACAATACGGAGCCTTCTCGTTAGTTACTTGACAACTGTCTTCTCAATCTGTTAATCTGTCAGACTGTTGGTATCCATCATATCTCTGGGCCTGAAATCCTGTCCATACAGTCACTCACTCATCTCTATCTCCTAGGAGTTGTACACTTAATGGGCCAGCCTGTATGGTCTATACGCTGATGGACATTGTCTGTCCCCTCTGTACATACATAAACAATATCGATGCAAAGTGATCCACAGCCTCGGTGCATTAATTCTAGAGTGGATGCTCGAGTCAAGATTATGAAACAAGTAACGAGTAAAAATCGGGAGTAATTTAATTATCCATGCTTTCTCTTATACAGTGTGTTTCAGAATTCAATACACAAATTGGAAGAATTATCAAATGAAGGGTTCAGAGCCATAGTGGGCCAAGCGCCATTTATTAAAAACGGAGAAAGCAAGGGTTAAATTTAAGTGAATACCATAGTTTAATGAAGATTGAGATATAATTTAGTTTGAATGTGTATACTTTATGTTACTTGCTTTATGTTTCCATTGAATTATGGTAATAACATCATTTTAACCCTTGTTTTCTACAGTTTTAGTAAATGGCGCTTGGCCCACTATGGTTCTGAATCTTTCAAATATAGTAGTTGTTTAGTCAACTGTCCGAAGACAGATCTGAACCTCACAAGTGATACCAACAAGGCACCACTTATGAGGCACCTAGGCCAGGAAATAATAGGGTAAGGTGGCAAATTCCTTTCCTCCAATATAGCAGTATTGTGTAATATGAGCGTATCTATTGGTAAAACTAAAGCACAGTCCGTCCAAACTGTTATGTCGCAGAGTCATCGAAATGGGAGAAATCACATGACAGTTAAGGATGGTCCACAATAAACTGGGAACGGAAACTACAACGAGAAAGAGAACAGGAATATTGTTGAAATAAATTTATTTAAATGTGAGCATTGACAAACGACAAGCTTGCCAGAGCTCGGGAAAAGGAACGTGAAATTTAAATTGTGAATGCTCACATTTAAATGCATTTTAACATTTCCGTTCTCGTTCTCGTCGTTTCCGTTCCCAGTTTATTGTGAACCAATCTTTACATACTTAACATGACCTTTTTCTTTAGGTTATTTTAAACAGTTGTATAGTATAACGTGTAAATCTCAATTCCGAGCAGTAGGCCTAAATGTGTTCAGGAAATAGCTAAGTCACAAGTTTTTACAGATGGCAGCAGAAATGGGAGGGGGAAACTGAGATGATACAAAACCACTCGGACGGACAGTAGTACTTAGTCTTTGAAGGAAAATGTTTTATAAGAGCATAAATAGTTATACTGGACGGGATTATTGAACAAGTGAGCTCCTCTGTGTAATAATAATAGTCTAACTAATGTAAAGAAAGAGGAAATCTAAAAACCAATTCAAAGATACAATTATATTAATGAAGTATTAAAAGGTATGAGAAGAGATAAAGTAAGTAAACCAATGTTATTGTATGATGGTGAGTCTTGGATCTTGAATAAAAATGAAGAACTACGAATTGAAGCTGCCCAAATGCGAGTTTTGAAACCGCTGGTAGGGTTGACTAGAAGAGACTGTATTAGAAAGGATAATATTCGTCAACAACACGGAATACGAAATATCACTGAAGATATAACAAATACACAGAAAGAAACAAAAAATTGTATACATACAATAGAAAGAAACAGACGACCTAAGATTGCACTTCAATATAAACCAGGAGGATCCAGATGGATAGGACAACCTAGAAAGAGATGGATAGACCAGTACTTCTAAAACGTTACTTCAGAACAGGGAGAATCAGTACCCAGACCTTGTTAAGGAAGAGGAAGACGAAGACTTGGGAGAAGGAGCTTGGGTGGCAAGACAAAAATTTTTTGTTAAACAAAATGGGGTCAGCGAATCATCGTTATCTCGCTGAGCAACGATCAAATAGTTATCAGTAAAAATATGGTAAGGAGCACACTAGAACTTAGTTTTTTCTTGAATTATAGCCATTGTTCAAGTGTCCCCCATTCACCGGCAAAAAATTCTCATAGCGGCTTACCATGAATTGTCTGGGTTTTCCAACATCCCTAAAACATCAAAGATCTGGTGATCTTGGTGGCCAAGCAAGCGGTCCAGCACGACCAATCCATCGGTTAAGAAAGATGGCTTTCAGAAACTGTTCAACCATTATATTCATAATAATAAAAATTAAGAAAACCAACTTAAAATGTATTGTGACACTCTACTTAGACTGACCTCAAAAAGTTAATTAATTCATACTTCCATGACTATTTTCAAACTTTTGAGCCAATATGAACTGAAAATTTTGAAAACTTTTTCGCAAGGAGACATTGTAGTGACGTCAATATAAAGTCAGTCATTCAATGTTCTGCCCAAGGGCAGGTCCTTCACTGCAAACCCAGCTTTCTTCAATATTTCCTATTTTCTGCCTTTCTCTTTGTCTCCTGAATGGATGAAAATTGCAGAAGTTTTAAAACTCACACAAGTGTCTCTTTAAACCAAAGCCATATATATATTATTTTAGATATAAATTATTTTTAATCTAAGTAGTATTAGTTAAGGTCTTGAAACTTAAAGAATTTGGCGGTATTTTAGTTTTTTAGAGGAATCTGACCCTTAATCGATAGTCCCTATGCATATTTAATTGTGGTTAACATTCCATTTAAACTGTTAAATCATTGCATATCCTATCTTCGGGGAGTGATATGAAAATACTAATACTTACTTACAAATGGCTTTTAAGGAATCCGAAGGTTCATTGCCGCCCTCACATAAGCCCGCCATCGGTCCCTATCATGTGCAAGATTAATACAGCTCTATCATCATACCCCACCTCCCTCAAATCCATTTTAATATTATCCTCCCTTCTACGTCTCGGCCTCCCTAAAGGTCTTTTTCCCTCCGGTCTCCCAACTAACACTCTATATGCATTTCTGGATTCGCCCATACGTGCTACATGTCCTGCCCATCTGAAACGTCTGGATTTTAAGTTCCTAATTATGTCAGATGAAGAATACAATGCGTGCAGTTCTGTGTTGTGTAACTTTCTCCATTCTCCTGTAACTTCATCCCGCTTAGCCCCAAATATTTTCCTAAGCACCTTATTCTCAAACACCCTCACCCTATGTTCCTCTCTCAGAGTGAGAGTCCAAGTTTCACAACCATACAGAACAACCGGTAATATAACTGTTTTATAAATTCTAACTTTCAGATTTTTGGACAGCAGACTGGATGATAAGAGCTTCTCAACCGAATAATAACACGCATTTCCCATATTTATTCTGCGTTTAATTTCCTCCCGAGTGTCATTTATATTTGTTACTGTTGCTCCAAGATATTTGAATGTTTCCACCTCTTCGAAGGATAAATCTCCAATTTTTATATTTCCATTTCGTACAATATTCTGATCACGAGACATAATCATATACTTTGTCTTTTCGGGATTTACTTCCAAACCGATCGCTTTACTTGCTTCAAGTAAAATTTCCGTGTTTTCCCTAATCGTTTGTGTATTTTCTCCTAACATATTCACGTCATCTGCATAGACAAGAAGCTGATGTAACCCGTTCAATTCCAAACCCTGCCTGTTATCCTGAACTTTCCTAATGGCATATTCTAGAGCGAAGTTAAAAAGTAAAGGTGATAGTGCATCTCCCTGCTTTAGCCCGCAGTGAATTGGAAAAGCATCAGATAGAAACTGACCTATACGGACTCTGCTGTATGTTTCACTGAGACACATTTTAATTAATCGAACTAGTTTCTTGGGTATACCAAATTCAATAAGAATATCATATAATACTTCCCTCTTAACCGAGTCATATGCCTTTTTGAAATCTATGAATAACTGATGTACTGTATCCTTATACTCCCATTTTTTCTCCAATATCTGTCGAATACAAAAAATCTGATCAATAGTCGATCTATTACTCCGAAAACCACACTGATGATATAACAATAGTATTTTAAAAACCAATGAAAATTTAATTTCTTATTGAATATTATGTAAGGGGATACTAACTTTTGCGTCATTCTGGTTAACAATGGTTAAATTGGTTTGGCAGTGTTCTAAAATGAGTTCCATCTATGCATTCATCATTCGTGTGAAGTGAGAAGATTCAGCGGGTGGGCACGGGTTGACTATCTGTAAGCTAGCTCATCGAACTACTGATGCGTCACTAGTGAAAGCCCTGAACAGATAAATACCATGGGATCCATTGGAATTGAACCAAAGCCTCTTGAATGAGAGAATATCAGCTGACTAGCTCCCTGCTGGGTTTAACAATAAAAGACTGGAAACAGTGCTGGAATATCGCCGATGCATGGCTAGTCTTACCAGCAAACAATAGAGCGCGTGATAAATTCGTTGGCATCATAATCCTATCACAAGAGTTTCATGAATAAGAGTGCAGGGAACCGGAATTAATGGTGAGCAGTATCGATCGCGACGCGGCTGCCATCTCTTGCGCATTGCACTAACTGCATAGCCCCCAGACACAACAGAGTGGCGCTGCGAGCTGCTACAGCTGGGGGTGACGCAGACCCGGGTGTCGTAATATCTCCCTCTTTCCCCTCTTCGTCCCGAACTCCTCCGAGTGCCTTTACTTGCTTACAAGAGTTTTTTTTTTTTTCGTAATATTACCCACGGCTACGCAGCGTTCTGCATTCGTATAGATTCTCGATGGTAAATTTACGTTTATAAAATTCCATTTTCAACAGAAGTAGAAAATTCAGCTCACTAACGTCTGATGCATCGGCTTTTCGTACAGTAATGTTCAAATATATCTGACCTACAATTTTTTGATCGTGTAAGTGAACTTTCTACCACGGGAAAAGTCAGAAACAAAGATATAACAAATTCACAAACTTTGAAATAGTTGTCCACACCTGTGGAGTAACGGTTAGCGCGTCTGGCCGCGAAACCAGATGGCCCGGGTTCGATTCTCGGTCGGGGCAAGTTACCTGGTTGAGGTTTTTTCCGGGGTTTTCCCTCAACCCAATTTGAGCAAATGCTGGGTAACTTTCGGTGTTGGACCCCGGACTCATTTCACCCGCATTATCACTTTCACCTCATTCAGACGCTAAATAACCTTAGATGTTGATAAAGCGTCGTAAAATAACCTACTAAAATTTAAAAAATTGAAATAGTTTTCAGTAGGTGACCCATTATTAGGACGGATAAAAAAGTATTTGGGGAAAATGATGTAGGTTAAGAATAAATTATTTTAATAATTGAGAGTATCAGCGATTTTCCGCTAAATGTAGTTTTTTTTACAATCATTAGAAGAGGATGAAATTTTTAATTTTATAATACGGGTGTATTTATGTACTGTTCTCCAACCAGGAGATCAACCGTGAAAGGAATGTGCTTACTATTGCGTCATCTATTGGAACGAAGTACCTAAATAATATTACCTTTATAACGCCAGTTTAAACACCATGCGCTCTCCTGCATATGTTATTTCCTGTATGAAGAGATTAAAAGACCAGGAGATTAACTGTGATCTAATTTTGTAACTACGGTAGTATCAATATGTCTGTATCAATGTCATAGTTTGTGCTGTGAGAGCTAGCCAATAGAGATAAGAGTACCCACGTGTGTGACCTTATGACATCTTATGACATCAACATTCATTCACAGCATTACCCTCCTTCGTCTCATCCGGCAGAGAGTTTCTCGTGGTTGGAGCACAGTAGTATTGGCGACACTGACTGTTACCTTCGTCATCTATTTATAGAAGTAATAACTAAAGAAGGCATAGTTACACGAACAAATTATCGATCACTATCGATTAGTGGGGTCACGTATCTTTGAACGTCATTGTACACGAGATGCAGTTAAACCCAAATAATTCCAAATCATTGTGTTCAAAGTATCACAAGATTTTTGGACTTTTGTATGGCGTTAGATTTAATCCAACGCTAGATGCACATAGGCTCAGTCCATCCGTGGTGCGAACATGAGGGGTCAGCTAGCTGCCAATTCACTTTCTTATGCCTCAGTAGAGGTGAATGGTCACCCAACCAGAACGGAGGTATCATGTGGCCATTATGATTTTTCTCCTAGTCATTATAGCTTGTTTTCTGAACAGAATTTTGCTACGTCATCAGGAATACACATGGAAAAGGGAACGTATCTGTAATTCTCCAATAGTTCCAATAATTCTTGATAAAGGATTCAATAAATAGGTTTTCTTTCCATGCTTTACCTAGCTATGACATAGACAATTACTGGGCCGGACGGATTATTCCTAAGCACTACAGCCCATTTAGGTTTTGACGTTGAAATAAGTCTTTGAAATCGGTCCCATATGGATGCCAACCTGAAGTATTTTAACAGTTTTCTACATGATTTCCCTACAACCCACTATCAAATCTGTTTCTCCATAAGTTCCTATCCTCCACATCCTCTTCAGCCAACCCTTTATAATCTTTTTCGGTCCACTCTTTACAATCCATTCGCATCCCATCCATCCACTGTTCCTTAGGTCTTCCCTTTCTTCTGTTGCCTTCTGTTTCCTACTCCAGTATCTTCTTTGATATTCTATCATCGTCTTCACATGTCCAAACCATCTTCTTTCTTCTATTACTTTAACCCGTAATTTCTCTAATATTTGTATTTCTAACTTTATCCCTCATTGATTTTCAAGAGACCCCTGCTCCAATAATCCATCTCGGTTGCTAATAGTTTTCCTTTCTTGTTGTCTGCCTGTTGTCCAAGTTTCCGCTCTCTATAGTAATACACTTTGTTCTAACGAATGAACCATATATAATAAGCTTTTTTTTTTGTTGAACATTTTTTTCTACCCCATAGTACTGACTTTCAATTATTTGTCTTCCTTCACTTATTTTATTTTCTATTTTAGATGCATTTGTTTCATCGGCCACTAATATTGACTCTCGTTTTCAATCTCCAGTTGTTCATTAATACTGATCTTTAATATTAAATAAGTTATTATGTTTTATTTAAATTAGCATTCAGTCTCCAAATTTTGTATTCCTCAATTAATTTTCTCGTAATGTATCACACATATTCATTGTTTGGAGTGATTATTATTTGGTCGCCTACGAATGATAATTGATGCAAATAGAATTTTTAATTTATAGAAATTCTAATAGTTTTAAATCTTTTGACCAGTTTCGTAAGCAAATATTTAACTTATAGTAAAATTTTCCAGTTACTCAGTTTATTATTATTAAATTATTAATCTCCTTTACTTTGTAGTTAATATGGCGTAAGACTGTTGTTTATTGCAACATAGTAACAGACGGAAAATATGTTAAGACCTATAGAAACGAGATAAAACCCTACTGCTTTGTAAAAGTGGAACTTAGATTCACTGTACACTGGCGTTCAAATGTATCCGACTTACGATTATCTGATCTTATAAGTGAACTTTCTAACCACGGAATAAGTCAGAACCAAAAATACCAAATTGACAATGTTTTAAATAGTACCGCTAGTTCTCAACAGATAGGGTGACCAGACGTCCTCTTTTGTCCGGACATGTCCTCCTTTTTAGGTCTTTTTCCGGGTCCGGGAGGATTTTAAAAAATCAAGAAATGTCCTCCTTTTCGTAACTAGTATGCCTGATATTTTGAAATTATTTGATTTGACGCCATTTTCAAGTAATTTGCCTGTAGGTGGCAGCAGCATCGACGGAATATACTCTTTACCAACGATCATAACTCTCTCTGCTCCTCCTTGTTATGGTCGTTCCTCAGAGGTAGAGAGATCGAGGTGTGAATATTAATCTAAATATATTTTCTCTATCCTCTTTAATAATAATTACCTTGACTTTCATAATATATGTAGCTAACTATAAAATCATTATTATTAAGTTTTTTCATAATTATTTTGTAATAAAATGGATATTATCATACTTTTAAGTATGATATAAGACTAAATCTGTACTGTAAATATTTTGTAATAAAATAGATATTGACGTAATTTAAAGTATAATATAGGCCTAAGCCTAAATCTAATTAGATATTTTCTGTCCTCTTTTTTCGAACAATGTCCTCCTTTTTTGAAGATTTGTGTCCTCTTTTTTATCGATGTGAATCTGGTCACCCTATCAATAGGTTACCGTATTAATGGGACGGGTAAAAAATGTGTTTGGAAAAATATATGAAAGTATAAATTATTCTCATACTCGACAGTATCAGTGGTTTCGCGTTAAATCTAGTGTTTTTTTACAATCATTAGAAGGGGATGAAATTTTTAATTTTATATGTACGATTGGTGAAACTGACTTATCTTCGCTATCTATTCACAGAAGTAATAACTAAAGAAGCCACAATTACACGACCAAATTATCGATCAATATCGATTAGTAAGGGCCAGTGTA
Organism: Periplaneta americana; assembly: GCF_040183065.1. Taxonomy (NCBI): domain Eukaryota; kingdom Metazoa; phylum Arthropoda; class Insecta; order Blattodea; family Blattidae; genus Periplaneta; species Periplaneta americana. The sequence goes on from NC_091129.1 coordinate 95,569,591, forward strand.
CATGTAACCGGGAATGCTATTACTTTAATCACAGCGAAGACTTTAGTAATCTCAATTCTCTTGAGTATATTACCACACCGATACGTGAATGACCGTAACACTGGACTATCTGCATTGACCCCATAAATTTCTCTGTTGGGACTGACGCGAACTGCGGTTTAATGTGGCTGTGCTTCATATCGTTAACATGTCTCGTTTAAACCATTACTGCTAACGCTTCGCTGGCACTCATTAGTTGGCAGAATAATACAGGGCAACAGTTCACTCTGTGACGAGATGTGCTATTGTGGTGCCAGAAAACCTTTTAGCTTCAGACATTTCAGGCATGGTACCATAAAGTTGTTTTATTATTACGTATTACGTCAGTTGCTCCAGTTTTATTCAGTACAACACAGATAGGAGACGTATGGTTAAAACATAATTTCGTCCAGGTTCCATTTCATTATCGTCATACAGCATTCCGCGATCACTGTGGAGACGATTGGTTTAGGGACGAGCGGGGTTGACTGCTTCAAAACCTAGATATACGAGTGTAAGGGGTGTAAGTGCCATCCTTTTCACAGTCGTCGGGGAAGGTCTAGAGGATCAAAAAATGTCCATACAACTTAGGGTCAAAACTTGGTAGTTTTCCCGGAAAAAAATATTTCTTTTCTTACATTATTTGCGTTACACTGCTTATATCGTTAGTAAAATTACATAAACAAGTAAGCTATCAGTAAGTATAGCTAGCAGAGAGTTAATATTAGTTTAAATAAATATTTGTGTGTTCTATTACGTTTTCGTGAAATTAAATAAAAATGCATGCTTAAATTTGTTAATATTCTGGCGTGAGAGACGTGGCAACGTGTTCAGCAGGCAGTATTCTGCACAGACGTGAGTACGAGTCAGCTGAGTTCAAGCTCCCTGTCCATAGATCTACTGCAGAGCGGATGATAGTTCAGTACAGAGTATTCGATAAACAACTTACAATGTCATTTATAGTTTATGAATATCATACGTTAGTAATTTATGGAGAAAGTCGTAATTCAAGTGAGACAAGAAAGATGTACTGTCAACGTTTTCCTCAAAGAAGGAACTTTTGTAGCAGTTTCTCAACGATTTTTAGAAACTAGGAATCTCTTACTCCGTTTCGAAAATCACACAACCGGGAATTTGTTTAAAAATGATAGTGCTTTACGGAAGCGGGAGAGAGAAACATTTTGCATTAGAAAAAAAGTTCGTGTAATTTTGTGCATAAAACCATAATTATTTATTTTTTAGACATAAAATAAAAAATGGAGCAATACAGTTACATAAAATGTAAATCTACCATAATGTTGTATTAATGAGATTTGCTGCTCGTTTTATGTAAACAACAGTATTATCATGGTCAGCTCCTGCATTAGAACAGAGCATCTGTACCGGAGAAGATGAGTATAAGAATTATTAATGTGCTTCACTTACAAAGGAAAGAAAATCTGGATTAAAATATTGTGAATTAAGGCAGATGAAAGAAGCCATGGAGCTGCCTTTGGGGGTCAAAATACGTCAAGTATAAAATCTGAAAACTAGACGTAACATTCGACTGCGATGCAATATATTGGGGGGGGGGGGCTGAGGTAGGATGACACACCTGTCAGCGTCGGATTCACGAATTCCACCTACGCCACCTATCGGACTTGGAAATTATTGCATAATAGGGCGCACAATGGGCCAAAGGGTGCCAATGTGTATGGAGCGCAGCCAGCGAGCCCGCCAATGTAACCAGGGCTGAGTCAACAGGAAAACAGTAGAAAGAGTCGCATATATAAATATCATTCTTTATGTCAGAATTTCTCCAAAATGCCATGGGTCATCGTAATGTCGACAGAAGCCACGTTCCACCAGTGGCAATGTTTCCCGGATAGGTGACAGGTCCTTCTCGGTAAATATGATTTATGAAAAGTGATGGTGAATGTTTCATTGGATTTGGAAGGAGACAGGTTGCGATCCTTTGAATTAATAACACCCAGAATTCACCTCAGACACTTAAGAAACCACGCACAACCCAAATAAGAATATTTAAACTCTCGGATCGAATCTCGGACCTATGCAGTACCAGGTGGAAATGGTTAAGTATTTCTCCACTGATCTCGGTACAACTAATTTTTACCAACGAGATATGAAAATTGATCTCTTATTGCTTGTAAAGCCTCCAGATTCATCATCTGGACTATGCTGGTATGACAGCTTGAAGAAATAAGTTTCTGATATCGCGCCATCTATAAGGGGGAATTCAATAGTATCTGCGACAGGTGATAAATAGCAGAGGTGACTTTTGACGTCGGTGGAACACAATCGATAACTCGTCCCGCCAGCTTTCGCATTAAACAAATTGTATTCTTTCCATGCTGAAAATATACTGAGTCATTGTATTACTGTTACAAACTTCTAGAGATGATAGACGAGATCATTATGACCAACTTTCGTATAGGAATCCATGTCAGGAAAAGTTTCATTTTGTAATTACAGAATGTTATACAGAGTGTTAAAAAGAATTCAATATTTTAGGAGATGGTAGTATGCACCAAGACAAGAAAATGTCTAATAAACGTATGTCGTACAACACATATTCTAAGATCTGAACACTTGTACATAGGAGGTGCTCAATGTGGCGTCTATTTTAATTTCCATAATTTTCTTCAATGTATGCCATGATGTTACCCTGGTAATTTTGTAGACATTACAAAGTTCGTGCGAATAGGTATAGAATCTGCATTAAAATAACCATCTGGCATCGAACTCATGGTCAATGCATTACAACCTTATCTCAGTTTACATGTAGCTCTCCTTTTTATATGACGTTAGGCATGTTTGGGCTAAACATTATATACAGATATTGATTTTAGTTTGTTTACTTTCTTGTTATCACGGGAAGATTCATGTTAAGTCCTCTGGACCCTTTACATCCGGAGGTTACATTTGTTGTTTAATATATGTTTTTAACAACCTTATCATTTCGAATATTTTACATACGAATATTTTATAAAATTTAATTATTTTGAAATATGCTATGCAATTTATCACTTGGGGTCTTAGTTTTATTATTTTATTGGTTCGTTTCGAATACTTCCTAGGGTCTGAGAACTGCTCACAATTATTCTTTACAAATCATCTTGAGGATACTGCTCGTTTTAACCGTGACAACGCTTTTTAGTTCTTTTTAGCATTCTGATTATTGTATTGTGTTCCTGTTTTGTGAAGAAATTTAGATAAGGGCGCAAATAGCCATAGTAGTTGATGCCCCCTTTTTAAACCCCACTAACTAACTTCATATTAAGAAAACTTGCTGAAATGAATTTTATTTATGGAGGGGCAAGTGGAAATGAGAGAAAAGCTGTATGGTTATAGGCGTATAATTCCAAATACAACTCAGGACACCAACTAGCCCATACCAAGTTTATAAGAATTTAACAACGCTTACAGGAACAAGAGAGGAGTCTGTAACAAAAGTTCAGAAAGGTGGCCTTTAGTTCTATGCTAGCTGGCTACACCAAATACACATATCAAGATTTGTAATTATAAAACGGAACGTTTCCGGCCATGGGTTGTTACATGAAAATTGTTCATACTGATCACTTCTTATCACTCGTGTGATTGCACAGTCGATCCAAGAAAAAATGACTCTTGCTCCGATCAGAATCAAATATTTAACGCGCTACAAATGTATTAGATATATTCTTTTAAAAACAGTCTACAATTAATTATTTAAAATGTTATTAATAATATTATACACTTCATTTAAATGAACTACTTCCATAATTAAACAAAATCTATTGAAGTGAATGAAACAACTCAACAGTTTATTTCAATTTCACGATGTTTTATTTATACAATTGAATAATATTTTAAAAGTTACATCCTTCAGATGAGCTTCCCTAGTCGCAATGCATTACCCCATCTGATATGAAAGAAACTGGGGTTCAGTCTCGGCTAGAATTTTTTTTTATTGTTTAATTTTTCATTGCGTGATTTATCTTTTAAATCATACCAGAATTCTAGTTGCCAGAAAATTGAATTAAATAATTATGTCACGATGAGGATTCGAACTTATTTCAGAAAGATTCCAGAGCCAAAGCTTTGGGTCTGAGACAATTTGTAGTCTTGCGGACACTCGCTGGAGTAAATGTGTCTACCGCAGTGGGCATTTCGAACCTACTACAATGGACAGTTTACTGTTATTTTAAACAATTATTCAACGTTGTTACAATATAGAATGTTGGAAAGGAATGATTTACTCCTTATTAGTGCATATCTAGATTGAAACTATTAAGACAACTCTTTAAAATCATATTCTCTTGTGAACTCAGCTGTTGTCTTCCTGCACATGTGAAAATCTGCTTTACTGGAACATAGAAAATTCCAACCGGCCACTGTTTTTAATTACAGCCGGCCATTTTTTTGGGGGGGGGGAGGGAGGACCACTGTACAGGTGGGAGGTTTATCATCCCTTCACACTCTGGGCCTTCATCGCCTGTAATGAGAATGGCTACTATTATCTTGTGAACTCAGCTGCGGCCTTACTGCGCATGTGCTAATCTGCTTTTCTGAGACTTAGAAAATTCCAGTCTACCATTTTTTGGGGGGGGGGGAAGACCACATCCCTTCACACTCTGGGATTTCATGGCTTGTAATGGGAATGGCTACCTACCTATTATGCTACGAGAGCAACATCGGCAGAAATGGAGTTGTCTGATATGCACCAGGAAAATGTCTGCAGGGGAGAACGCTTTCGGAGTGGAAAAAGTCAGTGTCGAGAGAACGGAATTAAGGGTATTTCGTTCCTCAGTTTTGAAGATACGAGAGAGGTGGGAAAGGATAGATAGAATTGTAGAAAGACGGAGAGAGATAATGGAGAGAAAGAGAAACGGAATTTTTTACTTAACAACTCTTGAAAATTATATAGTATGCGCCAAAACAAATAGTACTGAAGTTATCGCCCATCTGCTGTTCATGTTTCCCTAGCATCCAAATCTATATATATAATTTGAACTGGTAATGGAAATTACGGGAAAACGGCTGAACGGATTTTAATAAATGGCCCCTCATTTTGAAGCTTGGAACCCAAAGTTTTTCGGAAAAATAGTAGTTTTCAGTGAAATGTCAATTTTTCAACATAATTTTCCTATTTTCCAAAATCCATCTGTTGTCAGTTTTGAGAACTAGCTAATTGCATTCACGGCCGACTTGATGCTCTCTTCGCTTCTTCTTTATAAAGAAGCAAAGGGAGCATCAAGTCGACCGTGCTGCATTTCAGAATAAAACAAAACAGACACATTACACGAAGGCCATGATCTGCAAGAATGCTGACATATTTAGAGCTCAAATTAAATTGGTTATTAAAAACTTAACTTACTAAAAATAATTTACAGGTTCGATTCTGTGGTGTGCAATTTTCTGGGTACAGCTGTGTATCGGATATTAAAAACTACAAAACTTGAGGTGGTTTGATGACATTATTACCATTAGAAATGAAATATTATTGTAGTTAATGCCATGATGTGAATATTTTTCATTAATTATACATATTAATGCTATATTGATGATATGAAAGTGAAACGTTTTGGGGTTATATAAGTAGATGTAGAGAATAACTTAAATTAGATTTTGTTTTCTGTATTTTACTGAGTGGCGGCTATATAGTATATGTTACTGAAAGCTATAAAACTTACGTAAGATAATAATATTAGTAAAAATCAAATATTTTTATAGCTATTAATCAAGTGGAGTTGGATCTTTTTCATATATTTAATGGCGGTGTGGTGTAGATATTTATATGCGTGGTTCTCTTCAGTATTGGCTCGAGAGAGAGAATCTTTCATTATTATGGAAGCAAATAACTTTCAGAATATCTGGTATTCTTCATTGAAAATAAATCTGAAAAATGTTTATTTGAACGTCTAAGTTTAGTTAGCAGCATTTGCTGCACAAGCCACTAGTATTTATTTATGTTATAGGATAGCTTAATATATTGTATATTCAGTGTTGGGCTTAGTGCTGCAATTGTGGTTCTCAGAACAGAGGAGAAGGTGTTTATCGTGGAGCATTATTTCCGGTCATACGGAGTGGGGCGCCAGAATGGGCCGAGCTTGCGCCAAGTAAAAGACCAGTACCAGGAGCGATTTAACAATGTGGTACCAAATAACACAGCAATGTTAGCTGTTGTCGAGAAGTTCCGTCATACACGATCAGTCTTATGCCGCCTTGCATGTTATAATGACTTCTCTTGATTTTCAGAGTATGTTTGTAATTTCAGTACTCCGTATGACCGAAACTAATGCTCGACAATAAACACCTTCTCCTCTGTTGTGAGAAACATAATTGCAGAAATCAACAAAATACTGAATTCATAATTTGTCAAACTATTATATACAACTAGTGGCTTGTAGCAGCAACTGCTGCTTGATAAAGATTGAAAACCACAATAAAATGCTGCTATTTATGATGGAAATGTTGATGATACATTTCGTTCATTGGACTAATATCGTAATAAAATATGTAATACTGTCTTCATGCACAATTTCTTTCATTTCTTGAAATGTTGTTTGTGTTGTTACAAACAACATTATTTCTACATAGTCGTTTATGAGTTCTTGATGCAGTTACATTTCTAAAAGTTCTACGGCGTTTTCATGGTCGACCAGCTACACTCATAATAATGAACTAATATAGGAGAATTTAACAACACTATTACTTTTTAAGTAACATCAGAAAAAAAAAACACGTATATTGAAAAACGAAAAAAAAAATGAGACAGTTGAAAGATGAACAAACCATTATTATCGAGATTTGGAAAACCCTCATATTGTGACGTCAACATCTCGCATGTACAGAAGGCTTCGATAACTACATTTCTGATCGTTTTAAGGAAACTCGATGTTTTATTGTTTGAAATTTCATTATTTTGAACCGCAGTCTTTCCTATACACAAAGCTCCACTTTACCGACACTATTCATGGCCTTCAAAAAACCCTAACACAACTGTATTAATAATTCAAATGAAGATACAATAGGCTACATTTAAAGCCAGTACGTGAACCACGGCCCTCTGCACAACACTACGAAATGAACTGAAAGATGTCCTACGGTATACGCTTTGCTACGAAGGACGCACATATTTTTTATTCATTTTTTTTAATTAAACATTTTTTATTAGCTTTGCTACAAAGCAAATATTTTCCCGCAATATTAATAATTATTATTAGCTCTCAATTGAGACATCACACAACCTCACAGGATGTATAGTTTCATACAATTTTCCGCCACAATTCAAATTAAATATATAGATAAATAATTACTTCGTTGCTAGGGAAACGTGGACAGAAGATGAGCGATAATTTCAGTACTGTTTGTTTTGGTGCATAACATAGAAGACGTTCGAAGTTATTAAAATAATACATTTATGAGCAAAGATTAAATGTCTTGCTTTGTGTTTTCTAAGGCTTACATTAGCCCATTATGCGTTCTCTATATGTGCGATGATATTCTTAAGTGAGACAGGTAGCCTGGGTGACATTCGTGAATCCGTTCCTGAAAGGTGTACCATCCTGCTTCAGTTCTGACAGAATCAGATCCCATCTCACGGCGAATACCTGATAAGCTCTGGACTCTGAGCCCCAAGGCCTTCCTATTTCAGCAATGGAAACCCGTACTACCCCAAAGACTTTACTCTAGCTCATTTTTAACTATTACTGATGGTATGAAAGAGGGAAACTGGAGTATCTCGAGAAAATTCCTTTACATATGTTTTTTTTTAATCACAGATTCCATCACAGCCTGACGGGATATCGATCCCGGACCACCTGGCTGGAAGACCAGCGCGTTACCACCGATAACTACATATGAGTCATGGTCAGGTGTCAGTAACATGATAAACCAAAACATAACTAGAAAAATCGCCCTACAGACGCTTGGCATCTGCAACGCACAGCATCTGCCGGGGATCGAAGCTGTTAGCCGGGGAGCTAGAACCGGGTTTTGTTTTGGCCAAGGCAATCGGTCGATATTCACGCGGCGAGTGCGGTGTTAGATTAGACTCTGGGAACTTTCACATACTGTGAAGCCTCATTTGAGAGGTTCAGTGCCAGAGTTGCCTAAGCCATAATTACACTCAAAAAAGTTATTGAAGTCTATACTTAGACTCTTTTTTTTAAACTATATGCTCTCAATTGGAAATTATTTCTCATTTACTATAATCTAATATTTATCTAGTACATCTACTTTGGCACACATATAAATGATAATTTACAGTCATGCAGAAATCTGTGGCTAAAAATTATCGGTTTAGGCAATTCTGGCATTGAGCATTTGTCAAAATAATAATTAATATAGCGTCAAAAATTTTTATTATGTAATTATATTGTTCTGCATTTATCGTTACCGTTTCAGAATTAGGAATTATGAAAAAGCCTAAACATACAAAAAGCTCTTAATCCTCATTATACATGGTGATTCATAAGGCACTGTACAAACTTCGTGGGTGTAATGTAGAGGTAAAAATAAGAGTAATATGTTATATAGCACTTTTTCTGAAATTGTTTTATTTCAGAGTTATGCAGCAGAGTAAAGATTACCAGTACAATACAAACAAAACAAAATTAATTCCTCTCAGAGTTTAACTAAACAAAGGAATCACAAATTCAACACAAACAACGTAAGTACAGTTACCCCAAAACATGTTCAAAGTGACGTCCATGAAGGTGAAGACAGTGTCGTGATCGTCGTCGTACTGCTCTTGGAATATTGCAGACTCCGTTCAACTCCTTCCGCATATTTTCAAAGCCATTTTCAATTCTCTGCTGTAATTCTACTACGTTCGGAATTTCAGTACCATAAACGAGCGCCTTGAGACGGCTCGAAAGGTAGAAGTCCAGAGGGTTAAAGTCTGGTGATCTGGCTGGCCAAGCAACTGGTCCTGCACAACCTATCCACTTATCGGGATATGCAATATTGAGATACGCCCTTGCCTCACGACTGAAATAAGCAGAGGCAATATCGTGCATAAACCATAAGGTGGTTCGTGTAGCGAATAGGACATCTTCATGAAGCAGACCACCCAATCCAGGGTTCAAAAACTGTCGGTACACTCGCCCAGTCAGGCGCGGTGGTAGAACATGCGGTCCGGTTAACTGACTGTCCACCATACTCGCCCATGGTTTTAATGCATTATGCGTCATAATTCTGAAATAAAGCAAGTTCAGAAAAAGTGCTATATTACATTTTACTCTTGTTTCTACGTCTACATTACACCCAAGAAGTTTGTACAGTGACTTATGAATCACTCTGTATAACCGATCCTTTCGCTATGTATATCCTAATGCAGTGATCTCCAACCTTTGAGTGTCACGGTCCCCTTAAAGTTCCTATTTCATGTTGGTGGACCCCTAAAAATATTTTGCATACCTATTTTAGACCCATAAATATGTTCTACTCATTACATATTTTCATAATGTAGTGAATTAAGTGTCCTTAATGAACTGGTAACGATTTTTAATGTGAGTTTTAGTTTTTGAATAAAATTTCAACATGAAAACACATAAATACAAATATATCATATTTTCCTGAGAAATTAGTTTCTTTAACTCGCCGTAAGGTTGTTAATGGGATGGTTAATATTGTCTTGTAGCTGGCAGTTTTGAAAAGTCTTGTTGAATATTGTAGATACTCTTAAATCGCAAGTTCAGCTCAACATCAAATTTACATCTTCATGGAGACCAACAGAAAATGTACACTGGACACAGGCATGTTGACGCAAATGACGTTTAGGTGTTGTAGATAAAAAAAAACATAGGGATGCATGGTTGAACGCAGATAAGATTGCAACAAAGTTGTTGTGGGAAACACGATTTTTAAGCCTGAGTCAGAAGATGATAACTAGCAGCTTCTCTTCTTCTTTGACGGGCGAAGTATTTTTTGTCACACAGAAGGGTTTTCACACAATTGTTTTTTTCAATTGCAGGAAGGAAAATATTCCCTTAATTTTAATGTTAATAAATCAAGATGTTCTTCATACTCCCAACGCTATCGGACAAGAGTTCATCACTATTTGTTGCTAGGAAGTTACTTAGAGTGGGAAATTAATCGAATTCTCGATTGAAAACACAGCTAGACTAGAAGTGTAATTTCTGTATAATTGCTCCAATCTTATCCTGAAGGGTGAACATCTAAAGCTGGACCCTGAAAACTGAATTCAAAGAATTTAAAATTCTAAAGTAACAGATAGGTGGGCTAGACTTGCAAGCTAGAGAAGTCCCTCAGGAGATCTCATTCCTGGTAAACTCTGTATCTCACGTGTCTCACACAAGAAAACAAATACTTCTTCATGCTGAGAAAAATCAGAGAACGCGATGAAGTTAAGTTTAATTGAAATGCCATTGAAAAATATATCTTGTTCCTGTAAACGCGGGGGTGTCCGCAACCACAGGTTAGGAACCACTGCAATGGATGTCATGAATTTCTCGGAGATTTTCAGCTGACCGGTATATGTGGTTCTGGTTCTGAAAGAAATCTCACAGAATAAATCTGCAGTGGCTGGGAAAAGTGACATAAGTCAGTTTCCACAAACCTTTTTTGATAATAATTTATTGACAACTTACACTGGTTTATGTCGATTTGTTTTTTCTGTATGAATTATTGTAATGGGAGAAATAATTGTCTCTTTTTCCAAGCGAGCAGATGTTCCGCAAGTTGTCAATAAATTATCAAAAAAGGTTTGCGGATACTGACATGTCACTTTTCCCAGGCATTGCAGAAATATTGCTTCATCGCCCATAGATGGTTGCTGTAGTCTGAACCATTGTGTCGTAGCTTTGTACTGGAAACTAAATCCAACACCAAAAATCAATTGTTATTCCCTTCACCATTTTCGCCACGGGCTTAATTAATTCCAAATTAAAACTAGATAGCTTAAACTGCCCTGCCTTGTATTATGTGTAAAAATGTCATGAAAATTGGCATATTAGAAGATTCGGATATTAGAAGGAAGTCAGAAGTAAAGGTAGATTTTTATCCGGAATATGTTAATTATGAGAAAAAAGCATAAAGAAACTTTCAAAAGTTGAAGTCCATTTCAGGAAACTTGTGAAATTTGTAGAAACTAACTTACTTTCCTACTACGGAAGCATGGAAGTTCTACCTCCTTAACCATCATCATTTTCATCTCTTTTTTACGACAAGTGCCACTTTATTATTTTATCAGTTAAATATGTTTTACTGTCAAACGAGTGGACAAACTTAATGGAGTCCCGAAATTGGTTCATATGAGTTAGTTGAAATCACTGACAACTGTCAATGGGATCTCGTCACAATTTGCCTGTTTTGTGGTTCCTGTGAAACTGTCAATCAGAAACATTAAACTAACCTGTCACCAACTATATCTCCATCCATCATATCAACTTTATAAACATGATTATTTTTAACGTAATTATATGTGTACTAAATTGGTTCAATGACGACCAGTGAGTTTCTGTCCCTTAATGATAAAAGTTAGGATTAAAAAACGGGGTAGGCTGTATCGGAGACACAGCCGCAAGTTTTATGCGTGAATTAGTGTCCTGCAAAAATGAAAGACCAATATATAGGCCTAATGGTCTTATACAGGGTGGGGCATAGGAACCAAGTGTTCTTAAAATAATCTTATAATAGTTAGTTTTTGTTTTCAACACAATTTATTGGTAGAACAACATTTGTGAGAACATACCATTTCAATTATAAGCGGAAAATTACATCTGGCATGTGATGTCCGTCTGCGTTCACGCATTGTTGAAGTGCTGACGATTATTGATCTCTATTCTTTCCAGGAGATCTCTGTTGATTTGAGTGATGCGTTGACGTATCGCGTCCTTTAATTCAGCAGCCCAATACCGAAAATTTTGTCTGTTAACGGCTACATTAAGGTGGAAATGGGCTTCATCACTAATTGCAACCACCATGTATCCATACTGCTCATGGAGTGCAAGCATTTCCTGTGCGAAATTCATCGTTGGGGTAATCTCTTACATTGAATTTATAAACAGCCATCCATCTTGTATGGATGTAAATGCAAATCCTCATGCAAAATAAGTCGTACGATTGCTGATTCCAAGTGCAGTTGAATGTGTTCGAGCAGAACTGCCAGGGCCGCGCAGTATCGCTTGTCTGACTCTTTCAACATTTTCTGGAGTACGCACTCTGCGTTGGTGGCTGGGCGGTTAATTCTTCAGTATTGCGCCTTTTGTTTAAAGATTGTTAACCCAACATTAGGTTGTGTCACGCATGGAAACGGAATCTTTGCGATTAATATTGAATCTGTAGCAAAACTCACGCCGTACCGCCGTCACCGACTCGCCATTCCTAACAAAAGAATCATGTGAAAACATGCGTCCACTGCTCCATGATGCCGACTGCAGGTGAAATGCTATGAGCCACGGAATGGACTGTCACATGCCGCACGTCTCCCCCTTTCATAATGACCGAGTACAAGCCATTCCAAAAACACTTGGTTCCCATATGGAAAATACAGTATATATGCCCAGGAATCGAAAAATAATATTATGAAAAATTTGTTATAATTTATTGCAGGAGAGTTCACCAACATAATATGTGACTTCGTGGGTTAGTCACTACTAGAGTACGAGCTAATTACACTCAAGCTTCTATATTCGGCATTTACAGTAGTGATACTGTAGTGAGGAGCAAGTGAAAATAAGAGAAAATCTGTTTACTTAGATATGTTAGTAGCCACCCGAAGCTAAATAATACCTATCTTTTTCTCTACTCTGTTCCTCTCTTTTTGGAGCTAAAACTTGTTGAAAGAGTTGTAATGAAATTTACTTATTAGTTTAGTTAATTAAAATTTAATTCACATTTCGTAACAACACTCTTACAGCTGTTCACAAACCAACAATGTTCATAGGGTAGGGCCTATTTAAATTTGTTAAATCTTAATAAACTTTAGCTTAAGGGAAGTTCCTACTTATCGCATGTAAAATAATGGTAAAGATTGCCTATCTTCAAGTAGTCATAAATATATTATTTATCAGAGCTCTTTAGTTTTAGTGATATGTGTATACATATTAAGCTTTAAAACAGAAAAAGAATGGTTACTCTAGAGTAAATCTTTCCCCTTAAAATAATTTTTGAATTTAAATACACTTTTTTTTTTACAAATTAACTACATGCCTGAGATTAGGTGCACTCTATTCAGTTATTATAGCAAAATTTTAGCCAATTACTGCTAATAGATACTAAAACACAATCTACCAAAATTATTAATATATCTACAATATTATGGGCATAGGGCTTATACCAATCTTCACCGTCGAAAAGGAAAAGGAAAAAAAGTATTTTTGACGATGATGATTGGCATATGCCCTATGCCCATAATATTGCAGATATAATAATAATTTTGGTAGGGTATGTTTTAGTATCTATTAGCAGTAAGCGGCTAAAATTTCAATTCAATTTATGCTATAATAAGTGAATAGGCATGTAGTGAATTTGTAAAAATAATATGTTTAAATTAAAAAATTATTTTAAGAGGAAAGATTTACTCTAGAGTAACCATTCTTTTTTATTTTAAAGCTTAAAGTGTATATACACATCACTAAAAAATGAAAAAGATCTGATAAATAGCATTATATTTATGACTACTTGAAGATAGGCTATCTTTACCATTATTTTTCATGCGATAACCAGGAATTTCCCTTAATTGTTTTTTTTTTAGCAAATGGAAAATAAATGTAATGCCAGTAAGTACTAATACGACTACAGCATCGTCTTCGTACGCTGATAACCCAATTTTCCCCCAGTGGAATTGGTGAAGGACAAATACGGTGTTTGGTAATACATTTTCTCAAAATACTCCCGATTTATCTTTTCTACATTTCAGAATTGCTTCATTAATCATAAACATCATCATAAGGTTCCATATAGTTCGCCTCCCATGGTGCACCGAGGACGACTACGGTGTCTAAAGGAACTAGAAGCTTCGGTGCGTCGCTCATAGATGGAGACGCTCGACTGAATGACGTAACGTAGATCAAGTACCCGCCATTGGAAAAAAAAATAATAGAAGCATTGCATTGATTAACATTAATATATTGTTTTAACAATTTCAATGATATGGGATAAAAAGGGGACTGTTGCACATCTTAAATTAGTTCTAACTAACCACATAAAAACTGCAGTAAATTAAGTGTTAACGTAGTTAAGGCAGAATTTGCATTAAATTTACTTTTAAGATGTATTAGCAATTTTCATAATATCTAGCCAAAGATTGATCAAAGAGACCTATTAAAATAGTATCAAAGAAATAAGAAATATAATTAAATTTAAAAGGAAAGCAAAGTAAAGACAATTTATGTTCGCTATTCAATATAGGCCAGGCCTGGCGCTAATAACTCGGTTGAGTCACTGCAGTATATTCCTTTACTCCCCACTCTACCTTCACCGGATGAGACAGTTATGTTTTAGTGCGGTACGAACAGACAGGAAGGTCAGTAACGGATTGTATCAGGCGGGCATCAAAGCTTTTACGAACTTTCGGCTCTCAATGATCCCTAAAATCCACCACTGACGCACAGATCCTTACTCTGCGTTTGTTTATAAGACGATGTAAGCGAAAAGGACATGGGCGGGAGTATCTCCGTCCCTTTCACTTCCCCGCCCAGGGCTGATATAGGCCAAAAAAATTTTAAATTATGGTTTATTTAACGTCACTCACAACTGCCGAGAGTATATCAGCGTCGCCGATGTACCGGAATTTTGTCCTGCAGTTCTTTTACATGTCAGTAAATATACTAACATAAGCCTGTCGCATTTAAGCACAGTTAAATGCTTTCGACCTGGGCCAGGATCGAACAAGCAACCTCGAGCACAGAAGGCCAGCGCTATACCGACTACGCTACCCAGACCGACTGATATAGGTCCATATTATAATGGTTACTAAACTTTATTTCCATGTTTACAATATAATCATTGTACTGATATCTTAATTTTGCAATAATAAATAAAAAAATAAAATTATGGTTTATTTAATGACGCTCGCAACTGCCGAGGTTATATCAGCGTCGCCGGTGTGCCGGAATTTTGTTCCGCATGAGTTCTTTTACATGCCAGTAAATCTATTGACATGAGCGTGTCGCATTTAAGCATGCTTAAATGCCATCGACCTGGTCCGGGATCGAACACGCAACCTCGAGCACAGAAGGCTAACGCTATACTGACTACGCTACCCAGGTCAACTAAATAAATCAATGTATTGAGATTTGAGAATAATGAAAGTTGTACTATTTTTCTCAGGGTTATGTTTAACTGAAAGATGGTCACCCTACTTAAAGTTGAAGATTCTCTCTTTGTGAAGTACCCTAATTATATTCTCTGTTTTCGCTTAACGGGAAAAATGTATAGGAATTAGGTTCTAAAACTGTACAAAATAGAGGTTCTTCTTCTCCAAGCAATCAAAGTCCCTTTCCTTTTTTAATCTACGATGTCTCAAGGGTTGGTCTTGCACCATACTGACCACATAATCAGAAAATCCTCTACTTGTAAAATCTTTACAGGACAGGACGGTCAAAGAATTCAATACTTCAAGAGAAGATATGCGTGTCAGCCTCTGTTATAAAGTTGAAGCATGTCAACATACAGTCTCGATGGAACTCTGACATTACGTAAGTCTGAAGATCACGTGACATCCGACACCGAACTGCAGTGTATCACTCACCAAGGCATCTATCACAGCTTGCTTGTGTTGTTTGCTTGTTTTTATGTTTTTTTTTTTGCCAGGTTTCCATAGTTACCCAGTTCTCTGGTGTCAACTTGCAGGTCTCGGAATGGACTAGCGTGTCACTACGTTCATAATCAAGTTTAAGTGTCGGGTTACTCGATAAACTTTCTCACATGAAACCCTAGTCGAGCAAACAGTGACCCACTAACCAATCATAGTAGACTATCTTCCGGGTCTTTTTCACTACTGCATTAGCAGTAGCGGTAATCTCGAAGAATTAACAGGAATCGGCTCAGAGATTCCAGTCTCTTTTTTCCTCAGAGGGGAATATGGGAAGTGGTTCGTATTTGTGTGACGTCATTAAATGCTAGGTTCGAATATTATGTTCGTGCAACTACGTTTCAGTTACAAACATTAACAGTCCTACCCAGTGGCGTTGCATCAATAAGAGGACAAGAGCACGTGAACACCTTGTTTCCATTAATGCACGACTAGTTTTATTATTTAAAACCGTATTGACGTAGTGGTGATGTATAATATCAGAATCCAGTATTTTAAACTTCCCGCATCTTGCATAAACTTCTTATGTAAACTTGGCAACATCCGTTCACGTACAAGCCGTGCTCTTTTCAAGAAGGTTACAGGAATTTCACGTATGCGCGGGAGAAAAGTGTCTTTCGCTGGCCGCTTATGACTCGTCAAGAGCACAAGGCGTTAAGTGAACAGTGAATCTATCCTATAGATGTCAGGTGCATCGATCCCTATCGTTCACGTGCTGTATCTCGAGGAGGAAATTTAATAGCCTATATGTGTCAGCATCTCAGTGTCAGAACGTTTACTTCATGTGGGCGTGTGTACAGTGCTGCTACGAGAGTGTACTTCGTGAATTACTATACTATAGCATAGTTTGGCTTTCAAACACGTGCTGGCTGAATGTGATGGTGGTATGAATTTAAATATCTGTATGTGGTGTATATTATTTAAGAATAATATTTACTGGCATGTATTTATAGAAATCAATCTATGCGAATGGGATTACAGTACTGGTATAGGCTACAGTGTATCAGTGTGTTGTGAATCAAAATATATTACTGAACACACGCGTTAGTAATTAACGGCACTGTGGTATGTATTAATTTTTAACAAACGTAAACAATTAACTCTGTTCAAGTAATTTTGAATAGTAAAGAACTAGGTAAACTGGCTTACCAGGAAAAATTGGATATAAAAAGACTGGGTTTCATTATTATTATTATTATTATTATTATTATTATTATTATTATTATTATTATTATTACATGTTGTTTTGAATTTATATACGGTTTTTTCGCTAGTGAAATATTGGAATCATGACATTTCATATTAGGCTAAAAGTACGATTTCTAACTCTCTTCGATTTTGGAACACAAAATTGTGAACACACGCAATATTTTATCACGAGCCGCCACTGGTCCTACCGATATGACTCTCTTCTTCCATGTTATAATTTCACAACGAAATTAATTCAGTCTCATTCCCCACGAATTTTTCTACCATCTGCAAGTTGAATATCAAGCGATAGCAAAGTTGAAAGCACGGTGATGTTCGCATTGTCCCTCCCCCTTTCTTCTCCCCTAAACCATTATGTGAGTAAAGTCTATCAATCAGTGTTTTTAAAACTGTAAGGCGCTCCTCCCTGGAGAGGCGCCAGTGTTTACCAAGGGTGGCGCGATATTTTACTCTATTTTTGTACCGAAATTGTAAAATATACATTATATTCGAAATGAAAGAAAAGTTAGTCTGTAATAACTTTTTTCTTTTCATAATTCCTTGATAACAATCAAATGCATAGGAAGTGCAGTCTGGCAACAGCGTCCATTTCTCAGCGTGATTGTAACTAGAGTAGGCGAGCAGCATTAGTGACTAGTATCACCAAGTGTAGTGAGATTTAGAAGCTTGTTTCACTACGTCTGTTTTACATTTGAGACTCAGTAGTTCTTGAGTGTGCTGTCCCAATGGATAAGTTTTTAAAACCGGTACGTGTAAGAAATACGAACTAGACAAGGCTGAACCTAGTGTTTTCGAGAAACCAAACCCGAAGTACAGCAAATATGACAAGAGGTATTTGGACTTCGATTTTATCAGTGCTACTGTTGGTAATGAACATGAATGGGCAACTCGTGCCCACGAAGTGTTAGAAACTTTGCGGTTGTTTGTAGTTTCGCTGCAGAAGCAGTTCACTGTCACGGTACGCTGTGGCGGCTCTTGCAGGTGGTCATGACGTCTAATCCATGATCTGTATTTCAGAATGACGCATGGTACAATAATTGTAGTAGTTTTATACAAACTGTAGCTAATCACACATATCAATATTTTTAAATAAGAATACGATATTATGTAGTACTTAAAACATAAATTGAACATTATCTTTCCAAGGTACAACAAATACACCGGTAACTGGGGAACTTATTTATTATTACACTATTTGTTGATATTTGTCTTACTTGAAACATAGAACGTGAGAAACAGTGTCTCTCATTATCGCATATTAAAAGTTAATTGTCGAGAGGGGAGGCGTGTGCCGTTTTCCGAAGCTCAGGGGATCCATGGCAGCAAAAAGTTTGAAAACTCCTGGTCTATCTCATCTGCGAAAGCGTAAGAACGACTTGACCTTGAAACCATTGTACTACAGCTTCATTGGTTTAGAAGTACATATTAAAGCCCATCAGTATTGTTTTTATGTTATGCGGCAAACATCTGTATTTCAAAATTCTGCAGTCTGCATTTATTCGCCACATAGGCCTAAGCTACAGCTATGATGTTACATTAAGTTTAAAATTATATGTATACTGTTTTTTTTTTTCCATGTCACGTCGTATATCAAGGCATCATGCCTAGGACTAGCGTTACTGAATGAGCGCTGGTGGTTCGAGTCTTCAGCTGCTGCTGCTATGGCGCTACAGCCCAACTTGAGCCTTGACCTCCTCAGTGCGTCCCTTCCAATATTCTCTATCTCTGGCCTTCGTTTTCCATGCCCTTATCCATAGTATATTCACGGCGTCCTTTCTGACTTCATCCTCCCATCTTTTCCTGGGCTTTCTAACTATTCTTTTCCCATGCATTTGTTGAGTGAAGGACCTTCTTGCTATCCGCTTCTCATCCATTCTCACTATATGTCCTGCCCACTGTAATCTTCTAATTTTAATAAATCTGGATACTTCCATATCTTTATATAACTGATATAATTCAGAATTATATCGCAGTCTAGTATATACAGTCACGAAGCTTGAGTTGTGAGGGTGCTAGGAACAATAGACTGTGCCGGTACTATTTCGCATTGTCTGTAATGAGGCGATATTAGCGATCCTAGTGGTTAGCAACTATCTATTGATGCATATTTACTACGTATTGAGCTTCGTGACTATGTTTGTGTTATGTTTTTTTATTTAACGACGCTCGCAACTGCAGAGGCTATATCAGCGTCGCCGGATGTGCCGGAATTTTGTCCCGCAGGAGTTCTTTTACATGCCAGTAAATCTTCTGACATGAGCCTGTCTCATTTAAGCACACTTAAATGCCATCGACCTGGCCCGGGATCGAACCCGCAACCTTGGGCATAGAAGGCCAGCGCTATACCAACTCGCCAACCAGTCGTGACTGTATATACTAGACTGTGATTATATCTGATTCTCCATCCTTTCTCATCTTGTACTGGACCAAATATCCGTCTTAAAATCCTTCTCTCGAAGCTGTTCAGTCTTTCCTCCGCCTCACTTTTCACGGTCCATAGCACAATATTGGTCTTATTATTGTTTTATATAAGGTTCGGGTCCTCATGGGTAAGAAATTCTGTCATGAAATTTTGGCCAGTGTATGGGACCAGTGCCCACTCAGCATCATGATATATTTGGAGAGCTAGCGTAGGTAGCGAAATCCGGTTTAGAAATCCAGCTATAACGGCTCGGAGAAATCGTGCTGATCAACGTTAGCTCCGTTCTAGTTGGATGATCGTTCACCTCTGCTGAAGCATGTGGGCATAAAACCAGGTCCTTGTTTCAATCCCGGGTGATGATGAGAGTTTTCTCGTTGCCAAAACTTCCAGAATGTCCTCAGAGGTTTCACTCAGCCTCCTACCAAATTGAGTACCGGGGGTAAAAGACGGTCGGAGTGTGTTGCAAGCCACAGCACCTTATTCCAGTGCCGAAGTCAAGAAATATGGAGCTCTACCTCCATGCCCCCTAAGCGACTTCATGGCGCCTCAAGGAGACTCTTTCCCTACACTTCTGTTAGCTATTTTAAGGAATTTTTCATTGAAGTTGTTGGTCATGTATGAAAATGAATGAATGAAAGGAATTGGGATGGAAAATATTAAAAATATATGCGAAAACGCGTCTTTGGAAGAGAAATTGAGGCTGAGAGGAAGTGTCTATGTAAGCTCCAAACCTGTTGGCTGTTTGTCTCACTCCGATTTTCTTCGTTCCATATTTATGAACTTAAAGAATTTTGAAGGGAAAAGCCGAAAATGGGTGTAATCTAGTAGATACCACATAACGGGGAGGGGGGGACGAAGCATGACAGAACGGCAACAGAGCAGATCGCCGAAGATGTTACAAGCAGCAGTCCTCCAAGAAAAGGAATCAGGGCCCTTCCGCTGTGCTTGTGACAATCCAGTTCGTCCTAGAATATACTGAAGGCAACACGCGAAAGCCAAGGCTACAGTTTCAGAAGGCTTTAATTTTGAAAATGCCGAAATTTATGTGTGGGAAAGATGTTAAATCCGTGGGCCATTTCTTTTAGGGCTCATGTCGACATTTGTCTTAGGGCTTACAAAACCACAGGTAGGATGAGTCCCAATTTAAGAGACTAGCATATTGTCTATGAGATGACTAACACAATATGGCTCGAACTGCCCTGAGAACATCACGTGGGGAAAAGTATGTATTCCTCTTACGAGGGGGTCTAAGGAAAGTGTATTCCTGAATTAGAGGTAAGTTTGGGGTGGGACATGTTTGCCATTCTCATTCTGGATGTAAGTGATTCAATTGTTGATGGTAACGTCCCTCGCGCTGGATGCCAGGTTAGCCAAGGAACCAAGTCCAGACCCGTCAACCAATTCCGGAATTTGGGGAAGTATAGAGTTGAAGAAGAGTGTCCTTGGTGTGTATGTGATAGTCTGAATTGTAGTTCACCACGAGACATAACAGGGTGTCCGAACTGTATTGAAGGGCAATTGAAGGGTTCAGAGCCATAGTGGGCCAAGCGCCATTCATTAAAAACGGAGAAAGGAAGGGTTACAGTTAAGTAAATGCCATAGTTTAATGAAGATTGACATATCATTTAGTTTTAATGTGTATACTTTATATTACTTGCTATTCGTTTCCATTGAATTATGGTAATAACTTCATTTTAACCCTTGTTTTCTACGGTTTTAGTAAATGACGCTTGGCCCATTATGGTTCTGAACCCTTCAATTAACAGTACTGGCAGATGAGACCGCTGATTGAACATTGATAAATAACTGATGGACTGATGACGGGGAAACTGAAATATCATATAGCCTACTACAGAGGAAGCCTGCCCCAACACCTCCCTTGTTCTTCACAGAACGCCGGTATTTGAACTTGGCGCTCTTGATGCAGAAAGCCGACGCTGTAGTCGTCCGGCTGTGTGCTAAAATACATATTAAAGTACAAAAATATGAAGGGATCTCTTTCATATTATTTGCCATTGCTAAAACAAGCATAAAAATATGAAATTTATAAGATATAACATAAATTTGCTGTGTGTGAGCAAGAAACCAGCAAAAATAGATGGAATAACGGAATTATTGCGTTTTACACATATTTACAGCAATGCAGATAGTTCGAAAGAAATCCCTTCCGAATTAAAGGCCAACAATAAATTCCAGCCTCTGTAAGTTCAACGATATAAATAGTTAAAGCTATTAGAAAGTGAATTGAAGGCTGAAGTAAATAAAACAGTATATCCATAGCAACGTCTAGTTCTACGGACGTGACGGGAAAGTCTGGGATTGGTCGAGAGCGGTAAGCTCCGCCTCTTTTTCTATACGTTTATTTTGTTTTGTCACATGTTATGTGACAATCGAATGGCGACCAAATACAGTAATTTTACAGAAGCGCAGCTCGCCTACATAGTTTCAAGCACAGTTTCACTCCATAATTGAATGAAATTATATCGGACGTGTCATAATGATTCTGTTATTATCTTATTTGAAGGTTTATACGAAAATGGAAGTCGTGAAGTTGTAACTAAAATCTATTACGAAAGTACGAAATAATAATTTTACTCAGCTTAACTAGGTATTAGCAGAAAATGGAAGTAAGACTAAACCAAAGCTAATCATATAAGTAATAAATGGATCAATCTAAACACAGGAAAATTAGTATTCCTGATTTTCGAGGAAAAGAAACGCTATTAAGAATTCGTGTATTGACTTTGCACTACTTTTCCTCTACACATCTAATCTGGTTTTGAATATGCTGTTTATATGAATATTGTATCAAGAACTGAGACTAACTACAGTTTGTAGAATTATTTTCAACTTTTTGTATACAATAGAACCCGAATTTTATTGCAAACTGAAACGACGAATGTATTTAACACAAAGACTAAACATTCAATTGTACTAAAGTAACTACTAAATAAAACTAATATTATTAGCTATATCTTTACGAAGATTATTTAATTTCTTAGTAAAGAAGTTATAATTTAGTTCTTTTCCTCCTTGTGAATACACAATTTATAAGTGATTTTTTGTTGAAGATACAAAAATCTGTCTTTATGTAACAGAATTAAAAATTTTAAGAGATACAACATGCAAAATTTGACAGTTAAAAGCATTATTGTCAAAGCAAACCTCGATAACAAAAACCGAATAATACAGAACTTTTTGTCCCTGTACTTTACACAATAATCAAGTCAACTGGCAACATTAATTTGTATATAAAATTAATTTATGATGAAGCCATGCAGAATAAAACCTTTTCTTTCGCGTTTATTTGTGTAACAGGCGTAATACTTGTCAAAAAGAATTAATAACATTTATAATTTTGGAAATTTACAGTATCAAATATAATATTTTAATTTGCGACAACTAGAACATTAGAAAGCCAACAATGCGAGATTGTTATGGCTTTTATGAATCTATAACTGAACTCAATGAAGCTCAAATAAAGATACTAACATAATAAACATAATAGAGTCTGTCAGTACTTACAATGTTTGGGCTGAGAGAGTCGCTCATGATGAACGACGACAGCAACAATAATACGAAACAACAATAATAAAGAATCCCTGACGAGCTATATCACACAGTTTGTTCAACCCTGTTCATAAATTATCACATTGTTATCACCACACTGCACCTGGAACAAATTTCACTCTCACTGACAGCTGCACACGACGATTTGGACTGAAAGTAAACAAGAACTCGAGCCGGAAAACAAAAGAAAAGCTCCTGGATCGAATAACACAATCACTGACATCTCCACACGATAATTTTGACAGCTAATAAACAAAAACTAATCGGAAAACAAAAGAAGAGTTTCTGAAATGATTAACACAATCACTGACATCGACACACGGCAATTTTGACAACTAATAAACAAAAATTAATCGGAAAACAAAAGAAGAGCTTCAAGAAAAGAATTATGTTAAGGAAGGAATGTTATGATAGATTTCTCAGCGGTTATGGGTGCAGAAACATGTGTGAAATTGAAATCGGGTGGTAAAAAGCGACGGAAGATCCACTTGCAATGCGTGTAGGGACCGGAGATCGCCGTAGAGGCGCCTCCACCTGGCCGGTGCCTCGCCATGTGCAGAAGTCAGTAGTATCGTCAGATGAGCGTCCTCGCTGAAGCACTGGACTGCAATGCGGTATCCAGGCTCCCACGTTCAGACTTTATATCGTCGGCACGGCGCGACGCTCCGCCCCGCCCCCCGATGCTCCCATTGGCTGGACACGCCCACTCCAATTCACAGTACTGCAGGATCTATTCACCTTGTGGCAAGGTCACAGATTAAAAAAATAGTGGGGACACGCTTCTTTCCATAAACAGCAACATTTATATGGGCTTAGGCTCCTGGAATTCCTTTCAGTTCAAAAATCCTTTTTGTAGAATCCGGTATTGAGCCTTGGACTCTAGAGACAATACTTTGAAAAATTCTCCTTGATATCCCGGTTTAGGTTTTGCAGACAGTTCCGGCACCGAAAATCCTGGCCCTTCTCTGGTTTCTTTTTTCTTTTGGCCAACACAAAAGCGCTGCTTTTGTAGTCTTCTTGCTTACATTTTTTCAGTATACAGACCAATAGCAGAACTTCTTTATTCTCAGATTATGTTCATCCTGAAATATCTGCCTAAAATAGGGTTGCCAGAAACATCAGAAGAAAATACTAGACACTCAGGACTGATTTTAAAAATTAAGCTTTGGTGTATATTTTCCATCGCGCTTACCCATGTTGTCTTTGAGCAGATTAAACGAGTAGAATTAAATATTATAAACAATAATAGGCCTACTAATAATATTTTAAATTTGTTAAGTAGGTATAAATATAAAAAAAATAAATTAAATACTATTGAAAAGAAAATAGGCTACTAAAAAAAATATGTTTTATTTAACGACGCTCGCAACTGCAGAGGTTATATCAGCGTCGCCGGATGTGCCGGAATTTTGTTCCGCAGGAGTTCTTTTACATGCAAGTAAATCTACTGACATGAGCCTGTCGCATTTAAGCACACTTAAATCGACCTGGCCCGGGATCGAACCCGCAACCTTGGGCATAGAAGGCCAGCGCTACACCAACTCGCCAACCAGGCCGACTACTCAAAGAAAAAATTGAACAAAAGGTAACTTAACTTACTGAAAATGTAGGCCTACTCCTTACAAAATAGGTTCACCTGAGAATAAATATATTATTATAAATCAGGCACTCGTATAATACTTCTCTGACGAATAGATTTATTGTAGCAAGTGTTCTTTCTGAAGCATTATGTCATAAAAGGCAACACAGTTCTTACTGAAAAATTATTTCACAACCATTGATTTTACTGTCTTGATTTGCAACTTCTTTTTCTCAACAATGCACAGTAAGTTCAAGCAGGAGAAGTACCTTTCAACCTTTAATTTGTATCAAGGATACACATGATGAACTCTCATCACTAGATAATTTTGTATTTTTATAAAATATTTGCAATTCCAACTTTATTATACGGCTTTGAAATTTGGACCTTAACACTGGACCGTCAGAGTAAACATTTCGTGTTAAACGTTACAATTTTTTTCTTTTATACCTCGAACTTACAGTAGATGTTCCACGTCAAAAAGGAAGATCGTGTGGACAAGCAATTTCAAAGGCGCGTCAATTTACTTATTTAAAAATGACTCATTAAAGCGAATAAGTTGAACATTTGCTGCAAGGTGATGTGAAATCAGAAACTAAACATTTCCGGATCCATTTTGATATAATCTATTTTCCTTTTCTACCTGTTAGTAACCCGTTCCTGAAATTTTGCCCTATATTTTTAAACACGCTATATTTCCACAAGTAAAATAGAGTAAATAAAAAAATTAACCGTAAATAAAGTAAAGAAAGTGGCTGACATATGTAGTCACTAATTTCAAAACAACAGACTCATTCTGACAAACTTTATAGTTGTTGCCATAGTTACCGTCGTTGTCATAGTAATCATTCTCATGAACATGGTCATCATCATCATTCGATATCTCTATGCCGTCCGCATTTGTAATTTTGTATTACTTTGTGGAATCACTTTATTGAATTTTCACAATGTTTGAGTACCAGTACTGTTTGTTTACATTCTGTCTAGTAAGTTAAATTATAAATAATTTAGGCCCAGTTAACGAACAGATTCTCACACAGAGTCCATTATGAGGATAGTTTCCAGCAAGTCTGATAAGAATTATTTCTAGAAAACATAACCAAAATTTAGAAGATTGAAACTTTCATGACTAAGGACAAACTAGGATGTTTGTATATGAGTGTAAAAACAAGAAAGATTTGAATTATTTTAGTTTTTTTTTTAAATTCGTCAATATATAAACATTTTGAAAAGATGTCAGGATATATGAGGAGCATAGTATTACTCGACCAAGGCCAATGGAGTCCTGCAGCCCGGAGCCGTGGCGCTACTGCTCCTACGTTCGTAATACCGCATCGCGATAGTTCACATTACGCCCGCGGCTCCACTCGCCTTGGTCGAGTAGTATCAAAGACAACTCCATTTTTTTTTTTTTTTTTTTTACGATTTCGAGATATTGATTGTTTCTCATAGACTTTTGTGTGCTGAATGCGACTCTGGAACTGTTTAGGTTCAAAAACTGACAGAACAGAGCGAAAATAGCACTTAATTGTGCGCTTTAGAATCAAAATGTAGACTACTCCACTGTGGCTTGGTTTCAAATTAGGACAATTCCTTCAGTAGCCAGTGAGAAGCCCACATTCGTACCAGCTTTTCCCATCACGCATCGCGAATCCAACATAGCTGATTGTTTTGTATAATCGGTTTGTGGATGAATAAGTACTATTTTGCGTAAATTTGCTTTGAAACCGAGTTAGAAGAGACTTAGATTCAAAAGTAGACAATTTCACTTTAAATATGGCTTCATTTGGTTTCAAAAACAGACAGCTTCATGACTTAGTTTCAGAGATGGACAACTCCACTTTTTAAACTTAAATTTCGACCTGAATATTAATTTTAATCACATTTTGAGACGGAAAAAATATTTCTATGACCCATGAGAATGTTTAAAAAAAATATATGTATAACGGTGACATTGGTTTTCAAGGATCTAGTTTTTCGCCTCTCCTATAAAAAAATCAAAAGTGGAGTTGTCCAAATTTGATACCAAGCTCCTCATATGTAGGTTTTGCAATTCATTTTTTAGTTTTCAGAGAAGTCTGTATTGTAACTTATATTAAAAGTATTTATTTCAGTCACTGAAATAAATACTTTTAATATATCCTCATATGTAGCTTACTGCGCATTTATTCATGAATGGTAGTGTCATTCACAATATAATAATACAGTGCGTTCAACTAATGCGTCTGTAGGTCAAGTGTAGTTCTTAAGCCTTATTTTCGAGTGTCCGCGCTGAATCTAGTCTAATCCTACAAGGGTGAGTGTGAAAGAAAGAAAAAAGTGCATCGACCTTACAAGCATGCATTGCGGAGAGAATAGATGAACGCAACGTGTTTCAAATTGTCTGTGTTATAATGTGAAATAATTTTTATTGAGAAGTATTATCAAGTATATCTCAAAAGAAATATTATTTAACACGATTGTCGAAACATAAATGTCCTAAATAAATGATCCCAGTAGGGCAATGTGTAGCTTAGTATTAACTTCACATTGCTGCGCACCTCGCAGTGGTAGAAACCACTCACTATCTCTCGTGTAGTCCGGATTTGTGCGAGGCGGACCTCGCACCTCGCAACGCGCAGGCTCGGTTCAGAAAAACCAAAGGCTTAAGAGAGACAGTTCCCCGTAGCTGTTTTAGGCAGTGTACTATATTCAACCATAAAATTAAGAATTTGATGTTTATAGAACTGAATTTCATTAATATTGTCCTGCTCATATAGCATAATATTCTCACAAAATTTTGACTGATAAAGTTGGAAGAAATTTTGTTACATTCCACTTTTTATTAGCGAAGGACGGAGATTCCTTCAATATATTTGATAACGTTTCCCGGAAAAAGTTTTATAACTGAAAAATGATACTTACTATTATTATTTTTTCTCCTCTCTCTTCTATTTTTTTCCTTTTTTATCATCTTGATATATTACTTAATCGTTTGTATCTGTATGCTATATAGTACGTTTTTGCTGTTCAACTTTTTATGTCTTGTAATCCACATGATTCTCCTATCAGTATATTAACTGTATATTATATCTCAAGTGAATTAATCGTCGAATTTATCTCGAGCAGTTTATGTCTTATAAATTGTATATATCTCCCTTATGTATTGCAACTTATTTTGATTATATGTAATTTTCTACTTTAATTTATATTCTCCTTATATTATGTAACTGATCTTAACTTTTTGTAATTTTCTACTATTTTTATGTAATCTCTAAGGTATCTTCTTTTGTGTTTTTTGTATTCTATCACATAATTTTATATTTCATGTATATTATTTAAATCTGGTTGAGTGGAAGAGAAGGCCTGATGGCCTTAACTCTGCCAGGCAAAATAAAATAAAACTAGCACCACCATAGCTAGACCTACAGTAGATTGGTTACTTTAATACATTTTATCTTCATAAATGATATGTGAATGAACAAATGGAGGCCGGTAATAGCAAAGGAAGTAAACGTAATGCATGATATGAAATCTGATGTGTAGACAAAAATAAGAATAGAATAAATTACAATTACTTACAAAATAGAAAAGCAAATAATAAGTTACACAGGCCTACGTTCCATTGTAACGTTTATACATTGAACTCAAAATGCATACATCTAAAACAGTAGTTAATATATGCCTTTTAATCAGTAACGTGTGTGAACCGAAGGAACTGCCTGTATAAGCTATAGGCGTTAAGAATCGAACTATTGTCCAGATGTTGCAAGGATACAGGAGGTGCTTACCTACATGTGACGTCACCACATACCACTGCTTTCAATTACTCTGAAACAGTGTTGCAGAACTGGGGAGAAAGAGGTGTAAGTAAGGAGAAAGAGTTCGTACCCCTATCCACGACACCGGAGCCTTTAATGACGTTTCTGTGAAGTTTGGCAAACACACTGTTCTCTCTTCTCTTCTCCCCCTACCGTACAATAACGCGAGGGTAGCAGGGAAGGGATGAGTTACGTGTTCCGGCTTATGATGTGTGATTCAATTGCAGCACAGTTTTGCATCCCTGCTCTAAAATCTCTGGTTGAGGTTTTGCCTGATATTTACATCTATTATCATCTCACATGACGATATGTGTCAGAGGAAGAACAATTTATTATGGAATGTAGGGGGAAAGGAACTGGCCACCTTATCCTATAATCTCTTGGCTTAGTTGCCTTATTGGTGTCACTTATAAGGTTCAAACCTGTCTTTGGACAATTGGCTGAACAACAACAATGTTACTTTAAACAGATGCATTATTATTTCATCAATAAGACGATAGAATGTTATTAACAAGAAGGAAGTAATAGTTGTAATTTCACGGTGATGTTGATCTTGATTTTTATTGACTTTACTGGCTTTGAGCCAGAGGCCGTTTTAGGGTCTTATATTCGCAGGATGCCCTCTCCAGCCATTTTACATAAATAATAATAAATATATATTTACATACTGTATATGACACTATTTCTAGCATAAGTGCCAGTAGGTCTGTGAGTGCGGTGATTGGCTTTTTATTTATTTATTTATTTATTTATTTTAATTATTTTGGTGTAGGCCTAATTTCTTAATTTGCTATGTTCAAGGAATGGTGAACGGGACAAGAGTTCGGGGTAAAAGATATCAGTTGACAGACAGCGTTAAGGTATTATATGGGGAGATTAAGAGGAAAGCAAGAAATTGGGAAGAATGGCATGTTCCTCTTGACGATACCCAACTGTAGTATCTGAATGAATGAGGAAGAGAGAAGAAAATATAATTAAAAGTTACCCGATGATAATTGCGTCTTAGCTAAGGCTCTTAGAACTCCTGGATGATTCAATGCGGTCTGTCTTTCATATCCCAGGACTCAGACCCGTTCATCCACAAAGTGTGAGAAACTCGAATATTCGTCAAACCGAACATTCAGGCCGTCCGCGAGACGGAAGAGTTTTGCATACATACTGTCTACAGCGCCAGGCGTTCAGTAGCACCTTAACATTTCTATTTTCGTAAGGTCCAATGAGGATTTGTGTCAATGGAAGGTTTGTGTTATCCAGTGAAATTTCATATATGATTTGGGGCTTCTGTGTGAAAGTGGACATTTACATGGAAGGACTCGTGTCACGTAAAGTCAACACAACGTTGAGCTTCCACCTCAGTCAACACACGGTATCATGTTGACAACAAACACCCATGGCAGATTAGTGTTGTCAGAAAGATCAGACATGTGAGCAACTATAAATGGACCACCGCCCTTCGTCAGTGGTGGATTGTGTTAAAATATAAAGGTCTTCAAAGTTGAAGCTCATCAACCTCGGATAGAAACGTAGTAGGCCTAACTATGGATTACGGAACCATGGTTAAAAAGTAACCGTGGTTGAAATGTAATTCCTATGTATCATTTATAATCACAGTTACATACATATGGTTAACTGATGTCCTACTTAAACAGCGTGAAGTTTATAACGGTACATTCCTTCAAGAAAGTGGCACAAGTAAAACATCATGTCACTGCAAATATGAGAGTCAAAGTCTAAAAACTACTACGATTTTTACTCGAAACAAATTCATCCCATATTTTCGTGTTCAATTTCTTCCATTTCAGTGTCATTATGTTTACGGGTTGCATTTCTTAAGGCCCATTCACAATGAAAATTAAACATAACGTTAGCGTTAACATAAAAATGTAAACGTTACGGTAAAATCAAAACGTCATACCATTATTCACGACGAGAACATAAACATAACCACAAAGATACTTGGTAACCATGGAAACATAACAATGACGTCATTTCACCATATTTTGTTGTAGACCTATACTTCAGCGCTCGTATTGCCGCGAAACCAGGTGGCCCGGGTTCGATTCCCGGTCGGGGCAAGTTACCTGGTTGAGGTTTTTTCCGGGGTTTTCCCTCAACCCAATATGAGCAAATGCTGGGTAACTTTCGGTGTTGGACCCCGGACTCATTTCACTGGCATTATCACCTTCATCTCATTCAGACGCTAAATAACCTGAGATGTTGATACAGCGTCGTAAAATAACCCACTAAAAAAAAAACTTCAGCGCTCTACGATTGTGTGTTGTTTCCAAATCACGTAAACATAAACATGAACGCAAATACAGTAAAGGCTCATTCACAATGAAAATTAAACATAACGTAAGCGTTAACTTAAGAATATAAACGTTACGGTAAAATCAAGAAGTCATACCATCATTCACGATGGGAACATAAACATAACCGCAAACATACTTGGTAACCATGGAAACATAACAACGACGCCATTTCCTCATATTCTGTCGTATACTTCAGCGCTCCACGATTGTGTTCTGTTTGCAAATCACTTAAGCATAAGCATGAAAGTTTGGAGTTTGCAAACTTCCATGTTAACGTCTTACGGTAATGTTTATGTCAATGCATATGTGAATCATTGTGAATGATCCCATTTAGTAGCCTGGGCGCAAACTTCTGTGTTCATGTTACGGTTATGTTTAATTTTCACTGTGAATGGGCCTTAAGGTATTTGATGAAAGTTTGGAGTTTGCAAACTTTCATGTTAACGTCTAACGGTAATGTTAATGTCAGTGTTTATGTGAGTCATTGTGAATGAATTCCTTTGGTAACCTGACCGAAAACTTATGCTACGTTTATGTTTAATTTTCATTGTGAATGGGGCTTTAGTCTTTCGTTACATTAAAATAGCTATTACAATATGAAAAAAGAAAAGGGAACAGGATCATTAAACTTAGGCCTATCTCAGTTTAAATCTGACATTAAAACACTACACTACTGCATACAAACACGTAAAAGACCGGTGCATATCTTTACGTGGAACTACGTGTGGGTGCGGTCACCTGTCGACAGGTGCATATCTTTACTATGCTGCATAACGTTACATGTAAGTACATATGGTTGCAATCACCTGCCGACAAGTGAAAAGCTTTGCTATGCTGCATACCTTTACGTAAAACTACGTGTGGGTGCGATCTCCTGTCGACAGGTGCACATCTTTAATATGCTGCATATCTTTGTGTAGAACTACATGTGGTTGATGCAATAAATGAAACGAAGTTGTGTATGCAATCTTCGTTTATTGGGCGACAAATCACGACACGGTGGTATGAGTAATGTAATATGAAGTGGTGGCTACATCGCAAGCAGTCCAAATTTCTTTCGTAGACAATGTAGATGCACGAACAACGAGTATCGTAGGCGTCGTCGAGACGAATCTCAAATCAAACGTGTAGAGCATGAAGTCAAGGAAGGCGGGTTATAGAGCATGAAACCACTGACAATAATGCATTCGTTTTTCCGCGTCTGGTTCTGTCAATTCATGCAGTACATGCAGTCTGTATGCTCGTAAGCCCCATTTCTTTGCAGCTCTCTGACATGTGCCATATGAATAGCCTGTCTCCTGACTCAATCGGCGCAACGATTTCTTTGGTGAGTTCACTAAACGTCCTTGAACATCACCAACACAATCTTGACTCATTGCAGGTCTGTGTTTTCCACTCTCGCTGAGAAGCGAGCTAGTTGTCTCCAGCTTTCTTGTCATCGATAAAATTATTGGCCTGGTTGGAACATTGCGCACATCGAATTCTCTTCGAAATGCCCGATGTGTTTGAATAAAGAAATTGGTCTTCCAATAGGTTTTCACAATAAAAACACGCTGCCAAATTGAGAACTGAATGTTCGTATTATGACTGAAAAAAAACCAGAGACTGCGAACTAATTTTATGTATGTATTTATTTACACTGCAAGTGGGCAAGCACCCGGTCGCAGTGGCATACACAATATAAATTACAATACACAGTACAATTAAAACAATACACAATACAATTATGCAATATACAATATAATTAGATTACAGTACACAATACAATTAGAATACACAATACAATTATTCACAATAATTACAAAATACATAAATAACCTAATTAAAAAGTGAACCTAATTTTACATTAAAACCTACATACTTATAGACTCTACATAAGTTTCACATTGGTACTCATAATAATCTTTCACTTTACTCTCATCTCACTCACTGTACTGGCATTATGACACATTTCTCTGACACTATAGAACACATTTCATTGTCACTATAAATTATCACTGATTGAAACTATTCACTGAACTGTAAAACCATATCTTCACTGACTCACCAAGCTTCACTGATACAACAGTTCAAATAAAACAAAAAATTACACCCTTATTCATACTTATAAACAGAATTACATTTAAACTAAACACTTCGGGCCATATTCCTAGACATTCTTAGCGCGGGCTTCCGGTGGACGATTAGCGAACTAACGTTTTTCACATTCATAAACCAGTGTTAGCGATATGATATGATATGAATCCTGTACAAATAATCAGTCGATAGCCGGGGCTAGTTTAGCACGCTCGTAGAGCGGGCTAGCGAAATATCTATGCATAGGACCCCTCTAGTTTAAGACCCTCTTACAAGCTATTTTTATACAATTTACAATTCAAACCAAGAGAATAAATCCTGAGGCTAAGTAAATACATGTCACCTTAAAAAATAAATGTCACCTTAATTTTAATTTACATGTTACACACAACTTTTTAAAGTTATTTTTGAATCTCCTTAAGGAGACCGCTGCAGGTAAGTCATTCCAATCATTTATAGTTCTAGTTAAAATTTACAATTCAAACTAAGAGAATAAATTCTGAGGCTAAGTAAATACATGTCACCTTAAAAAATAAATGTCACCTTAATTTTAATTTACATGTTACACACAACTTTTTAAAGTTATTTTTGAATCTCCTTAAGGAGACCGCTGCAGGTAAGTCATTCCAATCATTTATAGTTCTAGTTAAAAAATGAGAATTTACCTACATCCGATTTCTGCTTCCTACCTTTGATTTTAAAATCATGATAGTTCATACCATAATACGTTGGCTTCTCTAACCGAGCCTTATGTCTACCAATGCTTTTTTGACCTAGATATGCTCTATACAATGATGTTATTCTAGTTTTTCTACGTCTGTTTTCCAATGTTTCCTATTTAAGTTCTTTTATCGTATCATTCCCGTCTCCTCTTTTACCTTTAACAAATTTAGCTGCCCTATACTGGATTCTTTCTAAGAAATTTATCTGATATAAAAGAAATTTATCTGATTAGGCCTACTAATAGCCAACAATAGTCATAATAGTCAATAATGGATAGGAGTACCAATATAGATTCTCCCAGAGCCACTGAGATCATTGAAGTCAATTTCAAGTTTATACTAGCTTCCAAGGGAAATTATGACTCATTAAAATTGTAAATATTTATAGACTACTTTATATGGATCACTATTACTATACTACTAATCAATGGTTATCTACCCTAACCATTCAAATATGGCCTATGGGAATATTATCGTAGTTAACTTCTTGCTGAAGTCTTAACCGAGCAAACAATCGAGTTGAAACTAAGGAGAAATATGCATGACTATAACCTACTTCGGGCATCGAGTGCAGGACCTGAGGAATACGATGTCAGCACAGTGTCTCTTGCTTAGATCGTACGGCGGAAGAGGCACAGTAGTTGGAGTGAGGGAGGATGTCATTAACGAGGTGGTTTATGCGGCGTCACTGCGCTCACTTGTTATTCTCGAGTTGCGCTGAACCGAACACGTCGCTTTGAAACTGCAGATTCGGTTGTTCCTCGTCTTGTCTTGTCATCTCGCAACGAATGTCCACATGCTCTAGCTAGCTTCACCTACCACAGGGTGAAGAGAAATAAAGTTTATGAATCGAGAACCTAACATTCTAAATGTGCTAAGTGCCAAAAACAACTTTCTCAGATACTGATAAAAACACACTGCGAAATGCAAGTTGAGATACCTACAACACCGTCTTTTGGCACACGTATGAGTCACTTGTAGTCGAGCTACGACAAAGACAATTTAGTATGATACTTGTCATAAGGATATTCATCCCTTAAATTGAGTAAAATTAAATTTGAAAAATTATCACTTAGCACATTTACAATGTTAGGAAGTTAGGAAGTCAAAATTTAGATTGGTTACCGTTACATTATTATTATTATTATTATTATTATTATTATTATTATTATTATTATTATTATTATTTACTTAAAGTGACAGTATTTTTTTGACGAAACGAATAATCTTTCATCATATAGATAATTGCGCTCATTTGCATAATAATAATAATAATAATAATAATAATAATAATAATAATAATAATAATAATATGCTAGTATTTTTTCTAAAAAACTATTGTAGATATGAATGCAAAGTTTTGTATATGTGCATATTGCCACAGTAATAGAGTAGTCTCTGGTAAAATGTTTGATAAGTTTACTTGAAAATTGCATGATTTAGAAATTTTATCTTTGGATTATCTTTACAGCACTTACGTCAATTATGATCAGCTGATAACACACCAACACGAATCTGAATGTGATTGAGCCACCTTGTATTGTATTTATTAACATTCTGTGGTATTAACATTCCGTGGTATTCATACATTGTTTCACAACTAGAATATGGAACAAGTCGAAAACTTAATACTACTATAAAGTCTTAACTTATAGTCACAGTTTAGTTGAAATATATACAGAAGAGATTTACAATATAGTCTACTAGTACAACACAAAGTTTTATTTTCAATTTCATGAAGCGTTGTTGAATGTTATGAATTCACCTACAGAATAGAAGGCGTGAGAAATTAGATATATTTTTTAATTTGGCCCTAAATAATCTTATGTTTTGAGTTTCATCTTTTATATCGATAGGGAGGCTATTAAAAATGTTTACTGCCGTATAACACTCCTTTTTGATAGCACGATAGACTTACCGATGGAGTATGAAAGTAATTTTTTAATTGTGTTTATGCTATGAACTGTTGAATTAGTTACAATATTTTCACGATTACATAGGAGGAAAATTAATAATGAAAAAAATATACTGACAAGCCATGGGCATTATTTGTAATTTTTTTTTTAAATAGTCCTACACGATTTCCTAGATTTGGCATTACTATTATTCTAATTACTTTATTTTTTTGTAGGGATATACTGTTACTATCTGTGGAATTTCCCCAGAATATTATTCCAAAACTCATTACCGAGTGGAAGTATGCAAAGTATATTGCTCAATGTAATAATTATTTTAGATGTGAGGCTGTACAACATTTTTTCCAACATAGTAGAGGGTCAATTTCTGATCAGCCACTTGAGATGGGAAACATTAGGCGTCAGAGAACGAAAATGTGGCACCGTTTATTTGAATGACTTCAGTTAAGCGGGTCGTTAGAATTAATTGTGTGTTAGATTGAGGGTCGTTTGTGCACAACTCCAGTGTAAGTCTGCTACAGAGTACAGTGCAAGAGCGGTACTTTAAATTTATCCTTAAATTCTGTAGATATTTGTAGGCCTACACTCTGAAGTTTGTGTCTCCAAAATATTGACCCGTCATATAAGACGTAGGGAGTGCAAAGGAGAGGTAATGTACGGAGTCTCACGGTGTGCGCCATTGACCCGTCAAGGCTCGTTACGAACTTCCTCGCTTCAGAGATATTTCAGCGTCTAATGATGATTGCCAAGCAGTAATGCTAATTATTGCATTGAAGAAAATAGATGAAATCAAAATTATGGCAGCTGAAATTAAATTTCTTATGCAATGTTTACTAACGTTAAGTCCGTTTGGATTCACTTTAAGGCTGGTTCACAATAAATCGGGAACGGAAACAACAACGATAACGAGAACGGAAATAATGTTAAAATAAACGTATTTAAAGGTGAGCATTGACAATTAACTATTGTGAATGCTCACATTTAAATACATTTATTTTAACATTATTTCCGTTCTCGTTATCGTTGTCGTTTCCGTTCCCGGTTTATTGTGAACCAGCCTTAAGGGGACACTCCAATAGAAATTAAAACTTTTTTCCTAATTATTTTTTTCAACCAAATTTTGAGAGCGTATGTACTGTGTAAAGGATTAAAACAATCCAAATTTTGAACTCCCAAATATTTTTTGCTTTCGATTTCATATTTTATTTTTTATTATTTTTAGAAAAATTTTCAAACCCAAATTTTTAGTAGAAAATCTCAATTTTTGAGCTTAGTTTTTTT
The DNA here is from genome assembly GCF_040183065.1 of Periplaneta americana. Classification (NCBI taxonomy): domain Eukaryota; kingdom Metazoa; phylum Arthropoda; class Insecta; order Blattodea; family Blattidae; genus Periplaneta; species Periplaneta americana. Next base: position 95,606,259 of record NC_091129.1, read on the forward strand.
TTTGGTTACATTCACAAGGCACAGAGAAAAATTTCTATGCGTTCATTTGATGAAATATCTCATTTATCCATTTTGAAATTTTAAAAATGTTATTTTTCCTATAATTCATGAAAAAAAATAATAAAATAAACTAGTAACATTTCTCACAAAAGAAATGCATTGATACATGCAGCTACCTCATAAGTAGTTGCAGTCAAAATTTCATCGAGATTGATTAATATTGGCTTCAAAAATTTGTTGTTGTTGTTAGTCAACTGTCCGAAGACTGGTTTGAACCTCATAAGTAACATCAATGAAGCATCACTCATGAGGCAACTAGGCCAGGAGATAATGAGGTAGAGTGGCCAGTTTCTTTCCCCCTCCAATGCATACACCGATGATTAGCTACATATTCCACTAATCAGAATTATTTGGTGTTGAATTAAGAGAAATTAACTTACGGAAAACTGGATTTGAAAGTAAAATATATATTTAAATTAAAATTATCCTCCGCTACATTCATCTAGTAACTTTAGGGAGCCAACATTAGACCAAAGAGTTACTAGATTTGTAATCAGAATTAAAAAAAAAAAAGAATTCTTTGATGAAATAAAATAATTTTGACAGCTCTTTAAATGCCACTCCTCGTTACAGCCATAGTTAAAAAAAAACATTTTAAACATATTTATAAGCAAAATTGAACTAAAGTTACATTTTAAAGAAGTGAAATAGCCAATAAATTTTTTTTGCAAAATTTTTATGATTTTCAGTGGAGTCTCCTCTTAATGGAAGAAAACTAATTCACTAGAAATGTCATGAAATAGCAATGAAATAGATTTCCCATTATAATTATCTTGTCTGCAATATTTACGTTTTGTTTAGTTATTATTTTTTTACTTTGCTATTTAAGGGAAGTCTGTACACCAAATTTTGACAAAAAAATTAAATTTTGGTTTTTATCGTTTTTCGGTACCTTAATATGTGTAAAATAATACTATGGTTTTATTTCTTCTAATTGTCAGATTTTATCCCTATCTTCAGCAAAAATATTGTAATAATTCTTAATGCAAAAAGTGTTATCAATGAAATTTTTTGTCAATCGCTCAATGGAATTTTTAAATTTATTTAGCCGATTCTATACATAGAAGTATGTTACATAATTATGCTCTATTTTTCCTACATTTGTATCTTTTATCACTTCCGATAAAAGTGTGAGCTACTGAAGGGATTACTCATGAGTGCGTAATATAGTGTAAGTTATTGTGTTATTCTAATTGTTTTTGTAACAGTGAAGGGATTATTCAAGTTGTTAGGCTTTCACGGTGATTTTGATCAGAATTAGACTTTTGGGTATTCCACCGTGTTCTGGAAGTTGACATTTACAACGTTTCGGAATTACATACAGGTTCCATCATCAGGACAGATAGGTAAGATCAGATTAGGCGACTCCTTTGCTCTTTTCTATCTGTCCTGATGTTGGAACCTGTAAGTACAGTAGTTCCGAAACATTAGAAATGTCAAATTTAAGGTACTGTGGAATACCTAAAAGCATAATTATGACTGAAGGGATTACTCATCCGTGAGTAGTTTAGTGCAAGCTATTTTGATTTTTACTGTTGTTTGAGAATGGTGTTTGGAATATTGCAGCGAATTTTTGTAGTTTTAAGTTATGCAAAAAGTGGAAGAAAATATTCAGCCAATCATTTCGAACATTTGGAAGAAATATAAGTCGAATATTTCAAATCAATCTTCGGAGATATAAAAGAAGTACTAAAGTAATTGAAGAACATTCTTGTGATACAAATAAGATGCAAATGTATTAATTTCAATTTGTTTATAAACATTTTCCCCGTTAAACAAGTTTTAGAAACTAAAGTTACTACCGTAGAAACGGTGTCCGATTTCGCGGTAATTGTAGTTAGGGGAAAGTGGCCTATATCGTACCGGCGCCGAAATCGTACCACTATTAATGTTGAAGAAAGTATTGCATGCAGGAACCATCTGAGGAATTTTTCATGAAATACAAATAGAAACATACTCATTCAGTTTCCCGCCTTTCACCCAAGACAACAGCTGTATTAAATCGTGTTTAATAGTAAGTTCTGATTTCTCATACAAGATTTTCTTACTATTTCGTAAGCTTTTATTAAAACATTGAGTTAGTTTAATGAATGTGTTTGATTACACCTAGTATATTAAATTGGTTGCATTATTTAAACGGTAAAAATAGTCACTGTAACAGTTTTGTTTAGGTTATAATCTGAATAGTTTGTTTGGAGTGCTAGTTTCCTAAATCGTACCATTAAAAGGCTGCTCATATCGTACCAGTACGATTTTGGCAACGTGAACAAGCAACGTTAGGTGCATAATATTTTCAAATTTCAGAATAGATAATGATCAAACAAGAATACGTAAAATCGGAACCAAGTGCTGTACTTAAGGCACTGGATGAATTTCGATCCGGAGCAGTGGGATTGAATGAATGTTGCCGTAAGTACGAAATCTCAAAATTGATTTTCAAGCGAGATTTGATGGGCAAGGTAAAGAGAAGTCAGGATCGTCCTGCAAATGGATCCGTTAACGGATTGTAGAAATTTAACGTTGACGAAACGGGTTTCTCCCTAAACTAAACTGGCCGCGAAACCAGGTGGCCCGGGTTCGAGTCCCGGTCGGGGCAAGTTACATGATTGAGGTTTTTTCCGGGGTTTTCCCTCAACCCAATATGAGAAAATGCTGAGTAACTTTCGGTGCTGGACCCCGGACTCATTTCACCGACATTATCACCATCTCATTCAGACGCTAAATAAACTAAGCTGTTGATAAAGCGTCGTAAAATAACCTAATAATAAATCCCTAAACCAAAGATTTCAGTTCAAACGAGAACGAGAAAAAGTGTTCAGTAAGCTGTTGTGCTAACTTCAAGTCCCTGTAAGAATCAATTGCAGCAGAAGTAATCGAAAGGAAGAACTTCAAGGGGAGGGGAAACAAAAAGCAACAACAAATCAACTATCAAAAAGAACGAAAAAAGCATCTAAAATTATTGATGTTAATGTAAAAGAAGAAGAATGGTTTTATTTTATCTGTGAGGAAGCTGTCATTATGATTCCTTGCTCTCTGTGCTATCAATGGGTGCAAGAGGCATTTGCAGGAGTTTCTACGGCTCAAGAAAACGTTCTCATTTTGTCTGTGACGTGTAACGACAGAATCTGACAAGTAGGTATATTTCATGTGTGTTAAATAAGATTGAATTTTAAGTGATCCTTCGTGTTTTAGTTTTATTAGATCTTGATAATATTTAAGATTTATATATTACAAAAATCTTTGTATCTTAAAACATCTCTGTTTCTCATTTGTATTAATAAAATTCCATATTAAATGGTAATAATGTAATGAAATATGTTATTTTTATGAAGTTATTATTGTGAAAATGATGTCTTTTATAAATGGGTACGATTTAAGCAACCTATAGGTACGATTTAGGAAACTAGGCGCACAAATCGTACCACTTGCAAAAGTTTTAAATAATGTCTTTTAAAACAATTTATAATTATTTAAAAATTCTGAAAAAAAAATTTTTGTACCCCAAGGTTCTGTCTCAATGTCTAACAGTATATGAAATTAAAATTCCTTCCCTGAAGAAAAACTGAAAAGTGGTACGATATAGGCAACCTTCCCCTACTTGTATGAAAGAAAATGCCGCTGAACTTGCGATGCGAGGGGAGATTCATATATGGATAACTACATATCACATGTTTATTTTTAATATCCTATTTCAGGTAAATAGGCCACATTCCTGTCGAGAATCGATTCCAGTCCCATTAGACTTGTAGCTAGAAACATCATCGCATGATTCTCACAGAATATATAGTAATGATATTGAATATAAAACTGAGGTCCAACGTTGAGTAGTAATGGTTAGCATGTCTGACAGTGAAATCAGCGGATCCGGGTTAAAATCCTGGTTGGGACAAGTTACTTGGTTGAGGTTTCTTCCGGGGTTTTCCCTCAACCTATTAAGAGGAAATGGTGGGTAAATTTCGGCGCTGGAGTCTGGACTCATTTCGCCGACATTATCTTAATATCATTCAGACGTTAGATAACCACAGCAGTTGATAAAATGTCGTAAAATAACTCACTAAAAGTATATAAAACCGACAAATTTCAAACTATAATATGGGGTACATTATTCCAAGTATAAAAGAAGAAGACTTGTACAAACACAGAGCTGAAATGTTTCGCGCTATGACCTTAGATCTACTGTTGTAAGTAGAATACAGCCATGTACTGAAAAGGAAATGAGTACAGTGCAAACATCAGAAATGAAGTTCCTTCAAACAGCCAAAGTTTGCAAGATAGAAGACAAAATTAGAAATGAGACAATTCGCACAGAATTAAATGTGAGAGAATTCTTGAACGAAAAGGGGATCCGGTGTAAGAGTAAGAAGTTCTCTCACGTACAAAGAATAACTGCAGAAAGAACATCAAGAGAAACCCTATCATATAGATCTGAAGGGGGAATGGCATCAAGAGTAGAGGGGAAAAAATTAATGTAATGGGGGTGATATATTCTTTCAACACGTGATTCGAAATTCAGTTCCTTTCTCATATTTCGAATGATATTACCGTTTACAATATATTTTCTTGAGCTTTACTCACAAGTCATATCTACATAAAATAATATAATTCGCACTGGATTGTACAAAAAGTAACAGAGGATTAACAGAACCTTGCAATCATTGTAATATTGCTTTATATTTTATTATTATTCCTGTCATTAGAAATATGGTTTTTATTGCGTAATATGTTTTATTCAGTTTTATTTTTGGTTATTACGGATGTGATTGAGCAACCGATGACATAAAGCTTGTTGCTTATTCATTTTCAAATAGGTTACGCAACAATCGGCAGATGACAGCACGCGTACGCCTTAGCATGTGCATCATCTAGCGGAGAGTCATTGAAAATGGTGTTACGCTAGAATGTGACATCTTTTTATCACTTGTACCTGAATAAAGACATATTCACTTCAGAAAAAAATTCTCTATATTTCCACTATTAAGATATTTCGGTTTATTCACAAATTGTACGGTATAAGTATATACCATACGTATAATTATTTTCCAAAATATTAGCACAGAACAGCTACATGTACAGTTCTAGGCACCTGAATCTAAGTCCAACTTCTGGTAGCGCTTGGTTCTCATGACTAGGGAAATAATGTAAATTTTGCACCTAATTTACCCCTTGATTATATCTTTGTTACGATTCGTTATATTATAACACCTGGTCTATATAAAGACAGAAAAAGCAACAAACAAACAAACAAACAAAACAAAGAAAAACCAGAGAAGAGTCTTAAATAACAATATTTGTTCGTGTAAACCTAAGTTCTCACGAAATCAGAAGGTCTTCCGAAGGGGACCTAACATATTGTAGCCAGTCATGTTTTTGTTTAAGATGATAAATTACAATAAATTCTGATATTAATTTATATTTACGAGAAGAAACGTTTAGAATTAATATATGGACTAACACTGTAGTAGTATTTTATTACGGGACTCCAAACAAACTCTTTTCTTTTTATTCCAATAATTTAAAATTCTCTTCTATTTCTATACCTGGCACACGAATCTTGTCAAAATAGAAGGGAAATATCTATTAAGATTGGGGGACTCTTCAATTTTTCATACCAGCTCCCTGTAGGGCTTTTAATTGTATGATCGTTATGGTGAATCATTTCTATTTTTCATTGCAAATTATTTTAATTTCTCCGAAACACAGGGGGTATGTGAATATACGAGGTGTATATAATGGTAAGCATGATATGACACATTCGTAAATATTGTACGCCAACAAATCCGACCTATGATTTAATAGAAAATGATGTACATGTATAGGAGGATATGAAGTGAAAAACATTTTAGCTATTACTATGTTACAAGCCTGTACTGTACTGTACTGTGTCCCAAAAGCATTGGTGGGGTTTCAAAGGATTATATTTTTAGAATGAATAGAGGTAAAAATATAATATTGGTGCCAGATGAAAATAAAACTCTCGAAGTTTTTCTTCCTTAAGTTTGAGGCACTGAAGGAGACAAAAGACAGTAACAATCGAAAAATGCAATAATTTTCATTGTTACAATTTAATTATACAAGATGAATTTCCAAACAAAAGTGCAATGAGTTTTGTGGCCGGCAAAATTTGAATGTGTGACTTATGTACGATGTGAATTTTTTCGCGTATTTAACGAAACACAACCACACGAGAATAACATTCGTTGTTGTTATAGAATATAGAGTGTTGAAGGAGACTGAAAGTCTATTGGAGAAAAAGCATACTGGAATACCATCGTTAAATGATGAAATGGTAGAAGACATCCGAAGAGCATTTGTTCAGTGTTCAAAGAACAAAAGCCTCTTCAATGCTGTCATATCCGATGATCGTGGAGGCCATTGCTTCCATCCACCACTCCTAATCCAGCGCCGTGGAAATCTCTCAATAAGAACATCCATATCAATGTTGGCATGATGTTTAGGAGCACCATCTTGCTGAAAGATTACATTGTCATTAAACTGGGGTATTGCTTTTTGCACTTTTCTTTGGACATTCCATCTTGTATAATTAATTGAATGGGTGAGAATGAGACAGTCCAAAGCCACACTTTTAATATTTTTTTTGTGCGAATTCATTTCTTATACATATGAAGAAGCTACCAGTGTAATATTATAAAAATTACTCAACAAATGACGTCAGAGTACACTGAAGAAATTATGATACCGCACTGAATAGGACTGGATTCTAAACCTTTAACACGCTCTCCTGTAAAATTTTGTTTGTGTGGCTTAACATAAAAATTGGAGATTTATCCTTCGAAGAGGTGGAAAATTTCAAATATTTTGGAGCAACAGTAACAAATACAAATGACACTCGAGGAAATTAAACGCAGAATAAATATGGGAAATGCGTGTCATTATTCGGTTCAGAAGCTTTTGTCATCTAGTCTGCTGTCAAAAAAGCTGAAAGTTAGAATTTATAAAACAGTTATCTTACCGGTTGCTCTGTATGTTTGTGAAACTTGGACTCTTACCTTGAGAGAGGAATGGAGATTAAGGGTGTTTGAGAATAAGGTGCTTAGGAAAATATTTGGGGCTAAGAGGGATGAAGTTACAGGAGAATGGAGAAAGTTACACAACGCAGAGCTGCACGCATTGTATTATTCACCTGACATAATTAGGAACATTAAATCCAGACGTTTGAGATGGGCAGGGCATGTAGCATGTATGGGAAAATCCAGAAATGCATATAGAGTGTTAGTTGGGAGACCGGAGGGAAAAATAACTTTGGGGAGACCGAGACGTAGATTGGAGGATAATATTAAAATAGATTTGATGGAGGAGGGACATGATGATAGAGAGTGGATTAATCTTGCACAGGATAGGCACCGATGGTGGACTTATGTGAGGGCGGCAATGAACCTGCGGGTTCCTTAGAAGCCATTTGTAAGTAAGTAAGTAAGTAAGTAAGACGTAAGTGGCTTATGACTATATCATTCTCAGCTCTTCAACTGTAACAATGAAAATTATTAGTTCGAATGTTACTGTCTTTTGTTTCCTTCAGTGCCTCAAACTTATAGACGTAAAACTTTGAGAGTTTTATTTTCATCAGACATCAATACCTACATTTCTACGTCTATTCATTAATTAATTTATCAGATTCAAAATAGTCTGTACTTCATCAAGTTTGATTTAATGAAAGGAGGCAAGTTTGCTGGAGCTAAACATACGAATGGAAAATAAATATGAGTAAATTAAATTTATCTAGTAATACGTCAAAATCTTATTAACACACGTACTAAGCTTGAAAATAACTTGATAAAATTTTCGCCGTGGAAGTGTGCATCTTTCAAGACAAGTTTCCGATAGGCGTGCTGATGCATGTTCACATGAGCTCAAAGCGACGGCGTCTTCTATCTCATTCTAGAAGACTTTCATTATTACTAATCCAGCTTCCTCGAAGGTGAGCCCTGAAAGGTCGACCCGGAGTCCGAAGATTTATTGATACAGATGTGTCTGCAGCAGACGAAGTGTCGCAATTTTCCATCTGCCTTTTTTTGCAGGCGAACACGAAGATTGGAAGAGTTCTTTTTCACTATTTGCATTGCTGTAAAAGTTTCTAAAACATATGATGTCCCGGAAGTCTAGAACCACATTGTCTGCAGATGTGTAGGAAAGCTATTCGGTTCGAGACATTACGATTTAACTTATCGATCGACGTGCAGTATAACTGTGACTTGAATCCATGATTTTTTGTGACAGGAATCCAGAATGTTCTGATGTTGAAAGCATAATCAGAAAATAATAATAATAGTCTAATAATAATAATAATAATAATAATAATAATAATAATAATAATAATAATAATAATAATAATAATAGTCTAATAATAATAATAACAATAATAATAACAATAATCATCATCATCATCATCAACATCATCATCGATGCTACTTACCCATTAGAGTACTACGAAATGTTTAGTTGGCAATTTTTCAGTCTATAATTCAATATGGCATTATTGTTTAGAGTAGAAAAGAATGATTCAGAATAGAATGTTTTATTCTCGCTGGCAGAGTTAAGGCCTTAAGGCCTTCTCTTCCACTCAATCAGCCTTAATCAATACAATACATATTTTAATTACGAATATTTACACTACACTTAAAAGATTCTCCAGCAACATTTTTCAATTAAATTTTAACGTCTAGTACATATTTAAATTTAGATAAACCTATAAGATAAAGTAGTAATTTAATTTATGAGCTAATTTAATTCAATCAATTATAATTAGTTTGAGATAGCTAGTAAAATGATGAGAATTAATTTAATATATGTTTACTAGAACTATGTTATAGGCAGAAAAAATATAAATCTAGAATATATTTATATAATGAGAATAATAATAATAATAATATAATAATAATAATAATAATAATAATAATAATGGTGGAAGTACAAAAATTAATCTTAGTCCGTTAAATTTACTACAAAACCGAATAATTAAAATTTGTTTGAAGAAACGTTTCGATTATCCAACTAAATTAATTTATTCTGAATTTAATGTATTTAATATTGAACAAATTTATAAATATACTCTGTTAAAATTGTATCATAAAAATCGTAATAAGTTTATATTACAGGCGCATAGTCATGACACAAGACGAAATTTTATCATAAAAATCGTAATAAGTTTATATTACAGGCACATAATCATGACACAAAACGAAATAATAATTCAACATCAGTAGAACCTATATGTTTCACATCTGCTGGTCTAAAGCTAGCATTGATTTTGGTCCTCAGTAGTATAATTCTTTAGCTAAATTACACCAGGACTTCTAACATGTAACCCACTAACATATAACAAGAAAATTAGAAACGTGTTAATGTCTTCAATTTGATTAAATACATTTATAGCTTATGCACATGAATTAATCAGCCAATTTTGTATTTCATAATTTTGGAATATATATTTTTCCATAAATAGTCCTACTATATTCACGTAAGATATTATTCTTCCTTATGTTAATATTATATTGTATAATTTCATTGCAGCCGTAATTTTAATTTTAGTTCCTATTTTATTTTATATATTGCTCTTATGTTAATATATTATATTATATAATTTCACTGGCGCTGTAATTTTAATTTTACTTTCTATTTTATTTTACTTTGTATATTCTCTTGTAGGTCTATTAATATAATATATCTGAACTGCGACCGAATACGAGCGCTGCTCATTCGGTCCTCAAATTTTGTTAATATTACTGTGTCTTCTTTTTTATATTGATTGTATTATTTTATTTCTATATCTATTCTTGTAATTATATTCTGTATTCTGTATATTTAAATAAATAAATAAATAAATGATAATGATAATAATCATATGGTAATAATGATATGATAATAAAGCTGTCTTTAAAGATTGCCCAATAGGACACAGCATATTACAATTAATAAGCACATAAATTCGAAGAGATCTTACATAGACATTTTTTACTTGAATTTATTTTACTTTAACATAAAAGTAAAATTATCCTTTTACAACAAAAACACATGTGCATGATCCATATAAATGATGCCCTAATAATGAACAGAAAATTTAACAATAATTACTGCTATATTGTAACTGCTGACTTAGAACTACAGGTAACAGATACGTCCTTCACATTCGTTTTAGCTTCACTATAGTCATTTCAACGTTGAAATTCCACACAACTATTGAGTGGAATTTAATTGTAGGGTTGATGAATAGACTGAAGAGTTTCTGACCATTTTTAGAAGCAAAATACAGAGTTCAACAGTGCAACGTTAGCGATTCACAAAGGGATATCTAATTGCTACGTCATTCAGAATGGTCTTATTAAAATGACAATAGCTCAATTTGATCAGTCAAAAAACAAATGGATACAGCGCAAACAATGCATATACTGTGTTGCAGTATATTACATTTTATAGTTAATGAATGCAATATAACGGAGACTCTGTTTCAAGTAATTAAAACTAATGTAACGAATATATCTTTTTGCACGATCGTATTTTAAAAATGCAAATATAAAAAGTTAATTTGTTTATTAAATTATTAATGCTTTATTGCGTGCTGTTACCGTGCAGTACACCTTGCTATTTTAACGTGTAAACTAAATTGTTAATATTTGCAGTTTTCAATCGGCTTTGGCAAATTAATACATGGGCTTGCATTAGTTCAGTATTTTGGTCATTTCACGTGAAACGTCTATATTCGATCTACAAGAGAAAAAAAATTGTAACGCTTCAGCATGAAAGGTTTATTCTGACGTCACACATGGTACCGTGGAAATGGAAGTGTAAGACCCTTTCAATCCACTACAGATTCCACTATTAAATACAGCTATTTTATTAGCATCAGGAGTTACTGTAACATGAGCACATCATGGTCTTCTTAGAAAATAATTATAATCAAACACTACAAGGTCTATTCTTTACAGTCTCGTTTTCCGCGGTCCGTTTCGCTCTATTTCCTATTTAATGTGCCTGGCATTCAAAATGTTCCTTCATCTGGAATGGCGCAAATCGGAGTGAGACAAGTAGCCAACAGACTTAGAGCTCACATAGACACTTCTTCTCAGCCCCAATTTCCCTGGCAAAAATGCTCTTGAAACGTCATTTTCATACGGAGCGGATTGTTCAAGCAACCGCTAAAGTAACAACAAGTCGTACGTGCGCACAAGCATTTTGTAAACATACAGCTCTACGTACGATGCAGCGTAACCTGTATAACCAATATTTTTTTGAGCTCTAGACATAAGTAAAATCCGTCTTATCTCAACAATAGAAGTAATTAGTTATAAAAATCAGAGGAGGTTAAAGAAATGTATAAACTATACAGAGACTAAGCTCATATATAATAATAATAATAATAATAATAATAATAATAATAATAATAATAAAGCCGTAAATCCCCAGTGGGGCAAGGCCTCCTGCTTGGGCAGGGATGGCTCAAGTCTTGACCATCAGAAGAGCCGACCTGATGGTCTATTTACATTCCTGGTTCTTTGTCCACAATTTCACTAGCACTGGTTGTTGCTGCCGCTCAAAGTTGGTTGACTGCGTCCTTCCACCGTGTTCTTTGGCGTCCTATTCTGGTCCACAGTCCTCCTAGTTGCAACTTGAACTCGTCCCCCCATCTGGTTCTCGATCGTCCACGGTTTCTCCAGCCAATTCTTGGATCCCACAGTGTCACCGTGTGCGCCCATCTGGTAGGTAGCATTCGTACCACGTGTCCTCTCCAGCGCCATTTCATCCTAATAGCGAGTGTGACCACGTCTTCTATGCCGCTTCGTCGTCGTACGTCTTCGTTTCTGATTCTGTACTTCAGACTTATTCCGAGTATTTTCCTCTTTTTTTTTTTTTACAATGATTCCGGTTCATCATTCCTCCCAGTACATCCTTCAGTAGTCAGTTTACTCTCAGCGAGTGACCCAACCAACTTCTTTTCTCTTCCTGAAGAGTTTCAGCATTATTCTTTTTTATTCACTATTTCTTAGCACAGCTTCATTTCTTATTTTGTCTGTCCATTTCATACGCTCCATTCTTCTCCATATCCACATTTCAAATGCTTTCAGTCGCTTCTCTTCACTTCGTCGTAATGTTCATATTTCTACCCTATACAGCGCCACACTCCACACAGAGCACTTCCCTAGTCTCTTCCTCAGGCATAGTCCTTTTTCAAGGATCCACGGAAAACACTACTTTTCCTACCAAAAGCTTCCTACTACACAATACATATAGAGAAGAGAAAGTTGATCATTACTAAGCAGATATAAATGCTTCAGAAGACGAAGTTACTCCAACAGCAGGTCTATGCTTCACTTGGATTGTCACAGCAGTAGAAGTACCACCTCTCACAGACATCGGAATTTGCGACGTTTGATAATTCTGTTATATATTAGCCGAGATTCGAACGCTATGTCTTTTAAGGTCTTGAGTTTCTACCGCTGAGGTCACGGTATCGACAACCACATAAAGTGAATTTGGAGGAAATCCAAGTTATTTGGGGGGCAAGATATATCTGGTCTCATTCTGCCTCGGGCTTATCCCGACATTTGTCTTAGCGCGTTAGGAAAACCATGGGGGAAATCACAGGTAGTATCAGGGTCTGTGAGACCTAGCCAATTGGCTACAGTTTCCAAGCATAATAAAAGTGTTCACTCATAAAATGTGTCGAGGGTCTGAGGGAGCAGTGATGATAATAATTTATGGGGAGGGTGTCAGTTGTGGTTATTCTGAAGGCAGTGACTGGGGGAAGGTATGATTGCTACCCGCGTCTGAACACGCAATGTCGGCCATTGACAGCTCCTTTTATTCAATGTCTAATACAGTGTTTTAGGTACTGAGCAGTCCAATCGACTAGCCATGCGTTCGGACGTAGCGAATAGTTCATCTCAGGACGAGGGAAGATTGGAACATTGTACGATTTTGAAGTACATTAACAGAAATGGGAGTTGTAGAAAAATCCTTTCCCAAACGAGAACAGTTGCTTTCTCATTTCTAAAGAATTACATAAAGTACAAAATCGAAGAAAACTGTGATGTGGGTGGAAATGTGCACTCTGATAAGGTATTACTAAGTAACTTATGTTAACATTTTCAGCTTTAAATAACAGTTATTCGTGAAAGTAGCAAACATGAAAGAAAAAAATAAATAAGGAAAATCAAATAGAAATAAATAAATGTAGAAAATAGAAGTAGTTAAGTAGAAAAATAAAATGGGAATCTAATAAGAAAGAAAACAATAAAAACCGAAAAAAGAGATGGTAATGATAAATAATAAGAATGGAAGAAAACTTAAACAATGAAAAAAGAAGATATAATTAAATAAGAATGGTAAGAAGGAAGAAAGGAGTAGAAAATAACCATGAGAAAATGGAAGAAGAGAAGAACTGAACAAATAAAATAAAATAAACAAAGGAAATACGGTGAGTAAAAAATGAACAAATGATTATAGGAATAAATTAAGAAACTGAAACAACAAGTGAGGAATAAGAAACAGTATACTTAAGTGAAAGACAGAGGAAAGGAAAGAGAGAGAAAGAAAGGGTGAAATGTGGCTAATTGTAAGAAAGAATGAGAGATGAAAAAACAGAGATGAATGAATGAAGGAGCGGAGAAAAAGATAGGCCTATAGTTAAGCGAAATAAATATAGCTAACTGAAAGATATAATTATGGCTAATTGAAAGAATGAAGGAAAAAAACTGTAGGCTATAGACAAATGAAAAAATGTCAAAATAAAGATTTATGGCTAGGAGAAAGGGAAAATATAACTTACAGAACTGAAAGAAAGAATTAGGAGTAGTTGAAAGAAAGAAGGAAAGAAAGAAAGAAAGAAAGAACGAAAGAAAGAAAGAAATATGGTCAATTGAAAGCAATAGTAAAAGGAATACATAGAGGAGGTCTAAGTGAAGGAAAGATCGATTAAAAGATATATAGATAGCTGCAAGAAAGATCGAAAAAATACATATAGATAGGTGATAGAAAGAAATATAGCTAACAATCAGTAAAAGAAAGTAATCAATATAGCTAATTGAAGAAAAAAAGACAGCCATATTTCTTTATTTATTTAGCCATATTTCTAATTGAAAGAATGAAAGATAGAAAGAAGGGAAGAAAGAAATATGGCTAATTTAAGAAATTAAAGATAGAAAGAAGAAAAGAAAGAAAGAAATATGGCTAATTGAAAGAAGAAACGAAAGAAAGAAATGTAACTAACTGAAAGACTTGTGCTCAATTGACACAAACAAGAAAGAACGAAATAGAAAGAAATATGGCTGATTGAAAGAAGAAATGAAAGAAAGCAAAATATGACTGGTTGAAAGAAGAAACGAGAGAACGAAAGAAATATGGCTGGCTGATAGAAGAAATGAAAGAAAGAAATATTGTTATTTGAAAGAAGAAACGAAAGAAAGAAATATGACTGGTTGAAAGAAGAAACGAAAGAAAACAAGAAATATGGCTAATTAAAAGAAGAAACGGAAAAAAAGAAAGAAACATGGCTGATTGAAAGAAGAAATGAAAGAAGAAATATGACTGGTTGAAAGAAGAAATGAAAGAAAGAAATAGCCTATGGCTGGTTAAAAGAAGAAACGAAAGAAATAAATATAACTAATTAAAAGACTTGTGCTTAATTAAAACAAACAAGAAATAAAGAAACAAGGCATAAATGAAAGAAGAGAAAAAATTGAATCACGATTCAATTGAATCTAGAAAATAGGAAGAAAAACTATAAATAAATATGGGAGTTACAAAGCAAGAAAGAAGTGCCAGAAAGGAAAGAGAAATAAATCATAAGGGAAGAAGAGAGAGAAGGAAAAGATGAATAAAATAAATGAAGGAAAGCAGTATGAATGTAAAATAAGAAAGGAACAAGAAATTAAGAAGAAGGGGCAAAATAAAATGAAAACACACTGTTGAACGACTTCACAGAAAATACCCATACACAACGCGTAGTGGAGTAGAACCACAAAAATTCCATTTCTTCAACACTGCAGCTGATGGGTAAACTTGTTTCGCGCGATAAGCTACGTCTAAGAGATTCATTTTGTTCTTTTTCCCGTTCCTATTTTATATTCCTTTTATTTCAGCTTCGATGAACTGACAGAAGACGACGACATGGCGAGACATCAGAAGATATCAAATAGTAGACAACATTAAGATACATGTACCGTATGCGGAGACTAAGAGGAAAACAGAAAATAGGAATGATTGGAATTATCCAATGGGTTTGCAGTGAAAGACCTGCTCTTGGGCACAAAACTATGAATGAATGAAAATACGGCCAGAAATATACGATTGAAATTTTTATTCCGAAGAAATCAGACGGTCAATTTATCTTTCCATGACTGTACATATCTTCATGTTCATGTACAAAAAGTAAAAGAAAGAACAAAACAAAAGAGCCGCCATCTCTATTGTCGCAATAAACACAAACAGGCTATACATACTTATACACACGTATACTGTATATGTAAATGACAGGGGTATTGATCGCAGTGCTCAGGCACGTGCAGGCAGTGGTAGTGACCGCCCGCGTGTTCCAGAATTTCTCCTGTTCGATTTTACAATCCCATCACGCCATTCTAACGAGGCCTGCTCCGCCAGATCGCCCACATGTTCCCCGGCTTCCCGGTTGGCACTTTCCTCAGCTTGCGCATCTCGGTTTAATGCTCTAATGTCCCCTGGATTTATTGCCTCCCGTCTGTCACGGTTTCAGGGTCGCCAATAGCAGCGAATAAAATTTCCAATATTACCTGTAGATGGTCTTCCCCTCCTTTACTTCCACTATTAACCAAACATGGCGATAAAATGCACGTAAAAATCGACGAGTTCACCCTTCGATATTGCCTTTATGTAGTTTACTACTATGCTGAATATTCGTTCTAATTTAGTTTTTAAGTTTTCTGCCGCTTTAAGATAGTAACAGCGCCAAAAATAAACTTAATGAAACATACGAATATTGTCAATCAAGTAGCGACAATTCAGTTAAGTGGTATGAACCATATTGAGAAGAACCTCTAAGAATATTACCATGCAGGAGTATACATTTGAAGGTGAATCCCATTTCAGATATCTTGGAGTTATTATTAATAATAACTGTGATGTGAGTGGTTGTGTCAACGACAAAATACAGGCTGGAAATCGGGCTTATTACGCTAATCTTCCACTGTTTAAAAACCAGTTGTTATCGAGGATGACAAAGATTAAAGTTTATAAAACAGTAGTTCGTCCTGTAGTTACCTTTGGTTCAGAGACATGGACATTTACAAAGAAAGACGAGAACTCCTTAAGAAGTTTTGAACGGAAGATTCTGCGTAGAATCTTTGGCCCAGTCAGTGATCATCAAGGATGGAGGATACGCTCCAACAATGAACTTCTTAACCTGATAGGAGGTCAAGATGTTGTAAAATTTATGAAAGCTCAAAGACTGAGATGGCTAGGACATGTAAACAGGATGCCTGAAACACGCACTCCTATTAAAATGTTAAAGGGTAGACTATATAACAGGAGGAGAAAGGGTAGACCAAAGTTAAGGTGGGTGGATGGGGTATCCAAAGATCTTGAAATTATGGGAGTGAGAGGATGGACTAACATGGTAAAGGACAGAGTAAAATGGAAGGCTGTTGTTAAGGAGGCCAAAACCCATTCCGGGTTGTAGCGCTAACTGATGATGATGATGATGATGATATGAACCATAACCACATTGGTCTTGAGTGAAGGGGGGAAGAGCAACGGTGAATTGTTCAATGGTTGAGCTGTTTGGACTTCTTCCATTGCTAATTTTAAAAACTGTAGCACAACGTTTCGACGAGTGGATCTCTCTTCGTCGTCAGGTAGAAACCTACTGTGGGGATCGTTACAAGCAGCTAGCCTGTCTGACTGAACGACGACCGTCAGGTCGGTGTGAAATATAAAGACGGAACACACGATGTCATAAGCTGTTGTATCGTGAAATATATAGAATTAAAAGAAGAATAAAAAGAATTCCGTGATAACTAAACTAATTAAATTATATGGACCAATAACAACATCAAGAAGGAATAATAGACACTAATAATCAACAGAGAAAATAGTGAAACAATGAAACAATTGGAAATAAATTAATAATATTGTTTTCCCGCTCATTTATTTCCTATTGAAGCGCCTTGACTACTACAAATATATTGGGATGTGAGAAATAAAACATACTGTTCAGTTTTGAACGGAACGATTCGACACTGCTTGATGTTATATATGATGAAGTGTATTCAGCCCAAATTGTAGAAGGAAAAGCAGAATCTTCAGTAATGTAATTAACAAGGAGAAAATCACGGGAGTCAGGAATAGCCTACGTTTGTCGTTCGGGGGAAGCAAAGTGCAGTTGTATTTTCCGATATCAGCTTTGGGCTCTCGGTTAATTAATTCTCTCAAAGTTACTACATCTCACTCAACAGTATCGATTTTTGTTAAGTTGCAATAAAAATTTCCTCAAAGTGTCAAGTCATTTCATTCGAAACTATGGAACAGAGTTAGGTTTACTGAAGTACATGCTATAGGACCGAGATGGGTTGTTTACAAATTATTGCTCATGGTAACGGGACCGAGTTAGGACGCAGCGGTTTTATCAGTGGCATTTCATAGTTTCGTTAAGTTTCTTGGCAGTTTAAGTATGCTTACACTGGACAACAGCCAAAAAGTTACAGAAACAAAATAAGCGATGACTAATTTTATAGGCCTACCGCTAATGACGAATATGACAGTAAAAATGGACGCAGTGGTCTGGGATTACTTATTTCAGAAAGAGCGTCAGCGGTTTCTCAGTCAAGGTTACAGCAAATCTCTTACACAGGATATGTGGAGACAGATTTATGATCCTGAGGGGTTGTGTTTGCTTGTAAAAGATTGTTGGTTTAGTTAGATACAAGACGTTGCTGAGTGAAGACCTGTTTTCCTCTTTCTTATAAAGTAAATTCATAAAATGTTTGTAATGTTGTGCTTAACCATATATACTTCTCTTTTACCAGCAGACTCATTTTTAATTCTGCATAGTGATAAGCCATAAATATCCAACACACACCAGAACAGTGGAGGCTATTTTTAGATGCTTCCACGCTGAACCTTAAGGCTGTATTGTTGCACAATGGAAACACTTTGCCTTCAGTTCCAATTGGCTACGCAATCCATATGAAAGAGACATATCAAAATATGAGAGATATTTTAAATTATATAAATTATGACAGATTTAGGTGGCAAATATGTGGTGACTTGAAGATGGTTGCCATTCTAGTAGAAGATCCTTATATTATTACTGGACAAATCCTAACAATTCTATATTTTCTATATTACATTATCCACCCAATAATAATAAAATTTTGAGATAATTTAAACAATTAAAGTTAAAAATCATATGTTTTGAAAGCATAAGAAAGAAGTTGGCTTACAACAAGGGTTTACAAAATATTGCTGTTTCCTATGTTAATAGGACAGCCGGGCTAAGACTTTGGAAAGACTGGCCTCTTCAACAAACTTTGGAACCAGGAACGAAGAACATAAAGCAGCAGTCATTGATTGAATCTAGAAAAATTTTGCCCTCTCCTTTACACAAGTAACTGGGACTGATTAAAAATTTCGTAAGAGCATTGAATCGTGAGACCAGCATTCCGATATTTACACTCAAAATTTCCAAGGATAAGTACGTAAGTCATAGGACTCCAAGTCAGAGAACTCTTTTCAGATCAACATTTCGATAGACTTCTGAAAGAAAAGAACATGCTGCTTGGGAATCTTTCAGAACGGTCGTCTCAAATTTCCTAGGAACCGTTGTGCGCCAAACTATAGGGAAATACTGGATAATATGTTACTGGCTTATCTAATGAGGTGCAATATGTCATTGAAGATACACTTTGTCCACTCTCATTGGGACTTTTTCCCTGAAAATTGTGGTGTAGTTTCTGATGAACATGGAGAGCGCTTTCATCAGACAATTTCAACATTCGAAAGACGATACTAGGGCAAATGGAGTACATCCATGTTAGCTTATTATTATTGCTGGTCGGTGGTGAGGGATGTTCCCGACGTAGAAGGAGACAGCTAAAAGGAGACGTCTGTAACAATAATTGAGGTAAACCCAGCCGAATATGTTTAGGAAAATACAATTTTTTCTATTGATTTATTTCTCAAATTACAAGAAAACTAGACCACATCTGACCATTTTATTGCCACATTCATATTCAGCATGAAAAAATATATTGAATTCCAGGGTTTTCGTTTCCGTAACAGAAAAAAAGTTAAATTTTGTTGTCCAGTGTTATTAAAGTATAAAACTATCTGAAATACTGTAAACTTAAAAAGTGTTAAAACTGTTAAAAAAAGTAACAAGTTATACTTTGAATGACGGACGGTACCGTTTCGACATTGGTATCTTCGTCAGCGTCGAAATAGTGCCGTCCGCCATACAAGGTTTGTTACATTTTTAACAATTTTAAAAATTTTAAAGTGAAACATTTTCAAGAGTTCTTACGGGAAAGGTCTTGGAGGACCTAAGCTAGATTGGTTCATGATGATGATGTTTATGATGATGATGAAAGTTATATATTTTATAAAAAATGTTAAAGTGAACATCAAAAACAAATGATTATTAAAGATTTTCTTATTGGAACATATTTTATTATACTTTAAGTCAGTTATTTATATATTTGTTCAGAGGTAGAACCGTTAAGACGCATCTAGATCTACATATCTTTCTAGCAATCCGACGCTGACAAAGGGGCGTGTCTTTTTTATGATTATATTCCAATAGTTGTTCTCGTCTTGTTATTCTGAAAACATCGATATTCAGACATGCGCTCTTATTGCTTCTATTTACACAAAGACTACCTTCAGACTGGAGATTAAGGTATTGGTAGGAATCCGATCTGTTAATTCAACTCAGCTATTTTCATGTCCTTATTGAATTGGAACATAGAGTGTGAATTGGAAATCAATACTTATAACAACAGTACAGCTAGTTGCATTCGGCCGAAGAGTTCATTTACAGATACACCGTGTTCTGTTATTGGCACACTCGCAAAGTCAGTTTCATTCATGGATTCGAAATAAAATTAAAATTTCTTTCTCTACTTCTCCTTCTACCTGATAATTTTGAAACTTGCGGATCTGTTAAAGTGCATTCCAACGTTTGTATAACATACCTAACATTGCTTTTAGTTGTTCTTGCTCTCATTATTAGATCTGAACTTTGGGATCATAAACTAAATCGAAGACCATAACATTTTCAAGAGGAAATAAGGATGTTTAACCCTCTAGTACTCGCGAGGCATACATTTGTAATCCACTGCTGTTTATCACGTCATCACAGCTCCGCTTTCAATGCTGATAGCGTGAAATTTTCAGTATCTTTCTGTTACAGCTTAACTCTGATCTCTGGAGTATTTGGAAGTAATTGTAACTTTTCTGTATAGTAATATTTATGTTTTTAGAGTGGATTACAATTGTAATCTGCGCGAGTGCTGACGGCAGTGTTTTTAGCATGTGAGAATACAAGCGCATGTTTTCGATTTTCTTATTTTTAATGTGATTTATTTTTATAAGTTGTTCATAAGATATTTTAAACGTATTTTCTATTGCTGCAGTGGTTATTTTATCCTGCAATACAAATGACCACGTGGACATATTTGATAATGGAGAACAATGACTTCTCACACGAAACAGGCATGAACTTAAAGCCAATAGTGACCCTAGAGCAGTGGTTCCCAAAGTCCCCTGGAGGGTCGTGTAGAAAACTGAAAGGGACCGCGAGATGAATTACAAAATAAAGTAAAAACACCTTATTAACACAAATTTGTTTTCAATTTATAAATATAAACTTAAGCAAGTTTGAGATGGGAAGGATATGTAGCACGCATGGGCGAATCCAAAAATGTATATAGAGCGTTAGTTGGGAGGCCGGAGGGAATAAGACCTTTGGGGAGACCGAGACGTAGAAATGTTGTTTTATTTAACGACGCTCGCAATTGCCGAGGTTATATCAACGTCACCGGTGTGCCGGAGTTTTGTCCCTTAGGACTTCTTTTACATGCAAGTAAATCTACTGACATGAGCCTGTCGCATTTACGCACACTTAAATGCCATCGATCTGGCCCGGGATCGAACTCATAATCTCAGGCATAGAAGGCCAGCGCTATACCAACTCCGCCAACCCGAGACGCAGATGGGAAGATAATATTAAAATAGGTTTGAGGGATGTCGGATATTATGGTAGAGACTGGATTAATCTTGCTCAGGATAAGGATCGATGGCGGGCTTATGTGAGGGCGGCAATGAACCTCTGATTTCCTTAAAAGCCATAAGTAAGTAAGTAAATAAGTAAGTAATTAATATGTATCTTTGTTATTTCTTCTATTCTTTTGATGTTGCTTACCATTTCTTTGAAGAACTTGAACTTCCAATCGTATTAATTTATTAAATGTAGACTACATTAAGATTGTGTAGGCTACTGTAATATTTGTCTCTTAAGTAGCCTCTGTTAAGAGAAAGTATGGATGTGAAAGTTGGACATTCACGTGAGAAAGACTAAGGCGAGTTGAATATTCGAATATGAGATTTCTTCGTTTTGTAGCAGGATAGACAAAATGAAAGTACCCAATCAAAACTAAATAAAAATGTACTTCGGTACATCATAATAATATAAATAAAAATAGTAATACATATTATTAAAGCAACTGAACAGACAAGAGATTTTAACTATTTGGGACATGAATCAGCCAGTAAAAAAATAAAGATGTACAGCATAAGTTATAGAGATTAAATTACCTCTGTGGTACTGTAAAAAGAACCCTTTTAAATAAATCACACAGAGAAACAATTTTTAAAGTTATAAAAGTTGTGACAATTAAATAGCTCTATATTAAAAAAAATATAACTGAGGGCTAATACATCAATTCTGGAAATATCTAAAATTGAATTGGTCATTGCTAGAAGGCCCTTTGTCCAAAAATGTTAGTTCTGAATAAATCGAAAAAAAACTGTTTTTAAGAAATACTAATCTTCGTAGAGCAATGTGGTGACTGTCCATCATAAAGGTTTATTTGTGCTTTCTGGAAGCACAATTTTTATTTTGTTGTCATATGTAGTTTGTATAATATTATTAATTAAAAATTCAAATTTAAGGGCCTTTTAGCAGTGAACTTAAAATAATTTCACATTTGGTTAAAAATGGAGTACTGTAATAAAATACAGGATTGTAAATTAAATAAACTACCATTATTTCAAGTTAAAAGTATATTTCTCTTCTTAAAATATATTTTAATTACGTATTACAAAGTTTTAGGCCCTTGTTTTAAATCTAACTCGACGATTTCATTCTGTATTTTCTCTATGTTCTGCTAGTGGAGAATTTACAACTTTCTCATAATAAGGTAACTGTTCATGGGGAATGTAGCATAGAATTTTCTTGATATCCTGCATTTTGTCTGGGTTGATTGCAATCAATTCATCATAAGTAGGATGTTGGGAAAGGACTATGTTTTCAATTCCAGGTAGACAAAGAGCAAAGGTATGCCTAATAAAACCATCAATGAACTTGGATGTTGAAACAATATGAGGAAGAGTGGCATTGTACATATATTCATAATAACTCGCAGGGGCGAATGACAACTTCGAACACCGAGGTACCTTTCTACCATAAGATTCTACAGAAAGACCTCTTTTGTAAAACATGGGCCACCAGTTAATGAGTGACTTTATTTTTGTGCATGCATAAATATTTTATATAGCCTATAAAGATTTTTGTGGCCTAAGGAAATAACATTTTTATGCAATATTCTTTACGTCAGTGATTCAGTGTAAATATTCTGAACTTACCTACAATCCTCACCAGTTCGTCTTTCAGCCACCAATTCTCCAGAGTAAGTCACATGTTCAGTGCCTTTAACTTTGGCTTTCTTTAATATATTTCGTTTCCAACTGCAAGTATCACTACATCTCTTTTTGCTTTTCAAACTCTCAGTCTCCATTTTAAT
The DNA here is from genome assembly GCF_040183065.1 of Periplaneta americana. NCBI lineage: Eukaryota > Metazoa > Arthropoda > Insecta > Blattodea > Blattidae > Periplaneta > Periplaneta americana. The sequence continues at coordinate 95,629,322 of NC_091129.1, forward strand.
TAGCCGAAATTGCGTATAATATAATAATTTGTATTAAAACACAAATAAAGATCAGAGCAGAATAAACAGACCGCTTCAAACAATGAAGATAGCTGATAGTGTAGTAAGTATAAAGGTTTGTCATCAGATGGAAACACCGCTAAATGACAAGTTCACAGCTAGAAGGCCCTCTATCCTTGAGTAAGGGCATTTTAGCATGACACGAAAAATGAAATGCTCAACTGTGCGTGTGTATGAAGGCTTCAGGAAAGTCCTTTTAGCACAGATTGTGTATTTATGTGCAAGGATGTTGAATCTGTAGTTAACTCATTTTTTGCAAAAATACGGAGAAAGGGCCTTTTAGCAATGACCAATTCAATTATTTTCTTGTGCACTCCAGTTACAGGATACGAAATTGTTTATTTCAAATTTGATACATATCAAATGATTTAATTTATGTTGTCTTTCGGAGAATGGTTTAAAAAATAAACTGAAAAATTGTAGGTCTAATATCATTCGTAACATGTGAAACAGAATTTTTGTAAGGTCCTTAAAACTTATGAAATAACGAGAATACATGTATCACTTCGCTGCATTCATTTTTAGAATCTACCCTTCCTGCTCACTGGCCAGAAAATTTCGTACCGTTTAAGAAAGACAGCGTTGTCAACTTTGTACCGGCATTGGATGTAGTCGAGTGTTTATAACCGGGGTTCATGGATTCAATCTCTGCTAAGGACTCGAATTCTCTCTCCTCTTTTATAAAATTTTTCCCTTTAGCAGTTTGTCTTTTGTTTCCATGGCAACCAGTCTTTCCAATCGAGCTAGGATGTTTAAGAGCGATAAGATTTCTTAGCGTGGTGCACTTCTCAAGAGAAGCAAAGTGGTGATCCGGTGTTGTACACTACAGGCACGTAAAGCTGTTCTGTTCCTATGTGAAGAACGACAGGATAAATTTTCCGTTCGTTTCTCTATCGTATCGATGTTAAACTTAGCTGGTTTTCCTACCAGTTCCACGAACGTTCGTCACCACCACCACCACCGCCACCACCACCACCGCCACCACCACCATCACCACCACCACCACCACCACCATCATATTTTATTAAGCGATGCCTTCAATTTGACGGGTTGTACGGAGTTTAGGTTCACCGTAGGAGAGAAATGGCCAACTGAGTATGCCAGTTTTTTTTTTTAACCTGCAGTCTTCAATAATTAGGAACAGAATTCTTTGACGTAAATTTACGAAATGGGATTCACAGCTTTACTCTCCACCCGAACGAAACCATGCTTAGTAAATTGATGAATGAAAAAAATGAATGAATGAATAAATAAATAGATAGATAAATAGACAATATATATATATATATATATATATATATATATATATATATATAAACGAATGAATGATTGAATGAATGAATAAATGAACGAATGAATAATTAATTAAATAAACGAATGAATAAGTAAATAAATAAATAAATAAATACTTAACTTACTTACTGGCTTTTAAGGAACCCGGAGGTTCATTGCCGCCCTCACATAAGCCCGTCATTGGTCCCTATCCTGAGCAAGATTAATCCAGTCTCTATCATCATATCCCACCTCCCTCAAATCCATTTTAATATTATCTACCCATCTACGTCTCGGCGTCTCCAAAGGTCTTTTCCCCTCTGGCCTCCCAACTAACACTCTATATGCATTAAAAATAAATAAATAAATACATATGTAAATAAATAAATAAACATATAAATAAATAAATAAGTAAATAAATAAACGAATGAATAAATGAATGAATAAATGAACGAATGGATAATTCAATAAATAAATAAATAAACGAATGAATGAATAAATAAATAAATGAATGAATGAATGAATGAATGAATGAATGAATGAATGAATGAATAAATAAATAAATAAATAAACAAATAAATAAATAAATAGTATTCGACGATCCTGACCTCTTTCTTGTTCCGCCCGTTATGTGGTAGCTTTTAGGATATGTTCACATTAGGGTTTAACTTTGAAAATTCTGTGAAGTTCCTTCAGTATAAAGGCAAAACGAGAAATGAGACAAGTAACCAATAGACTTGGAGCTCACGTATTCAGTTTTCTCAGCCCTAAACTCCCTCACAAGGACTCGTTTTCTCGTACCTGTTAAAATGTTTCTCCTCCCATTTTCGCAATGACAAAGACAATGTCGACCTGGAACATTCGAACGTGGCAGTCCCACTCTATGCGCATTAGCTTAACTTCAACGTTCTTGTCCTGTTGATCCTTCTCCCCCTCCCTCGTGAGGTAGCTACTACGTTATGTCCATTTTCGGCTCCCCCCCTCCAAAATTCTCTGATGTTCTTTCAGTAGAACGGCGAAACTCGGAGTGAGAAAAGTGGCAGGTAGGCTTGGAGCTCACATATTCAGTTTTCTCAGCTCTAAACTCCCTTACAAGGACGCGTTTTCTCGTACCTCTTAAAATGTTTCTCCTCCCATTTCCGCAATGACAAAGACAATGTCGACCTGGAACATTCGAACGTGGCAGTCCCACTCTATGCGCATTAGTTTAACTTCAACGTTCTTGTCCTGTTGATCCTTCTCCCCCTCCCTCGTGAGGTAGCTACTACGTTATGTCCATTTTCGGCTCCCCCCCTCCAAAATTCTCTGATGTTCTTTCAGTAGAACGGCGAAACTCGGAGTGAGAAAAGTGGCAGGTAGGCTTGGAGCTCACATATTCAGTTTTTCTCAGCCCAAACTCCCTTGCAAAGACGCGTTTCGCGTACCTTTTAAATCTTTCTTCTCCCATCTCCCCTATTCACATTGGAAATGGCAATGAAACAGTTTGTCATCAATCTGTCAAAATGTAGTCAGCTAACCGACTTGATTGTTCTGGAGTGACAAAAATAATGGAAGAATGGTGGAACGAAAATTGCAAGTGAAATTATACTTCTCGTGAAAACACTTTATTGTTTCCGTGCTTTGTCCATCACAAGTAGGCCTATTTTAGTATTAGCCGGGAAATGAATATGGTATCATAGGTTAGAAGTCGTCAGTTAATCGACTAAATCAGAGATGGAAAATGTTGCTGGTAGAAATAGCTTTTGAAGCTGATGAAAACTGCCACTAGTTTCGCTTTAAAACTTCCCCGTCATCGAGATACAGACATACAAATCCTGTCGCGACCATGTTTTATTGTGGTAGTAGCCATGTTCGTGTTTGCTTAACAGCATTTTGAATGTGTGTATTTTATCGCTGAAAATGTAAAATGAATTTAATGAGAAAGAGACATAAAACTGAAAAATGGAATTTGATAACATCAATGTCAAACGCTCGTATGTCACGAATAGTTTTTAATGATATTGATTCTTTATATACGGATTTTGATTGCTCTACTAAATAACATGTTGTAATATAATTGAATGATGCTGCAGACTCTGCTCGAGAAACTATTTCCCGGTACTTTGTAATAAATGGTGGAAATATATAATTTATTTTGAATGTCTCCTGTTGCTCTTAATCAAGTGCCTACATAGCAATGGAAAAGGTTAGGTTTGGACATTGCAATTGTCGTCGAAAAATTACAAATATGTAAGTAATAATTAGGAACATTAAATGCAGACGTTTGAGATGGGCAGGGCATGTAGCACGTATGGGCGAATCCAGAAACGCATATAGAGTGTTAGTTGGGAGGTCGGAGGGAAAAAGACCTTTGGGGAGGCCGAGACGTAGATAGGAGGATAATATTAACATGGATTTGAGGGAGGTGGGATATGATGATAGAGACTGGATTAATCTTGCTCAGGATAGGGACCAATGGCGGGCTTATGCGAGAGCGGCAATGAATCTCCGAGTTACTTAAAAGCCAGTAAGTAAGTAAGTAAGTAAGTAAGTAAGTAAGTAAGTACAGTAAGTAAGTAAATAAGTAAGTAATAACAATTTCAGAATGTTTCGTAGATTGAATTTACCTTCAGGTAAAAATCTCTATCAAACAACAGAGACTGTCTACGAGTTGCGGTTGCCACTCATTGTTAAATCTTCATAGACATGACTGACCAACGAATGAGAAGAGAAGGCGAGTATTATGAAGGAATGGAAAATTTCATTGCGTTGTGCCAAAAGGACAGGTCTTTTACTGCAAACCCAGCATTCTCCAATCTTTCATATTTTCCGCCTTCCTTTTAGTCTCCGCATATGCATACATACATACATACATTACATACATACATACATACATACATACATACATACATACATACATACATACATACATACATACATACATACATACATACATACATACATACATACATACATACATACATTATACCATATACTGTACACAGACCTATAGAATTGGTCCATACACACGTGGTCCGTTTCATTCAATTTATTGAACGATTGTTGTCTAGTTGTCTTATAATAAGACTTTCGCTTTAACAATTTCATCGTTTTCCAAGTTGATGTATTGGATACACCTACATGTTGAGCTAACGTTCTTAACGATTTTTTGGGAGACTGTTTCAGCCAATGTAATTGACTTTTTCTTCAGTTAGAACGCAATTTATGCGATGTTTTTTATTTCAAAATGAGCTGGTTTCTCTCATTAATTTCTGGACTGCTGAAGCAGATGGATGTTGAAGCCAGGACATATCCTTAGAAATACTGAATGACGCTTTTTATATTACGATTTCTTCGTAATATACGTATCATAAATAATAAGCTTAATTTGCTGTTCCAATATGTACTACACTGCTACGAACTAAATTGAATGGAATTTAGCTGTATATCAATGCTTTAATCTTCAGGTTCCTTCACCCTGTTATCTGTTAATACTACGTAATACAAAACTCTTCACGCTCGATCTGGTATTTCCTCAGTACTTTCGTTCGTTCTTTAACAGTAAAAGGCCGACGATATTTACTTGAGCAAAACCTGTTTCAAGGCGAACTCTCTGCGTTAGAAGGTGCCTTAATATAATGAAGCTGAAATCGAATTCGGCAGCTATTCCCTCATTATTTTTCTGAGATTGTATATCGATGGGTAAGAAGTGATATCTCGTGTCTGTAAATTTAATGTTTTAAAAATTAATTTTTCTCAAAGTGACAAATTTTTTCATACACGTTTCTGCTTTGAAAGATCTTCTACTCGAAGAAAACTACAGTGCGTGGCATAAGTCTCTCTTCAGCGACGGCGTTGCGCTAGCACACTCAGTTATACTCAGTTACGTTGACTATGAATTCCGCTTACAAGTATAACGTCCACACTCAGCTATATGTACTAGAATGCTATTCAGTTACTACCTGCTCTAAGTCAAGGTCGCATCGCTGCTCCCTCGCCTTATCTTAGTGCTGCCAACTTATGCGTTCCCACGCGCCTCTGAGTTCACTGCGGAGAGACTTTTGCCACGCAGTGTACTATTTAACAGTACACTTTTGTGAGCATAATAATAACGTAGTTAATCTAAATAATAATGTAGTTTAACTAAATTACCATTTTTGTAGATACGAGGTATCATTTCTTAGCCATCGATATGTGAAATAACATTCCGAGATATGGGATTAATTTCGTGCAGAGAGTAGTTTATTGAATAATAATTACACAGAAATAGAGATATGCTATCACTTTTTGTGTGATCTAAACTTAAATCTTCAATCGTTTTATATTGCCTTTCAATTATTACTTTCAAAATTACTGTTCGCTAAGTTCTTTCAGGGAAAGCAATTGCAGAAAAATCACTATCATTATTTGAAGTGCTCGTAAATACTTTTAACTAATTCATAAATAGTTAGGCGTATTACTAAGTTTCTGAAAGTTCTTCAAAACTTCAAAGTAGGTTAGTCTAAGTGTTAGATAACCAATAAGAATCACCTAAATACTTCTTTTTATTTAAAAATATGATCTGTAACATACGAAAGGTCAGTAAATAAGCAGGTTTTCTTCAGATACATCAGCATGTTTTAAAATTCTAAACCAAACGTCATTATCTAATAAGAAAAACTGTTAAAAAAAAAGTTGTCAACCATCCCGACTTGTCACTACATCTTACTGGTGATATTTCTGCATTTAAAACATCCAGAGAGAGAATTCTGTGTACTTTTTTCCTGAGAACATATTAAACCGACGTTGTTTTCAGTGTGTTCTTAGTTTTATTTTACTCTCAGCTGAACGCTGTTTCAATCGTAACTTTCATTTTACCGTCATATAACTTACGTATATATAAAACTTTACGATTGAAATAACTGCGAAATAGAGGTTTTTATTGGTTGTGATATTTGTGGGTGTTTACAAAGCCATATTTTTGACAGTGACACACGCGGACGTGATTCTAAATACAATGTATTTTACAATTGTTTTAAAAATAGCCTCTGTACAAGCATTTCAGGTACTTGTGGTAAAAATGTATGTTATGTCTGTAAATTTGTTTTCATAAAATGCATCACTCTCAATGGAGACATTTATATGAAGCTTAATACGTAATGGCTTAAGTAAATTGATTAAAACATGTAAGATAAGTAAATTGTTTATAGTCTGTATTCATTCATTCATTCATTCATAGTCTTCTGCTCAAGGGCAAGTCTTTCACTGCAAACCCCAGCATTCTCCAGTCTTTCCTATTTTCTGATTTTCTCTTTGTCTCCGCATATGATTCATATATCTTAATGTCGTCTATCATCTGTTATCTTCTTCTGCCACGAACTCTTCTCCCATTCACCATTCCTTCCAGTACATCCTTCAGTGGGCAGTTTCTTCTCAACCACTGACCAAGCCAATTCCTTTTCCTCTTTCTAATCAGTTTCAGCATCATTCTTTCTTCATCCACTCTTTCCAACACAGCTTCGTTTCTTACTCTGTCTGTCCATTTCACACGCAGTATTAGAAAATATTCTACTATGGCCCAAGCTACTAGTCTAGAGGATTTGAGTTCCATTCACGGCAAGAAATTGGAGATTTATAAGGTGTATGAGGGCTAAGTATACTTAAAATCTTTATATGAAAAAATGATTCAAAGTCAGGATAAGAGAAGAAATGTTAGAGAGTGTGGAATAGAGTGGGGAGACAACAGAGATGTTTTATCACCTACCCCATACAAAATCTATTTGGAGGATTTAGTGAAGAACTGTTTTAGAAAATGGGAGAAGTGATAGTAGGAGGAAGAAGAATAAAATGCATAAGATTTGCTGATGATATAACAGAAGAAGAGACAATACTAAGGGATACGATACTGAGTTAATGACAGCTGTGAGCAGTACGGGATGAAGATAAACGCAAACAAGACGAAGACCATTGTTATCGCAAGGAAAATAAAGAAGAAAAACGTGCGAATTCGATATGAGGCAGTGGAACAAGTGGACAGCTTCAAATACTTGGGGTGTAAACATATCCGGCCCTTTCAAGTAGCATAATACTGTGTCGTTTGTTGATGTTTGATCCCTACTGTACTTTTCTTTGCTAGTTCCCATACCCTGCCCTTTCATTTTTATATTTCAGAATTTCAAACCGAGCCCGCATTGTCATAAAAAAATAATAGGCATGACTTATGCCCCAGTCCAGATAATATAGTCTATATCAGGCTGGCAGAACTTGGAGCCAATTGTGGCGTTGCGTCACTCATCGGAATACGTCACTCATCCCTTCTTTCCACCCCCGCGTCATTGACTTGGTAGGGGAGGGGATTTGTATTCAGTGTCTGTGTTATGTGATTGCGTACGGGTCACTATGACGTCATTCAACGCCGTTGAACTGAGGACGGGGAATCAACGCTTTCCCTATGCTTTCCACCCCTCTCTCGCCAGTTCTGTATTCCTGGTTTATATAAAGAATAATGTAAATGTAAAAGTAACAATTTACCAATGAAAATATCGCGAAATGGCAAACTAAAGTTAAATATATTGAAGGTTTGATTTCTACGAGAATTGAACTCGGGTCTCGTGCGTGTAAAACCTATGATTAGCAATGCTACGAGTTGGGTGTGCCTGCGCCAGTATTTCTCAATAGCGCCCATAAACTTCAGAAATAGCTATACCTCGGAGGCAATCGAGCTCACGCTAACATCCTATTAACATCAGACTGCAACTGCGCTGGCGTGCTGGTTTCGTAGTCGGGAGGTTCCGGATCGATCCCTGAGTCCGATTATCCTGTCTAAAATTTTGGACGGATCTCCAATTCCAGAAACAGTAAAATACCTATCGTAGGAAAGCACAAGGTGAAATAGTTTGAAGTTAGCCTCAGAGTTTGTAGCAAGGCAATGACCTTAAAGAAGAGGTGTTGGAAAGAGTGTTTTCTTAATCTTCATGCTGTATAGTTCAAAATCGCTACATTAAGAGTAGCTATGCCCTTTTACCGAAAATATATGCACATTATATTCTTTGAAAAACCATGAGATAAATGACAGAAATTTTAAATTTTTATCTTGTCCCCCTGCACCATCAGAGAACATCACAATATTCTTGAAGGGATGAGATTTCATCAAATTCACTACAGTTAGGTGCACAAATGAAATAACAGAATCAGTGTCTTTTTTCCTTCTACTTCCAAAAATGTATACACAAAGCTCTTAGAATATCTAGTGTGCAGATGTACAGCGACATCATTTTATTTTTACTAACATTTCTAATATTAACCTGGCTATACCTTTGGATCAACGATTAAGAACCGGAAACACCGTTTGCTACCTCCTTCCACGACTGGAGTTCGATGATACTGGTGTAATATACAAACAAATTATTTTACTAGGTATAGGAGGGAAGAAAAGTAGTTCATCCATTTACGTAAGCTAGGAAATATCGCGATTTTGAGTTTGATAATTTTCATTAGGTTTTTGTTTAATCAAGATACAGTACAGTATTAACAATGAGTGTTTTTACTCACGAACTGAGCTTTCCATGCGGACGTATTCATTATGCAGTGTATATTATACTATCTACAGCACATTAGCGTACACTTTAGAGAATGAAGTTTAATTGAAAAATAATCATAATATGGATATTTAAACACATTTTTGAAAATGGTGGCCGTTCATTTCGATACAGGCTTCAGTTCTAATGTGCATATTATCGCACTATAGACTATTGTACGTAATTCCAATTACCAGATTCGTACTTCGTATCAGTAACTCATGTTGAAATAAAACTGTATCTACTCTATAAAAGAGACTTTACGTACTGTAAATTCAATCTTCACTTCTGCTCGATCCGAAAAGATAAAATTACTCAGACACGCTATCAATTGTCCGTCCAAGTGGTCACGTCGCAGAGTCGTAGAAAGGGAGGAAATCACGTGACAGTTAATTACTTAACGAGGCCCTTTTATTTAAGTTATTTTAAAACAATTGTAAAGGTATAATATTGCGTAGACGTCCAATTCCTAACAAATTAATGTTCCCAGAAAAGAGCTAAGACAGCCCAGCCACTAGTATTTACAGAGAAGCGAATAGAAGCAGGTGGGGGAAACCGGGATGCGACGTAGGCAAATGGAAAATGATGCAATATTGAAAGTTATTTCGTCATTGAAAACGCGAACATATTTTTGGAACTTACTGTTTACTATGACCGTAAGGCTACTATGACTGTATATGCGGTCTTGGATCTGTGTAGAGGACGGTTGAACTTCATTAGTAGAAGGGGTGGGAGTCAAGTACATTCAAAAACTCAGGTACAATAAAAATTGAAGTAAAAATAAAATGATATCCCTGTATATTAAAGACGTTAAACCACAGAAGTCTTGCTGCTTTCCATGGCTTTACACTTGCACACATACAACCGTTCACTAAGCCAAGCAATACACAAATACAGCCCGCGCCAACTGATCACCAGAAAGGGCGTGGTGTGTCACATCGTTCTGTTGTTTTGTGCTATCTAGTTAACTATAGATATCCTACAAGCAAAACTCAGCTCGGACTTCTCGTGGAGCGCATGCTATATCCCTCTTACCCCCCTCCAGTAGGCGTGAGAGAATGCTGGGAACGTGAGTATACGTCATCTGCGCGAGACAGTCCCGCCTGCTGGTTTGTGCGCACTGAGTTTTCCTTGTTGGATGCGTATAGGATTGAAACCATTTTTCGTCAACTGATAAAAGAACATCTATACATGTAGAAAATGTAGTCGCCCTGAAAAGGGTATATGGCGCTATACGCCGTTGTTAGGATGACGTCCTCAATTGAACAAATTATGAACGTAGAATATTCGCTTGGATGCAGAACACCGTGTTTAAATGTGCTCTTCCCTTACAGTTTTCCACCACTTCTATTGAAAAAAAAAAAAAAAAACTGAAGAGAACAAACAATATACATCTATAGCAATACCATTCACGGCATAATCAAAGACACGAATTGCTGAGAAACATGTAAAATGTATAATGGAAAAGAGTGAGTCATCTTTGTAGCACTCCTTCTAAAGTAGAGTCCGTTGCTAAAACTGTCGGAATACTCTCTTTCTCTTTACGTCCTGATTAGAACAGATCTGCAGCGCCATTCGGGATTGAGTTCCCTTTGAAATGGCGTTGAAACTTCGCCAATAGCCGTCGCCGAGTGAATCATTCAATTTTGTAAAGACGGATTCTGAGTGGGTTTTAATTGCAGTCAGATTTATCTCTGCATATTTAGCAGTTACATTCGCAGCTAGTAGAAACAATGCAACGTCATTAAATAGAGCTTCGGTTTAGGTCACGCTTCCATAGATATTTTCTTTCTGGAGTCTTAAAAGGACTCCCTTCTGTTACATAGCATGGTCATTAAGTTCTCTGATAATCTAAATGTACAGGGTTATCCAAAAGTCACTAAAGATTTGAAAGTCCCATAATTTTGTTAAAAGTAAGTTTGTACAAAAATGATACTCTTCTGTTCACAAAAGAATGGTGCTTATTCTACGCAGAAACTTCTGTTTCAGTTCATTTTACCCCGTTGCCATGGCAAATTAGACAGACAGGCAGGTAGGCAGGCAGGCAGGCAGGCAGGCAGGCAGGCAGGCAGACAGACAGATATACAGATATACAGATAGATAGATAGATAGATAGATAGATAGATAGATAGATAGATAGATAGATAGATAGATAGATAGATAGATAGATAGATAGATAGATAGATAGATAGATAGATAGATAGATAGATAGATAGATAGATAGATAGATAGATAGATAGATAGATAGATAGATAGATAGATAGATAGATAGATAGATAGATAGATAGATAGATAGATAGATAGATAGATAGATAGATAGATAGATAGATAGATAGATAGATAGATAGATAGATAGATAGATAGATAGATAGATAGATAGATAGATAGATAGATAGATAGATAGATAGATAGATAGATAGATAGATAGATAGATAGATAGATAGATAGATAGATAGATAGATAGATAGATAGATAGATAGATAGATAGATAGATAGATAGATAGATAGATAGATAGATAGATAGATAGATAGATAGATAGATAGATAGATAGATAGATAGATAGATAGATAGATAGATAGATAGATAGATAGATAGATAGATAGATAGATAGATAGATAGATAGATAGATAGATAGATAGATAGATAGATAGATAGATAGATAGATAGATAGATAGATAGATAGATAGATAGATAGATAGATAGATAGATAGATAGATAGATAGATAGATAGATAGATAGATAGATAGATAGATAGATAGATAGATAGATAGATAGATAGATAGATAGATAGATAGATAGATAGATAGATAGATAGATAGATAGATAGATAGATAGATAGATAGATAGATAGATAGATAGATAGATAGATAGATAGATAGATAGATAGATAGATAGATAGATAGATAGATAGATAGATAGATAGATAGATAGATAGATAGATAGATAGATAGATAGATAGATAGATAGATAGATAGATAGATAGATAGATAGATAGATAGATAGATAGATAGATAGATAGATAGATAGATAGATAGATAGATAGATAAATAAATAAATAAATAAACAGTAAATGAAGCTATTGCTAAGTGAGTTAATGTATTATTTGACGTGAAAGGTCTGTATTCGACCTATTCTGATAGAAAAAATTGAAAGAAATTTGTGGAACGGAAATTTTGATTTCGGTTGCCATTAAATGCTTACATAATACCCGATAAACTTAACGATTTTATTGCTATGTACTGGTTATTTTTACTACGCTTTATGAACTGCTGTGGTTATCTAACTTCTGAATGATATGAAGGTGATAATGCCGACGAAATGAATCCAGGGTCCAGCGCAGAAAGTTATCTAGTATTTGCTCTTAACGGGTTGAGGGAAAATTCGCGGAAAAAAGACCAGCCAGGTAACGTATCCCAACCAGTATTTGAACTCGGACCCGCTCGTTTCACGGCCAGGCATTCTAACCGATACTCCACAGCGGTGGACCTATTGCTATACACAAGGAAAGTCCACATATACAGTACATAACCTACTTGGAACAGAGTGTTATAGTTCTTGGGTGGGGAGGAGTTGAAAATTATTTAAGATATGTATTAGGAAATTGCATTTTAAATAATTTATCGTTCTATATTTTTCTATATACACTTTTAACACTTATATATCACTGATAAATTTTCCAACTTCTTTACTGTATTAATTACTATTTAAGATTTGCCTTGCTTGACTAGTTTCGAAGTCTTGTCCTTCATTGTCCAAAGCCTAATTTTTTGTTTGTAGACAATCAGATACTTTTAGCACAATAGCAAATCAATTACATATGACCGTACATATGTACAGGACGAACTGTAAGTAATGTCATTAATTTCAGAGGGTTATTCTTTGAAGTATTTCAAACAAAAACGTGTAATAAAATTTTGCTCATTTTTGCTGTCTTTTCTAGATAAAAATTGTTTTATGTGAAACATTTCATAGCATGTTTTGGGAAAGCCATTGATTGAATTCCCAATATGCTGAGTCAATTTAAGAGAGCAGTAAATTATCATAACAGATGACTGAAAGAATTTTAGTTTTGTCCTTCAAATGTGCAGAAATTTGATCCGAACAAAAATATCATATTGTATCTTTTGCATAAAGAAAAGTTAAATTTATTTGGACCAAATTTTTGCACATTTAAAAAACAAAACTAAAATTCCTTGGATAATTTATTATCATAATACACTGTTCTCTTACATTGACTGAACATATTGAGAACTCAATCAATGACTTTCCCAGAACAGGCTATGAAATTTTTCATATAAAATAATTTTTATTACGAAAAGGAAGCAAAAACGAGCAAAATTTTACTTTTTGTTTGAAATATCTCAAGGAATAATCCCCTGAAAATAAGGTTCTTAGGAAAATATTTGGGGCTAAGAGGGATGAAGTTACAGGAAAATGGAGAAAGTTACACAACGCAGAACTGCACGCATTGTATTCTTCACCTGACATAATTAGGAACATTAAATCCAGACGTTTGAGATGGGCAGGGCATGTAGCACGTATGGGCAAATCCAGAAATGCATATAGAGTGTTAGTTGGCAGGCCGGAGGGAAAAAGACCTTTGGGGAGGCCGAGACGTAGATGGAAGGATAACATTAAAATGGATTTGAGGGAGGTGGGATATGATGATAGAGACTGGATTAATCTTGCTCAGGATAGGGATCTATGGCGGGCTTATGTGAGGACGGCAATGAACCTCTGGGTTCCTTAGAAGCCATAAGTAAGTATAACCCCCTGAAATTAATGACATTACTTACGGTTCACCCTATATAATATAACGCAGAATTATAATCTAGAGATATCCAGTAAGAAATTTAAAGTCATGGCCTTCAGGATAGATTTCCAACAAGATCTAAAATCGTGATAGATCAAAACATTATAGAACAAATCAATTATTTTAATCATTCAGATTGTGATGCATCTCATAAAAGTAATGATAATTTTAAAAATACATTGTATAGGGTAAATGTTGGTAATATTGTGATGTGAGTAATATTGTGATAGTCCTTTTTGAGAATTTATTACAATTTTACTGATCGAGAGGAAGATCGGTTTTTTGCGTCAAAGTATTAAGGAAATGTTCATTGACAAGTTTCTGGACAAAACCGGTACTTCTCTCGCTCATTAAAATTGTAATAAATTCTCAAATAGTACCGTCAACCGGGTATACTTTACACAAGGGGGTAACTTTACACATTTCTAGAAAAAATGTTTAGAGACAATGTGTAGCAATTCCGTGGAACTGATTCTGTGACAACAGCACATGTGTGTAGTAATCTGAAGTGTGTGCCATTATTAAAGCTGTTATACACCATTGTTACTGGTGAATTTCACGAGGCAAGTATTTTTACTCTTTTTTCTATGTGCAAAAACTTTGTGTTGTACTGAACAGTTCAGTTCATACATTCAATTGTGACTAGTATTGTATGAAATTATGAAGCTTTCGGACGCGGGAAATGACTGCCTGACCAGTTTTTCGTTAAATATGCTACCCTGCGTGAGGGAAAACAAGAATGATAACCTAATGTACCTCTGAACGGGGCAACTTTACACAGATGTGAAGTGTTTATGGACACTAATTAAAAATAAATTTTTTTTTTAATATGATGTATAATGTCACTATTAATGGTGGTAGGATCGATTCCCGTCAATTATAGGGGAAAATAAATGACTTTCAAACAGACAAGGTCGTTACTTGTAGATTATTATTATCATTATTATTATTTTAAATAATCCGTGGCACGTCAGCTCTGAAGGATCAATGCCAGTTGAATCGGTTACTGCAACTAGTAGGTAGCAGTATAGTCATGTGGTTAGCATGGCGCTATCCCTCAACCGTTGGACCGTCACCAGGTTCTGAAAAGGCTTCCTACAGCACTTCCCCAGGAAGTTGACAATGTAGCAGCACATTCATGAACAGCATATAACCATTTATTGTACTGTTATTACATTTCTTTACTTTTATATAAAATATTTCATTTTCAGGAATTTACCAATATATTTTGTTCCCACTGTGCTAACTGTAGTGGGCTAATAAATTGCGAAACATATCATATTGTTCAGAAATGTTTTACCTTTCAATCCCAGTACTTGAAACAGTGCAATGTTGGACCATATTGAACAGAAATTCGATTATAAGCCAAAGTAAATATGTGTGTAAAGTAACCCCGTAAACGGGGCATCTTTATATACGTGATTATTTATTTACAAGCGTGTCATAATGCATATGTACAACCACTATATTTTCAAATTTACTCAAATTAACCAGGAAAATTCAAATAAAAATTAATTTGTGTATCTAACTTGATAATCTTCAATTATTTTAACGAATAAGCAAAAAAAGTGTGTAAAGTAACCCCGGTTGACGGTACCACAATATTACTCGTATCACAATATTACCAACCTTACCCTAAATATCTATATATGTGTGAGAAGCAATGGTCATGCCGACACTGTTATATGGATGCGAATCTTGAGGACTCAATGCAAAATCAAAAAATAATAGAGAGCTCCGAATTGGAGTTTCTACGATATATATACGGTATAAGTGAATGTAACAAAAGAGATGAAAGCTATAACCCCACAATCTGACAAGAATTGTAAATTTTTAACTTAATTATATAATAATAGAAAGGAAAAACCAGGTCTATTTGAAAATACCATGTCTTAAGAATGAATCACTGAAAGGTAACGGGACAAACTATGACTTAAAGAACCTTTGGTAGGAGATTATATTGGTCGACGAAAGAGAAGATGGGAAGATGACTTTGATTCCTGATTGAGCAGAACGAACCTAGAAGTTTCAACCATGTATTAGTAGTATTAGTATTTATTTATTTAACCTGGTAGAGATAAGGCCGTCAGGCCTTCTCTGCCCCTATACCAGGAGATTCCAACTATAATATGAACAATAAAATTACAATTAGTATTAAATTTATAATTACAATTACAAATAACATTACAATTAGTATTAAATTTACAATTATAATTGCAATAAAATCAAAGTACGAAAAGATTACCTGAATAATTAAAGCTAGATAATTTATCATAGAGAAACAAAGAATATTTTATATTTACTGAATTACAAATTAAATCTAGAATAACAAAATTGTATAGTGATGAAATTACTGAATATTGAAATATTTTGTGAGAGATTAAAGAAACTATTTACAAGAAATCAATTACTGACCAAGTGCCTAGTAAGTTTTCGTTTGAATTCAATTCTATTTCGACAGTCCCTGATGCTAGCAGGTAGCGAATTCCAGAGTCTTGGCAGGGCTATTGTGAAAGAAGATGAGTATGAGGAGGTGCGATGGGATGGTATTGTTAGTATTGTTTCATGACGAGAGCGTGTGTTCAGATTATGGTGGGAAGAAAGGTAAGTGAAGCGAGACGACAGGTACGAGGGAATAGAAGAGTTCAAGATTTCGAAGAGAAAGAGAAGTGAATGTAAATTTCTTTTGTGCGAGATCGTGCGTATTTGCTTGCTTTCCGCACAGAACCAATACGCGGTAAGTGTGAAATACCACATTCAGTATTCCCAACGTAACACACATAACAATTTCCCTCTTCTTACCGCTTAAGCGCGACATTCATTTTACTGCTTTAGGCTTTTAACATATTATTTTTAGAGATGTTTAACATAGTAATAATTATAAATTGGAAACTTACCACTGCAATTTCACCTAAATTGCCATGTTAGTGATTGTTTTTAAATATTTGCAAAAATTAAGTAAAGACTACTACTCCACGAAACTTATTGTATTCCTGATACAAGTAACATTAAGGAAGCCGTGAAAAAATCAACAAGATTCCAGATGCCGATGTTATTACTGCAATATGTTATATAAATAATATTGTTAAAATATTAAAATGAAAAATAAATCATTACATAACCTTACCGTTTGTTTTAAGTTCGTATTTATAGACTGGGGGAAAAAAAAGACAGACGTATATCACGGCCTGCTGGAGTATAGTAAACACAGAATAGTAATAATAAATATTTTGGTTTTCCAAAGTTGCCGTCATTAAACAGAAACCAACATGGAGATTTCTTTGCAACTAATTAGAAATTCGTCTTTCAGGTATGTAATAAACGATCTTCGCACAAAATAATGTACGATACACGAGCGGTATGTTTGTTTTCATGTTCTCGGAAATTAAAAAAGCTCAACTACGTTTCGCTTTTTCAATCTTTTCCTCGACCATGAAAACGTCAACATACCGCTCTTGTAACGTATATTACTATTCTTATCTAGTTGGGAAGAAAGGTAAGTGAAGCGAGACGACAGGTACGAAGGAATAGAAGAGTTCAAGATTTCGAAGAGAAAGAGAAGTGAATGTAAATTTCTTTTCTTATCTAGTTTAAGCCAACCTATTGCTTCCAGGGATGGGGTGATATGATCATATTTACGAACATTGCTTACAAAACGTACACACAAATTATGAGCACGTTGAAGTTTCATTTTGTTGTCGCTGGAGAGGTCAGTCAGTAAAATGTCCGCATAGTCGAAATAGGGAAATACAAGTGTCTGCACAAGGGACATTTTTAAGCAAGAGGGGAGATGAACATTTATTCTTTTTAGCACATGGATAATAGAATATACTTTTCTGCAGGTTTCTGCGGTTCTGTAGTTGGTGGTGGTGGTGGTGGTGGTGATGATGATGATGATGGTGATGATGATGGTGATGATGATGATAGTCGAAGTTTTCTGTTGTTCATAGTTCATACGCGGTTAGACAGCGTCTTTAATGATGAATCTCCTAATAAGATTTCTACCTCAACGATCACAATGATCACGACTATTCCAACCACAAACGTCACCAGCATGACCACCAGCACGATAACAACATGACTATCACGACTATGACCACTACGTTCATGGCCATCAACAAGACCACGACCAAGACCACCACTGCGACTTTGATCATGACCGTTACCAATAGCAATATATTGAATGAGAATGAGAGTAGCATATCTCCAATCTCACGAAATACCTAATTAAGATCTTAGATTATTACCGTTCATGTATGCACTGAAGTCATTATTATTTCGAAGAAAGCCAGCAGAAGCTAAAGGCAACAAATATTACACTTTTCGTTTATATTTTGAAGGGTATACAAAAGAATAATGATGGCAGAGAACGAGCTTAATCGTTTCCATATTACTAGTTTCGATTCTGTATGTATACAGGGTGATACAAGAGGAATAGTAAATATTTTATGGACTATTCTATTCTGTGTGTAGAGATACAGCTATTTGAATGTTACGCATATTCAACAATACAACTTGTATGAAGGACGGAATGATTATGTACTACTGACTACGTACAGAGGAATACCCCGTCTTCAATTTCCAATGGAAGTTTGTCACTTTGAAAATTTATGAAACAGCTGTTTGTAAAACGCGTTAATTAGGTAGTATTCACGTTGTAGTAAAATGATAGAAATTGACAATTTCAAATATATATATATATATATATATATATATATATATATATATATATATATATATATATATATATATACGGAAATATACATTTTAGAGCACTGAACAATTATATCAAATTTCATGGTTTGTGACAGAACGTGGACATATTTCGTTCCTGTAGCAATAATACAAAAATGTTCAAACAAGTCATTGGGCTTAAAAGTTCACGTGTAATAATACCACCGTACCCAGGTCACTTATGTCACTTATGTCACTTGACTTTATAGTCAAATAAAATCTACCAGATTTTTTTTTTCACAATTTTCGGGGACAGATATATATGAAGAAACTACTTTTAAAAATTCTGTTAGTTTGTAATTCACTTGTATTGTTTTTACACACCTTCAGGAATTAAAAATAATCATTCTTTTTACACATAAGCAGGGAACGGATTTATATGGACTAAAAATATATGAAATATGTAAATATATATGTAGTTATTTTTACCAAAATATGGAATTAAATATGGATTTTTACCAAAATATGGAATTAAATATGGACTTAAAATTATAAAAAAATGACTATGTACGTTAAATATTGGTACATTTTAATCAAACTAAACAAAAAATATAATGGACGTACCTTATCTTCCAATGTAGTTTCAACAAAACACAATTTTTATTGTCTGTTACCATAACAATAGGTTACAAACATTTCTTTCAAGTGCTGAAAAGTGAATCTTCTTCTATTGTCTCTGAGGATAGATTTATACTGACTAAAAGAGCGTTCGACGTCACAAGAAGTAACTGGTACATAATTCAATTTCACAATGTCTGCTGGGGATAAGTCCAAGTTAATCTTCACTGTTGATTCACCACTCATCACAGCAACAACCTTTTGTAGTTCTTCATATCCAGGGTTTTTTGAAAGTACAGTGTCCACCTTAGCTCTTACTGCATCTGCAACTTTACCTCTACCACGATTCAGTTGTTCCACAGTACTATTTATAATTTCAAAACTTTCAGATAGTGAAAGGTGCCTATTTTGGAGACTTTTGAGCGTTTTTATGATGCATGAAAATGTATGCTGAATGTGAGCTAAGTCATGCTTCACACTTATGTCACAGGTAACTGTTTTCGCAGTATCAATTGAGACTGCATCTTCAGAGTCCAATGCAAGGAGAACATTGTTAATAGAGTCTATATGTTCGGCATAATATTCAACTGCTTCTAGCCATGTACCCCATCTAGTTAAAATTGGCTTTGGTGGCAATGGAATTTCAGGGTACATTTCTTTCAACACGTTAACTCTACTGGGAGCTTTGAGAAATACTTTTTTCACTGATGAAATCAACAAATCTACTTTAGGGAAATTGTCTCTGACCACTTCTGCCACACGATGAAATGCATGCGCCACACAAGTAAAATGAGTCAATTTAGGATATACAACAGATAATGCTTGTCCAGCTTTGACCATATAAGGGGCAGCATCGCTAATAAAGAATAACACATTATCGTACATAATACCCTTTGGCCACAGGATACCCATAGCTTCGTTGAACAGTTTAACTATAGTTTTGTTATTGCACTTTTCTAGAACATCACAATGTAAAAGAATTCGTTCAGAATATTGTTCACTTAACAAACCGATAACTACATTACCAACAAGTCTACCTTCTTTGTCGGGAGTCTCATCAATGGAAACCCAAATTGAACTATCTTTAATTTCATCTCTTATCTTCTGTATTGTCTCATCGTAGATGGATGGAGCATACGTCTTCCTAAGTGTTGACTCATCCGGGATTGTATGTTGAGTATATTTTTCAAGGAATTCCCTGAAGACCTTATTCTTTAGTTTGTAGAGAGGAATATCAGCAGAGATGAGAGAACGGCACAGGTCGATGTTAAACTCAGATCTTACATTCGATGTTGTTGGTTGTGTTAAAAACAATTGTCTCTGCTTGGAATTTAGTTGTTTGTTGGCCTGATGTTTACTAGTTGTAATGTGTTGTTGCACCAGGAACTTTTGTGTAGATGATACTGCACACTGACACAAATTACAAAATAATATTTTATTGTCAGTTGATAAACCATCTTCTTTAAATTCTGAAATGTAACTTGTTAGTTTTGATTTTAAATTGACTGAATGACGTACTTTTGGCATATTTACCGTCTTTATAGTATGATTTACAAAACTGAACCTATGTGTACTCTGACTGGCATTTAACTGTTGAGCTGCACAACTGAAGTCTGTTAAAAATTTTAAATTAAATTAATACAGTTTTGTAACTTACTTTCCCATTGTTGATAGGACTGCTAATTTTCAAATAACTCTGATGTTAAAGGGATTACTGAACATGTGTTTAAATCTCTATTGTTGAAATGTATTTTTAAAAGTTAATGGAATTTTGTTTTGTTTTATTGTTAAACCTAATATAATATGGACTGTTTTATATGAAATATGGAAAATATATGGAAATTAACGAAAATATGTACTAAACTCTAAAATATGGAAAAATATGGAAAATAAAAGTAGGATTTTTCAACCCTACACATTGTGAAACATAAAGATAATGCAAAATATAAATTATATTAGCTTTATAAGTAAATATGTATTTACATATAAATCCTTTCCCTGCACATAAGCATTACTTCCAGAAAGACACGGAGATATTTCAATCAACTTCTGGAGTTGTGCACAGAAAATCATTTTCTCTGAGAAAAAAAATTCACTCCATTTACATCTTCATTCCACTTTGCTATTTTCTGTGAAGTCACATATTTCTTTACGTAAGAAATTCTTTAAAATAAATTATTTCATCCAGATCTAGTCCATTAACATTGGTAAAAAAGGACTTCAAACTTTTCTAGTTGTGGAAGACATTTTAGCATATACATCCCACAGATATCTTGTGAATGGATAACCCAGACCCGAGATATTTAACATTTTCATAAAATTATAATAATTAACACTTAAAATTTGGGGATATCTGGGAACAAATTTATTAAATTCGGGGACATTCCGGGGACGAATTTTGTTCCGGGACAAAAGGCAAAATTCGGGGACTGTTAACGGGAAACGGAGAGTCCACCATCACATGGTGAAGAATCGGTAGAACGGAGATTCTCTCTGGCACCGGAACTCGAACCAGGGTTTCCAGCTTTATGTGCTGGCGTTTTATTTACTAAGCCACACTGGATTCAGGTTCCGATACCGGATTGAATTCCTCTCATTTTTAAGTTCTACCTACTATGTTCTCCTTTGTTGGCATACCCTCAAGTACAGTGTCACAGTATGTGTGCCTGTAGATACAATGTCCAACCACAAGTACAGAGGTGCACTCATTGCGAGTCACTGAATGGCCGGAGTCCGAGGGAACATGACGCCGTCTTCAATCATGAAGTGATTGCTTACTCATTATCATATTACTATGATGTACTGAAGTACATATGAAGCTCTATATATATATATATATACTTCGGTACATCATAGTAATATTAAGAGTAGTGGGACATGACTGCCTAATTTAGCTCTTGTACTTGAAAATTACATATAATAGTAATAATAATAATAATAATAATAATAATAATAATAATTATTATTATTATTATTATTATTATTATTATTATTTATTTTAGCACTATAGAAGCATTCCTATGTCACAGGTTTACGAAATTTATACCATGCATTAAACAATGCTTATAGTACTGTATCTTTTGATGAAAAACTAAATCACTTATTCTCAACAGAATATTTATAGGGTGCCTCCAAATACGGTAATTAGAATTCCCGTAACCTTGATTTTTCAAAACTTAGGTACACTTATCTCATAAATCAATGAAGATAGAGTCACAAACTTTTTGTGGCTGGTACATATTAATTAGCTCTTTAAAATGAATGCAATGGTTCATTTCTAAACTTCATCATTGAATTTTTTAAAATTTAAAATTAAGGAAAACTTTGGAAAAAATAATGTTCATATATATTTTTTTAATTATGTACACGCGGTGTTTAATTAAGAAAGTAGTCAGATGATATATATGCTCATTACATCAGGAAAAAATGAGAGAGGTTTGACTAAAATTCTATGAGATATGTGTACCTAACTGATGAACCATGCGTAACAATTTACCCATATATATATATATATATATATATATATATATATATATATATATATATATATATATATATAATTTGAACTGGTAATGGCAATTACGGGACAACGGCTGAACGGATTTTAATAAATGACCCCTCATTTTGAAGCTTGGAACCCAAAGTTTTTCAGAAAAATAGTAGTTTTCAGTGATATGTCAGTTTTCCTACATAATTTTCCTATTTTTAAAAATCCATCTTTCTTCAGTTTTGAGAACTAATTGCATTTCAAAATAAAACAAAACACACACTACAATAAACAACAGACTATTACACGAAGGCCATGACCTGCAGGATTGCTGATCTATTTAGAGTTCAAATTCAATTGGTTATGAAAAGCTTGAAGACTTACTAAAAATTATTTATAGGTCTGATTCTGCGGTGTTTAAATTTCTGAGTACAGCTGGTATTGGGTATTAATAATAACCTGAAAAGCGCACAAATGTGCATTGTTTCAACCTTAGTTTGCATTTGCGTAGACGCGTATTGATCTTAGTCTTTTTGGTATTGGATATTAAAATCTACAAAACTATAGGTGGTTTGATGACATTATTGCCATTAAAATGAATTATTATTATTATTATTATTATTATTATTATTATTATTATTATTATTATTATAGTTGATGCCATGATGTTAATATATATATACACTACAAAACTTGCGTAAGATATTATTATTATTATTATTATTATTATTATTATTATTATTATTATTATTACAAATCAAATATTTTATAGTTATTAATCAAGTGGCTTGGGTCTTTTTCATATTAAATGGCGGTGTGGTGTGATTCAGTATTGGCTCGAGAGAGCGCAAAAATTACAATTTCTAAGGGAAGAGGGTATTACTTACTAATAAAATAAGAGGCCTAGAAAATTTTGTAGTATCCCGAGCATTTCAGCAAGATCTCTTAGCTGAATAAAATGATTTTACCCTCTACATTTCAAGCTCTACATGCAGCAGCTACACCAAGATGCTATGTCTGTTTTTCGAAAGCATAGCAAACCTGACTTTCTTTACCTCACCTACAATCCACGACCTGAAATAGCTATTGCTTTACTCCCACATGAAAACCCCACTAATCGTCCTGACATTTTTACTTACGTTTTCGCGTTAAAACTCAAAAACTGAAGATGGATAGGTTCAAGAAAAAGTATTTGGCATAAAAATAACATTCAGAGGTAGTATGTTTCATTATTATGGAAGCAAATAATTTTCAA
The DNA here is from genome assembly GCF_040183065.1 of Periplaneta americana. NCBI lineage: Eukaryota > Metazoa > Arthropoda > Insecta > Blattodea > Blattidae > Periplaneta > Periplaneta americana. Next base: position 95,653,037 of record NC_091129.1, read on the forward strand.
AATGTCTGATATTTTTCGTTGAAAATAAATCTGAAAAATTTTTATTTGAACGTCTAACGAACTTAATTTGCAGCGTTTGCTGCACAAGCCACTAGTATTCTATAATTACCGTATTTGGGGGGACCTATAAATATTCTGCTGGTGATAAGTGATTTAATTTTTCATCATGTTTAATGCATGGTATAAATTTCATAAATCTGTGACATAGAAATGCTTCAGGAGGGCCTATATCATTTGCTAAAATAGGCAGTCGTCATGTCAGTACACTTAATCTATCAGTCACTGAATATTTCTAATGAACTTCGACAGAGTTATGCTTTGACTTGCCTCCTGTTTCATGTAGCACCGGAAAATGTTAATAGGAACGCCAACCTATAGACCAGGGTCACGGTATTTCATAAATCTGTACAAGTCTTGGCTTATGCAAATGTTTTAGATGTAATAACGCGGTCTACTCAGGCAATGCAAGAAGCATTTGTGGCCCATAATCAGGCAGGAGGGAAGATGGGTCTAACGGTGAATGCCAATAAAACGAAATATATGGCTTGTGGTGAGACCGCACAATTAAACAAAATGAGTATGAATTTGTGCGAGTAATCTCTTAAATGCCTTCGCTCCAGAGTGATATATTGGCTGAAGCAAACATAAGACTAATTCATGCAAGCAGAGCGTATTTTGCTCCGACTCCTTTTGTTTGATTCGAAACTTCTCAAGCCAAAAACTAAATTTACATTGTACAAGGTCTTTACAAAATCTGTACTCATCTTCGAAAACATGGCCGTTACCAATGAATACTGCAAAATTACCTGATATTTTTGACATTAAAGTTTTCTGTAGAATAAACTAATCCCAAGTCAGTGACAGTAACTAGTAGGTGGAGAAAAATATATACTCATGATGGACGACGATTCGGGGAGCTCGAAGATGGTAACGACAGTCTTGGAGCACAAAGGAATTGAGGACGAAAAAAAATAGATCGTTTCACGAATTGTAAGAAGGCCTAATTCATTAATAGGGGGCGGATGTTGATGAAAAGTCATCTTAGTTTTCACATTAGGACGATGCCTATGAATATAGAAATCCTTTCTATGTTAATATCAACGTAAAAATATTTTATTATATTGCATTCTTTGCATTTTTGACGTTTTTGAACTAATAGTAATTTCTACATTTTTTCGGCATTTTTTGGTCATATTTAATATTTTGAAGATCTTTTAGATCATTTTGAATGCATTTTACTTCCTTCTTTACATATAGGCCTGTTAAATCTTTTTCTAAGCAATCAGATCAGTATTAGGCTCTACTAGTAATTACAAACTGAATAAGTGAATAACAGTGAAGTTTGGGTTTTATAGTTTGGAACAAACTCTAAACTCCATCTCTTATTTCACTGACGGCTTCACCCCATACAACAGAAGCAATATAAAATGCTTGACAACAACTTAGTTTAGTTGGTACAAGGCTTTCTTTAGAATTTACGTTTGGAAGGAGGGGAAACTTTCATTGTTTCCTGGATTATAGGACGTTGTATCCTCAATATGGTTCGGAAGGGATGTACTACAGTAGACAATATTTTTAACACAAAGATTGCAAGAATGCACGCTGCGTCCACAATTTGTTTCGTCATTTACACTCCCCATCTGGAAGGTCTGGTAACAAAAGTGAAGAGCGGAAGGAGGAGGAGACGGAGAATGAAGGCACTGACATGGACCACACTGATTGAAACACATTGTTGCAAGTTGCAAGAATGTACGCTACGTCCACAATTTGTTTTGCTATTTACACTCCCCATCTGGAAGGTCTGGCAATAAAAGTGAAGAGCGGAAGGAGGAGGAGACGGAGAATGAAGGCACTGATATGGACCATCCTGATTGAAACACATTGTAAACCCTCATTAAAATCTATAGTTTTCCCTTAAAACTTTCATTTTGTTACATGCTCTTTTCCTTTATCTAGTCAAATTCCAGGAGTCGGCCTGGGTAGCATAGTGGATATAGCGCTGGCCTTCTAGGCCTATACTCGAGATTGTGGGTTCGATCCCGACCCAGGTTGATGGTATTTAAGTGTGCTTAAATGCGACAGGCTCATGTCAGCAGATTTACTGGCATGTAAAAGAACTTCTGCGGGACAAAATTTCGGCACACCGGCGACGCCGATATAACCTCGTCAGTTGCGAGCGTCGTTAAATAAACCATAATTTAATTTAAATTCCAGGAAATTGCTTCCTTTCTCCGACATTTGCAGGGCAGTCATTGAACAAGGTGACTCATTTTTAAGAAGTTGTGGTGCGAGTACGGTGAATAATATTTAAATGCCATTTTCTTTTAATTTCATGTCATTTTTCCATTTTTAAGAGCATTTTAATGATCATTTTAAGTAGATTTTTAGGTCACCAACATCCGCCCCCTATTCATTAATAATTTTCTGCCAAAGACCAGCATTCTACAGTCTTCCCTCTTTTCCGTCTTCCTCTTCGTCTCCGCATAAGCTCCATATATCTTAATGTTGTTTATCATCTGATAATGTTTTTCTGCCCCTAACTTTTTTCCCGTTCACCATTCCTTCCAGTGCATCCTTGAGGAAGCAGTTTCTTCTTAGCCAGTGATCCAACCAATTTCTTTTCTTCTTCTTGATCAGTTTCAGCATCCTCCAGCCACACTTTCTAGCACGGCTCCTTTTCTTAACGTCTGTCCATTTCACAAGCTCCATTCTTCTCCATATTCACATATTTTCAAATGCTTCTAGTCTTGTGTGGAGTCACATGAACATGGTTAAAAATTAAGGTAACAAGAGCTCTCACGGGTGACATATTCCCTCTCTTGTTCGAGTTTCCCGCCAGGCCCGCAGCAGCATACACAGCCTAACATGCAGCTATTAGCTGGCGCATATATTGCGTTAGACCCTCGCAATATCAGTTGTTAGATAGCTGCGCGTACGGAAATATGATCAAACGTGGAAGTGCGTAGTATGATCCGGTTTTTGGTCTGACGGACACCTCACCAGCAGAAATTCATCGTCAACTTGATGAAGTGTACGGTGCAAAACGGCGCTTACGGTGGAAGGTATTTGATCATCCTCCCTACAGCCCCGAACTGACTCCGTGATTTCCATCTCTTTGGACCATTGAAGAATCATCTGGATGGTAAGCGATTCAACACCGATACGGGCGTTCAGCAAGCCTCTGCCTGTGAAATAAAGTTTGCCCAAGAGAAGCGTTTTTGTTACCTTACATTTTGAAGCACCATCATATATCGTAATCCATCGCTTATACTTCAGCTGAAGGTCTTGAACAAAATCTGCAATAATCTGTTTTTGTTAGGTGGTTGTGCAATTGTATCAAGTAAAGAGATAGGTTTGGAAGTAAATCCCGAAAAGACAAAGTATATGATTACGTCTCGTGAGCAGAATATTGTACGAAATGGAAATATAAAAATTGGAAATTTATCCTTTGAAGAGGTGGGAAAATTCAAATACCTGGGAGCAACAGTAACAAAATATAAATGATACTTGGGAGGAAATTAAACAAAGAATAAATATGGGAAATGCCTGTTATTATTCGGTTGAGAAGCTTTTATCTTCCAGTCTGCTGTAAAAAAAATCTGAAAGTTAGAATTTATAAAACAGTTATATTACCAGTTGTTCACTTTGAGAGAGAAACAGAGGTTAAGGGTGTTTGAGAATATGGTGCTTAGGAAAATATTTGGGGCTAAGAGGGATGAAGTTACAGGAGAATGGAGAAAGTTACACAAAACAGAACTGCACGCATTGTATTCTGCACTTGACATAATTAGGAACATTAAATCCAGACGTTTGAGATGGGCAGGGCATGTAGCACGTATGGGCGAATCCAGAAATGCATATAGAGTGTCAGTTGGGAAGCCGGAGGGAAAAAGACTTTTGGGGAGGCCGAAACGTAGATGGGAAGGTAATATTAAAATGGATTTGAAGGAGGTGGGATGTGATGGTAGAGACTGAATTAATCTTGCTCAGGATAGGGACCAATGGCGGGCTTATGTGAGGGCGGCAATGAACCTCCGGGTTCCATAAAGTCAGTAAGTAAGTAAGTTAACTAATTATAGTTTGTTAAAAAAGTAAATTATAATTGTGTTACAAGTAAAGTAAAAAGTAAGGTAATAAAGTGTAAAAAGTTTTTAAATAAAATAATTAACACTTTATATCTCGTTTACAATTTGTTGGTTTCTGATCATTCGTTTCTCTTCTCTAATTGGAAATACTGATATTCATTTTGAATTGCCCTGTAAAATATAATTAACTCTTTACATATTGTGTACTCTATGAAGTCAAGCATGTCTATGTCAAATGTGGCAACGTCACACACTTCTGCCTGGACAACTATTGTCTTCACTAACAACCCTCACTAATTGGTTTTCGCCCAAGTTTCGCGAGATTTGAAGCCCCGTATAATTGCCTTGGAAGCAACACACCATAATTCCCGAAGTACATTCTGGGTTTCGTGTGGTCCTCTACTTCCTTTTGCAGCGAACGCCGGGATCGAAGTCCCGTAGTGGCAGTATATTTAGAATATCGACTTGCTTGCAGTATGCGCTATATTGATGGCGGGGCACGGTCCGAGTGGCGAACACAGGCAAACAAAAACTTCACAAAGCCAACAGCAGGGCCGCATGATTTCGTTCTTCTCATTTTGATAGATTCTGGTAGGATTTTAACATTGGAGTTAATGAAATACTTTTGAGCTAATATAAAAGGCGATTCATAATTAAACTACTTTACTAAAGACATGAAAACTATTAGGTAAGAATTTACGTTTAACTATACATAGCTTTTAAGGTACACTTGAACATGACTTCAGAAATCATGTTCGTTTCTACTTCAGAAATCTATACTAATAATAAATCTGTAGCCGAAATCTTGCTGGTAATAATCGATTTTACAAAAATAATTGGTCCTAACATATATAATTAACCACCCTGAAACCGAAAATCGCTTTTTTGACATTTTTGTTTGTATGTCTGTCTGTCTGTCTGTCTGGATATTTGTTACCTTTTCACGCGATAATGGATGAACCGATTTATATGAAAATTGGAATATAAATTAAGTTCGTTGTAACTTAGAATTTAGGCTATACGGCATTCAAAATATTTTATTTAAAAGGAGGGTTATAAGGGGGCTGAGTTAAATAAATCGAAATATCTCGCTTATTATTAATTTTCATGAAAAATGTTACATAACAAAATTTCTTTAAAAATAATTTCCGATAAGTTGTATTCTATGCAAAATTTTGATAGGACTGATTTTTAATGAGATAAATGAGTTTTAAAATTACAATAACAACGCCATCTTAAGCTGCTGAAATGAAATAAAAACAAATGACTTTGTCTATAAAAGGCCTTGGACAACAACAAACGAAAGCTATTAAACATAGCCTACAGAGAATGTTTTTGTGTTTATATGAGGTAATATGGAAAACTAATTAACCATTTGTATAATTAATTATTATTTCACCATTAAGTGTAGTTTCTCTAGATGGACATAATGCTATAATGTTATTACAGTAACTTCTGAGTGAATTGAGGACAGGTAAGATTAAAATAGCGCATTAATTATTTAAATTAAGTAACATATTAAACGATTTATCCTTCTATGAAACACGAATGTTCCCTGGATCAAATGTCTTATTTTAATTATGTAATTACTTTATATTTATTTCTAACGAGTGCAGCGGAGCGCACGTGTACAGCTAGTAATAATTAAATATCTTGCACAGGAGTCTACATAAATTAAAAGCAGACTGCGAAATTGTAAGGTTAAATTTATCAACAGTAAATTTAAGTACGGAAAAATAATACTTCAAATTATTTACGAAGCCTATATTACATATTTTATTACATATAACACTGAACAAGAAGAATTTTGCTCCGATTTAAGACAATGTGTCCTTATGGTTTGGTGGTGTGCTGCATCCGAAAATGCATCTCTCTTCTTTTTTCGATAAGCGCTCTCCTAGGAAAAATCTGGCGCGGTTTGGGGATTGTAAACCAAAAACAAAAGCTAATACATTTTATGAGTTTAGATTTATTTCGGGTTTCTTATGATTGTTGGCATGTTCTTTTGCACTTCTAATAAATAAACAGATATTGGTGTCTTCTATTCAATAAATTTCATAACAGTTCAAAGTAAGGTCTACGTAATGAACAAATAAGAGTGTGGTTTTCAGTATTTAAAAGAAATGTTTACCAGTTTGATTGAAGACAAATTAAAAGAGGGCATTTTCATCGCTCCACAAATTCGCAAAATTATGGCTGACTCTTTGTTTGAGGAAAAACTTTCCGTTTCAGAAAAAAATGGCATGGTGCGCTTTTAAAGATGTTTACTCAAATTTCCTTGGAAATTCTAGGGTAGAAAATTACATCGAACTTGTGGAAACCATGTTAAGTCATATGAGAAAATGGAGTGTAATATGTCTCTCAAAATAATCTCTTTACATTCTCATTTGGATTTCTTTCCTCCTAACCTTGGAGCGGTAAGCGACGAGCATGGGAAAAGATTTCATCAAGAAATATCTGAAATGAAAAGGCGATATAAAGGAAGATCATCATCCAGCATATTTGTAGACTATTCTTGGTTCCTTGTAAAAGACAGTCCCGCGTCTAGTTATAAACGGAAGTCATCCAGAAAATCATTTTAAATAGCGAATTAAAATTCCGAGATTTTTCTCGTTATACACATGAAATATCTTTATTGTTGTTGTGTTTTTTTTTTGTGTTTTAAACTATGTAAGATCATTTGTGTATCCAGTTCACATTTTGCAAGTATTATGAAGCACTTTGAATCCATAGTCTGTTGTAATTTTATCAGAAGCAGTGAAAAATAAAAAAAGAAGTTTTTTCAGAAAACATTCAATTCACTTTCCCCGGAAAATGGTACGTGATAGGGCAAATTGGATTTTAAATTCAGATTTAGGGCACACATATTAGTAATATTCACCTATTTTTATTTCAGAGCAAGACAAAAAGTAAAAATTTGTTGTTCAGTGTACTAGTTAACACGTTAATAAAATAATAAAAACACATAAAGATTAAGCAAATGTTCTTTCCAAGAAGTCTCAGGAAATGTAACACTTGTCATGTTACAAATTACAGTACACCTGTCTTTAAGATATTTCCACAACTCGAAAACTACCGAATGAAATTGTGATATTAGTCCTCTACAAATTTTAGTACCACAGATTCCTTCCACATTCAGAAACTTCATAATTCATCGTGCAATAACATTCGACAACATAGCTACATCTCCTGCTGTTGACAGTTTTGCTGTCAAAAGAGCAGTAGTGGAGAAAATAAACATTAATAATAATAGGAAATGCGCACAAGTGTGCAGAGTAGTTAGTCTATACTGAGTTCAGTCACGGTTTTGGCATTCTTCTTGCAGTTATGAAGAAGATATGAAGATACGACGCCGAATGACGGTGATACTCAAACTTCACAGTGGACTATATATACGGCATATATCAAGTGAAAACCGAGACCAAGGAACACAAGAAAGACGAGTGCTTCAGTGGAAGTGAAAATAAACATTCTGTAATTGAAAAACTATCTAGAATTATTATGATTATGTGTAAATATTAGTTTAATTCGAGGAAAAAATAAATTACATATCAAATTTGTACCATCATCATGCGTTATGATACTTTCCTCACTACAAATAATATATAATAATAAAAACCCGCATCATCATTACGGATCTCTCTTTATAATAAAAGGTGAATTTGAACATTGTTATTAGTTATAACACTGGACAGACGGCTCACTTTCTCCGAACACGTACTACAAAAACTCAGACTTGCCAATGCTAGAATGGTGGAGCTTTATCCAATATTAAATGAAAGCAGACATCTAAACATACACACAGCATTAACTTTGTATAAAACATTAATTAGGTCAGTAATACTATATGCTTGTCCTGCTTGGGGACATGCACCTACTACAGTCCGTAAAAAATTACAAGTTTTCCAAAACAAAATTTTAAGATTCATCACAGGACTTCCTAGAGTAACTCCTGTTAGATTGATTCATGAAGAACTAGAAATTCCGACAATTCAAGAATTTATTTCAAATCAAGCCTTCTGCACGTACACCAAGTCGTACAGCAGCACAAACCCACTAATTTCTTCACTAGGAAATTACAACTCTGCATTAGACAAACATAAAAGACCTAAGAGCGTACTCCACCCTCTAGCTTGGAACGACAACGTACAAGACGAATACCAACTTGAACACTAAATAACCACTTGACTCTACACACAGACAAGGCTATTAATGCACTAATAATGTTATTTCTCTGTTTCAGGGTCATCACGTTATTGGCAGCATAGATGCATTGTTCTAATTGTTAACGCTTTTTATGGACCTTTAATGTATGTGTATTTTGAATAATGATTAAATCAAAACCTCCCACCCGAACATATTCCGACCACACTATAGCCAATTGGCTTGTCGTCAGCACGACATCTCATCCTGCTCTAGGTTTTTCCGTGGTTTCCCTTGAGCAATAAGACAAATGTCGGGATGAGCCCTAAAAGAAATGGGCCACGGACCACTTCCCTTCCCCCACTCTTTCTCTTCTACTATCACAAAGAACTTGCTAATTTCTTAGATACCAACCCTGAATTATGATAATAGGGGAACATAAATATATTGTAAGTTCACAGGGCTAACGGCTTCGAAGCTGGGTACCTGGTTCTAATGAAGTGCACTGGTAGCAATCTAAAACATGGGGGCATGAGATAGTTACTCTGCCTGCCATTAAAAATTCACTTCACTAAATCCCCAAGGTAAAAAAAAAAAAAAAAACATTGTTATTAGTTATGAATTTTAATGATGTTATCAGCGTTGTCTCGATCGAGGAAATAATTTAAATACCGATATATTGATATTGCAATATATTGCAAACCTAATTTCGATAAACGATGTATATTGCAGAAAATATGTCGGTATATCGAAACGATTATCGATATATCGCTATTCCTTTAGCAAATTAAGAGATGCTAATGTAATTACATTTACAGGTGTATGTTTATTACAATAAACTTACTTAAGTTTTAATAGCCTATTCCTTATTAGCATTAAAATTAACATAATAGTCAAAAGATTAAATGTGAAATTGCAACGAAAAACAATACATTTTCAATACCATAATTATTATGTAGTTCCAAACCTAAATCAAAATTATGGTGGAGGTAAGATGGGCTTAGCCCAAATGATACAATGGGAAAGTGTTAAGTGAACTCTATATGGGTCAGTATTTGATACTGAAACATTCATTCTTTCATAGTGTTCTGCCAAAGGGCAGGTCTTTCACTGCAAACCCAGCATTCTCCAGTCTTTTCTATTTTCTGCCTTCCTCTTTGTTTTATATATACAGTGTATATATATATATATATATATATATATATATATATATATATATATATATAATATACACACACATTCATTCATTCACAATATTCTGCCCAAGGGCAGATCTTTCACTGCAAATTCAGCATTCTTCAGTCTTTCCTACTTTCTGCCTTTCTCATTGTCTCCGCATATGATCTATATATCTTAATGTCGTCTATCATCTGATATTTTCTTCTGCCCCAAACTCTTCTCCCGTTCACCATTCCTGCTAGTGCATCCTTCAGTAGGCAGTTTCTTCTCAGCCAGTGACCCAGCCAATTCCTTTTCCGCTTTCTGATCAGTTTCAGCATCATTCTTTCTTCATCCACTCTTTCCAACATAGCTTCGTTTCTTATCTGTATGTCCATTTCACATGTTCCATTCTTCTCCCTATCCACATTCCAAATGCTTCTATTCGCTTCTCTTCACTTCGTAGTAATGTCCATGTTTCTGCCCCATACAATGGTACACTCCACACAAAGCACTTCGCTAGGCTCTTCCTTAGTTCTTTCGCCATAGGTCCGCAGAAGATGCTCCTTTTTATATTAAAAGCTTCCTTTGCCATTGCTGTTCTCCTTTTGACTTCTTGGCAGCAGCTCATGTTACTGCTTATAGTACACCCCAAGTAGTGGAAGCTGTCCACTTGCTCTACTGGCTCATTTAGAATTCGCAAATTTACCTCCTTTACTTTTCTTCCTATGACCATGGTCTTCGTCTTGTTGACACTTATCTTCATTCCACACTGCTCATAGCTGTCATTTAGGTCCAGTAGCTTATCCCTTAGTATCATCTAACAACGCCATATCAGCAAATCTTAAACACTTTATTCTTCTTCCTCCTACTATCACTTCCCCCGTGTTCTGAAAACAGTTCTTCACTAAATCCGCCAAGTAGATGTTGATGATAATGGGAATCCTTGTCGTTCTCTTCTCCCTATGTCACTTGCTTCTGAAACTAAATTTCTTCTCCTTTGAATCGTTGTTTCATTTATAGGTTACTGAAAAGCCTTCTCTCTTTCCAATCCGCGCCAATTTCACTTTAGGATCCCCATCAGTTTATTCCAATCCACGATTCAATTACTCTAATTTTATATACGATTCAATCCAGGACACAAATATAATGCTACTTTCTAGATAACAACGTAATCATTTTTAAATGTAAGTAAACTGTACTTGTATTCATTTTTAAATGTAAGTAAACAGTACTTAGATTGTTACAAGTTTTAACGAACTTCAAAATTTTATTGATTTGATACAATCCTTCTATAGTAAGTTGCCATTGCAAGTTACTGTTACACTCCAACATTCCAAAATCAATGATGATGATGATGATGATGATGATGATGATGATGATGGTGGTGGTGGTGGTGGTGGTGGTGGTAGTGGTGGTGGTGGTGGTGGTAGTGGTGATAGAATTTTTATGTACTAAAATATATAATCAGAAAACAATGTCAGTACTAGGTTGTGCATAGAAATCCTAGCCGTAAACAAATCTAAAACCAGTATTATATCCTTGTTTCTCGTTCCATTTCAAAACATAGAGATAAAAGTTTTGAAGTCAGACGGTTCCTTTTCAGAGTGGCAGTTGCTCTGTCTTGGGGAACATTAATACTAAAACAGTAGTAGATAAACCTCGTCTCAGTCTCACGTTCGCATACGTTGCATTTTGAATTTGGTACTGCATATTAAACAGTTTGAATTCGAATTCCAGACCAGCCAATCAGAGAAAGGTATTGATTGGATTGGATATTTCAAGGTTGCACAATTATGTAACTGCTCACTTTCATTAAGGCCATCTCTCAGGGAATTATCGGAGTTAACTAGTGTGGATTTTGTTGTTCATAATAATTCCACAAAAACAAAAACAAATACAAAAAACCGATAAATTTATGAGAAAACCAATATATTATACGATATATTGAATCAAAATTTCGATATCGATGTATCGAAACGAAAATATCGGTATTTCCTAAAAACCGATATATCGTTCCCATCTCTATTGTCCTCAACATTTCCTAGGTTAGAAACGGCAAAAGGTATTATTTTTTTGTAACTGTTCCAGTTTCTTGAAAAGACTATGTTTCAAATAACACAATATAATAATAGTACCACAGTATAGTATATATTCACGAAGCTTGAGTTGTGAGAGTGCTAGGAACAATAGACTGTGCCGGTACTATTTCGCATTGTCTGTAATGTGGCGATATTAACGATCCTAGTGGTTAGCAACTATCTATGGATGCATATTTACTACGTATTGAGCTTCGTGACTGTATATACTAGACTGTGATAGTACAATATATAACTCCACAGGTGCGCAGTGGTATCACAGCCTGGTATATACAAATACCTTACTATAATAATATCGGACAACTAGCAATTCTGCGCGCGAACGGCGCAGGTGCTGCTACCTAGGTGGCAGGGTGTGCCGAAACCCGCGAAGCAAGATGTAATCTATTATAATGTAGATTGTTGCTGGGCTAGTAAATACTTTTATTAATTGGTGCTGTGTTAAAATGTAAGGGTGTATATGTGCTGTTTATAACTGCTACAATTACAGCATTACAAACTGCTTCAAATCGTACTTTCGATTTCCGAGGGATCATAAAACGTGAGTGAACAACATTCTTTAGTAGGCCTAATGCCTTCGTCTTTGTGTTGATAGAACAATAAAATTAGCTTTTTTTTACTTAGACCTAATAAATGAATAGAAGTTAAAATGTACTGAAAATTTTAAGATTTTATCAAAGTAAGTTTTATTGTTCTCCACATGCCTTTTTATTACAAGCATCAGTTCATTATTAATTTTATCTCTACAGCTATCAGCAATGCGTATATAAAGCGTTATTGTAAATTCATTCTTAATGTTAGAATTAATTTCGTCTCACTAAAACAAAGAAAAAATATATAACAATTAATTACGGAAAGTAGAACGAAGTATGCAAAATTTCTCATAATATGCGCTTTGACATAAAACAGAGATCTGCATCGGACGTTTTCGCTCGAGCGCCAAGTAGTTCATAGCATAATCCGATAGGTACGGTAGCGCACATGCATGATGGGTAAAATTGTCGCGAGCGATAAATCCTCGAATGGTATAAGCCGAGCGTTAGACATTCGTTCTTGTTACAGTGATGAACTGTGTAGTAACATCATAGATGTTTATCATTTCAAAAGTTTGCAGTGTTTAACTAACCTCTCCATAGTATAACTACAAAACTTGCTTTAAAATGTAATATAAATGTTGTAGGTAAATGTCCCCCCCCCCCCACAGGAGTGATTTTGTTTTTGTCATATCTGATAGATGTTATTGGATGTAAATGTAACTATTATAAACGGAGAACACAATCACGATAATGCAAGAAATGTATCAAGTTTTCTAGTAATAATAATAATAATAATAATAATAATAATAATAATAATAATAATAATAATAATCTCTTATAATCAGTGTATTAATCTTTGCGTCTGTAACAGTTGTGCAGCATGATTATTCGTTTTATTATATTTTCTTTGATGTTATCTCTGTACTAATATTGTTATTAATTTATTGCTACATAATAATATTTTGTGAAACGTTTCTACATTGTCGCAGTATATAGGCGGAATACTATGTATGGACCTATCATATTATACATGTGGTAAATCAAATATTCAATAATTTTTAATTAGGAATAATAACTGTATTTCGAAGTTTTTCATACTATTTTATTTATAACTTCATGTTACTGTTTTGATACGTTCCATTAGACGTTTGTCATAAACGCAGAAAATAAAGCCTTATTTTTACCGTGTGAGCAAAACATATGTGTATCTTATCTGTCGCCTTCCATACAAGATAAGACATGTCGGTGAGATGACCTTGTACTGTGCTTATATTTATTACGAGCGTAGGTATCACGACCGATCTTATCTCACTCGAGCAACATTCGACCGAATTCAAGCGAGCGATTTAACTCCAATGCAGCACTCTGATATAAAATAATAATATTACATTAAATATTATTCAACACTTCTTAAGTGTCTCATATATTATTCCACATTTGTACCTCACGTTTTAAACAATAGTCCGATTCCCGCTATATTAATATTTGTATTTGTGGTCGTAATACTACACCACTCCGCTAGATGTTAGCTCTGCGACATTTCATACTTACGTCAATGCTGCTAGTATATAGCTGTCCGGTATTATTATAGTAAGGTATTTGGTACGACTAGTATCTAATGGAACAGTAGTATTTTTGAACAGGTACGTACTACTAGTGTATAACAGAACTGTCTCATAAGCAACGGCCGAGACACACTGAGACGTGAATTAGTGGAAAAGAAATGTGTTCTAATACTAGACTGAATTCGTAGATTAGGTTTGTTAGTAATAGGAATTTCAATGTAATTTTAAATTATTTGTAAATTAGTCACGAAATCGAAGTGGATTCCAATGATAAATAAAACCTAACCTATTCTTCCTCTTCTGTCCAACTCAAGTTCACAATGATGTTTAGTTTCTCCAAAATATAAATAAAAGCTATAATCATTTCTGCCGTGCTAAAGTTCATAATACCGTCATGGAGAGTAGTAGTTAGAACTAGGAAGTTGGTACCTAAACTGTTAAGTTGTGTGAGCTTGGACTATATCTCTGCCGAGTGAAAAGTAATAGAGCGTCTCTCAGTATCAGTGAAACAGAACGACTAACATGTAGGCCTATAGCCAATGGTAGCCAAACATGTGCTCCAGTCGTCCACAGCCTTAGAACAAAAAAATTATATAAAAAAAAACAATAATTTGTAATTATAAAGTTCGTAACTCCCAATATGAATTAGGTAATACACGAACTTTAAAATACCGATAATGTAATTTGTAAACAATTTTAATAATAACCCTCGCTTGACAAAATTCTGCTATTTTAAACTAAATGAAAGAATTTCCATGTGTCGGATACCCGCTTCAGAGTCATTTTATCCACTGACAACTACCGCCTGTCCCGCCGGTCATCCTTGAGAACTCCGTCCTTCGATTGTCGCTCCCTCCGAATCTCCGCATTCCTCCGTATACCCTTCTACTACCTACGGTAGTACCGGAGACCGCCGGAGAAGCGCTTTATTCGTAATTTCCGATTTTTCTGCCAGTTGTATTCGCTCCGCTAAGCAGTACTAGGTGTATTATAAGCAGTAACATGAACTGTTGCCACGAAGTTAAAAGAAGGGCACCTGTGGCAAAGGAAGCTGTTAATAGAAAACGGAGCATCTTCTGCGGACTTCTGGAAAAATAATTAAGGAAGTGCTTTGCGTGGAGTGTTGCATTGTATGGGACACAAACATGGACTTAACGAAGAAGTGAAGAGAAGCGACTAGAAGCATTTGAAATGTGGATATGGAGAAGAATGGAGCGTGTGAAATGGACAGACAGAATAAGAAATGAAACTGTGCTGGAAAGAGTGGGTGTAGAAAGATTGTTGCTGAAACTGATCAGGAAGAGAAAAAGGAATTGGTTGGGCCAATGGCTGGAGGAGAAACTGCATACTGAAGGATGTACTGGAAGGATTGGTGAATGGGAGAAGAGTTCGGGGCAGAAGAAGGTATCAGATGATAGACGGCATTGAGATACACGAATCATATAGGTCTACGGAGACTAAGAGAGAAACAGAAAATAGGAAACATTGGAGAATGCTGGGTTTGTAGTGAAATACCTGCCCTTGGACAGAAAACTATGAACGAAATGAATATTCAATGAGGAAAAAATACTTATATATTGCAATGCAAATGCAGCCCAACTAACCTCAATGTGTATTTCAAATAAAATTATTTAATTTTAAGACAGATTAGTACCAAATAGTATTAATATATTTATTTAACAGAAGAAGTGATCGAACCATTACTATGTTTTATAGTTTGTATAAATTACAATACATACATCTAACCAGAACAGCTGTCATTGTTCGAATGGTATTATGATTTGAGATTATAAATCCGAAACAACAAAACATGTTGGTGATTATTATGTAATGTCAGACGCACGCTGTTATTTCGAAACTATTCTTTGGAACGAGTATTTTCTTGGAACTAGAGCACTCGGAACAGTTCCGGAAAAAGAACGACTTTTCCCACCACCACATTATGAACGACTTCTAGATTTTAACTTACGGCTATCAATTTTAATTCCCATTCTCTTAAATGTTATCTATGTTACATTCAAATAATACGAATTATAGTACAGGAAAATGCATCAGTAATTACATTCAATAGCTTTAACTTTGCAATATGGTGAACATTTGAATAACACATAACGTAAGATAAACATAAAGCTTTATGAGTGTAGGGCCTACGCCTATTACTTTCACTTCTTACTTATAGGAAGTGGTAAAAAATCCAGTCTCCTCGATCGAATTTATATTGATCCTGTTTTAATGTTGCATTTCATATCCATTCAAACCGCATATCCCAATGTAAATTTAAAAAGTAGCAGTAGAACCAACGGTTCTGATATAATGTATTATATTGACGTAAATAGCTTTCGTTTTTGTTCGTAAGTTAATTTAAGGAAATAATTTGTTTTAAGGATACCATGATACTAACTCTACATATAAAAATGCAACATTCAAGCTATTAATGTTAAGAAGCTGGAAAGCCCTTATTTTACAAATGTACATTATGCCTGTAGTTTTCAAACCATTTATCCAACCCAGTATCTAATTACATAGGCTATTTGAAAAGACTATGGTTTCTCCCGTATTTTGTACACTAAATATTTAGGCCCATTTTTAATATTTAATGGCACGCGTTTTAACATGCAATGTTTTTGCACGTTGTAATATTAAACAATCAGTCAGTCAATCAATCAACCAATCAATCAATCATCTACAAAAATAAGTGTAAAATGCAGTCAATAAAATACTGAGAACATCAAAACTTTGAAAATCTCTTCTCTCTTAGGAAAATTACTTCTAGGATTTGGCTTTTACTTTTCTAGGCATTTTAAGTCCTATAAGCTGGATATTACCTCTGATTGAGGTTCTGGCTGATATGTACAGAGTGTTTCCGAGATGGTGTTACAAACTTTCAGGGATGTTGGCGAAGGGCACATGTACAAATTTGAGATAAGGAACCATGGTCCGGAAATGACTGATTCGAAAGTTATAAGCAAAAATAGTTGTGTGGAAATGGAATTGCAATTTTGCACCAGGTGCCCTTCTTCCATTAACTTTCGGAACAGTCGTGGAAAAATGACATGGGCCGGATGTCTCCTACGTGGGTACTTGTACCGATACAATCTGTGAGCATGTCTACTGTTTCCATTGGCTCATCCGTATTCGAAAATCAGGTCTGCTTATTCCGCTCTCGTGTACTCCTTCATTTCACTAGGACTGATCAACTGGACACTGCAACTTATACACATACACTGCTGTCTACAGACGTGCATATCAGGACATACCATGTCCGTTACACATTACGCTATCTGCATTGCTTTAGTGTAGTTTCTTGTCCCCATTCCTCAGGCAGCGCAATGAATGGAATACTGTAAGTAGACAACGTAAACAATGTCAGATGAATACAGTATGTGTAAGATGTAGAGATAAATACACATAAATAAGGTGTACAGAGGAATAAAATTATTTCATTTCCGGACCAGGGTTCCTTATCTCAAATTGATACATGTGCCCTTCGCCATCATCCCTGAAAGTTTGTAACACCACCTCGGAAACAACCTGTATATCTATTATCAAGCAGTACATCTCACTTGACGATATGCGTCAGAGGAAGAACAATATTGTTAGTATACATCTGAAGTCTGATTTGTGGAATATGTAGCTAATCGGCGATGTATGTATTGGAGGGGGAAAGGAACTGGCCACCCTACCCCATTTTCTCCTGGCCTAGTTTTCTCATGAGTGATGCCTTATCGGTGTTACTTATGAGGTTCAAACCTGTCTTCGGACAGTTGACTAAACAACAACAACAATCTGGATGATATTTACTTGCAGGATTTTCATGGGTTCAACACAAAGGCGGCCCCTACTTAAGACGTTACAGGACATATCCCTGACATAAGATAAACATTCTTGCCCAGTCGGGAATTGAAACCACTCCGGTGGCTCCCACGCATATTGAAACTGCGTGTGTGTTAGTCACTGCGTACGAAACGAAAAACAGCTTTAGTAAATAACATCTGGAGTAAGAGGTACTCAACAATTAAGGCAAAATATGCATGACATATTCGTGTACTATATATGCAGACATACGAGCTGGAAACCAAACCAGTTGTTAACGAAAATAAATACACGGAGAAATAGTTGGAATGAAAATGGTAAAAACAACAGGTACGTACGACAAAAAAAGACACGATTCATGGAGTTGCTATTTCAGAGACTGGTGTAAAATGTAAGCAGTAAATGAATGAAAAGGTAAAAAAGAAATGAATGGGATGCTCACATCCAGAGAATGAATGAAAACATTCTACTCCGTATTAAAAATAAACGAAATATATCACAGGCAGAACAATGTAACGTGAGCCGGCAAAGAAAAGAACGAAAAAAAGTTTGTTGAATAGGCTTTAAGCCTAGATTTAATTTAAGCTTTTTGAACATAGATGAGAGGACCAGAGCGACGAAAAAATGAAGTAACCGTCTTTTTGCCAGTGCTTCGACCTTTTTTTAATTTTGTTGACCTATCTTCGTCTGGAGAGATTCATCTAGTCGATTAGTTTTCTACTCATGCTAGTAAATCATGTTTCGTCATCTATTTTTATGTTAAAAACAGAATTTGACCGCACTCGATTGATTGCACCAATCAACATGTGATTTTTCTCAGCTTACCGAGCACACAGTTTCCTCACAGCAAAATGATTATGAAGGATTTTTGTATTACACTTTTATCTATCCCCAAAGTTGCCCGAATCTCTACTTAGGTGATTCTATTACCTTTTCTTAATCATTTGCTGCACAGCATCAATATTTCTGTCACGGTCCCTGTACCAGATTGACCCAGAATTCTGAAGTCACTGGATGCATTCTTTTGGCATCAATGACGATTTAAAGTTATAAAAAATCACATCTTGAAAGTCTTGTTGATTTATATCCGTTAATTTTATATTATGTTAAATTCAAAAATATTTAGGAGGTAAAAAGGAAATCATTTTTAAATCTGTAAACAGAAGTTGTCTTGAAAACTGTCTCTTTTTCGATAATAAATGCAATTCAATCTAGTTAATTGCTACTATACATATCGGAGTGCAGAAACTTTCATAGTGACCCCTGTATTCACTTTGTAGTTAGAGAAATCCTCGGAAAATACCCAACCATGTAATCAGCCCAAGCGGAATCGAACTCACATCTGACAAGCAAACGTTCTGATGGGGGCAGATAAAAAGTTATTTTTTTTTCTTCCACCATGTTAATAATGTCAAAAGAAGTGCTTATACAAATTTTGGCCACTCGACCGCAATTACTAGAGCCGTAAAAAATAAGTTCGCAAGAGGCCGCTAACAGAAAAAAAAACAATTTCATAGGACAAATTTATTGGAACGGACACAGCAATTGTTGAGCTATTTTTCAACATATTTTCCATCGGAATTGAGACATTTCTCATATCATGGGATCGATAGAGAGAGGTGCTGACGCAGTCAAACGCTGGTTCCGATCTGAGGCGGTTGACTTCTACGACACAAAAATTGATCCAATGGTATGACAAATGTCTCAATTCCAGTGGGGGATATATTGACAAATAGCGCAACAATTGCTGTATCTGTTTCAATAAATATTTCTATGTAATTGTGCTTATTTCTATAAACGGTCCCAGGGAAAATCACTTTCTGGACTGCCTCGTAATTGCGGTCGAGTGGCCAAAATTTGTACAAGCACTTCTTTTGACATTATTAACATGGTGAAAGAAAAAAAAATAACTTTTTTATCTGCCTCCATCAGAACGTTTGCTTGTGAGCACAGCATTACGTATCGAGTCCAACCTTATGCCTACGAGGTAGCCAAGTGGGAAAGATACTGCAGTACCTAATAGCACAGTCTAGTATATTCAGTCAAGAAGCTTGAGTTGTGAGGGTGCTAGGAGCAATAGACTGTGCCGGTACTATTTCGCATTTTCTGTAATGAGGCGATATTAGCGATCATAGTGGTTAGCAACTATCTATGGATGCATATTTACTACGTATTGAGCTTCGTGACTATATACTAGACTGTGCTAATAGTAAAACGAAATATTTTACACTATATTTGAAACTATTTTTCTTACAGTTTGTATTGGTAGTTAAAACTGTGTAGGAAATTGTTGACAAAATTTACACTTTTTAAATGGAAGTTTCTTTACCTGATATTGTTAACTCTAAATTTCGTAATAACATAAGAAGTACACAAATCGCGGAAATACGACATGAAACGCAAGTTTCACGAAGTGGAAAGCGTTTGTTCTGATATATGAAATACTTGTATAGCGCATAACTCGTCGAAGAAAGAAAGCGTAAATTACGACAAAATCTCGCTACAATAAAGCTGTAAATAAAAGCCAACCAGTGTGATAAATGTGCACAAGCTCCATTTAAGCCTCAAAGCCTCGCTAATTACTAAACTCGCTATTTTCAGTCTCCCCCAAGTGATCAGTACAAACAACATTACTTCATCGTACAAAGCGTTGGATCATTTACAATACCGTTTGAAATATCCGCTCAACTAAATGTGGAATATTTGCGATAAATATGTCTATGTGCGCACATTTTAAATCATACAAACAGGGTATCAAACGATTATTAATTTCAAGTTTCTGGTTTGGAATTGAATGATCACTTGAACTGGAAAACACACACAGAAAACATACAGGGTGTAAGGGGTATAAGTGCCATTATTTTAAATGATGATTGTTCATGTCGTAAGGAAGAAAAAATGAGCGAGGGTCAATCTGCCACAGGGACCGCGACAGAAATATTGATGCTGTGCAGCAAATGACACTGGTTAACAAAATTAAACATATTTTTTGTTAAAGATAAAGAATGTGTTATTCTTATAGCATTTTTCGTGCTGATTTCATATCTGTTTTCTGGAAAAATAAATCGTCTGTAGTAATGTCACGAGAGGTCTGTGTTATATGTGTGGGGGCAGGTATGTTTATGTATTCACAGCGAAACATGTTGCTACACAGTGAAGCCATCTCTGTATAGATAGGCCTAATTAAAACACGAATTTTATTACGCCATACGGAAGGCAGTTTGATCAAACACCTTATTATTACTATGCAAGGTCTTTGGGTTTGATATGCGATGATGTTACATAAATTTGAACATATGACTTTTTTATTAATTGTTTAATTTCATTCACAAAATACAAATTTTATAGGCTACAATTATAGGTTAAGTTACCTGTGGGAGCAGGACCAATGTCAGCTGTGCCTTATTTCGACCGTTACAATCAGTGCTACACGAAAGCATTTTTTATAGCTCGACAAATGCATTTTCGCTGTAGTGTGTAACGGAACTAAAGCTGCATCTACACAGTTCAATGTTCCAATCGCGTATGCGTGCAATCTGGGAAGAATATTGAAAGAATAAAGTTTAAAAGGTACGTTCAATTAAGATGCATGAAGATTTTGTCTCTACATGGTGCGCCGTTTTGAACGTCGTCTTCACTGCGTAAATATATTAATTAATATTAAATATCAATCTTGCATTCATTGCTTTAAAATTGAAAGAAACGTTTAATCGTGTAGTTACATCTTAATGTATTCATGATCATCAATTTAAGGGGAAACAGTTGGCGACAACGACTAAACAAAAGAACGGCCATGCGATAAATTGATAGCGATAAATCTAGCTGCAAATATTATCGCAAAGTGTGACTGTGATTGGTTGGAATTCAAAATTTCATTACATTTCATTGGTCGAAAATGGAATGACGTCATATTAACGAAATAGTCCACATAAGTTACAAAACCTAAAATCTTTCTTGAAATCCTGAAAATAAAATCGATTATTTCCCTACTGTTGGAACTATGTAAATACAAGCAAGAAATAAGTAGTGTTACGGAAAAATCTGTTTAGAGTTGAAGTTCATGTGGACCCGATCTTCTAAATTTTGAAATCAACTCCCATTCCGGGAACAGCTCATTCGACCACTTTCGCAGTTCCTTAATACATTTGATCAATAACCGCTTTCGTCACGCAAAGCGGCCATTATTTCTTTATATGTCAAACTAGCAAAACACGCTAAAATATCTTCACGCTAGGGAAGGAATGAACTGTACAGAAACCTTGCATGAATCTCATTTACAAGTATTTAACCTTCTTCTCTATTAAACAATGCAGGAAATAGAACTCTGTTACTTTATGGTCTTACTTTATAATTAAATTCGTAAAAAAATATAATGCAAAAATTTAACTATGAACTCATTCCTCACGATACTTCTTTCCTGGTCGGTATTATCTTTATGGTTCTTCTTAATAGGATTCCGGCCTATTTTCCCCAAATCCAAATTCTTATTACGATAATCGTTACAGTATACAGGACGTTTCAAGAACAAGTGTAAAAATGTGAGGCGTTCTTATCTGTTACTTATCAACAATGTATCAACTGTAAGGTTATTTCCTTATTCTGAATGGGAGGATAAACCGCTAGCGTCAGTGAGTGACAACATATTCTTGCTATCTCAAGCTTATATTCGAGCAGAAGGACACTTTCAACATCTACTCTATAGTGGGTTTCATAATCCATTTCTATTTCCGCAGTTGTGGGCAGGATTTTACCGACTGATGCTCGACCTGTCGCCCGGAAGCGAGATCCAGTGCTACGGCAGCCAAATATATTAAGGACCCTGTATCTCATAATCGATTTTTTTGCGGCATCACAGTACTTATTATTTATTTAATCTGATAGAATTGAGTTTATAAGACCTTTTATTCCATCCTACCAGATAGCAAGAGTACGAGAAAGTAAAAACATATAATTATCCTCATTGATTTGTAAATGGTAAGTTATTTCTATTACAAAGTAATAGAGTGTTAACATGTTGATCATTATTTCAAAAAGTGAGAGAAAGCATTTGCCATCTTTATGGAAATGTGGAAATGTATGTACTCTTCCCCAAAGCAAAGACAGACCGACTCTTGATGTTGGAAAGTCTACCTTCTACAGCGCAGTTCATACGATAACATTAGTCTTTCCGCCATCGCAATAAGAAATGGGACATGATTCTAGTATTCTAGTGAAGAGAATAACAATTTAACGTGAAATAACAACAGGAAATAAGGCATCATAAAAGTAATTGCTCTAACCAAAAATTACATATATAAATAGCAGCAAATTTTATGAAAGAACAATTTACCCAGCTTATGAAATCTTATCAAATCAGATATAATTAAACTTGCTTAACGCAAAGAAACTCCCTATGACACCACTTCACATACATACATTTTAGGTTACTACGAAAAACACTGGAACAGCTCCGCGGCTAAGCGATGGTCTACACTATCGAACAGAGCATTCAGAGTCCGAACCTGAACCGAGGAATATAATTTGTCATTAACTCCTTAGGTTAGATTTCACTTACAATCATTCATGGTTACTTAAATTAACAAGAGTTTCTAAAGAAATAGTGACTTAACGAGACGTTGATGAATCTAGATTCATCTATCCGTCCTCATCCGTAGCCTATTTCAAATTCTACATGTTAACACGCATTCATGAGTGTTAATAATTTGAAGATAATCTCTGTTAATTAACTTAATTATCCCCACAAAATAGCAATTCTTCATAAAACATGTAATAGTGTGAAGGTAAAATAATTATAATTGTTTTTGTTAGTTCCTAAAAAGAAGTCATAAATTGAAAATTTTCTACATTTCATTTGTTCATTGTTCTATATATACTTTTAACACTTATATAATCACTGATTAACTTTTTAACATCTTCACTGTGTTAATATGAGGAAATTACCTGGCTGACTAGTTTCGAAGTGATATTCTTCATTGTCCGAAGCCTAGTGAAGGTCCCGCGCTATCTTCTGGTTTCTTATTGTGGTGGAGTGTGTCCATGATTGTGTCGAAGAGTGTGTGTTTTGAAATTGAGTTGAGTGTTCAGGATGTGCTGGGGGTGTATTTTTGTATGTTTGTAAATTTAATATTCTTCTAGAGTGTCAAGTTTCTGTTTTTTTTTTTTTTTTTTTTTTTTTTTTTTTTTTCTGGATGTGTAGTATTTTCATGCCAGTGTCTATTTTGCTTAGTTGTGATTAGAGTTTGCGATGTGTTCAGCGAAGGTTGAATTGTTGTGTAGTTTGGTCACAGCCATAACCAAATTACACAACAATTCAACCTACGCAGAACATACATTTCAAACAAGTTAGAAGAACGTATTACAGTCATAACCAAACTACACAACAATTCAACGTATGCAGAACACATCACAAACTCCAATCACAACTACAGCAACACAGACACTGACATGAAAATACTACACTTCCAGCTAAAAACCAGAAACTTGACACTCTAGAAGAATACGAAATTTACAAAACATACAAAAACACACCTGCAGCACATCCTGAACGTTCAACTCAATTTCAAAACACACACCCTTTTCGACACAATAATGAACACTCCTCACCAGAACAGGAAACCAGACGATAGCGCAGGATCTTCACTAGGCTTCGGACAGTGAAGAATATCACTTCGTAACTAGTCAGCCAGGTAATTTCCTAATGTTAACACAGTAAAGAAACTATAAAGATAATCGGTGACTTCATTTGTGTTGCGCAAAAGAACAAGTGTAAAAGTAAAACAAATCTCATCTGGTTAGTCCATTTTCTTTGTTATAAACAAAATTAAAATGAAGTAATTTGTTTCATTTGGCTACATATAAACCTTTTTGCTGCATATATTGTCTCGAAACTCATAAAATAAAATTAGTTTCACTTTTAATAAGAATAAATTCCTATAATATTTATAACAAATTAACATTTTCCTTGCAGTTTTTCAAGTGTGTTTCGGAACGAGTTCCAAAAACAAACGAAATAGAGTGAATTTAAATAACTCAATCATGCGTTTTGTGTATATGTGCTTTGGATCTCCGATCTTGCTCAGTATCTTCTAGCTAGGACTTTTAATATTAGAACGACCGAAACTTTCTTTGGGTAATTTTATTGTACATTAAAATTTATAACCTTTATAGCAATGTGATGTGATGGGGAATTGAATTTATGGATAGGTAGGTCTTGGATAACATTCAAATTACTTATTTATCATTAATATCACAATCTACTGTGTATGTTCTTTTCCGCTATACTTGTGTTCAGAAACACTTCCGATAATGTTTTTTACTCTGAAAGTGATTTGTCTCTCCCTAGAGGACGGAGGGTGCAAGAAAACTGTATTGCTCAATGGCTTTTAGCGAAATCTCTTGCCGCCTAGAGAAGACACAGCGAACCAATATTTATATAAGAGTTACTTTATGGTTCAAAGATTCTATGGCCAGTATTTACTTAATAACAGTGTTAAAATATTAACACTCGTATTACTTCAAGGTTCGCAATTTAATATATACCCTATTATCTTAATAGATTTTACGATTCTTAATTAAAGATGAGTGTTTATCGTTTATGCTCGGCAGTAGTAAACCTTCTAAGCTGTAAATATTGTGACAGCGACGTGAGATTCGAACTCACGACCAGCGTCCCGCAAGAGAGAAGATCGCGCGGAGCACTTTGGGATGGCGCGCGGCGGAGAGGGGAAAGGGCCGACGCGGCGAGAGAGTGGAGAGAGAGTGCGCGCGCATCTGGTGCTGGTAGAGAGGAGAGGGCTCTGGATTTTTCTGGAGTGCCATCTCTAGAGACGCGTGGAACTTTCGAGCCTACGTCGCTGTGGTTATAAATTAAGGACGCGAAGGAACGACAGGAGTTTTTCAGTTATTCAGTCAGTGAGTAAGCGAGAGCAAGCAAGCCAGTCTTGTGTACCGGAGTTCGACTCGAGTGTGCGTCCGCATCTGCGTCAGAATCCGAAGGCCTGAGTTCGAGTGCAGTGGACCGCAGTTGGAGGGACCTGAGTTCGAGTGCAGTGGACCGCAGTTGGAGGGACCTGAGTTCGAGTACAGTGAACTGTCTCTGGAGGTCTGTGGTTCGAGATACTGTGAACTCGAGTGACTGAGATAGAAGAACTGTGAACTGAGAACTGATAGTTCTGATTTGTAAATAGTGCTTTGTAAATATTAGTTAAGATTAACAGTTCATTGTTGTTCGTACTAGTCCAAGTAAATTGTCATTGTTGTCGGTGGAGTTTTATAACGAATATTGTGTTGAGTGAAAATCCAATTGTTGACGAGAGCGTTTAAGGCGAATTGTAGAAAGGAATTATTGTTGGAAGAATAAAATCCTATTGTTGTTACTAATAAAACGTCACAATATGTAGAAATCTTTTTAAATATTCGGGCAATCAGAGACGATAAATAGGAGTTAATATTTAACACTCTCATACATGAGTTACACTCCATCACATCATTCAGCCTATACCGATTTCCCAAAACGCTTTGCTAGGGATGTGTTCATGCAGAGGCGAGAGAACTTTTATATCATTTACAAACCATATTCGAACACAAATGAAGCACACGAAATCAAACTGATTGTTTATGAATCGTTTTTCAAGTATTTTATGAGCATTTACATTTCATTTAAAGTCTACTTGTTGAATTGCGATTTATTCTAAATTAGGATTACCAAAAGTCCGTATTTAAGTCCCTATTTTGAAGGTATATCCTGCCTTCCGTGTTTATTTTTAAAAATTTGTTAAATGTCCGTATTTTTATGAAGAAGTCCCAATCATCTCATTTTCAATAATCATATTACTTACTTACGGCTTTTAAGGAACCCAAAGGTTCATTGCCGTCCTCACATAAGCCCGCCATCGGCTCCTACCCTGAGCAAGATTAATCTAGTCTCCATCATCATAACCCACCTTCCTCAAATCTATTTTAATATTATCCTCCTAGCTACGTTCGGCTTTCCCAAAGGTATTTTTCCCTCCGGCCTCCGAACTAACACTCTATAAGCATTTCTGGATTCAGCCATAAAACGTAAAAAAAAAAAACGCTCTCAGAGACGCTTTGAAGCTATGTTGGATAATATCTTGAGATGCCCAACAAATGTAACGATATTAATTTAAAAAGCACTTTCGAATTTCTTCCTACAACCGCTTTTGTTAACATTATGTATTAGTCGTAGTGACGTAAAAGAAATAAAAGTCTTAAAACATTTTGAAATCAATGAACAATTCAGGCGTCACATACAGTTTTAGTCGCCAGGGCTACCTGGCGCCCGGAATTTGTCTACCAGTGGCGTATACTGGTTAAAGGGTTTGGGCTACCGCTGACCCTATTATTACACAAAATATATCTAACAATTACTTTAATTTTAATTACTATTGTAAAACTAATAATACAAAATTATTACATTTTGTTATATTATAAACTTTTTCTTTTGTAATTTCCTTGGGCTACCGCCGCAAAATACGCCCCTGTTGTCTACCCCTAATTTTTACAAAAAGTAAAACACATCTATGTCATTCATATGTAGGTAATTAAAATTTGGAATTAACAAACGAAACAATATAAATTTCAGCATAAACTTGAAACAAAACAAATTAAGAGTGCGTACTTTACGAGTCTCTACATATTACAATCTATGACTCTAAACATATTAAGTGTTTAAAATAATATTTTTTTATTATTTCTGATAAAATATATTTTCTTCATTCCTAACGACGTGTTCGCTACCGAATTATTCTACTGTAGCACTCATTTCCAACCGCCTAGTATTGTTTTGTCTTCGTATGCTCACTGAACAGCAGACCTGAACTAAGTAGCGTTGGATGACGTCAAGCTATTAACACAGTAAAATTAAAAAAAATGTTAATTTAATAAATTTAGTAGATCATCAGTGATATACAAGCGTTAAAAGTGTGTGATCAAGAATGAAAACTATGTCTGTTCATTTTTGTTCACACTTATGTCTTATCAACAGCAAGTACATGTAAATTACGTATTGTGTAAGTAGGATAGGTTAAAACTAGACCTATGTGTGGAAACTGGAATTGTACTATGAAGTGGGGCAACCCGGAGCATAAAATAAAACAAAAAATTTCAACCCTATCACCTCTATTTGTGACTTAAATAATAAAAAAACACTTAAGAAATGGATAAAAATAATGAACTTTAAAAAATGTTCAGTGCATCTAATATCAAGGTTTAAATCTTTTTTTTTATGGCCACGTTTACCCCAGTTTACAGTATGGAAAACAGTTCACTTCAGTGGTATTATGGAGGGAGTAAGGCATGTAATATACCGTTATATGATATGTATTATTATATTATAGATCACAGACAAAGTACATACAAGTAATCAATTGAACCCTTACATTACACACTTTATAATATTTTTTTTTTACAAAAAGATATAGTAGGCTATTATTTAAATACAATTTCTACAATTTACATATATAATGAACAATTTTTTTAAAATTTATCTTGCACTTGCTTTTAGTTTTGTGCAAGACTCAACTCATTCTAGTATGTAGTTACGATCAGTACTTGTTAACCTTCCTATTTCTTTATTTATTTATATATATATTTTTTCATTCAATTGTTTCATTTATTCTTTCCATTCTAATTATTTTAGTCAAAAAAAGATATAAACCTCATTGCTTTTGCAATTTTGTGTTATTATTCATCAGTTTTTTTATAGCTATTTCTCTATTTATTTGCAGGAACTTTTCATTTATAAATTTCATCCGTATATCTTTTGTATTTTGACATTCAAGAACAATGTGAATGTCATCTTCTCTCCGTCCACATAATGGGAATGTGCCTTGAGGTATATTGCCTCTATTACTTCTTAATTTCCAAATACCCAGTCTGAACCAGGCTAGTCCAAATCTTTCTTTCATATTCATATGTTCTATATACTGTATGTACTCCTTCCCCATATTTTTTTATATTCATTAAAAATATTAGGGATCGCATTTCATTATTACTACTAAAATCATTATGCCTTCTTATATTTTTACATCTTGATTTAATTAGATTTAGGCTTGCTGACATATTTCTTGTAGCTAAGTTATTCCATAACCACCCTAGCCCAATATTAAAGATGTTATTTTTAATATTCACGAGTGCTTTATTTGTCGTATTAGCAATTTGATTTAATAAATATTGTTTCATAAACTTATTTTGAATACCGTTATACTATATGGTCTTCTATAAAAACCTTACCTCCCAAGGAAAAAAAGCAAAAACTAAAATAACGCCATGGATGAATTTGATATCAAAATAGTAGCAGACAATTAATGCTATTATTTTTCTAAGTTCTGAGTGAAATGCACTATAAGAAAGCGTCTGTTATTTCAGATAACGCTCTTTATTTGGATGAACTACAGTACTATTCTGTTTCCAGCTTGGTACACTTCCGGCGAGAACATTCAGCTATAAAAGTACATGTGGACACCACATCCCCCTCCCTATCTGTGTGACTCATGCTTCCAAGAGCTCGTCGATAGAGCCTCCCTTGCTACTGTGTCTCCATCATCCATCCAGCCTCTGGGTTTTTACCCTGACTGCGTGTTACCCTCTGGTGGAAACTTTGCTCACTATGTGCCGAAAATTAAATGACAGTTCTGAACTTCCTGTCAACATATTACTTCACGTCTCAAGTGTCAACAAACCCATATCAAAATTCATGTCTACCTGTGGCTATCATGTCACACGACACTTTCTTGCAAAATGAGCCTGAGTTCGGTTCCCGGCATATCCTCTGTTTAATGTAGACGACATAATTGTAGAGAAGGAATATTTACGACGCCGTGTTAACTAGATGGTTAGGCGTGGTCAGTGTCGGTGGAATGGGTAAAATCTAGATGCTATTTTGTGAAGGTGAGACCCAGGATTCGTTATGGGATAGTTTGATATTCGTCTTACAGTTACGGAAAGCTTCGAAGAAAAAAAAAAGATATTTTTCAAGAAATACGAGATCCAGGGCATAAGTCATGGCAAGTGTTTTCATTCTATGAGAATGCTGGCGTGTTTGGAAATTTTGAAATATGCAAATGAAAGAGCAGAATATGTGTACTTGTGGAATAGGATACGGATTACACGTCCATGAACGACACAGCATCATGCTACTTGAAAGGATACTGTATGTGAATGTATTAGGCTACTATACTTCGTTACATAATGTCTGACAGAAGAAGTAAACATTGCCGGTAGAGGAGGAGAGATGTCTTGAAGTTGTATGGGGGCAGAACGCATCAGACCGCTCAGCTTCAAAACAAGCGATGGAATGAAACCTCTGCCATTGGTTGATCTCTCCTCCCCTGCCGGCAATGTTTACATTTCCTGTCAGAAGTATAGAAATGGCAGTATGTGGGGTAGGAGAAGGTAGGGTTGGGATCAAAAATCCATAAACGATACAGAATCACGCGCTACTCATGTTCGTTACGGTAGTTGGAATAACATTACAGCATACATACCCACTCTAAAAACCCATCAGTCACATCCATTGTGCACGGCAGTCGACCCACAACTTCATTACGTATTACGCGTAACATTGCTCTCTGTGCGATAACCATACCACACTGTCGTCCCCGTAGTGATGCCATTACATATTCGTATTATGGATGGAAAGCACGACGGTCGACTCACAACTGAATTCACATTATTCTCTAAGCGATAACCATACCTCAGACTGGAGTCTAGTGATGCGATCATATTTGTGTGTGCCATACGACATCTTGTGATACCATCGCTTAACTTCGAAAAAGATTGCCATGATTTATGCCCCAACCTTCGTAGCTAAAAATGTATACATAATCTTTAAACTGATTTTATTTTGTTAATGGTCTCAAAGCAAAGCTAAGGTGCTTCATGGTTACCAGTATATCATTTTAATTAGGATGATGAGTGTAAGAAATTTATGGAATTAAATATAGTGTGTCCCATTAAAAAAAGCTAATATTCTGTTACTACGAATTTCTGTAACACACTGTATAATTACCAATTACTCTAAAATGTAGTCAAATTATCGGAATATTATTAGTCTACTGTCTCGTTATATCCAATCCCGCTCAGTTGATACAGCATAGTTGATAACTGGTTAAATGTACTCGTACTTAAATTAGTATGGTCATGTATAAAAGATGAAAACAGACATACATCCTAAGAATGTACTTGCATGAGCTGAACCAGAAACAAAGAAGAGGGGAATAGAATCACTCGAATTCTAGGAGGGACTGGAGAAAGGGGATCATTGAGATCGAGAAAAGTGGGGGGAAAAGCAATAAAAGTACAATTTGTGTGGAGAAATATGCCCAGGGTATTGTAAACCTGCCAATAAATAAGATAAAAGACTTTGGGAAGTTTTAACAAACGAAATTCTAAAACTCGGCAGATACGATCTAGGATAAAAATAACACATTTTCTATGTCAAAAACATTAAAGAAGCCGCCATGGTGGTTAGCGCTGGACTTATAATTCTGTGGAGCCGAGTTCGATCCCCGGTGTACCCACGATTTATAACTTGTGTTGGGCAAGCCCGTGCTCTAGGTAACACAGGGATTTTCTCCGGGCTCTTCGGTTTCCCTGTGGTAATTCGAACAAATCTCCATCATCTCGTCTCATATCTCAGCTCTCATCTCCTCCTCGTGGGTGTACTGTAGATCAGCCTCCCATGGCGCACCTTGGGTAACGACTGTCGGTAAACTGGTCTACATAACTGGTTTCATATGGGTGAATGACGAAAAGTCAAGTACCCACTATTAGTTAAAAAAAAAAAACATTTTAAGTAAATTTTGTCACACTAAGGGCCGATTTGACGAAAACTTAGTCACACTTAGTTAATTCTTCATTAAATATAAGTTCTCTTTTGAATCGTTCCGCGTTTCACCGTGTCAAATTAAGTGCCATTTTGCTAATGACGATTTATTGTTGCAGTATCGTTTATACCAAAAATGGAAGAATCAATGACAAAATTTTCATTTGGTCTTAAAATTGGTAATTTTGTTCGGTCGTATCTAGAATTTCCTTATTGGTTTTTTAATGTATTTACTCTTGTCCTGTGACATTACGAATACAACACTGTTACAAAATATTATAATTGTTCCGTTCAACTAGACGCAGCGGTCATCAGCACAGAGCACCCTCGGGCTAGCGTCTCTTACCCGCGGATAAGAGACTGCAAAATGATGCACCCGTAGCTGCTGGCGGGTATGCTCTATCCCTCTCTGCCTGCTGCACGACGGGGCATTTAAGCGAGTGCTGACGACCACTGAATTAGTGGATAAAGAAAAACATGTGATAGCCTGTACAGTATATCTACTAGGCTCAATAATCAGCTGATAGGAAATCAAACAACTTAAGGTATATGTACACCCACAAAACGCAAAAAATGATGAAAAATTAGAATTTTTAAAATTTAACTATTTTAATAGAGAATTTTCTCCCCTTTAATTTGATATAATAATTTTCTATTTATGCCTTATGGTTTTCCAGATAAGTCCCATTTTCCAAAATTCTGCGTCATCAGGCACGGTCACTTCTACGATCACTCCAAAAGCAATGCGTAACATTTTTTAAAATTTACTTTTATTCTAAACCTTTACAAATTATGGAGGTCATTTGAAAGGTGCGGGGATTATGTGGAAAAGTGACGTATTGTTTCTGAAGGATGTATCTATATTCTATGAAAATAGCAAAGCTGTAGGATAAAAATGTAATTTTTAAATAAATAT
Source organism: Periplaneta americana (assembly GCF_040183065.1). Taxonomy (NCBI): domain Eukaryota; kingdom Metazoa; phylum Arthropoda; class Insecta; order Blattodea; family Blattidae; genus Periplaneta; species Periplaneta americana. Next base: position 95,685,198 of record NC_091129.1, read on the forward strand.
TGTGAATTACTTTTGGAGTGATCCTCGTAGCTATCAATCCCTTCGTCCAGCATTGCTTGTAAAATAAACTTCTTTCTAGTCCCAAAATAGATGCACAGATATCAGGGCATGATCATTAGATTGAAAACACGTTTTTATATAATGAAGTAATTTATAATCTTTTACTGTTAGTCATAAAACTGTAAATTTGTGTGTCAGTGATGTTGTACGTCATTTTAATAAGAGTCCAAAAGTAGAAATTAAAATTCTGAGGAGGATGGGCATAAGCCCTGGGACAAACACCATCGCAGGATTTGTTGCATCAATGGAAAATAAGGACAAGAATGCCAAAAAAAAAACATTCAACACTTAAAGTTAAAACAAGGAGGAGGTATTTGAGAGGCAGAAAGAAGCTGAAACTGGACCGACATGAAACTGCTTAAGGGGTGACATATGATGATGGAGTCTTCTAGGCTCTGAAAGTTTGTGGCTCATTTCCTGCAAATAGTAATTTTAGAATATGTAATTCTTTTAAACATGATATCTTAGCCAAATATGGTGATACCAAGAAAATATTGGTGTCATTTTGAAGTTTTAAATGCTTCCTAGTGCCTGAAAATGAGTAAAATAACATTAATATAGTTAATAATATCTATGGATTTTTTACAGGATTTATGCAGCATAAAATATTAGTATAAGTTACATATATGGTAATATTTAATTAATGTAAATGAAAATAAAAAAATAGCTATATGTCAGGTACTAAAGAATAGTTTTAGCTATAAAACAGTGAAGAAATTGTGGCTCTATCTTAAAAACTACATGAGCTATCATGTTTCAAGTTGTATGTCAAAATTATGAACAAAATAATTTTTATAAACAATTTAGACATAATTTCAAGGGATCTGTTCACTTCATCCTCTTTATGGTACCATTCTCAATTGTATAAAAATTTTACAGAGCAAAATTATGCAAAACAAATTTTTTTGTATGTAAAGGTGTACATATACCTTGACTTTTCCTGTCCACATCTGTGGAGTAACGGTCAGCGTGTCTGGCTGCGAAACCAGGTGGCCCGGGTTCGAATCCCGGTCGGGGCAAGTTGCCTGGTTGAGGTTTTTTCCGGGGTTTTCCCTCAACCCAATACGAGCAAATGCTGGGTAACTTTCGGTGGTGGACCCCGGACTCATTTCACCGGCATTATCACCTTCATATCATTCAGACGCTAAATAACCTAGATGTTGATACAACCCAATAAAAAAAATTAACATTGATCGAAGACAGTTTTCAATCTAAGATATGCTTGAAACGACCTAGACCAGCGTTGTCAGACACAGCCTAAACGGAGCGGAGCGCTCCACTATAACTCGTTCCGTGCTCCGGTGCTTCCACAGACATAAGCAAGTTCACGCTCCGACTGGACGTCTCTAGCACCACAACCGGTTTCGGAGCTTACAACTCTGACACTACTGACCTAGACGATCGGTCGACCATGATACTTCGGTTAGGTGTTTTGCTTTCATGCGGAGTGAATACACGCGGCAGCCAGCCTGCTGCGCATAGTATTCAGCAAACGATCACATATAAGACAAAGACCCTCGATCGGTTGTTTTTATTGGGGTGCAGACGTCTACTTTCTTAGTAGCATAGACTTTAATAATGGAAGACTGAAGTCAGAAAGTTCGAAACCAGAATAGGCCTATTCGCCTTATTTTCATACCATTCGCTTCGTTTAATAATAATAATATTAATAATAATAATAATTATTATTATAATTATAATAATTACAATAGTAATAATTATAATTATAATAACGGGCCTTAATAATACATTTATTGAGCTCTTTAAAACATTTAAAAGTATAACTAATTAGTGCACTCCCGAAAAAGGCAGCGCTTGTGTTCCAGAATATATTTGGAAAGGCAAAATTAAAAATCAAACATGCACGCTGGTATAAAAATACAAGCAGCATATACGAGTATTATACAAATGAAATACGATTAATTATAGCTAATATAAAGATGCAAGCAAAATATTCTACTAGTTCACTATTCTACCAGAGAAATTTTTGCAAATAATTTGTACACTTTTTTCTTTAAAACCAAAATCATTCATTAGTGTTAGGTGAGGATAATTAATGATTAATAAAATAATTGTGTAGTTTTGGGCCGAAATTAGAACTATGCCTCAGATCAGATTTGGTATTATGCTTAGATTCAATTAGTGGGACATAATGTCGAACTCCTGGATTTGTAATATCCATATTATCTGAGGCGAGATTTGAACCCTGACTCTTCTGAATTATTAGTTCTCGCCTATAAGGTCAAGGTCTCGAGAAGAATATAAGGTGAATGCAATTTATAAAAATCCAAGTTAATTGGGAGAGGAGACAGGATCGTGGCTTAGTCTGTAATGTCAGGTGTGCGTGCCAAATATGCAGCATGCAAATCACTCCCATCCGCCCTGAAATCCTTTTCTAGTTATGGAGGGATTAGTATTAGATGGCTGGTTCAACTGTTTCCTGTCCTTTAGATAGTGTACAATCAGTTGCAAAAGTTATAAAATTTAAACATTTTTATTTTGTACGTTAAACTTTTCAATTTATTTATAGAAGTTTTGTTAGTGTGTAACCGTTGGAGATACATAGTTGTCTTGTCTATATATATATAATTTGAACTGGTAATGGAAATTACGGGAAAACGGCTGAACGGATTTTAATAAGTTACCTCTCATTTTGAAGATTGGAACCCAAAGTTTTTCAGAAAAATAGTAGTTTTCAGTGAAATGTCAATTTTCCTACATCATTTTCCTATTTTCCAAAATCCATCTTTCGTCAGTTTTGACAACTAATTAGTTGCATTACAGAATAAAACAAAACACACATTACAATAAACAATAGGATATTACACGAAGGCCATGACCTGCAGGATTGCGGACATATTTAGAGCTCAAATCCAATTGGTTAATAAAAACTTCAAGATTTGCTAAAAATAATTTACAGGTCTCATTCTGCGGTGTGTAATTTTCTGAGTACAGATGTGGTGTATTGGATATTAAAATCTACAAAATTTGAGGTGGTTTGATGACATTATTACCATTAGAAATGAAATATTATTATAGTTAATGCCATGATGTGACTACTTTTCATTAATATTATGATGATGTGAAAGAGGAACGTTTTGGGGTTATAGAATAGAGAATATCTTAAATTGGCTCTTCATTTCTACAATTTACTGAGAGGCAGCTATATAACTACAAAACTTACGTAAGATAATTAATATTGTTATTAAAAATCAAATATTTTTATAGTTATTAATCAAGTGAGGTTGGGTCTTTTTCATATATTTAATGGTGGTGTGTTGTAGATATTTATATGCGTCATTCTCTTCAGTATTGGCTCGAGAGAGCGCAAAAATTACAGTTCCTAAGAAAAGACCAAAAGGTATTACTTACTGATAAAATAAGAGCCTACAAAATTATGTAGTCTCCCGATCATTTCAGCAAGATCTCTTAGCAGGATTTAATGATTTTACCCTCTACATTTCAAGCTCTACATGCAGCAGCTATACCAAGATGCTATGCTATTGTTCGAAAGCATAGCAAACCTGACATTTTTTTAAGTTTCACCTAGAATCCACAATGACCTGAAATAGCTATTTCTTTACTCCCACATGTAAAACCTACTAATCGTCCTGACATTGTTACTTACGTTTTCGCGTTGAAACTCAAAACCTGAATGTGGATAGGTTCAAGAGAAAGTATATGGCATAAAAAACATTCAGAGGGAGTATGTTTCATTATTACGGAAGCAAATATCTTTCAAAATGTCTGGCATTCTTCATTGAAAATAAATATGAAAAATTTTTATTTGAACGTCTAATGAACTTAGTTTGCAGCATTTGCTGCACAAGCCATTAGTTTAAATATAATTTGAACTATAATTACCTTCAGTGTATTGAGCAATGGTGTAGGCTATCTTACGGGTGAACAGGCGGAGTGAAAAGTAAAAGGAAATTTTTAGTACAAGTGAGAAACGTATCCATAATCTGTCTACCAGTAATCTCACAGCGCTCGAGGACATCGGAACCTGTTATAGCTTCATAAGCTTTCAGGTAACAGTCTGCAACTTTCGATGGATTTTATTAACGTTTCCATCATCAACATCGTCGTCGCCGTCGTCATCATCGTCATCGTCATAATCAAACATTTCATGCTTTAACCATAGTTAAATACTTCAGAATTAGTCTTTGTTAAAATAATGTCGGCCTAGGTAGCGCAGTTAGTATAGCGCTGGCCTTTTGTGTTCCAGGTTGCTGGTTCGATCCGGTCCAGACCGATGACATTTAAGTGTGTTTAAATGCGACAGGCTGATGTCAGTAGATTTACTGGCATGTAAAATAACTTCTGCGGGATAAAATTCCGACACACCGGCGACGCTGATATAACCTCGGCAGTTGCGAGCGTCGTTAAATAAACCATAATTTAATTTTTGTTAAAATAACTTCCTATCTCTGTCTTAATATTGCCCATATTTATTAATCATCCACATTTGTGCACAAATAATGATTTTTTATTAAATTAAAACATTGTTCGAATTGATATATATTTAAAACTGCACAATATCCAAATGAATTCAAATATGGGATTATAAAGACAGCCTTTTATGGGTAATATATATTCTATAAAAAAGTTAATATTTTATGCGAGAGAGTATGAGCTAAATCGTTTCATTTATTTACGTCTTTCGAATAATAATTCAGAAAAATGCACTAGAAACTGGAACATTATTAGTAGCATGGTAACGAAACTTCATTTCTGTGAAGCAAGTAAGGCGCATAATGATAAAGTATACTGTATGTAATCTTCATCATAGTAAATTGATCTCTGTTATAAACTGTGCTCCATTCTGAGCAGAAATCTAAGATCCCCCGCTATTTACGACCTCCTGTTTGTGGCCAAAATATCGACATACATATAAAGATCAAACAGTGTATCTTCGAATTGGATTTTGAATTTAAGAACGCACTTCGTCTTCGTGCTTGTGGCGTGCTACATTTTATGATAGTGACTCATGTAGTCAGTGATGTGTGCAACTTCTTCATTCCCATTAAGTGCTTAGTCATTGTTTTTATGTGGTAAGCACAAACCTACCCCAAAAGCTAGGGGGAATGTGAGTGAGGAAACATGGTCATTACTAACACTAGGGGGGTGGGTATCGAGCAACAAACATGCTAGTGGCTTCTCCCCAAGTGGTCAGTGGTTTCCTCCGTCCATTTCGTTCCACTATTGCTCCATTGTAGCTGTCCAGATTGCGCTCAGTTGGTTATGAACTCATGATATGGCAGAACAGCAAACTGCACAACGAATTTAGATCGTCAGAGAGTTTTAGACAACAAAATGGTGAAACAGGGACGGGAGTGTGCCCTAGGGATCTTATCTAAAGCCTCCAGGCGGGTAATAAAGACTGGAGGATTAAGGAACACCTGGAACGCTGGAAGTCCCTCACAAGATTATAGCATGCGAAGAACCACATTGTACGTATTTCGTATAAGAAGAGGTCATGGCCTATTGTGACTGATAAGGAGAGTTGGGGTTTTAGGGCAAGTATCTATTTACTTTAATCTGTTTAATTTATATGGCTTAGCCTTAGCATACAGACCAAGAGGACACAAAGATCAAGGAAGACATCGATGGAAGGATCAAGGCCATCTTTCTTAGATTATCGTTACAAGTCACATGGTCTAAAACAGCCGTGGTGAAAATGTGATCGTGCGCCGAGCCACTGTGTAACCTGCAACGTGTGCATAGCACCTATGGAGAGAGGCGGGCACCCGAAGGGGAAGTGAAGCAACTGTCTGACTTATTAACGGATTTTCATTTTCCTTACGCCAAGCACTTAAATCTAATTTTATACAGTACAAGGCTACAAACTAATGTTTAGTACGTGTAACGAAGAAAGAAATGAATAAGAAAACATAGGACACATTATCACAACCTAAAATTAACTGTCTTCAGAATGTCTCTGCGACAGAGTTTCAAAATCAGGAATTATGTCACTTACTGCCAGTCGTAGTTGATCACGAAGATATTTGTCTGTCAGTCGTGATCTACATTTGGTTTTTACTATTTTCAGTGTTGAAAGTAATTTTTCACAAACGTAAGTTGTAGCGAACATGGCTTCAACTCAGCAAGCGAAAGAACGAAGCTTAGGATATTTATTTTTTGGCAAAGATTTGAAAAGTTCAACATTTGACAAGTCCTTAAATCTAGCTTTCATTTAACATCACATTGTAAATCTGTGAGTTTAAATTGAAGATCTAACCGCATTAGGCTATTCGTACATCCACTGAAAAAGAATCGACGTACAGAGATAATAATAATAATAATAATAATAATAATAATAATAATAATAATGATAATAATAATCATTAACATAATCATCACTTAACCTTTTAATGTTTCATGCGTGACATGTAGTGTGATGCCGTTTTATGTTATACAGCCATTTTCCTCGTAATATTTGTGAACAAATCATACATGTAATATTCAGATCATATTGGCAGCAAAAACATGCGTCCTCCCATCCTACTTGAAACTTTCGTTTTTGCAGAGGTACATGGTTTCGAGAGAGACATTGCGACGACATACCACTCGCAGGTCAGAGACAAATACAAATGGAACGAAGTTTGACTTCTGTGAGTGAGAGAGTGGGGGTTGGGGAGGAAGGAAGCAAGAGAAATGCACAGGTATCGTTGCGAGTCATAATGTGCTCGTAAGTAACATCTTCGCCACGGCTGGTCTAAAACAAAGAAGTTGATGTTGATGGTGATGATGATGATGATGATGATGATGATAAACACATATAGAAATACAAAAATATCAGGGTGATCCGTTTGAGTATGGATAAAATAAAAACACCGTGAAAGATGTACTACTGAACTTTATTTGTTGAAACTTTGTGCATACGACACTAAAAGCTGGGAGATTCCTCAGAGCTCAACATGACCTCCATTGCGCACCCTACACAACTCATAACGGTGATGCAATTCAGCCCATGTCCTTTGTAACATAAGAGGGGTGATTTGTTGAAAGCTTGAGTAATTTTTACTCACAGATCATCAATGTTCCTGGATTTCTGTGAATAGACAATATCTCTAAAAAAAACCCCTAGATGAAGAAGTCAGGAGGGGTTAGATCTGGGGAATTTAGGGACCAAACCAAGAGATAGCTGCTCCTCGTACTGGGTTTCGCCTGCGACCTCCTGCATCTTTTTTTTTTTTAACATAGAACCTATTCCTACAAATGTTCGATACCACAACATTATGTAATCATATTTAAATACATTACGCACACCATAATGATGTCGAAATTCCCTTTGAACTCTTTTAACACTCCCAAATTTAGCATACCAAAGAACACATTGTGCCCGCTGTTGATTTTAGTAGCCATTTTAATCATCTAAAATTTTCATTTGTCCTTTCGGATTATTCATTGTTGATTGTCATATATGGAAGCTCTCATCTTTTAATCATAATATAACCGGCAAGAAATTTTTCCTACTATCATAATGGCTTTAATAATAAATTAATATTATCCATACACAATCGGATCAGATTGTATATCTGGCATTAATCCAGAAGAAATTAATATTTAGGCAAAATTTATTTCAATTTAAGTATCCGAAAAGGATGCAGTATGTCTCCACTACTACTCAATATCTATACCGATGAAATGATCAGACAGTGGATAAGTAAATGAAAATATTATATGATGATGATATAAGCTCAGACAATCTCTGAGGGCAAGGGCCTGCTACTAGTGTAAGAATGGCTCAAGTTTTCTCATGTGGTGAGCCAGATAATAAGAGAACTTAATTTACTTTTGCTCTACACACACTTGCTTGAACTTTAACCCTACTGTATGTATTTTGGTCTTAAATATATAAACTTTATACATGTGTAGTTCAGCGAATAGGAATTATATAGAATGGACACTGAGCGAATTTTCCTGTTCTGTTTTTCTGTGTTCATGCACTCCGTCGGCGTTTAGTTCCACTTTCAAACGCAAGAGTTCCCCGATAATAATTAAATATGAGAGTTGAGACACAAGATCAAAACATCGCCTATCTTGTTCCTTAATCCAGTAACGGCTTTGATACCAATAAATTCAAGTTAACAGCCTTTCCTTATTTCTCAGTGATAAATTAGCTGTAGAGCCCGGACGAGAAGTTATGGCACCAGCGCGAGGGACGAATTTTAGTTCGTTTGCTTGGACTCGCCCTCACACTCAACTGGAGGGGTGTTGGGTCAGTTGGTTACTAGCATTCCGAGTGTTCAGATCGTTCTGCTACTACCGCTATTGCTAATACTGAAAACATTGTCCTTCTGAGCGCCCTCATTATGGCATTTTATAAGGTGTGAAATCATAGAGTAGTTCATAGTCAAGGACATGAAATAGCACACAATGTATGGAAATTCATGTCAGAAGAGACTATAAATGAAATATCAATTCCATTGAAAAGCGTGTGATGTGTGCAAGAATACTGGCTGCCACTGGTATTTCAAAGCGAACTTTGGAAAGAATCAGGAAATAAGGGAAAAATATTGATGCAGGAACAGTAGATTCTTTCTCCAGTCCGGAAATATTACAGCCGAAGAAGAAGATTGTTGTAGCTGTAGACAGTTTTGATGAGGAAGTCATAAGACTCATCTATAATTTCTACGCTACGCATAAGCGGAGGCCAACTCTGTAATCGCTTCTTCCAAGAATGGATATCAGTGTATGATGCTACTGTATCTCCTGTTTTATATTGTTTGTATTATTTTATTTCTATTTCTCTTGTTTGTTTTAATTATATTCTTTATTCTGTATATTTCAATTTAAATAAATGAATAAATAAATAAATAAATAAATAAATAAATAAATAAATAATGTGAAGAAAGTAGAGAGCAATTACATTGAAAGTGAGCACGTGATGGACAATATTTTGGAGAACATCTCCATAAACTTAGGGACATCGGATTCCAGCACAGATCAAGCGTCTGATTCGGACTGAGAATAAGAATATAAAGATGGAATAGCGGGCGTAATTCCATTGGGTATCTTCGGACTCTTGAGTAGGAAAGTGGTGATACTAAGGTAAGACGAATGTTTTTAGAAAGATATTAAAAGGATATGCCCGCCGCTCTGAGCTTGAGAACCATAACCCAAACAACCCCCACTTCTCTACCCTGCTGGGCGGCAATTTAAAACTTCGCGCAGGTTGATGCCATAACATCTCGTCTCAGCTCTAATAATGATGTTTATGTTTTACATATCGTCGTTGTTCCTGCAATAACTCCTATGTGCAAAATATAAAATTCTTCAGTAGGAAGAAAAAACACATTTATTCATCCTATGGCAGCCGTACTTACGAGAACGTAAATTTTTACATTTTCGAAATAAAGAAATATAATTACATATAGCAGATTTTATTATTTGCTGTACCACTATTTAAGTTATTTAATAAAGCGAAAATCTGAAAATCGATAAATATGTCACATAGGAGTTATTGCAGGAACAACGACGATATAATAAATTATATTATAAAATAATTTAATACATTATAAAATTATGTATCAGACTCGTTGAATATTTGTACAAAATAAATAGGCATATTGTTTTTCTTCTCATAGGAGTTTTTTTTTTTTTTTTCATTTTCAGCGCTATCAAATCATTACATATTACTCGTATTTTAATTAGCCTATTGATGGGGTCAACGTTTCAACCCTCATTATAAAGGAATTTTAGAGTGTAGACATTACAGATAATGACAGATTTAATATTTCATCGGTTCAATTTATTTCATTTGAGTACATAATGTACCTACATGTATTAATTCCATATGTTATATTTCCGCTGTAGCTGGTGAGATGTCAGCGCCAACTCTAGGGAAAAAGCAGAATCTCACACTCAAACTGGTTTGAAGGTCATTGAAATCAATCATGCTACATCAAAGGTATCGACGCGAAGTGTCCATACTTACTTAGCCTATAATTCCCCTATACCTACGCTGTGTAGCCTTGCTACAATTTCAATCTTTTGGCTTCCCTAAAGCTACTAAAGCTAGAACTCTGAGTAGCTACAGCTTTTCCATTATCCATTCTTTCGTTCCTCCAGCAATTTTTGAACCATAAAATCTTTCTTTTTTGTTCTATTGTTAGAATGTTTTAACTAAACACCGTCTACATCCACAACTGTCTTATTATCTGTGTTTTTTTAATATTATATACGTAATTTAAATAAGATGGATTATATAACTATAATGCTTTTTGCCGATGACCAGGTGATCATTTCGAACTTACATATTTACTTACAAATGTCTTTTAAGGAACCCACAGGTTCATTGCCGCCCTCACATAAGCCCGCCATCGGTCCCTATCCTGTGCAAGATTAATCCATTGATCATTTGGAACAATGAAGATATTTTGCAGAAAGGGTGACATGAATTATATAAACTATTCACTCAATTTCATTTGAAAATATCAGTCGAAAGGAGTAAAACTGCGGCAATTCACAGTAAAAATGCAATATAATCTAAATTAGTCTTAGAAAAGAAAACAATAAAAGAAATTAATGAATTCAAACTCCTTGGCTAGAAACCATTTATAAAAAAAAATAGAGAATTTAAAATTGAAAAATGTGATTCCAAAAGTCGCTCAGTCCATTTGGACATTTTTATAATTCGTGGGTGCAAAGAAAAAAGGGGATAAGTCACCTTTCAGCCAAAATTGAGTTGAGTCAACATTTCAATAGAGAAATGTGAGAAGAACGTTGTGTAGAATACACTAAGTCCTAGCTTTGAAATTAAAGTTGAAAGAGATTGGTGGGCATAGAGATAAAAAGTGTTTTTTGCAATTATTTAAAAACTTAGTTTTGGTGACTTATTCCCTTTTGTCCGTGCACCCACCAATATATATATATATATATATATATATATATATATATATATATATATATATGATTTTTGAGACCTCTTATCATTATATTTTAAGTTTCTTTTCTTCCAAAACAGAGCCAATTCTTGTAGACTATAATAATTAGTGTTATTGTGCATGTCACTTGAAAACTCGCCGTCAGTAGAACGATAGATTAAAAAAAACTAGTCCCGTTCTTTCATAAAAATGGACTGAACGTGTTTTGGGATTGCATTCTTCAATAACATAAGTGGCACAATAAGAAAAATTTTAGGGAGGGGGAAGACAAAGAAAAACAATATTAAAATTTTACAAGACTATGTCGGTCCCTTGCCTATTATATGGCAGTGAAACATGAATCTTGAGAGAAAAGGATAAATCAAGGTTACATTGCAGGTTATACAAAAATGGAGCGTTCTGTTACCCGGTTCTGCCTGGAGGCTATTTTTGGTACCTAGATATATATTTTAATGTCTTACACTCTCAGATCTACTAATAAGAGAAAACCTTAGAAAGTGAATGAACGTAAAAGTTCATTATACTGTAAACGGAGCACACTTCCTCATTACAAATTGTATGCACTCCCTTTGTCCCTTACAAATTCTATCAAACTAGTTGTGGTTAGCAAAGTAGGGATCCGGAGTTCCTAACGTGAAACTTTGATAGCAACAGTCCCAAGTCTTCAGTCTGTAGTGAGTATTGTGTATAGTTTCTATCTCTTTCTGTAAATCTCTCATTCTTCGCTCGTTCTGACGCATATAATTTTTTTTTTCCATTAATCGTTTTTAAACCATTCTATTGTCATTCTTAAACAGCAGCTGTAATCATATTTTATTTAATCTCTTGATGTGTTCGGTTAGGGATTACTGTGATCAACTTTTATTCTGTAAAATATTGAACGGCCTATTGGTAATAGCGAAGTATTATCACAAATCCAGCTTAACGTTCGAACATCACCTTTAAGAAATCTTCAATTGTTACACTACAAAAAACCAAACACCTCATAACAAAAAAAAAGTGTCACTGTTAAAAATGTATTCTAAATTCAATGAATATTTTAAATAGAAGATCTAGATTTCAGCAATTCTTACATCATTAAATAAAAACTTTTTTCTTATTAAAATATTGAATGTAGTTGATTTAAAACAATATTTATTTCTATTTGTTACACTATAATTTTCATTTATACATTTTATAGCTTGTATTTCTATTGACAATTAATATTTGAGGAGAAAAATCCTTAATATTGTATTCTATGTTTTTTTTTTTTTTTTTTCATTTTTATTTCTATTCGTCATTTGTATTTATATCTGTATTTACCTCTTTTTCATCTATCATGTGTTTTTGTACCAGTATCTTGTATTTGTATCTGTGTTTATCTCTTTTTACAAGTTTATTTATTTTTTTATTTTTATGGCGTAAGTAACTACAATTTTGTACTGCCTATTGTAATTGGGGCTGAAGTGAATGTATAAATGAATGAATGAATGAATGAATGAATGAATAAATAAATAAATGAATAAATGAATAAATGAATAAAATAAACTTGATAATAATAACTTACAGAACGAAAGAGATTAAGCATTTTAATAACTTTTAACCAACTTTTCTTTAGAATACAAAGTTTTACCAAATTCCCGGTGTTTTAAGAATTGTTTAAAAATACGTTTCTGGGAAGATTATTTATTTTAATTTTCAGTTGATTTATTTATTTCATGGGTTTAAAATTTTTATTCTTTCCTCCGAAAACTTTACGTCATCTTACTGTTTGTTCTTATTTCCTTCCTTCCTTTCTTTAATTCTTGATATATTGTATGCTATCCACAGACTGTAGTTTCATGACTTTTTAAAATACATTGTACAACTCAATAAATTGAGAACAAATAATAAACTAAAATAAACAAATAAGTAGCTAGGTAGACAGGTGGGTGGGCGGTTAGATTGACAGGCAGACACACAAGCAAACAGAGGAACAAACAGAGAATCAAACAAAGGAACAAACAGAGAATCAAACAAAGGAACAAACAGAGAACCACACAAAGGAACAAACAGAGAATCAAACAAAGGAACAAACAGAGAATCAAACAAAGGAACAAACAGGAAATAAAACAAAGGAACAAACAGAGAATCAAACAAAGGAACAAACAGAGAGTAAAACAAAGGAACAAACAGAGAACCACACAAAGGAACAAACAGAGAACCACACAAAGGAACAAACAGAGAATCAAACAAAGGAACAAACAGAGAATCAAACAAAGGAACAAACAGGAAATAAAACAAAGGAACAAACAGAGAATCAAACAAAGGAACAAACAGAGAATAAAACAAAGGAACAAACAGAGAACCATACAAAGGAACAAATAGGGAACTATACAACGGAACAAACAGAGAACCACACAAAGGAACAAACAGAGAATCAAACAAAGGAACAAACAGAGAATCAAACAAAGGAACAAACAGGAAATAAAACAAAGGAACAAACAGAGAATCAAACAAAGGAACAAACAGAGAATAAAACAAAGGAACAAACAGAGAACCATACAAAGGAACAAATAGGGAACTATACAACGGAACAAACAGAGAACCACACAAAAAGGAACAAACAGAGAATCAAACAAAGGAACAAACAGAGAATCAAACAAAGGAACAAACAGAGAATCAAACAAAGGAACAAACAGAGAATCAAACAAAGGAACAAACAGAGAATCAAACAAAGGAACAAACAGAGAATCAAACAAAGGAACAAACAGGAAATAAAACAAAGGAACAAACAGAGAATCAAACAAAGGAACAAACAGAGAATAAAACAAAGGAACAAACAGAGAACCATACAAAGGAACAAATAGGGAACTATACAACGGAACAAACAGAGAACCACACAAAAAGGAACAAACAGAGAATCAAACAAAGGAACAAACAGAGAATCAAACAAAGGAACAAACAGAGAATCAAACAAAGGAACAAACAGAGAATCAAACAAAGGAACAAACAGAGAATCAAACAAAGGAACAAACAGAGAATCAAACAAAGGAACAAACAGAGACCATACAAAGGAACAAACAGAGAATCAAACAAAGGAACAAACAAAGAATAAAACAAAGGAACAAACAGAGAATCAAACAAAGGAACAAACACAGAACCATACAAAGGAACAAATAGAGAACCAAACAAAGGAACAAACAGAGAACCATACGAAGGAAGAAACAGAGAACCAAACAAAAGAACAAACAGAGAAACAAACAAGCAAACAAACAGAGAACATACAAAGGAACAAACGGAAAACAATACAAAGGAACAAACAGAGAACCATATAAAGGAACAAACAGAGAACCAAACAATGGAACAAACAGAGAACCAAACAAAAGAATAAACAGAGAAACAAACGAACAAACAAATAATCTTCCTACTCAAGTCGTACTGAAGCCGGTGCACCATAAATGTAGAACTAAAAATGCTTAACAAAGGGTTTGCGTTGCAATTTTAACCAGTGGTTACAATAACTGACGTTGATGCACGTGTCGGTAAGTGTATTTTTTGAGCGAAACACTTCTTAATTGAAGTCTCCAGCTTTCAGAACACCATATTAGTGTCATCTTATTTCTCGAAATTTCAACATCTCCTGTAAAATTACTGTAGCAGAAATTCTGTCGCATTTGACAACTTTGCCTGCGTAGGCTCCAAGTTACTCGCTGCCTTTTCCTCGCTCACGTCTGGTCTTGAGCTGCTTTCGCATTGCCTACGATCTGCTCGAATATAATTTTCTCAAGACCGTGTTCATATCACAACTAAACCCTTGATCAATAGTTGCCCCATCCGTATTCCCTCCTCCTGCCACACTGCTGTTGCACGTGCTTCCTCACTGGCAGAAGGAAGGGGAATGGAAATGTTAATCAAAGGAATCTGGCCGCAAACCATGGAAACGTTCCTGATAACGACCTTTTCATTTCTAGTAAGTTATTCTTATGATGTAAAACATTTATTTCCAGATTTTCGAAGAAATTAAAGTTTTCGGTGTCCCCGATACAGAAAAAGTTATTTCGGACATGTCATTTGTTCATGGATAGGGATTTCGTCCTAACTACTGATAGAGGAAGTGTTACAAACATGAAATAGGAGCACAAATATGAAACAGTGTGATATAAGACCTGAGTCGTGTTGTATTCTAGCGGAAGCCTTCCAAGATACTCTCTTTCGCGGGAATGTGCTAGCACAGTCTAGTATATACAGTTATGAAGCTCAATACTTAGTAAATATGCATCCATAGATAGTTGCTAACCACTAGAATCGCTACTATCGCCTCATTACAGACAATGCGAAATAGTACCTCCACAGTCTATTGTTTCTAGTACCCTCAACAACTCAAGCTTCGTGACTGTATATACTTGACTGTGGTGCTAGTTTGCAGTTAGGAGCTGAACGGAAACATGTATCATTATTGCTTTGAGATAACAGACTGAATGTACAATTTGGTCCTGAACAATTCGTTTGACACAACTTATTTGAAATAACAATTTATTTGAAATAATTATTTTCTATTCAGTATGCAAGGTCTATAATGAGAAAGTGTCATTTGCATGGAACCGGCACTAGAGGGTAAAACTGTTCGTCGCACTGCTACAAGCGCCGTCTGTGGTTCGGTAGAGGAGAAAGCTTATCTGATATTGCAGGCTGACACGGGACCACAGCTGTCGTCTCCGGAATCCCTTCCTAACCTCAATCCGAGCATGAAACGCCAGGTGCTTTCATGAGCGCGTTACGGCCGTGTTATTATCGACAATTTTATCGCAGTTTTACTTTCTTTAAGTTACGGGAAGTTTTTAGAATGACAAAATAAAGTTTTCTGATCCTCAGAAATATCACCTGACATCCTGTCAAAATATTTAGGTTATCGTAACAACGCCCGTCTATATGACGATAATTCAAACAAAATTTAAATTATTTTTAATTTCTTATATAACTTTTCATTCCTAAGTCTTCATTAGATCGACACATAGTAGAATCCTTGTTAATGATACAGTAGAACCTCTATTATCCGTGCTAATGAAGGGGTGAATTGAACGGTTAATCGGAAAAATCGGATAATCCATACCTTAAAAGATTTTCGTGAATTAAGTCAATAACACTTACACTTTCGTAATTTCCTCCGTGGTCTTGTACTTAACACACTAGTTAGTGGATCAGAAGTTCTTCAAAGTAAATCTGATTGTCAACGACGGCTTGTCAAAGGCCAAACAAACTCCTTGTTATGGTTGTTTGTGGTAATATAGGAATAGTGGAGGTCTCATATTGTGAATTTATGTAAACACTTTATTCTTGATTATTCTCGAGCACAGTTTAACTCTAATCTCATATTCTGATGCGGAATGAGCCACAGTTTCTCTTTCCAAATCACTCAATTTTTACACTTTTTTCAATACTTAGCACAACACGTTTTCTTTTAACATCCGTGGAAGACATTTTATATAGAAGTTGTACAGTACGGCAGCTCGAACAGTAGACCATATTGTGTAAAGATCAAGACTTGTAATGACTAATAAATTAATAACACACTCTAGAAAAAAATACGTACTAATATAAAGTGTCATAGTACTTCATATATTGTATTTCTGTAGCAAAAAAAAAAAAAAAAAAAAAAAAAAAAAAAGAAGCAAAAGACAGTCGGATAATCCGCCAATAGGTTAATAGAGTGACGGATAATCGGGGTTCTACTGTATTATTATGGCGACGGATCTATTTAATGTTAACACCGGACAAAGCACCGACAGCGGAAAATTCTATGTTTTAGACGGGCTTTAAGAATTGTGTGTTCAACGCAGAGTTTTAGCCACTGTATAGGCTACATCATGGTGGGGAAAAATTCTTATAATTCGGTATTTAAGAAGTCTCAACCATCCATCCATCCGTCTACAACAGGGCAAAGCCACATTACAATAGAGAGCACAAATATTATAATTAATTAATGAATAAATACCTTTATATATTCAACTCAAGTGGTTTTCAATTTAAAAACGTATTTAAGCACTTTGGTATCAGTGAATATTAATTTTTAAAATTCTATTTATTGTAATTCATCTATGTAATTTTATTATGTATTGAATCCTCCGCTGAACACGAGATCACTCTCTTTCAGGGGAGTGCTATAATTTTTGTGTATTTAAAAAAAAAAAAATAATAATAATAATAATAATAATAATAATAATAATAATAATGACATCTTTAATATTAACTTTTCATGAAAATAAAAAAATTAAAACATGAAAAAAAAAGACAATTACAGATACAGGCCTAAATACGAGATACAAAAGTAAAAATGAAAGCTAAGGAGTAACAATAGATAGTTGAAATCTAACTGTGTGCACAAGGAAACAAAACTTAAAATATACAAAACAATTATTAGAAATAGTCTCTGTTATGCAAGCGAAACTTGGATATTATCTAAGGAGACAGAAGCTAAACTAGGTATATTTGAACGCAAAATACTCAGAAGAATTTTTGGGCCGGTGCAAGAAAATATGCAGTGGAGAATACGTTATAATAACGAGCTATATAAATTATATAGAAGTTTCGATATTGTTACTTTCATCAAATTAAGGAGGCTTGAATGGGCCGGACATGTCTATCGGATGGAAGGGAATAGAATACCAAAGATCTTAAAAGGAAAAATACATGGTAAAAGACCAATTGGAATACCCAAAAATGCATAGATAGATGCAGTAACGATCGATTCTCAGGACTATCTCGGAACAACTGCATGGAGGAGATTAGCACAGGACAGGGACAGTTGGAGGAAGAAAATTGAGGAGGCTAAGACTCGACTTTGGGCTGTGATGCCATCGTAGTAGTAGTAGTAGTAGTAGTAGTAGTAGTAGTAACAATAGATAGCAGTATTATTTCAAATCGACAACATTTTTTTTATATTAAAACTGAATCAATTATTTAAAATCCATTGATAAACATTGTGTCGGATTCACTATACAGAAGGATTACATGTATTTTTGATTACATCGATTTGAATGCTTTCATGTTCACGGCTGTTGTTTAATACCGTGCTGTCCGCTCACAGGCTCTGGTTATGCAGACAGCATGTTATCAACGATAACTAGACAGTAGCCTATTAGTAATTCAACACACCAAAGATATAAATGTATAATATTACTAAATATAAATAGTTAAAACAATATTTAATCACTCATACTGTATAAAGAAAGGAAATGGTGAAACTGTCTGTTTTCTTGTGCCAAACGTTTGCCGCACCTGTTTGTGAAATGACGCATCACTTGCTGGATTTTGTCTTCCCTAATCAATATACAGAGTGGAAGTGAAATAACGTTGCAGATATTGAGAGCGTATAGGTCATGTTTTATGTAAAAAAAAAAGTGTAATACCATATTGGTGGAAAGTTCATAGTTTTCTCAGAAAAAAAATAGTTTTTTTTTCTCTCAAATGTTTAACACCCTCTTATTCCGTGACTATTGCGAGTAGGATCGTGCATTTTCTCCATATCGGTTGAAAATCTAATTAAGAATAATTTATACCTCTGGCGTATTTAAATGGCGTGGACGGTTTAAGTGTATATTTAATTTAAAAACCAATAATTTCAAACCACTGAACGATGCAACCAGATTGTAACGTTGTAGTCAGAGAGGGAGGTGGAAGGTAGGGAGACAGACCTGAGTTCGCCGACTTCTTACATCTGTATTAGGAGAAGAAATAGCAGTGTTTTAGCGACGATGTTGCCAGACTGCCGAAACTTCCAACTTAATTATCTAAGTAACCGTGAATTTAATCACAAAACATAATATAAGTTTTCTATTCATTTAAATGTACGCAGGATTATTTCAACTCCATCCTATATAATAGGAACTCGCTTAATTCTAAAAAAAAAAAAAACCCTTGCATATAATGTGTGTATCAAAATTATATAAGGAAAAATACACCTGAGTTGTGGCTCGATCATGACGCAGTTTATACCCATATGCAATCATATCTGATGCGTGTGTTTCCGTATAATACACGGATAAATGTTGGGGACAAGCATTGACTACAATATTTCGTGGAAATCGTATCAATGTGAAAAGGTTTTGGTCAGGAACAACGAGAATGTGGGTCACAGCAGTACATGCAAACGTGTTACTTTATATAAACTTGTTCACGTTGCGAGACTCACGACAAATCGAATGTCAAGAATTGTTTTCCACATAATTAGTGCTGCTTCCTGTTTGTAGTAACCGTTTGTGAAAATTTCATTGTTTTAGTATAAAATTACTAGCTCCTGTCGTGTTTGTTTCAAGCTAATTTTACTGTGTGTGGATTGTCCCCTGTTCATTCATATAAATTTAAAGAATGCTACACATTTCAAAGCTGTTATAGGCCTATATGGGGAAATCCCAAAGTCAGAACAGATTTGATGTTATGAACTACTCCTTCTAAATTACATCTTCATAAAAGGGGAAACGCCGATTATTTTACAATGAAACATAATTCTTGATGTAATACCATGTAAGTAAAAGGTGTGGAACATTGCATGTAGCTTCCAATTTTCATATTTATGAAGAAATTCTACCCCGAATAAAAAAATAATATTTTGAACATGTTTTTAAAACCAATGTTTTTCATTTGCAAAAGGTGTGCCAAAGAGTCTTTTAAAATAGTACCATATACTTATTTTCTCACTTTTAGATTCTTCAATTCTCAAAATATAGGCTACCAAATTATGTAATTTTACAACTCATAAACTATTATTATGTAAAACCTTTCCTAAACGTATTAGCCCAATGTATGTGTACATAACAAAGAGAAATGCTTCAGTACAATTTATCACTATGGAGAATAAAACGCCATGAATTAAGCTAAGCTTTCGTGTATTTAATTCTTGGCCGCCTTATTGACTGTAGTTATAAAACATTAATATATTTCTCATTTGATATAACTGTGTCGACGGACGTTTATGGAACTAATCCGCCTCTCCTCATAACGGCATTTAGTTTTCCATAAAAATTAGAATCCCTTGATAATAATTGAATATAAGAGTTGAAACAATGAGCATAATCCTTCTGATTGGTTGGATCCAAACATGACCTCAATTAACATACCTTTAAGAAATCTAGATCACATATGTACTAAAATAAAAATAAATTTGGTCGATGAAATAATAAATCCCTCATTATCTGTAATGTCTAGACTCCAGAGTCCCTTTATAATGAGAGTTGAGACGTTGATCACACGAACAATTAAAATATGTAATGATTTGATAACACTGAAAATGGAAAAAAAAAAATCTCGTATAAGTAAAGCTATACGTCTATATATTGTATTAAGATATCAAACATATTTGCTACATAATTTTTTAATACATTATATTATCAGGCTTAGGATCCGAGACAACTCAAGAATGAAGTGAAGTTAACAGTGCAACGGAGTATAGATGGAGTGAGGTGGTGCAGTGAGTTTTATTTACCTGTGCATTGGTGTACAGCAGTGGCAAAAAAAAACCGGACCGACCCTTGTAGCTGATACAAAAGAATCCTGTGCTATGTATTGTGTCAAACTGTGGTAATTTCAATATGGATAGTGAAGCCAGAGGTATGTACTGCTATTTAATGTAAAAATACGCAGTTATCTTTGCCGAATAGAGGTAGCAATGTAATATTGATGCCAGATGAAAATAAAACTCTCAAAGTTCTTTCGGCTGTAAGTTTGAGACACAGAAGGAAACAAAAGACGGTAAGAATCTAAAAAATACAATAAATTTCGTTGTTACAATTAATTATACAAGATGGATGTGTTTTATGACTAGCAAAATTTGAATCTGTGACTCTGAAATCAGCTACAAGGATCGGTCCGGTTTTTTTGCCACTACTGTATAATCCGGTTCGTGATCAGAGGTAGAATATTTTTTCCCCGTCTCTCCCTACGAAACGAACTCAGGCCATCACGGTGCATTTTCATTATATAGTGAACAGTTTTTTCGAACTAGTTGCAAGTATGTACTACATGGTTGTTCATTATAACGCTAACGCCTTCAACGTCGCCGAGGGACATGAAAACTTGTGAGGTATGTATCCTACTTCATTTTCCACCGTCCTAGATTGTACTATTAACAGTAGAATATAACGAAGAACATAGACGTCGTTGTTTACATTCACAGTATGTCTGTCTACTATGTTCAAGGAACTCTATAGTCAAGTTGTGCGACGTCCGAGCACAGAACCCATTAATAGGCTGATGAACCTACCGCCTGAGCTACAGCGGTGGCTGCAGGGAATTAACTAGGAAATGAA